>NC_080539.1:11000000-11627500 GCF_028640845.1 Ahaetulla prasina
AGGATTCACCAACACACACACACACCCCAAACAACGCAAGGCGTGCAGCAGCGTTCCCCATCTTTCAGCCCGCCCCGATCGGGCAAAGGCGGTGTGCGATGCCTCTGACGTGTTCTTTGACAAGGCCTAACGCCTCTCCGGCACCCCCATGTAATTACACACTTGAGTGACTGGACTCTGAAGAAAATTGAAGGCCTGAGCTGCGAACAGCTGCCATTTTTTCTCTCCATCATGCCAGCATGATTACTTGAAAAATGAACAGCCTCAGCTCAAAGCTACTCCAGAATTCTCAGAGGAAATATGGCTCCGTGTTCAAATAATGAGATTCTTAAGGCAAGCGTTACTTACAATCACATGGCAGGGGAAAGGAAAGGAAAGGAAAGGAAAGGAAAGGAAAGGAAAGGAAAGGAAAGGAAAGGAAAGGAAAGGAAAGGAAAGGAAAGGAAAGGAAAGGAAAGGAAAGGAAAGGAAAGGAAAGGAAAGGAAAGGAAAGGAAAGGAAAGGAAAGGAAAGGAAAGGAAAGGAAAGGAAAGGAAAGGAAAGGAAAGGAAAGGAAAGGAAAGGAAAGGAAAGGAAAGGAAAGGAAAGGAAAGGAAAGGAAAGGAAAAAGAAAAAATAGGAAAGGAAAGGAAAGGAAAGGAAAGGAAAGGAAAGGAAAGGAAAGGAAAGGAAAGGAAAGGAAAGGAAAGGAAAGGAAAGGAAAGGAAAGGAAAGGAAGGAGGGAGGGAGGGAGGGAGGAAGGAAGGGAAGGAAGTATGGGAAGGAAATAGAGAAGAATAAAAAGAAGGGAAAGAAAAAGAAAAAGAGAAAGGAGAGGAGAGAGCATGGGAAGGAAATAAAGCAGAATAAAAAAGAAGGGAAAGAAAAGAGAGAAGAAGGAAAAGAGAGGAGAGGAGAGGGGGAGAGAGGAGAGGGAAGGTGAATGAGGAAAGCGGGAAAGAGAGGGGAGGGGAGGAAGACTGGAAGAAGGTAAGAAGGTGAAGGGTGTGTGTGTGTGTGTGTGTGTGTGTGTAAGAGAGAGAGAAAGAGAGATCTTCATATTGCACAGATTAGTATTTAAGTAAGACAATGGTGGCATGTATAGACATCACATATCAGCTGTTGTAAGATACGTGTTTGCCCACCAGAAGAAAAACAGTGTCTTGTTTAAACTTTTAGCTGGGCAAAAATACATTTCTACCGAATGCACCACATCTTTAGCAAAAAGAGAGAAAGTTGCAGAAGAGGCTTGGGAAGCTCAACTCTTGTCAATTAGCATCTTTGAAAGCATGACACAGGCAGTGATGGGACGGATGCCATCAATCCTGGGGTTAACTCTCCCACAGGCTACAGAAACAAGGCATTTTTCTTCAGCTCAACTATATTTGAAAATACCTGGGGCTTAGACCAATATTTTTACTCCTCCAGGTCATAGGAAAACGGGGAGGCATTATCTGCCTTTGTCCTTTTAGTTGAAAAAGATGGGATTGGAGATTTGGAGGACATCAGTGGCCAACCCAGAAGAGTTGTCTCAGCACCTCCAGCCCAAGGTTTAAAGGAGACGTTCTGAGGCAAAATCAGACCTCAAGAATGGCGGACGGCTCTGGTTGGTGAATTTTAAGGGGAAGGCATAAAGCATGCAAAACGAGGACCAAGTCTGGCTATCCAGTTTGAAAAGGTTAATGCTATTAAAGCAGCTGCTTGACATGCAGTTATAATATGCAGGTGATACTCTAAACCGGGGCCTCCAACCTTGGCCACTGTAAGCCTGGCAGACTTCAACTCCCAGAATTCCCCAGCCAGCTTTGCTGTTTCTATTCTATTAGGTACATTCACAGTCAGCAAGGCCTGTCCAAACAGTTTTTCAAAGGAATACTTCTCAACACAGACCTTATCTCGCTTGGCAAACTGCCACGTAACTTGTTTCCAACCGCAGTACAAGGCAAAACTTGGCACAGAGTCTCTCTGAGTCACGGAACGAACAAATCGTTTCCCGCAAAAGCCCACTCCCTATTTGCTCCTTTTTAATTTCCTATGGGAGGGGCCAATCACCTCCAAGGTGTGGCTTTACTCCTGAGCTGACCCTGCTTTCTGAGTTGTTCTTGTCTTCTGGCAGCTCTGCACATGCGCACACTGGGAACAGGCTCCAGCTGTTCCTCTGCCTTGCTGCTGTCGTTTCTGCCTCTGGTGCAGAGCCCTCATCAGAGCTTTCCCCAGCCCCCAGGACTGGCCCAAATTCCTCCCCAACCTCCTCACTGTCTGACTCTGCTGTCGGCGGCCACAACACTGTTAAATAAACATGTGTAGACTCCAACTTCCAGAATTCAGGCTGAGGAACTCTGGGAGTTGAAGTCCACTCATGTTCAAGCTGTTGAGATTGAGTGCCAAATGGCAGGTCTGTTTTAGTTATCAGCAGTTCTACCCCACAGCTTTAAATCTGAAATGAGTCATTACTACAGATCGATCATACCCTTTTTAAACTCCTAGGTACAACTCTCGGTTATATTTCAAGTGGTTTGCTAAAGAGCGTGAAAGAAATCGTGTCCAAGAGCTTCACTTACAATGAGCATTGTCACAAGGAGGTTCTTCTTGGTCACCTGGGCGTGGGAAAAGATGTAGTTGAGCACAGCGTTCATATCGCTTTTGTTCTCCTCTCGAAGAGCAAAGACGCACTTATCATAGTGACCTGCAATCAGAAAGACAAATATGACATTCATTAAATAAAGAGATGCTTGAATATAAAAAGGATGGCATGATGGTTAAGATGCTGGTGTCAGCGTTCCGAGTGTTGTGGTCCGCTGGCGGCCAGCAGAGGTGGCAGCGGAGTCGGACAGTGAGGAGGTTGGGGAGGAACTTGGGCCAGTCCTGGGGGCTGGGGAAAGTTCAGATGTGGGCTTGTGTAGGAGGCAGAGAGGGAGCAAGGCGGAGGAACAGTTGGAGCCTGTTCCCAGGTATGCACATGTGCAGAGCTGCCAGAAGATAAGAATAATTAAGAAAGCAGGGTCGACTCGGGAGTAAAGCCACACCTTGGAGGTGATTGGCCCCTCCCATAAGAAACAAAAGAGGAACAAGTGGGGAGGGGGCTTTTGCAGGAAACAATTTGTTCTGTAACTTGACTATAAGAGACTGTGCCAAGTTTTGCCTTGCCCTGCTTTTGGAAGCTAGTTATCTGGCAGCTTTCCAAGCGAGATAAGGTTTGTGTTATTATTATTATTTATTAGATTTTTATACCGCCCTTCTCCCGAAGGACTCAGGGCGGTTTAAGAACACAAGCAATATACAATTAAAACAAAATAAAAAAACTTATTAAATAATTGGCCAAAATTTAAAACATCTAAAATCTAAAAACCCCTTAAAATTCATCTAGAAATTTAAATTTTAAAAATTTAAAATTTAAGCCAGCCCTGCGCGAGTAAATAAATACGTTTTCAGCTTGCGGCGAAAGGTCCAAAGATCAGGCACTTGGCACAAGCCAGGGGGAAGTTCGTTCCAGAGGGTAGGAGCCCCCACAGAGAAGGATCTTCCCCTGGGGGCCGCCAGCCGACATTGCTTGGCGGACGGCACCCTGAGAAGTCCCTCTCTGTGTGAGCGTATATGTTGATAAATATTCCTCTGAAAGACTGTTTGCCAAGCCTTGCTGACTGTGAATGAAAGGAATTCATTCCTTTCTTGATTATGTAAATAAAAGGGGTTTTGCTGGGACCAAGATTCTGGTTCCTGATTTTTAAGGAAGCCTAGGTCAGAACACCGAGTAATGCCAAAAGCAGAACTCCGGGTTCGAGATCCGTGTGTCTCATGGCAGGGTGAGCACCCGTCTATACCTCAGCTCCTGCCTACCTGGCAGTTCGAAAGCATGCAAGATGTGCGTAGATAAATAGGTGCTACCTTGGTGGGGAGGAAACAGAGTTCCACGGCATCATGCTGGCCACATGACCATGTGTCTTTGGGCAGCACTAGCTCACGGTCTTGAAACAGAGAGGAGTGCCATTCCCTAGAGTCGACAACGACTAGCAGAGGAGTCATTGAGAGGCAACTGGACTTTCTGGTTATTCTTTGAAGACTCCTTCTCTGCAAGGAGTATAAATCTTTCCATTCCCCACCATCCAGTCAGAGCTGAAGAAGCCTCTTGGATGAGAAGCGAAACGTCTTCAAGAAAAAACCAGAAAGTCCAGTTGCCTTTCAACAACTCCGCTAGAGAGGCTAGTTCAAAAGTCCAGATGGGACGACTAGCAGAGTAAAATCCACAGGGATTCTTGCCTTGCCTTGCCTCGATTAAAAGAAGCTGCAACCTATTTCAAATGTCCTCTAATTGGGGGCATTCCGGATTTAGGACTTTTCAGCTCCCAGAATTCTCAGCAATGCCCTTGATAGATGGGGAGTTCTGTGAATTGAGGAATATATCTGTAAAGGACTCCTAGACACAGAAAGGCTAATTTGGAACAAATTAAAATACTTTGGGGCAGTTTTGCTGATTTTCAGCAAAACTACCCCAAAGTATTTTATGGGTTCACTATGGGTCATACTGAAAAATGGGCTTACTTAACAGCTATGGCGTTCACTTAACCATGGGGCTCATACGTACAACCATTTGCTTGACCACTGCAAAAAATTCATGACATTGGGTCAGTCACATGACCGACCCATTATATGACTCTTACAGCTTATGACCATAACGGACAGGTCATAACTCAAGAAACCAGCTTTCCTTGGTTTCACAGACCTGCAAATGCCATCGATGGGAGGATTGGTTGCATAATTAATTTTTCATCCTTGTTGTAACTGTGAAGACTATTTATAACCTTCTTTTGGGGGTGGTGGGGTTTATTGTTTTTAGTCTTTGCATATTGGATTTTTATTTTTCGTAAGTCGCCTAGAGTCACTGAAAGTGAGTGAGCGGCCATATAAATTCAGGAAAGGAGGGAGGGAGGGAAGAAAGAAGGGAGGGAGGGAGGGAGGAGGGAAGGGAGCGAGGAAGGGAAGGAGGGAGGGAGGGAAGGAGAAAGGGAAGGAAGGAAGGAAGGAAGGAAGGAGGAGAGGGAGGGACGAAGGAAAAGATGAACAGGAGGTGGAGGGAAGGAGAGACGGAGGAAGGGAGGAAAGCAGGAGGGAAGGAAGGAAGGAAAAGATGAATGATGCAGGTGGAGGGAGAGAGGGAGGGAGGGAGGGAGGGAGAAAGGATGGAAGGAAGGAAAAGATGAATGATGGAGAGGAGAAAGGGGAAGGAAGGAGGGAAGGTGGAGGGAGGAAGGAAGGAGAGAGGGAGGGAGGAAGGAGAGAGGGAAGGAAGGAAGGAGGAGAGGGAGGGAGGGAGGAAGGAAAACATGAACAATGGCGGTGGAGGGAAGGAGGGACGGAAGAAGGGAGGAAAGCAGGAGGGAAGGAAGGAAGGAAAAGATGAATGATGCAGGTGGAGGGAGGGGGGGAGGGAGGGAGGAAGGAAGGAAGGAAGGAAGGAAGGAAGGAAGGAAGGAAGGAAGGAAGGAAGGAAGGAAGGAAGGAAGGAAAAGTTGAATGATGGAGATGGAGGAAGGGGGAAGGAAGGGAGGGAAGGTGGGAGGGAGGAAGGAAGGGAGGGAGGGAGGGAGGAAGGAAGGAAAAGTTGAATGATGGAGATGGAGGAAGGAGGGACGGAAGAAGGAGGAAAGCAGGAGGGAAGGAAGGAAGGAAAAGATGAATGAGGGAGGAGGAGGGAGGGAGGGAGGGAGAAAGGAAGGAAGGAAAAGATGAATAATGGAAATGAAGGGAAGGAGGGAGGGAGGAAAGCAGGACTGCAGGAGGGAAGGAAGGAAAAGTTGAATGATGGAGACGGAGAAAGGGGGAAGGGATGGAGGGAGGGTGGGGGAGGAAGGAAGGAAGGAAGGAAGGAAAGATGAATGATGGAGTTGGAGGGAAGGGGGCAGGGAGGGAGGGAGTGGGGAAAGAAGGAAAGCAGGACTGCAGGAAGGAAGGAAGGAAAAGATGAGCGATGGAGACGGAGAAAGGGAGGAAGGAAGGAAGGAGTCAGTATTCATGGCTCATGCAGACAGTATTGAGGAACTAACTGAAATAGGGTGGATGGGGAGGCAGAGATGGATACTTTAAACTGAAGCAAAAGCACTTGCAATGCTCCTGAAGTGCTAATACGGAGAGGGAAGGGCTGACCATTCTAACGGCTGTTCAACCCGGGTCAAGGCTAATGGGAAATCAGCTCGAAAAGCTGTCCCACTGGACTACGGTTAACCAGCCTGCCTGACACCTCTGCTGAAAGTTAACCATCCCTTAGAAAAGAGCCATTGGAGTTGGCAAAGCCTTTTTTGGGTCGACATCCCCAGTGCGAGGCTGCCATCTGGCGGCCGGAAGCCTTACAGCTTCTTCTTCTTCCCTCTTGCCAACGTCCCTCCTCATGCCAACCACCCTTGTTTCGAAAATTCAAAACCCTGAACTGAGATGACCCACCGTGTTGGAACTGAGTTTCCACCTTGAGGTACTGCCGAAGCAAATCCATCACGACTGCCTTCATGTGACCTCGGATGCCGCTTCGGTATCTGCAACAGACCCCCCCTCCGATGAACAGACTGAAGCGGGTAATCGTCGACAGTGTGGTTGAATGGTAAACACGCTTGCAGGATTCGTCTAGAGCAGGGGTCTCCAAACTTGGCTCTTTTAAGACTTGTGGACTTCAACTCCCAGAGTTCCTCAGCCAGCAAAGCTCTACCTGGCTGCAGAGCCGGCTGAGGAACTCTGGGAGTTAAAGTCCACAAGACTTAAAAGAGCCCAAATTTGCAGACCCCTGCTCTAGAGCAGGGGTGTCAAACACCATTTAATTGAGGGCCGTATCAGGGCTGTATTTGACCTCGGGGGGAGGGACTCAAAATCGCTTGTGTTGGGGGCACCTGTGGTGGCCCGGGCGGGGCTGGGGGAATCCATTGTCTCCTGTGGAGGAAGGCGAGACCAGGAAGAGCGCCAAACCCTTTTCCTTCAGAGGGGCCTTGCCCTTTGGCTGGTGACCAAGTGCTAAGGCAGAACTTCCCTTCCTTCCTCCCTTCTTTCCTCCCTCCCTCCCTCCTTCCTTCTCTCCCTCCCTTTTCTTTTCTGCTAGCCCTCTGCCCGCGAAAATGGAGTTTCGGGGAGCCATACATGACTATCCCGGGCTCTGTTTTTCAACCTGGACGGCTTCCTGTAGCCCTCTGATAGCAAAAACAGAGCTTGGAGGGGGGCGCCTGGACCCTGTTTTCAGCCACGATGGTCTCCTGCAGCCCTCTGCCAGCGAAAACAGAGCTCGGGGGGGAGCCCCCCGGCTCTGTTTTTGACTTGGATGGCCTCCTGCAGCCCTCGGCCAGGGAAAACAGAGTGGCTACATGCGGCCCGCGGGCTGCTTAGATCTGGCTCATGAAGCCGCCCTGGAAACAGCAGACTGACCCATGGTGCCTCTGCCAGTGAAAATGGAGCTCGGGAGAGCTGCACGCACTCCTCCCAGGCCCCGTTTTCAGCCTGGACAGTCTCCTGCAGCCCTCTGCCAGTGAAAACGGAGCTTGGGGGGCAGGCTGTGCGCAGCCCACCCGGACTCAGTGCCTGCCCCACCATGGGCTCCATTTTCGCTGGCAGAGCGCTGCAGGAGGCCGTTGCAGCAGAAAACGGGGCCTGGGAGGACTGTGTGCAGCTCTCCCGAGCTCCTTTTTCACCGTCAGAGGCACCATGGGCCAGTCCGCTGTTTCCAGGGCGGCCCCGTGAGCCAGATCTAAGCACCCTGCGAGCCAAATCTGGCCCGTGGACCTTGAGTTTGACACCCCTGTCATAGACCCATTTGCAGGGCCTTAACTATTTATTAACGGGGTAGAGACTGGATTCTATCACAAAGCAGCCTAGCATTTGGCTTCCCCATTCAGATTTTGCCAAAGATTTTTTCTGTGATCACACTTACCTTTGAACCAGCTGCACAATACTCTGAGTGTTCATGAAGAAAACCTCACGCTCCGATTTGCGGTTTAAAGTGGCGGCGTGACTGTCCAGGATGTTGGCAATCTGCAGGAAAAAAAAAGAAGCAAACTGGGATCGACACCCTTAAAATTTTGCCCTTGCCCCGAAAAGGTGGGAGGAGGGGATGCACACACAACAGACAGAATCCAGCAGCTCATATCAAAATTTAGCAGACGGAGCCTTCCTTGTTGAAAGAGCAAACTTCTAACTCTGTAAGGTTGCAAAAATAGGCCGCCCTAAATTTCTAAAATTAAAATCACAGACAAAGAAGATTTTGAGGAGAAAAAGTTTTGCTTGTTTGCTTATGACCTGCCTATTCATACAGGTAGTCCTTGACTTACGTTTAGTGCAGGGGTCCCCAGCCTTTTGGACCTGAGGGACCACTAAATTCATAATTTTAAATATTGCGGACCACTAATAAGATCTGCCTAATGACTGGCTAGCTAGGTGGTCATGTGACTGGGTGGGCGTGGCCAACTTGATGTCACTCACATCCAGGGGCGCCTCATCGGCCTCGCCCCTCCCCTCCCAGCCACTCCTCACCTGCCCACCTGGACTCCTTAGGGCCCCAATAGGAAACAGTTGTTGGAGCTAAGCAGCCACCATGAGAAAGAGTTGGCTCAGTTCAAATTGGATCTGACCGAGAAGGAGGCTCAGCAGAAGCACCTCACTGAGGACTAGGAGCATAGGCTTTCCAAGCAGAGGGAAGACCTGCGGGAGTGCAAGGCCAGGTACCAGTGCCTGGAGGCTCAGCAGGCTGAGATGGTCAGCCAGTTCCAGGCCATGATGCAGTCCCACTGGAACAAGGCCCTCCGGCTCTTTGTGGCATTTCCCTCCAGACTTCGCCCAAAATAATTTTTATGCGGACCACCAAAATTTTTTTGTGGACCACCAGTGGTCCACGGACCGCCGGTTGGTGACCACTGGTTTAGTGACCGTTCAAAGTTATAACGGCACTGACGGAAGGAAATTGTGGTGGGGATAAATATTTTGAATGAAGAAGGGAAGGGCAAGAAAGGGGGTAAAAAATATGAGGATTAGACTTGATTTAACACTGACTTCAGGACAGGGGGATGGAACAGATTTTATGATAGATATGTGCAAATAATAAAATTTTAAGAGGGAAAGGGAAATACATTGGACAAATAATACAATGGGGGGGGTGAAATTTGAATTATGTTTAATTATACACCTGACTGATATCTTGTTCAAAAATGATTTGTATGTGGTTTATTTTCAAAAAAAAAAAAAATCTGAAAAAAAAGAGAGGTTATAACGGCACTGAAAAAAGTGACTTGTGACTTTCTCGCACTTACGACCGTTGCGGCATCCCCGTGGATGTAATCATGTAATCCAAACTCAGATGCTTGGCAAATGACTCCTTTTTATGACGGTTGAAGAATCCCGGGGTCATGTGATCCCTGTTTGCAACCTTCTGACAAACAGAGCCAAGGGGGAAGCCAGATTCACTTAACAACCATGTGACTAACTGAACCACTTGACAACGGGGGCAAGAAAGGTCATAAAATGGGGCAAAACGCACTTCACAACAGAAATTTGGGGCTCAGTTGTGGTCGTAAGGCGATGTCGTGTCCCACTCCTCCGCTGACGGCCGGGTCAGGGAAATCCGAATCAGGCGTGCCTCTGCAGCTCTGCCAAAGTCCTAGCAAAGTCCTCAGGGCAGGCAGGAGACCAGAAAGTGACTTCAGCAAGATATGTTTAGACTTTGCCTGACTCAGAGACTGCCAGAAAGCAGATCCTTTATATAGGCCATGGGGTGTGGCTCCATGACTCAGCACTTATCCAGGCCTGCCCCTCCCTTCCTTCTGTTGCCGCCGCCTATCAAGTCTTCTGACACGAGGGTCACTCCAGTCTGCAGCTGTTGGCAATTGACCTCCCTCAGGCTCACATGCTGTGGAGGAGGGGGAGGGGTCTAGTTGCTCCGTTTGCCTGGGCATGGAGCCAGAGCTGGGGGCTGGAGATACTTCCTCCTCTTCAGCCTGTCTGGGCATGGAGCCAGGGCTGGGGCCGGGAGGCATACTAGGACATTCCTCCGTGTTCGGAAGCAGATAAGAAGGCCCCGGCTGTGGTGAGACCGGACGAGACACAACAGGCGAGGACTATCTGTAGTCCTTGTTTATCAATACAATTGGGACGGGTGCCTTGACTGTTAGGCAAAGCGGTTGCTAAGTCAACTGCTGCAACTATGCTTATGATCTGATTTCAGATTTCCTTGGCACTGCTAGGCTCGCTAAATGAGGCAGTCACTAAACAAGGACTAGCTGTTCGGGAAGTCCTCCTTTATTGACAGCAGTGACTCCTTTATTCCAGCTTAGTGCTGGAAACACCAGCACTAAGCAACACGGGAGTTTACTTTCATTTTCTAACAAAAAAAAACCCACCACAGCAACAATGGATTCACTTAATGTCTACTGCATTTGTTTAACAACGGTCGCAAAAAAGATTGCAAAATCGGGCAGTCACCTAGTGACCCACTTTATGACTATCACAATTTACGATCAAACATTGAGGGCACAATTATGGTTCTGGACCACCCAGAAATTTCTCAAGTTTCTTTCATGGTGAGTCTGTTAAGACGGAGTCTCTGAATAATCTGAAATGTTTCTCCCCAAATTTCTTGCAAACTGAACTACTATCTTTGAGATTAGCGCCCAACAGCCTCACTTTCTTACCCTTCCTTGTTCAGGGCTGCTCTCCCTTCCCTTCCTTCTCCCCGAATGAGACAATTCGCCGCGGCCAACTCACCACAGCCAACTTGCATGGGACAATTCAACACTTCAATTTAATTATTTAAAATAATGAAAAATGCATTTTAATTTTTGCCATTCCCATTTCGTTCTGTCCCTCCTTTTGCATCCTTTCTTTAACGATTCTATTCCAACATTTCTTTGACGTTAGTGTTTGATTATCCAGCAGCGAGTTGTCCCACAACTCAGTAAGCTCAAACTGCCCAAGGAGCTGCTGATCCAATTCTACAGAGGAATTATTGAGTCTGTCATTTGCACCTCTATAACTGTCTGGTTCGGTTCTGCAACCCAACAAGAAAAACACAGACTTCAGAGGATAATTAGAACTGCAGAAAAAATAATTGCTACCAACTTGCCTTCCATTGAGGACCTGTATACTGCACGAATCAAGAAGAGGGCCGTGAAAATATTTACAGACCCCTCGCATCCTGGACATAAACTGTTTCAACCCCTACCCTCAAAACGACGCTATAGAGCACTGCACACCAGAACAACTAGACACAAGAACAGTTTTTCCCCGAAGGCCATCACTCTGCTAAACAAATAATTCCATCAACACTGTCAGACTATTTACTGAATCTGCACTACTATTAATCGTTTCATAGTTCCCATTGCCAATCTCTTTCCACTTATGACTGTATGACTATAACTTGTTGCTAGCAATCCTTATGATTTATATTGATATATTGATCAATTGTGTTGTAAATGTTGTACCTTGATGAATGTATCTTTTCTTTTATGTACACTGAGAGCATATGCACCAAGACAAATTCCTTGTGTGTCCAATCACACTTGGCCAATAAAAAATTCTATCTATCTATCTATCTATCTATCTATTGGCCATGGCGAGTTGGCCGCAGCAAGTTGTCCTACCGCGTTTCCCGAAAATAAGATCCTGGCTTATATTTTTTTTCCTCACCAAAAAAGGCACAAGGTCTTATTTTTGGGAAATGTCTTCTACTGACCCACCTCGCGTCAGTGGCACCAATGGCCCCACCCAGAAGGAGCCCACTGCCGGCCCACTTCTTCTGCATCCGCTTGCCACCACTCGCGCGCGTTGCCCCCAGCCTCTGTTTTGCCATCAGAGGTCTTCAGAAAAAGCTTCTGCAGCTGAGAAATGGGCTCCGGATTGACGCGTGCGGTGCCTGCTGGCCTGGTTTCGCCACCAGAGGCCTTCAGGAAAGGCCTCTGCAGCCATGAAACAAGCTCCGGATTGGACCTGAAGGCCTCTGATGGTGAAACGGAGACCGGGGTGTAGTGCGAAAGTGGCCACAGAAGTGAGCCGGCAAGGCGAGGGAGGTGTCGTGGTGTGTGAGGCCTGGCTGCAACTGTCTGAATGTACAGTAAGTAGGGCTTCCCCACCCTAGCTTGATTTTTACCCATGCGCCTCACCTCACCCCGTGCAACCCGGAGTGGACAGGGTCTTAACTAGGGCTTATTTTGGGGGTAGGGCTTATAGATTGGGCACACATGTAAAAATCAAGCTAGGGCTTACTTTTGGAGTAGGTCGTATTTTCGGGAAAACACAGTACCTAGATCCTCTTTCCCCACCCTCCTCACCATCTCCCACAATCAAGGATATCATCCAGTGGTGAAATCCAAAATTTTTTACTATCAGTTCTATGGCCGTGGCTTGCTGGGCGTCGCGTGGCTTGGTGGGCGTGGCAGGAGGATACTGCAAAATCTCCATTCCCACCCCACTTCAGGGGAAGGATACTGCAAAATCCACATTCTCTCCCCACTCCTGGGGGTAGGATATTGCAAAATCTCCATTCCCACCCCACTCTGGGGTCAGCCAGAGGTAGTATTTGCCAGTTCTCCAAACTACTCAAAATTTCCACTATCGGTTCTCCAAACTGCTCAAAATATCCGCTACCGGTTCTCCAGAACCTGTCAGAACTGCTGGATTTCACCCCTGATATTATCCTCCCATCTAACCTCTTTCTAGTCAGTTTCATCTCCGTTTCAACCCCAGATCACGGGCAAAACTTTCCTTACCTGCTGGCTGGGAAACTGGCAGAGGACAGAGGTGATGTTGCTGGCATACTGTGCCATTTCTTTTTTGATGGATTTTTCCACGTTGGGGGGGATCCGTCCAGAGACGCTGGTCATGATATCCTGGAGCTCCAGTAGAGGCAAGGATGGATCCCGGAGAGTCTTCATTAAGCGTTCCACCCAGTTCTTCACCTGAGTTAGAGATGGAGTTGAAAGTAAGTCAAGATAACAGATAAATGAGTTTGTTTTTGGGAGGGAGGGAGGGAGGAAGGGGTGAAAGAAACAAAGGGAGGGAGGGAGATGGGAAAAGGAAGGAAGGAAGGAAGGAAGGAAGGAAGGAGGGGGGGGGGGGGGGGAGGGAGGGAGGAAGAAAGGAAGGAAGGAAGGAAGGAAGGAAGGAAGGAAGGAAGGAAGGCAGGAAGGAAGGAAAGGAGGGAGGGAGGGAGGGAGGAAGGACGGTAGGAAGGAAGGAAGGAAAGGAGGGAGGGAGGAAGAAAGGATGGTAGGAAGAAAGGAAGGAAGGAAAGGAGAGAGGGAGGAAGAAAGGATGGTAGGAAGGAAGGAAAGGAGGGAGGGAGGGAGGAAGAGAAACACAACCTAGGACAGTGTTTCTCAACCTTGGTAAATTTCAAATGTATGCACTTCTACTCTCAGAATACCTCAGTCAGCATGTGGTATTCTGGGAGTTAGGAGTCCACACATTTGAAAGCTGCTAAGATTGAAAAAGGGATGCGGTGGCTCAGGGGCTAGGACGTTGAGCTTGTCGATCGAAAGGTCGGCAGCTCGGCGGTTCGAATCCCTAGTGCTGCCGTGTAATGGGGTGAGCTCTTGTTACTTGTCCCAGCTTCTGCCAACCTAGCAGTTTCGAAAGCACGTAAAAATGCAAGTAGAAAAAATAGAGACCACCTTTGATGGGAAGGGAACAGCGTTCCGTGCGCCTTTGGCGTTGAGTCATGCCGGCCACATGACCACAGAGACGTCTTCGGACAGCGCTGGCTCTTTGGCTTTGAAACGGAGATGAGCACCGCCCCCTAGAGTCAGCAACGACTAGCACGTACGTGCGAGGGGAACCTTTACCTTTACCTTTAAGATTGAAAAACCCTGCCTTTAAAGCGTAATGTTCTGCAGATGTGCTAGAACTAAACATGCAAGATTAATTGGGCTGGAAATTCTTTGGAGAAGTTCTAACACATCTGGAAGCCCACCAGGTTGGAAAGACTGGCATAAGGCGTAAAGATAGCAATAGCACTTCGACTTATATACCGCTTCATAATGCTTTACAGCCCTCTCCAAGCGGTTTACAGAGTCAGCATGTTGCCCCCAACAATCTGGGTCCTCGTTTTACCGACCTCGGAAAGGTTGGAAAGCTGAGTCAACCTCGAGCTGGTGAGACTCAAACTGCTGGCAGTGGGCAGAGTTAGCCTGCAATGCTACATCTTAAACACTGTGCCATCACGGCTCTTTAAGACTACGGTTTATGCCAACACAAGGGGAGGAAAGAAAGCAACGGACGCTACCTTGCTGGTGAAATAGGGATCTGGAAGGCAGTATCCATTCATCACATTGAGTAGGTTGTCAAAGACATAATGGAAGATCCGGTGAAGTTTCTCACCCCGCATGGCTGTGCTCTGGATCTGGGGCAAGGTTCCCATATTGAGCTCGGCCTTGAGAGAACAAGAAAAACACAAGTCAGCCAGCGCTGTGAGAGTTGTACCCATCCAATCCTCTGCTTTGTCTCAAAAGGGATCACTTTCTCAGATCTTCTGGACCGAAGCTTCTTTCTCAGACTCAAAACGATTCCACCAAAGGTTGATCCTCTCTTTCAAAGTTACGTCGTTCTTAAAAAAAGTACTACATTTCCCCGAAAATAAGACCCGGTCTTATTTTCTTTTGGGCCCCAAAATATGCACCAGGTCTTATTTTTAGGGATGTCTTACCCGCTTTCTTTAGGACCCCCACAGCCAGGTCTCCCACTCCCCGACACCTGTTGCACCCCTGCCCAACTTTTTTTTTAAAAAAGTTTTTTTTATTTTTACATTTAAACCAGTGGTAGTCAACCTGGTCCCTGTCGCCCACTAGTTGGTGTTCCAGCTTTCATGGTGGGCGGTAGGAATTTGGTCCGATACTGAAGCACTTTCCTTTTTTTTAAATTTAATTGACTTTTTAATTAAAATTTAAAATTTAAAAAATTTTCATAGCATTATTTAAAAAAAATTCCCCATGACAATTTAAATTTCTGAAAATATACTATTTGTATCACCCGCGCATAAGTTTAGTTAACGTTACGTAAGTGAAACTAAATGGTACTATAGTGCGACCGCAAACAAACGAGCCTCGTCCCAGAATAGCTCGTGCATCTCCCCCCACACCACCCAGTATAACAGACAAGCAGAGCTGGTAGCCGGCGCCCCCCCAAACCCAATCCACGATGCGCGAGAGGCATGGACAGACGCCGTTAAGCCTCCAAATTTTACCTGTTGAACTCGGCTCGGGTCATCCAGTTGCATTTTAGCAATGATACATCCTGGCTCAAGGGCTGCTCCCGGACGCTTCACATAATGGATACAGCCCGATTCCACCGCAGTGAGTGTCATCACCATCTTCATCACCTGAAAACAGCAGAAGAACACGTTAAGCAAGGGACTTCTCCAGAGTTGTCACTTCCCTGTGTTCCCGTGTCCTGCTGCTTTTGTAATTCTCTTGTGTTTCCTATTGACGTATTTCGCAGAGCTGGTATTCGTAACAGTGACAGAGTTGGAAGGGACCTTGGAGGTCATCTAGTCCAACCCCTTGCTCACGCAGGAGACCTATACTAGGGATTCGAACTGCCGAACTGCCAACCTTCCTGATCAACAAGCTCAGTGTCTTAGTCACTGAGCCACCTCATTTAAGCAAGAAGAGTATGGATAAATACAGACGGCTCATTAAAGGCACAGGCACGCTTGGTTGTTACAGAAACGGAAGCACCGGCAGTCCCAAAGCTACTTTTTCAAGAAGCAACTGGACTTTCTTGTTTTTTTCTTTTGAAGACATTTCACTTCTCATCCAAGAAGCTTCTTTAGCTCTGACAAGGCAGTGGGGAATGGAATAATTATTTATTTATTTATTTATTTATTTATATTTATATCCCGCCCTTCTCCGAAGACTCAGGGCGGCTTACACTATGTTAGCAATAGTCTTCATCCTATTTGTATATTTATATACAAAGTCAACTTATTGCCCCCAACAATCTGGGTCCTCATTTTACCTACCTTATAAAGGATGGAAGGCTGAGTCAACCTTGGGCCTGGTGGGACTAGAACCTGCAGTAACTGCAAGCAGCTGTGTTAATAACAGACTGTCTTAACAGTCTGAGCCACAAGAGGCCCTTTCATTATCCTTTCAGAGCTGAAGAAGCTTCTTCGGATGAGAAGCAAAACGTCTTCAGAAGAAAAAAAACAAAGAAAGGCCAGTTGCCTCTTGAAAAAAGCACCTTTGGGAAAACCATGACCTGGATGACTGGGAAACTCTACAGACTTTTAGAAACGCTGGTGGATCAAAGAAAATCTGCATTAGACGTTTTTCTGTCCGAACTGGACCTTTGATTACAAGGATCATTGAAACAAGCTTACTTTACGTGCAATTATGGCATCCAAAGATTTCGCCTGCTGGTTTATGGCATTGTACATCTAATAATTCACATCACGTCAGGCATAAAGCACGAAGACAATACCGTGAGATTGAATCCGGTTCTTTTTTTGTTTTTTAATTACTTGTATCCCGCAAAAGGGGATCACATGATCTTGGGACACAGCAATGGTCATAAATATGAACCAGCCGCCAAAGTTGATCACATGATCTTGGGGATGCTGGAAAAGTCGTAACTGTATAAAACAGTCATAAGTCCCTTTTTTCAGTGCCGTTGTTTCCACGAAAATAAGACCCAACCGGAAAATAAGGCCTAGCATGATTTTTCAGGATGCTCGTAATATAAGCCCTACCCCAAAAATAAGCCCCGCCTAAGATCATCAGCAGACAAAGGCGTTTAATTTTCCCCAAAATAAGACCTAACCAGATAATAAGCCATAATGTGTCTTTTGGAGCAAAAATGAATATAAAACCCAATATTATTTTGGGGGAAACACGGTAACTTGGAATGAACACTAAACGAACTATTGTAAATCAAGGTGTACATGTATTGTAGTTCACTTGACCTCTATTAAACTACACCTTTCTCAACAAATGGAGTTAAGGATCGTTCTTAGAGGTTCAAGCTGAGGCAGGTCTGACTCAGAGTCACCCTGCTGGCTTTCATGCCTAAGGCAGAACTAGAATTCACAGTCTCCCACATTTTAGTTTGGCTCCTTAACTATTAGACCAAACTAGCTCTTTATCTGCTTACTCCTAATAGACAGAATCTTGCCAGATTAAAGCTATAATCTTCTAACCCAGGGATGTCAAACTCAAGGCCTGCAGGGCAGATTGAGCCCATGTGGTGCTTAGATCTGGTCCTCCTGAGCTCTATTTTTGCCGGCAGAGTGCTAGCAAAACAAACTACTAGCAAAAGTGGCATTTGATCACACAAGTGATGTCGAGCTGGCAACGCCCACCCATGGCAACACGCACCCCAGCCCCCCCGAGGTCGAACAGAACCCTGATGCGGCCCTCAATGAAATCGAGTTTGACACCCCTGTTCTAACCTACTAGATCAGCGGTTCTCAACCTGTGGGTCACGACCCCGTTGGGGGTCGAATGACGATTTGCCAGGGGTCGCCTAAGACCATCGGAAATATGGGAAGTATACTTGCGAGTCAAAGAATCGCGCTCCAAGCCAGCTGCAGGCTCTTCAAATCGCTAGCCGAATTCGGCTTCAGGAGCGATGAATTAAAAAAGAGAGAAATCTTTGCTCTGATGTCTCCTTCTCAAGCCAGCTACAATCACTCCCAATCGCTAGCCTAATCTGGCTTCAGGCGCAATAAACTTAATAAGGGAGGAGTCTCCGCTTTAATGCCTCCGTCCTCAAGGCAATTACAAGCAGTTCAGATCGCTAGCCAATACGGCTTCAGGCGCGATAAATTCAAAACATAGGGCCGGGCTATTTACGGGACCGCCTTCTGCTACCGAATACCTCTCACCGACCCGTGCGCTCTCACAGAGAGGGACTCCTCAGGGTGCCGTCAGCTAGGCAGTGCCGTCTGGCGACGCCCAGGGGAAGGGCCTTCTCTGTGGGGCCACCCGCCCTCTGGAACGAGCTCCCCCCAGGACTTCGCCAACTCTCGGACCTTAGAACCTTCCGTCGTGAGCTTAAAACACACTTATTTAGGTGCGCAGGACTGGACTAGGTTTTTTAGATTTTTAAATTTTTGAAATTTTAAATTTTATATTGATTTTAATTGGTTTTGGTAATCAGGCTGGTTAGAATAAGTTTTTTATTTGTGTTTTAATCTGTATTTATATGTCCTTTTTATATGCCTGTTAACCGCCCTGAGTCCCTCGGGAGATAGGGCGGTATACAAATGTGATCAATAAATAAATAAACAATAAATAAAACAAAAATAATTTTACGGTTGGGGTTGCCACATCGTGGGGAATTGTATTGAAGGGGTCGCAGCACTATAAAGGTTGAGAACCACTGTACTAGATATACCCTGGGAGATTTTAGGCTAGTCCACGACTTACAAGTATTCGTTTAGCAACTGTTCAAAGTTACAGCAGTGCTGAAAAAAACCACTTATGACCAAGCCTCGCACTTACGGCCATCACAGTATCTCCATGGCCATGTAATCAACATTCAGGCGCTCGGCACCCTTTCCTAGCTGGCTTTCACCAATCACCATTAATGGTGGAAGCTGGTTTCACTTAACAGCAGTGTGATTCAAGCAGGTGATAAAACCGGGCACGACTCACTTAATGACCACCTCGCTTACCAATGGAATTTCCGGTCCTCGTTGTGGTCTTAAGTCGAGGACTACCTGTACTCTGAAACTTTTCCTTCTTACCTCATCCAGTTCAGGACTTGTTCTGGGACCCCTTCTGGAATGTGCTGCCCCCTCCCCTTCTTCAGTCGCAATTCCATCACACAGAACGCCATGAAAATATCTAAGATTACAAATCTTGAAAAATATACTAAAATATGCATACCAGCCGGGGAGAGTTTGGTATCGGAAATTGAATACATCAGAAATGTATTAGCTTGTAATGGGATGATGAATATCTCCCTTTGAACCTTTTCACAGATACTTTTAATCTGTTAAGTCAAGGTGTCTGCGATGACACACTGTGAATAAAATAACGTATAAATCTGAATGAATATATTTTATTTATTTGGGGTCCTTACCATGCATTTGTGCATTTACAAAACACGCTAAATGGGAAAAAAGAGACAGGAAATCGGAGGATCTCCTTAAAATGGATTAAATCCATATACAAACAGACGAGCTCTGAAGAAGAAAAAACACACATGGTGCATTTCTAAGCGTTTGCATTAAAAAGTTAATCAGCTGCTCGGTTTTGTTTTCAATTTTTTTACGAACAAAATTGATTCCAACCAAAACGTCTATGG
The DNA here is from genome assembly GCF_028640845.1 of Ahaetulla prasina. Classification (NCBI taxonomy): domain Eukaryota; kingdom Metazoa; phylum Chordata; class Lepidosauria; order Squamata; family Colubridae; genus Ahaetulla; species Ahaetulla prasina. The sequence goes on from NC_080539.1 coordinate 11,019,240, forward strand.
AGATTCTCAGTCATCCAGGTCATGGTTGTCCCGAAGGTGCTTTTTTCAGGAGGCAACTGGACTTATTTGTTTTTCTCTGAAGACGTTTCGCTTCTCATCCAAGAAGTTTCTTCAGCTCTGACTGGATGGTGGGGAATGGATTTACATTCCTTGCAGGCAGCTGGTCATTTGCATCCTTTTAGAGAGTCACTGAGGCCACTTGGAGGTTTTTCTGTGTCCTCAGGGTCAGCTGAGTAGTGCAAATGGTCTCGCTGTCTCTCTAGAAGGATGCAAATGACCAGCTGTCTGCAAAAAATATAAATCCTTCCATTCCGCACCATTCAGTCAGAGCCAAAGAAGCTTCTTGGTTGAGAAGAAAGGAAGGAAGGAAGGAAGGAAGGAAGGAAGGAAGGAAGGAAGGAAGGAAGGAAGGAAGGAAGGAAGGAAGAAGAGGGGAGGGGGGAGGGGGAGGGGAGGGAAAAGAAAAAACAAGAAAATCCAGTTTCCTCTTGAAAAGCACCTGGCAGTTAAGAAGCAAAAAGAAATTCTCTAATTTTTCTAATTAGACATCTCTAATAAATTGGAACTTTGAGGACCAAGTCAAGCCTCAGAGCTTTATTTCGTTGGGGGTGTTCCTTGGAACCCCGACATTACCTTTGGGACATTCAATCCAAAATCAATCAAACTCTGATTAAAAGAGAGATAGAGCAAGCACATGGATGGAAACTGTTTTGGCTTGTGAATGTTAACACAAAGTTTTCCCAAGAAGGCCAGTCTAACAGGCTCACAAGCTTCTTCTTTTTTTTTTTTACCTCAATTTCACCAAAGCATTGTCCAGCGAAGACATGTCCACCATCTTCCACCACGTACTGGATGAGTTTCCCGGCTGATGGGGATCGCAGAATCGATGGGTCATTTTCCTTCTCAAACACACAGGTTTTATTGCCAATGGTGATGCGATACCTAAGCAGGAGAGCACAGAAAGCCCAAAATGGTCGATACAGAAAATTTTATTGATTTATTAATTCAAGAAAATTCAAAATCAGAAACGAAGAGGGGATAAGCCGCCTGAGAAAACCAAGGGAAATCATCAAAACCATTAAAAAGCAAAAGTTAGAATATTTCGGACATGTGATGCGACACCCAGAAAAATACGGCATCCTTCACTTAACCCTCCAGGGAAAGATTGAAGGCAAACGAGGTCCAGGAAGAAGAAGAACATCATGGCTTCAAAACCTAAGGGACTGGTTCTGTTATGACTCGTCCTCCCTCCGCTTCTCAGCCGGGCCCCTCCCTCTCCAACCGGGCCTTTTATCAGACTCCGAGTCTGATAATGAAGATGAACGGCCTGTCATGCCTCCAGCCCCCGGCCCTGGCCCCATGCCCGGAGAGGATGTCAGGAGTGAACATACAAGCCCGATAAACTTCACTCCTACAGCGTCTGAGCAGGAAGCCAGCCACGTGCTGGAATTACTGACAGCAGATCCAGCTGAAGAGAATTCAAAGTGGGAGGATCCTCGCTTCCGGAGATCTGAGAGGCGACACCAGCAGAAGGAAGGGAGGGGCAGGCGTGGATAAATGCTGAGTCATGGAGCCACACCCCACAGCCTATATAAAGGACCTGCTTTTGGCATTCCAACCTTGAGTCAAGCAAAGTCTCATCTAGTTTGCTGATATCGGACTCTATCGCTGAAGTCACAACTTGGACTCCTGCCTGCCCTGATAAATCTTGAAGGAACTTGGCAAGCTGCAGAGGCTTCGTTGCCAAGTTTGTTACGGACTCCCTTGACTCATTCGTCAGAGTGGGAGTGGGACACGACAGGTTCAGACAAAATTCAGCAGAACTTTTTTGTGCAGCTGTTGATAAAAATAGTCTTGCCAACATGACTGCCAACGTCCGATGACGGATAAGGCACAAGAAGAAGAAGAAGAATTAAGAAAATTCATATGGATCCCCAACTCACTCTGATTCTGGGTGATCTAAAACCCCAATGCAAAATCCAATGCAAGTAATCCTCAACGTACGACCACAGTTGAGCCTAAAATTTCCATCAATTAGGCAAAGTAGCTGTTAAGTGAGTTTTGTCCCATTTTCAAATAGGTAGGTCGTGGTCCCGACTAAAGATCAGAAAACAGGTCCTCTGAGTCCTTGTCCAATATAGGTTCAATTCAGGAAGTGGAACTTAAGCTTAGAAGGAAAAGTGGGGGAGGAGATCCATTTGAGGCCATCAATTTTTCAAGGTGACATCCTGGAGAATGTGCTACTTTTTTTTTTTCCAAGAGGCAATTGGACTTTCTGGTTTTTCTTTGTAGACGTTTCGCTCCTCATCCAAGAAGCTTCTTCATCTCTGACTGGATGGTGGAGGAGTGGAAGGATTCATATTCCTTGCAGACAAGCTGGTCATTTGATTGCTGGTCAATCCTTCCATTTCCCCACCATCCAGTCAGAGCTGAAGAAGCTTCCTGGATGAGAAGCAAAACATCTTCAAAGAAAAACCAGAAAGAACCAGTTGCTTTTTGAAAAAAGGAAAAGAAAAAAAAAACACCTTTGGGACAGCCATGACCTGGATCAGGGATCTCCAACCTTGGCAGCTTTGCTGGCTGAGGAACTCTGGGAGTTGAAGTCCACAAGTCTTCAAGTTGCCAGGGTTGGAGACCCCTGACCTGGATGACTGAGAACATCCTGGAGAACGTTGGGTTTTTATTGGGGTGGGGGCCGGATGCTGTGGAATTTTCCTTAGCAAAATGAAAGGCATACAGATGTTGTGATCCATCAGCAGCCTGGGGAGCTGTCGGCGGAATCGGACTGCGATGAGCCTGTTCCTAATGCCCGCATGAGAAGAGCTGCCGGAAGGCAGGAGCGGCTCAAGCAGAGAGGTCACCTCGGGAGTAGAGCCAAGAGATGATTGGCCCCTCCCATAAGGTTTAAAAGGAGACCAGCACCGGTGTCTCAGTTTGCCGGAAAGCAAACGTTGCAGCTGCGCTCTTCGCTCTGTTCTCTGCTCTGGACGTTTATCAGAGAAGACCTTGGCAGTTATCCAGATTGAATCAAGTTTGAGATAACCAAAGACTGTTTGTTTGTTTCGTTTTAAGTCACCCGGCGCTGGGAATGAATTAATTCCCAGCTGTTGGAATAAAGTGTATTTTTACTAAGGACTGCGTTTGTTGCTACCTGCTCGGGTCTGGGTCACAACAGAGTGGAAGATTCACAAACCCTAAAGTTAAGATATTGATAAGACCGCAGAGACACAGCCCCACCCTTATAGGCTGTGTGCCTTCCTTATCTTGGTTGGGGTTCTCCAAAACAATCCAGGATTTGACCTTGGGAAAGAAGGTATAGGGCCGTGATGGTGAACCTATGGCACGTGTGTCCAAAGTGGCACGCGAAGCCATGTCGCCCGGCACGCATGGCCTTGCCTGTTTGATTTCCGGGTATCTGGTGCGCATGCGTGCATGACAATCAGCTGTCCTTCACCCAAGCAGCAGCTCCAAAAACGCAACAGCCAGCTGATTGTCGGCTGCGCATGCGCACTAGAACCCGGAAGTTCGGCTTTTCCAGAACACGACCCCGACAAGCGTGTGTGCGTGCGCTATGTTTCCATACGACCTTTTCGGCATTCGCGCACGCTCACAACCAGCGAACTAATGAGCTGAAGCCGACTAGGCTAAGGACGCCAGCCAGATGAATACCTAGTAGGCAGAAATTTTTTTTCCTCTCCAGAAACTAAGGTACATCTTATACTCCGGAGCGTCTTATACTCTGAAAAATATGGTAACTGAACAACTGCAGTGATTCACTTAACAACCGTGGCAAGACAGGGCATAAAATGGGATGAAGCTTACTTAACAACTTAGCTAAACTCACTTAGCAACAGAAATTTTTGGCCCAATTGTGGTCGTAATTTGAGCAGCACTTGTATTTGCAATCATGCCAAGCTGCAGTATTCTGGAAGCAGAAACATCTTAACCACCCAGCATTATCCCTTCAAAATAATAAATAAATAAATAAATAAATTCAGCCCACCGATAGGTTTTCTCATTCCCTTAACTAAGTTCCTGGTAGTAAATCTGTAGGAAAGAAAAGTTACTCAATGCACATTTGTTTGTACAGATTGGGGGTATCAAATTTCCTCGGTGCATCGTTTTTAAAAAAATGAATTGTGTATGTATGGGTGTGTATGGGAAATGTGTGCGCGTAGGTTTGATTATTAATGCCTGTTAAGCAGCAATGGGCAATGCAATTTGATCCTCTTTCATTTGAATTTAAAGGAAACTATGATGACTGCTCATTTATGGATTGGATAATGACCCCTTTTGGCCACACCGAATATTATGAAGTGGTTTCGGGGACCACCCTCAAATGTTTTAGAGGGTGGCATTCTGGGGTCTCTTCCTCTGCTTGCAAGCATCCCTGGAATCATTCAAGGTTACCTGTCCACTTCTTCTTTCATGTAGGTGGTGTAGCTGCTCCCATCATAGGACAATAGGAGACCTCCGTCACTTAGCCGGTGAACGTCAACCTCCACACAAGAACCGTTCATGATGACAACGTAGGAATTTGGAGACTGCCGAGCTACCTGTGAGAAACAGAAGAGCAAAATGTAGAATAGAATAGAATAGAATAGAATAGAATAGAATAGAATAGAATAGAATAGAATAGAATAGAATAGAATAGAATAGAATAGAATAGAATAGAATAACAGAGTTGGAAGGGACCTTGGAGGTCTTCTAGTCCAATCCCCTGCTCAGGCAGGAAACCCTACACCACTTCAGACAAATTTAATTTAATTAGATTTTAAATGTTTAAATGTTTTTTAACTTTCTGATCTGTGCTTTTTACCTTGGCTGTAAACCTCCCTGAGTCCTTCGGGAGAAGGGCGGTATAAATTAATTAAATAAATAAATAAATGGTTATCCAACATCTTCTTAAAAACTTCCAGTGTTGGAGCATTCACAACCTCTGGAGGCAAGTTGTTCCACTGATTAATTGTTCTAACTGTCAGGAAAGTTCTAGGTTGCTTCTCTCCTTGATGAGTTTCCACCCATTGCTTCTTGTCCTGCCTTCTGGTGCTTTGGAGAATTTATTGACTCCCTCTTCTTTGTGGCAGCCCCTGAGATATTGGAACACGGCTATCATGTCACCCCTAGTCCTTCTTTTCATCAAACTAGATATATCCAATTCCTGCAACTGTTCTTCGTAAGTTTTAGCCTCCAGTCCCCTAATCAGCTGGTCTTCGCAGGTGCCAGATCGCCAGAAAACGACCTGAAAATGACCCCCAAAAACGGCCTGAAAATGGCCCTAAAAATGCCCAAAAACACCCAAAAAGCAGGCATGCACATGCCAGCCAGCTGGTCTTTGGGTTTGCAGCACTCCAGTGTGCGCACATGCACCCACGTTCCAGTTTGGGCACGGTGCCGAAAAGGTTCACCATCACTGCCCTATACCATCTCGGACAAATGGTTGTCCAATCTCCTTCGGTATCCTTAGTTGTGTATTTGGTGCTACGTTACCTTTAGTACATATTTCTTCCCTTCGTAGATGAGTTCCACGTCTACTATGTTCAATAATGTATGGGCAGGCAAGACTTGGCCCCTGGAAGAGAAAGATTAATAACAGCACTCCGTTTCCTGCCAATAGCTTTGCAAGGAAATAGTCAGGCTTCTAAAAAGGTAAGGCTAAAAGGATGCAGGACCTTCATTAATGATAGCATACAAAAGAGGATGTCTTCTCCTGCAAGTTCCGCTTTTAAAATACGTTTTAATTCATATCATTTCAATCGCCATTCACTGGGTGAAAGAAAGTGACTGATCCAAGATCGCCCAGCTTTCTTCACGCTTAAGGCACAGGGCTAGAATTCATATCTCCTTGGTGACCAGCCCAAAGTGAAAACGCACCTATTTATTCAAGCGGGACTGGATTGAAATTTTATTGGGGTTATTTATATTTTAAGATTTTAAATTGTTTTAATATTTCGGCCACATTATAATATGTTTCTTAATTTCTTTTAATGTTTATATAGTATTTTTACTTGGCTGTACACCACCCTGAGTCCTTCGGGAGAAGGGCGGTATAAAAATCGAAATAAATAAATAAATAAATAAATAAAGTCACCCAACCAGCTTTCATGCCTAACGTGGGACTAGAATACACCGTCTCCTGGTGATTGGCCCAAAGTCACCCAGCCAGTTTTCAGGCCAAAGGCAGGATTAGAACTCACAGTCTCCTAGCGATTGGCCCAACTAGCTTTCATGCCTAAAGTGGGACTAGAATTCAGCATCTCCCAATAACTGGCCCAAAGTCACCCAACCAGCTTTCGTGTCTAAGGCAGGACTAGAACTTACAGTCTCCCAGTTGTCAGGGTTCCAAGGAACACCTGTCAGTTTTGGAAGGCAATTTTCCTTTTTGCTTCTTAACTGCCACCAGTTTCTAGTCTGATGCTTTAGCCATTACATCAAACTTGCTCTCAATTGGCCACTACTCTCTAGGACAGTGATAGCTAACCTATTTGCCGTTGCGTGCCAAATGCGAGGGGAGCGCGCAGGAGGAGGGTCGCACACATGTATGCCCACACCCATAATGCAATGTCCCCCGTGAGCCCTGCCCTCCGCACATGCGGACGCCACCCCTCGTGCTCCCCCTGCCCTTGCATATGCATGCACGACTCCCCACGATCCCCTCGCGCATGTGCGTGTGACCTCCGCAACCCATTTTGGACCTAGTAGGCCTCTCTGAAGTCTCCTGGGACCAAAAATGGGCCATAGGGGGGCACACCGCACCCCCACACACACTCCCCCGCGCATGCATGTGCATCTCCTGCATGTGCTCCACCCCCGCGCCAGATACCAGAAAATCAGCTGGCTGGTGGGAGGCGTGCGCACATGCGCGGTGGAGCTGAGCTGGGCAATAGCTTGTGTGCCATAGGTTCGCCATCACACCTCTAGGAAATCAACCCTGCAGGACTTTGTGAGTTGGACAAGCTTATATCTTCCCAGCACTAATTCTGCAAGATCACTCAGAACATAATCAAGGAAAGAATTCCAGAGACAAGGGGACCAAGAGGAAGTTTTAAGAAATGTCAATGAAATGAAAATCTGGTTTTTACCTCTCCAGGGAGTGGAGAAAGTTGGAGATGCTATTCCGCAGGCTGACATCAGCCACGTGGAGGGCCCCACACACCACCCCCAGCATGGTATCTGGTCTCTCCGCCTAGATGAAAAAGAGGGGAAGAGGCCATTTTTTAAAAAAAATCACTTCTTTATATTATTAACTTAAGGACGAAGCAGTCTGTGGCTCAACCTTTAGTATCACCAACTGTCGACTTTCCAGAGTTTCCTTTAGAAAACTTGGGACTAAAATGAGTGTTTTAAGCCCAGTGGAATAGTTCCTTTAGCCATTCTTAGCGCCTTCACCATTCTTTTCTATTCTGCCAATATCTTTTTCTTAATTTGTTCTAACCAAGTTTTCCTCCTTCTCCTTCCTTCTCATGCGCCTCCTGTTTTACCTGGAGGCCTATTCAATCATCTGGAGAACTTTCTACTTTCCTAATGGCCAAACAGAACTGCCCAAGTAGAGACATTTGGAGAGTTCGCCAGCATGCGATCCGAGGGATCCTTTGTGCTCTCCTGAGCTTGGTGGTTTTCTTAACAGAAGTTTTATTGCCAAAATAGGTAACATCATCAATGTCTGTGATGTTACCTAGTTGGGTAATGAAACATTTGCAAAGAAAACCACCATGCTCAGAGAGCACATGAGGACCTCAGGGTTCAGCCCCGAGCTACAAATATTCTCTTCTGTTGGTACCACATATGGGCATCAAATGGTTCAGAAAGCATGCAGGTGAGAGAAATTTGCAGGAACATCAACCTGGCACTGATGTTGTTATCTAGTTGGATAATGAAACATCTGCAATAAAATCAGCAAACTCAGAAAGCATCAAGGACCCCACAGTTCTCCTCCTCCTCCTCCTCCTCCTCCTCCTCCTCTCCACAAATCCCACTCCCTTCTAGCACTGATGATGTTACCTAGTTGGGTCATGAAACCTCTGCAATAAAACCACCAAGCTCAGAGAACACCAAGGTCCCCATAGTTCAACCCTGGGCTACAAATATTCTCTTGAATGAGATCAGATTCTCCAAACAGATAATCCAAATTAAAATGCTGCATTTTTTCTTTTTGGATATATTCCGTCCCTTTTCTGTGCCAGAACACGATTACCTGCACTTTCTCAGCAATCAATCGGTCCAGCCAACCAGTGTCAATGCGGTTGTGCTGAAAGCTTTCCGTTTCAAGCAGCTTAATCAAATACTCCACAGTGGTTCTGAAATCGCCTCGAATGGACAGCTCCTTCAGAGCAACGACCATATTTCTGAAGATTTAAAAAAAAAAAGAGAGAGTCAGGTCTGAAAATAAATTGGAGAATATCACCGGACTATATTTCACTCTTCTTTCATCCTGAAGGCCCTATCCAGTTCCTGGTCCCTGAGAGGTCTATAACTGGGGTGTTTCAAGCTCAAGGCCCATGGGCAGGATCTGTCATGCAGGGTGCTTAGATCTGGCCCGCCGGGACGCCCTGGAAACAGCAAGGGAGCAGCCTGTGGTGCCTCTGCCAATGAAAATGGAGCTCGGGAGGCTGCGACGGGCTCCTGTAACCCTCTCCCAGTGAAAACGGCTCTCCCGAGCTCTGTTTTCGCTGGCAGAGGGACTGCAGGAGCCCCTTGCAGCCTCCCGATCTCTGTTTTTGCTGGCAGAGCACTTGGAGCACCACAGGCGCTGACATGAGTGACTTTGAGTTGGCCATGCCCACCCAGCCCACGCGGCCTCCTGTTTTACCTGGAGGCCTATTCAATCATCTGGAGAACTTTCTACTTTCCTAATGGCCAAACAGAACTGCCCAAGTAGAGACATTTGGAGAGTTCGCCAGCATGCGATCCGAGGGATCCTTTGTGCTCTCCTGAGCTTGGTGGTTTTCTTAACAGAAGTTTTATTGCCAAAATAGGTTAACATCATCAATGTCTGTGATGTTACCTAGTTGGGTAATGAAACATCTGCAAAGAAAACCACCATGCTCAGAGAGCACATGAGGACCTCAGGGTTCAGCCCCGAGCTACAAATATTCTCTTCTGTTGGTACCACATATGGGCATCAAATGGTTCAGAAAGCATGCAGGTGAGAGAAATTTGCAGTAACATCAACCTGGCACTGATGTTGTTATCTAGTTGGATAATGAAACATCTGCAATAAAATCAGCAAACTCAGAAAGCATCAAGGACCCCACAGTTCTCCTCTTCCTCCTCCTCCTCTCCTCTCCACAAATCCCACTCCCTTCTAGCACTGATGATGTTACCTAGTTGGGTCATGAAACCTCTGCAATAAAACCACCAAGCTCAGAGAACACCAAGGTCCCCATAGTTCAACCCTGGGCTACAAATATAATACAAATGATTAATTGTTCTCACTGTTAAGAAATTTTGCCTTAGTTCTAAATTGCTTTTCTCTTTGATTATTTTCCGCCCATTGCTTCTTGTCCTGCCCTCAGGTGCTTTGGAGAATAGCTTGACTCCCTCTTCTTTGTGGCAGCCCCTTAGATGTTGAAACGCTGCTATCCTGTCCCCCCTAGTCTTTCTTTTCATTAAACTAGACATACCCAATTCCAGCAACTGTTCTTCATGTGTTTTAGCCTCCGGTCCCTTAATTGTTGCTCTTCTCTGCACTTTTTGTTGGCAATTTTTGCACTTTGTTGCTGGCAATCCTTATGATTTATATTGATATATTGACCATCAATTGTGTTGTAAATGTTGTACCTTGATGAACGTATCTTTTCTTTTATGTACACTGAGAGCATATGCACCAAGACAAATTCCTTGTGTGTCCAATCACACTTGGCCAATAAAAATTCTATTCTATTCTTATATCAATGGAATGAGATCAGATTCTCCAAACAAGATAATCCAAATTAAAATGCTGCATTTTTTCTTTTTGGATATATTCCGTCCCTTTTCTGTGCCAGAACACGATTACCTGCACTTTCTCAGCAATCAATCGGTCCAGCCAACCAGTGTCAATGCGGTTGTGCTGAAAGCTTTCCGTTTCAAGCAGTTTAATCAAATACTCCACAGTGGTTCTGAAATCGCCTCGAATGGACAGCTCCTTCAGAGCAACGACCATATTTCTGAAGATTTTTAAAAAAAGAGAGAGAGTCAGGTCTGAAAATAAATTGGAGAATATCACCGGACTATATTTCACTCTTCTTTCATCCTGAAGGCCCTATCCAGTTCCTGGTCCCTGAGAGGTCTATAACTGGGGTGTCTCAAGCTCAAGGCCCATGGGCAGGATCTGTCGTGCAGAGTGCTTAGATCTGGCCCGCCGGGATGCCCTGGAAACAGCGAGGGAGCAGCCTGTGGTGCCTCTGCCAATGAAAATGGAGCTCGGGAGGCTGCGATGGGCTCCTGTAACCCTCTCCCAGTGAAAACGGCTCTCCCGAGCTCTGTTTTCACTGGCAGAGGGACTGCAGGAGCCCCTTGCAGCCTCCCGATCTCTGTTTTTGCTGGCAGAGCACTTGGAGCACCACAGGCGCTGACATGAGTGACTTTGAGTTGGCCATGCCCACCCAGCCCACGCGGCCTCCTGTTGTGACTCCAGCCCCGGAACCTGGCCCCATGCCCGAAAGTGACTCGGAGTGAGGGGGAAGGGCCGGTAAGGCTTACCTCAGGAGCACCGATTCCTTTGGCTCGGCTCCAGGAGCCAGAACCAGACCAGTCGGAGGACGTAATGAGGCCATCATCCCCTGATTCCTCCCTTCCCCAGGCTACGCCTTCAAACACAGCTGATAATAATAATCAAGCTTGGCTTGACCCGCGTTTCAGAAGATTAGAGAGGCGGTGTCATCAAAAGGAAGGGTGGGGCAGGAGCCCCACCCCACAGGATATATAAGGAGCTTTGGGACTGCTCTCACTCCACGGGAAACAAAAGTTTAGCTGAACCGTTTCAAAAAGAGCTGAAAGTCTTGCTACGTGAGTCATTTGTTTGAACTTTGGCAGGCAGCTGCGATTTCTCTGCCAGGACTGATAAGAGCTGTGAATCCACCGGCTGAAGGCCAGCTCGTGGGTCTGAAGTGGGGAAGGAGATAGAATACCTCCAAGATCAAATACAACCCTGATATGGCCCTCAATGAAATCAAGTGTGACACCCCTGGTCTATAACAAGATCTTTTATTTATTTACCTTAGTACAGGTACTCCTTACGACCACAGCTGAGCCCAAAATTTATGTTCTTGAGTGAGACAGTTGCTAAGTGAATTTTGCCCCCCTTTTACGATCTTCCTTGCCAGTGATTAAACACTGCGGTTGTTCAGTTAGTAACACAGTCGTGAAGTGAATCTGGCTTCCCCATTGACTTTGCTTGTCAGACGGTCACAAAAATTGATCGCATGATTCTGGGGCACTTCAGCTGTCGTAAGTACAGGTAACTGTCGACTTACAACAGTTCGCTTAGTGACTGCTCGAAGTTACAATGGCACTGAAAGAAGTGACTTAAGACCATTTTTCACACTAGTGACCATTGCAACATCCTCATCGTCACGTGCTTTATATTTGGATGCTTGACAATTGACTCACATTTATGACGGTTGCAGCATCCTGGGCAGTAGTGGTTTTCACTTACCTTCGCTACCAGTTCGGAACTATGAGCGTCATTCATGATGATGTCCGGGCAGGTGGGCGGACCCTCCAGCCACCACTACCGGTTCGCCTGAACTGGGGCGAACCGGTAGAAACCCACCACCAATCCTGGGGTCATATGGTCCCATTTTGCAACCTTCTGGCAAGCAAAGTCCGCGGTGTGGCTGAGGCTGTAAGAAGCCTGTTATTAAACACAGCTGCTTGCAAATCTAGTCCCACCAGGCCCAAGGTTGACTCAGCCTTCCATCCTTTATAAGGTAGGTAAAATGAGGACCCAGATTGTTGGGGGGGCAATAAGTTGACTTTGTATATAAATATACAAATAGAATGAGACTATTGCCTTACACAATGTAAGCCGCCCTGAGTCTTCGGAGAAGGGCGGGATATAAATGTAAATAAATAAATAAAAAAGTCAATTGGAAAAACAGATTCACGTAACAATTGTGTTACTAATTTAACAACTGCAGTGATTCCATTAGGAAATGTGGCAGGAAAAGTCGTAAAATGGGACAAAACTCCCTTAACAAATTTCTCACTGAGCAACATAAATGTTGGGCTCAACTGCGGTTGTAAGTCAAGGACTACCTGTGCCAGGTGCTTGAATTTTTTATTGATTTTTTAATTCCCATCCCCTACACACATACGTGGTTTATGAGCAGAGTATCGGCCATATCATATCTTACACAATTCAATATATTCAAATATATTTTACTTAGTTACAATTTTTGCCAGAATATTATTTTTTCATAATTTTATTCATATCCTAATATTTCCTTGTTCATTTCACTGTCACATCTTCTTTCGCCCTCAAGTTCTAATTTCTCCATTTTTATTAGTATTCATTCTCTTTCATTCTTTTTTTAACTGTTTCAATTTTTATCCTAATATATTCAAATATATTCAGTTGCCTTTCTTCCATTTCATCTTTTCCTTTTCACAGCAATCCTTTCTTCTCCTTCTCATTCCTCTTCCTCCCTTCTTGCATCTTCCCTACTTTCTTCTCTCCTCCTCCTTCTCTACTTCCCCTTCCTTTCTCCTCCTCCTCCCTACTTCCTCCCTATCTAACCTTCTCTCCTACTCTTATTTCCCCTACCTTTCCTCCTTTCCTCTTCCCTTTCTTCTTTCTCTCTCCCTTCTTCCCCTTTCCACCTCTCTCCTTCTTCTTATCTCTCTTCATTGCTGTATTTATTTTCATTTCAATATTTCTGGTGTCTGAATTTTGATGCTGCAACAATCTTAAGTGTGAAAAACAGTCCTAAGTCATTTTTTCCAGTGCCTTTGTAACTTTGAACGGTCACTAAATGAAAGGTTGCAAGTCAAGGACTACCTGTGCCTACCCTGGTAATAATGGCACACAAATGAGTACAGAGAGTGCTTCACGTACAACCACAATTGGACCTGGAATTTCCATTCGTAAGCAAGGTGATTGTTGAGCGAATTGTGGTGGTTTTATGACCTTTTTTTTTTTTTTGCCATGGTTGTTAAGTGAATCACTGCATTTGTTACATGAATCACGGGGGCGTTAAGCGAATCTGGCTTCTCTCATTGACTTATGGGCTTAGTAGACGTCAGTTGGGAAGGTCCTATATGGCGATCAGATGACCCTGGGATGCTGCAACCCTCATAGATACACACCAGTTGCCAAGCGCTCGAATTGTGATTGTGTGACCATGGGGATGCCGCAATAGTCATAAGTGTAAATCACTTTTTCAGTGCCATTGTGACCCTGAACAGTCACTAAACAAATGGTTGTAAGTCAAGGACTATCTGTAAAATATAATTCCACGCAGGCAACTAAACCAAAGGAAATCATACCCCCCCCCCCCGATTCTTCTGCGATCAGCAGAGAAATCAAGAGAAGAGGGAAGTACTTCTCACTGTTCTGTTGTGACTCGTCCTTCCTCCTCTCCTCAGCCGGGCCCTTCCCGTCTCCAAGCGGGCCTTTTATCAGACTTCGAGTCTGATAATGAAGATGAATGGCCTGTCATGCCTCAGCCCCCGGCCCTGGCCCCATGCCCGAAAAGGATGCCAGGAGTGAACGAACAAGCCCAATAAACCTCACTCATACGGCATGTGTTCTTTGGCTCAGCCGTCAGAGGAAGCCAGCCAGGTGCTGGAATTACTGACAGCAGATCCAGCTGAAGACAAGTCAAGGTGGGAGGACCCTTGCTTCCGGAGATCTGAGAGGCAACGCCAGCAGAAGGAGGGGTGCGGCAGGCCTAGATAAATGCTGAGTCATGGAGCCCCACCCCACAGCCTATATAAAGGACCTGCTTTTGGCATTCCAACTTTGAGTCAAGCAAAGTCTTATCGGGTTTGCTGATACCGGACCCTATCGCTGAAGTCACAACTTGGACTCCTGCCTGCCCTGATAAACCTTGAAGGGACTTGGCAAGCTGCAGAGGCTTCGTTGCCAAGTTTGCCACAGACTTCCTTGACTCGTTCGTCGGAGTGGGGGGTGGGACACGACATGTTCCTTCTTACTTACGAGATGGCTTCTTCACGGTTTTCCCCCCACGAGAAACAATGGCCGAACTGAGAGTCTGCAAATTCGTGAAGGCCTCCTGCAGCAGCCACGCTGAAGTAACCCCAGACGTTCTTATTACTGCGAAAATTCAGTTCTTGGACTGTTCCAGAACTGGGTTTAAATCCCTGGAATATAAAATGGAACATTATTTTTTAAACACACATACACACACACACACCTAACTGGATTGGAATATTCATTTTAAAAGTCATAATTTCTAAAAGGGCAAGAGAAATATATTCCAGGATTCTACATTAGTGTTTTTAAACCTCAGCAACTTTAAGATATGGGGACTTTAATTCCCAGAATTTCCTAGCCAGCAACTTTTAAGATGTGTGGCCTTCAACTCCCAGAATTCCTCAGCCAGCAACATTAAGATGTGTGGCCTTCAACTCCCAGAATTCCTCATCCAGCAACTTTAAGATGTGCGGCCTTCAACTCCCAGAAGAAAAAAATGCTTTTAAAAGTAAAAAAAAAAACACACCTCTGATGATCGCGCGGCTCATCTGGGGTGCGGGGGGCAGGGATTTTTGCTACCGGTTCTCCGAACCACCCGCTGCCATCGCTACCGGATCGGGCGATCCAGTCTGAACCGGGAGCATTTCACCCCTGCCTCATCCTCATGTCACCTGTCTTCTTGTGTTTTTTTTTTAACCTTCTTATTGAATTTTCTTAATTTAAATCGTTTTGTATTAATTTTTTTATCATTTTGTAAAATAGCCAATCACTTCAACAGTGAGATGGGCAGCATAATTAATCCATCTATCCATCCATGAATTAATTTAGCTTTATTTCTCCTGGGATCACCACCTCAAGAAAAAGACTCCACTTCCTATATATTTATACATATTTTTTGTACCCCATCTTCATATTTTTTACAAATAATTGAAGGCAGTGAATATACGGACCCGCCTCTTCTTGTTTTCATAAGAACGACAACCTTGCAAGGTAGGTTGGGATGAGGGAAGGTGATCCCATCTTTTATTATCTTTGCAAATAAGTCAAAGTGGCGAATGTATCCAACACACTTTCTTCCTCTTATTTTTCCCCACAACAACAATCCTGTGAGGTGGGTTGGGCTGAGAGAGAGAGAAAGACTGGCTCCAGCTGGTTTTCATGGCTAAGGCGGGACTTGAACTCATGGCTTCCTGCTTTCTAGCCTGGCGCCTTAACCACTGGGCCAAAGTGGCAGAAATATAGGAAGGCTCACCTCATCAGGGTTCTCACTGGTGATACGGGCTGCGATCACGTGACCCCGCGGACAAGGCACATGGGCCGAGCTGTCGAAATCAATAGGGGTGTCTCCCCAGGGTGACGCTCCATACATGATGCGGATATCTTTGATCCTGTGGAGAGGAATTCCCATCGCAATCTGGGGGGGGGGGAAGGAAAATATAGCCCTTGTCATATTTAGGTGCACAACAGAAAGATCTTCCACTGACACCACAAAGCATAAGCGTTGTGTTGTGTTTTCTTGTTTCTACCTAAAAGGATCTCTAAGTTATTAACCAAGACCGTGATTATGGAGCCACCTGAATTTCTTTTTTCTCAGCATTACTGGTAATCCTCGACTTACGACGACAATTGAACCCGGAATTTTTCTGTCGCTAAGCAAGACAGTCGTTAAGTGAGTTTTGTCCCATTTTATGACCCTACTTGACCCAGTTCTTAAGTGAATCACTGCAGTTGCTAAGTTAGTAATACATGTTGTGTCTGCGCCCCCCGGAGCCGGGCCTGCTGCCAGAAAGTGACTTGGACAGTGAGGGGGAAGGGCCGTCAGGACTTACCTCAGCAGCAGTGGCTTGCCTGGCTCAGCTCCAGGAGTCAGAAACAGGCCAGGTGGAAGAGATAATGAGGCCTCCATCCCCTGACTCTTCCCCCCCCAGGCCACGCCTGCAGACCCAGCTGATGGCAATCAGGCTTGGTTGAACCCTAGGTTTCGTAGGCAGGAGAGGAGGGAACAACAGAAGCAAGGGTGGGGCAGGCCTAGGAAGTGCTGAGTCATGGAGCCACAGCCCACAGAATATAAAAGGCAGCAAGAGCTGCTGTGTCTCTTTGTAACAGGCAAATCCACTGATTACGAGCTGAAGTTTGTTTCTGAGTGACTCACCAGCATCGTGGAAGATAACGGAGGCTCTTGGCAGACGCTGGCTATCCTGCTGCCAGAGCTGATAGTGACGGCTAATTAAGCCATCATTTGGACGGAGGCGAGGGAGGACAGAACAATGCAGTTGTTAAGTGTATCTGGCCACTGTCATAAATATGGGTCAGTTGCCAAGTCTCCAAACTCTGATCACATGACCATGTGGACTGGGGTGAAATCTACTTACCTTCCTTACCGGTTCGGAAGTGCACGAGCCATGCGTGTGTGCTCGCTTCATATGCGAGCAGACTTGCGCATGCGCAAAACTTGTGATAAACAGTCACAAGTAACTTTTTCCAATGCCGTTGTAACTTTGAACAATCCCTAAACGGAAGCGAATCAAGGAAAAAAATCTACCTGTATCATCCTCTTCTTTTAATGACTGCATAATCCCTTGCGGAGTCTGGGCAACTGAATGGAGCTGAATGTTTACTGGCCGGATGCCCTTCCTGTTGCCAATGCAGAGTTTTGTTCAGCAGATATATTCTCATTATGCCCAGAGAGAGAAATATCAACCATTCTATCTAGGATTGAACTCACAGCCTCCTGATTGTGAGGCAAGAACTCTACCTCCATGCAACCGCATCACTCAAAAAAATCTACCTGTATAAACTCTTTAAAAATCAGTGTTTCTCAACTTTGGGGACTTTAAAACGTGTGGACTACAACTCCCACAATTCCCCAGCCAACTAAGGAATTTAAAATCAATCAGTCCATCACCAATAGTGATAATTTCCTGATCTATTTTGTGGAGAACGTTCTAGATTTTTGAAGGATGGTTTTTGGCCTTTTATTGGTAGAGCCCAGAATGCTTTTGAAACCGGACTGAAACAGATTTCCACCCCTTATTTTCAGTCAAAAATAAAATTTAGTGCTCAAGGAGAGAGAGATATTTAATCACACGAAGGCTTTTGATCTTCCAGACCACAACAATTTGTGTACAGACATTGAAAACCTGGGTATCCTGGGCTACCTCACCTGCTTATTGGAAAATGTGTATGGGAGCCAAAAAATGAGAGTCAGAATAGAATACTGATATTCCTCAATTTACAACAGTTCATTTAGTGACCATTTGAAGCTACAGCAGCACTGAAAAAAGTGACTTATGACCGTTTTTCACATTTACGACTGCTGCAGCATCTCCACGGAGATCAAAATTCAGATTCTTGGCCAGTGACTCATATTTATGATGGTTGCAGTGTCCCAGGATCATATGATCACTTTTTGTGACTTTCTGACAAGCAAAGTCAAATAGGGAAGCCAGATTTCCCTTAACAACCGTGTTACTAACTTAACAACTGCAGTGATTCACTTAACAACTGTGGCATGAAAGGTCGTAAAATAAGGTAAAAGTCAGTTAGCAAATGTCTCACTTAGCAACACAAATATTGGGCTCAATTGTGGTCATAACTCAAGAACTACCTGTACAGAACATCTGAAATGGTACAAAATTGAGAAATGTGCCAAGATTGTATAATGGTCCCCTTATTTATTTAACTTCCATTGCAGAATACATTATTCAGATTACATTATGGGAAATGCTAGGTTAGAACAATTGGAATGGTCACCGGCACATCATTAACTTCAAATATACTGATGCTGCTACTTTGATAGTTTTTACCAAAGAAGACTTAAGGAAACTCTTATTGGTGGTAAAAGACGAGAATGGCAAAGGTTACGGTATCTTCTGCTCAATATTTTTAAAGAATCTAGGATTTTGTTAAGAGGCAATGCTTCAATGGTATGGTTGTTTATTGGTATATTTGCACACCGCCATGAATCTATATTGATTTGGTGGTATGCAACTAGAATAAATCATAACAATGATCTATATTTTTTCATAATACTCCGGTTATCAGTAAACTATTATGGGTATAGAATACAAATAAATGCACGAATGAATATCAAAGAGGAAAAAAACTACTTTTTTAATACACATAAGAGGTTTATTGTCCTTTTTGTACAGTTTTTATTAAGAAATCTACACAAGGGTTGCAAATGTAAAGAAGGAAGGAAGGAAGGAAGGAAGGAAGGAAGGAAGGAAGGAAGGAAGGAAGGAAGGAAGGAAGGAAGGAAGGAAGGAGAGAGAATAAGGGGAGGGAGGGAGGGAGAGGGAGGAAGGAAGAAAGGAAGGCGGGAGGAAGAAAGGAAGGAAGGAGAGAGAATAAGGCGAGGGAGGGAGGGAGGGAGGAAGGAAGGAAAGAGAGGGAAAGGAAAGCAAAGGTAAGGTAAGGTAAGTTAAAGTAAGTTAAGTTAAGGTAAGGTAAGGTAAGGTAAGGTAAGGAAAGGAAAGGAAAGGAAAGGAAAGGAAAGGAAAGGAAAGGAAAGGAAAGGAAAGGAAAGGAAAGGAAAGGAAAGGAAAAACAAAACGAGAGTAAAAAATAGTTAAATAAACAAGAAAAATAAGCAACTTCTGATTTTTTTTCCAACAGTTACAAACAAACTCAATATCCTTTCTCCCACTTGGCATTACAATAATCCCTCCAATCTCTTATCTACTCCTTTCTCAAGCATCAAATCATAAATCTTCATTTCACTTTTTTTTCCCCATTTCCAGCAAAAAGTCCATAAACAACTTCCAGCTTTTTATTAAAAAAAACAAAAAAACAAAACTACAACAGCTGCATTTTCCGAAGAAAGACCTCAGAAACACGTAACCTCTCTGCGAAGTCAAGTTCGTCTCCATTACACACAGACTGGAGACACCGAGCACCACAACGTTCCCTTCATCTGAAAACACACCCTCCCGTTTCAAAGCAACCGGGGAGAGGTTTTTTCCCTAACGCAACACTTCACTTTCCAAAGCCAGAACTTTTCCCTTGCCTTATCAGCACTCGGATCTTGTTCCAAGTCCAGAACGACTCACTTCTTGCGACATTTGGAACAAATCTCCCCCCCACCCCAAAAAAAAAAAACACCTCTTCCTGCCTGCTCAGGATTTTGGAAGAACTGGTTATTCCAGCTGAATTCACTCCTCCGAAAACAACAAAATACCTTATACCAACAGACTTGAAATCCTGGGATTAGAAAACTTACAACTCCGTCGACTCCGACCTGTGTTTAACACACAAAATCATCTATAGCAATATCCTTCCTGTAAAAGACTACTTCAGCTTCATGGACGTCGTTATTTCAATTAGCGTACTGCACGGGTCTTTGTCCCGTAACGGTGCGCAGCCGGGAGAGTGTGGGAGACCTTTTCATTCTTGTGGTCCCACGGACTCCTACGGACTTGGACCCATATGGTTGGCCATCTTTATGGGCCTTTGGTGATCTTTGTTTCTGACGGATACATCTCTGAGCGGCCTAGGATGGACACTTTTACGCGACTATCTGGACTATCGCTCCATGAGATATACACTCGCGAACTACTACGATTGCGAGGTTCCCCGCCTCGCAAGAATGGCCCTCAAGCTATCGAGGCCTACCTCAACGAAGGTCTTGGGACCCAGAGAGGTGGCCGAGCAAGAAGAACTTATGGGGTTTTTAAATAGATTTTTAATAAGGGGTTTTAAGGGAGGGAGGGATCTGGCGGGTGGGGTGAAAACCCGTCGGGGAGGGATCCAGCCCCTGTGCTAGTTCGCGGCACTTTGCTATCTTGTCCGAAGGCGGCGGGGGAGGGCGATGTTCCAGGTTCAGAGGGCTTTTCGATCTGTACGGTAAGTGGGAGGGGCAGATATGGCGGGGGGGGCGTATCGAGAGTTGGGAGCACGTGTTCGATGTCTAAATGCGATCGCGTGCTCCGGCCCCCCACCCGTTCCTCAGGTGGCCATGATCCTCAGAGCTTGGACCTTCGGCTGATGTTGTGTAATGCCCGGTCCGTGGTTAACAAGGCCCCCCTGATCTGCGATCTTATTCAGGCGGGGTCCGCGGACCTTATGGGCATTACGGAGACCTGGTTGGGCCCAGAGGGGGGGGTTCCCCTCGTTGAGATGTGTCCTCCAGGTTTCCGAGCATTTCATCAGCCGAGGGCCCAAGGTAGGGGTGGGGGGGTGGCGGTTGTCATTAAGGAAGATCTAGAGCCGAGGGAGGCCACTGTTCCTCAGATTGCCGGCTGTGAATCCCTCTATGTGCGGTGGGGCCATAGGAGCCAGTTGGGCTTGTTGGTCGTGCCTGGCTCCTTGCTGCGTGACCACAGCCCTGCCAGAGCTGTTGGAGGTGCTTGCCGCTGTGGCGGTTGAGACCCCAGACTTATAGTTATGGGGATTTCAACCTGCCGTCAGTTGGCTTGTCATCAACGGCAGCTCGGGAGTTTGAGGCTTCCATGACGGCCTTAGACCTGACTCGAGTAAATGATGGCCCCTCGCACATGGGGAGGCACGCTGGACTTGATTTATATCTCTGGTCAGTGGTTAAATGATCTGGTACTAGATGATTTAGTAACAGAACCAATGTCATGGTCGATCATTTCTCCTTCGCCTAGACTTCCGAACCGCCATTCACCATCGCGGGAGGCGGAACCTATCGTTGGTTCCGTCCCAGGCGCCTGATGGACCCTGAGAGGTTCCTGACGGAGCTTGGGCCTTTCCCTGAGGATCTGGCCCACGGCACGACTGAGGAACTCGTCGCGGCCTGGGAACAGCCGCGGCGGGGGCGTTGGACCGTGTCGCGCCTTTGCGGTCTCTGACCCGGCGTGGGTCTCGTCTGGCCCCTTGGTTCTCCGAGGGGCTGAGGAGATGAAGCGCGGCGAAGGCGCCTAGAGAGCACCTGGAGGTCCAGTCGCTCCGAGCTGATCGGACACTAGTTGGGTCCTATACTAGGACCTACCTAGTGGCAATGGGGGAGGCGAGGCGTACCTACGCCTCCACCCTCATTGCGTCGGCAGATAACCGCCCGGCCGCCCTGTTTCGGCTGACCCGCTCCCTCCTTCATCAGGAGGTGCGGGATGACCCTTTGCAGGGACGTGCCGAGGAGTTTAGTGGTTATCTATCGATAAAATCGCTCAGCTCCGGGACGATCTGGACCGAATTTGGGATGATCAAGCGGGGAGAGGAGGCACGTCTTGTTGAGTCTGTTTGGGATCAGTTTGATCCTGTGGCTCCGAGGGCGTGGACAGGTTATTGGGGAGGCTCCATGCCACGACATGTTTACTGGACCCGTGCCCTTCCTGGCTGGTACTGGCTACTCAGGAGGTGACACGAGGCTGGCTCAGAGGATTATCAATGCTTCTTTGTTGGAGGAGTTTTCCCGCCGCCTTGAAAGAGGCGGTGGTGAGACCCTCCTTAAGAAGCTTCTCTGGACCCAGCTATTTTAAGTAACTATCGTCCGATCTCAATCTTCGCTTTGTTGCGAAGGTTGTAGAGAGTGCTGTGGCTCGACAGCTACCCCAGTACCTGGATGAAGATGTCTATCTGGACCCGTTCCAGTCCGGTTTCCGACCGGATACAGCACAGAGGCGGCTTTGGTCGCATTGGTGGATGATCTCTGGAGGGCCAGGGACAGGGGTTATTCCTCTGCTCTGGTCCTGTTAGACCTCTCAGCGGCTTTTGATACCATCGACCATGGTATCCTGCTGCGCCGGTTGGAGGGATTGGGAGTGGGAGGCACCGTATATCGGTGGTTCTCCTCCTATCTCTCCGACGTCGCAGAGCAGTGTTGACGGGGGCAGAGGTGGGCCGTGAGGGCCTCACTTGTGGGGTCCCGCGAAGTCGATCCTCTCGCCTGCTGTTCAACATCTATATGAAGCCGCTGGGTGAGATCATCAGTGGCTTTGGGGTGAGATACCAGCAGTCGCTGGCGACACCCAGCTGTACTTTTCCACCCGGGCCACCCCAATGAAGCTGTTGAAGTGCTGTCCCGGTGTTTGGAGGCCGTCTGGGTCTGGATGGGGAGAAACAGGCTCAAGCTTAATCCCTCCAAGGCGGAGTGGCTGTGGATGCGGCATCCCGATTCAGCCAGCTGCAACCGCGGCTGGCTGTTGAAGCAGTTATTGGCCCCAAAGGATAGGGTCTTGTAACTTGGGTGTCCTCCTGGATGATCGGCTGTCGTTTGAAGATCATTTGACGGCCGTCTCCAGGAGGGCCTTCCACCAGGTTCGCCTGGTTCGGCAGTTGCGCCTTCCTTGATCGGGATGCCTTATGCACGGTCACTCACGCTCGTTACCTCTCGCTTGGATTATTGTAATGCTCTCTACATGGGGCTCCCCTTGAAGTGCGTCCGGAGGCTTCAGTTAGTCAGAGCGCGGCAGCGGGTGATAGAGGAGCTGCACGCAGCTCCCATGTAACCCCTCTCCTGCGCAGGCTGCACTGGCTACCTGTGGCCTCTCGGGTGCACTTTAAGGTGTTAGTCACGACCTTTAAGGCGCTCCATGGCTTAGGACCTGGGTACTTACGGGACCGCCTACTGCTACCACATGCCTCCCACCGACCCGTCGCTCTCACAGAGGGACTCCTCAGGGTGCCGTCCGCCAAACAATGTCGGCTGGCGGCCCCAGGGACAGGCCTTCTCTGTGGGGCTCCCACTCTGGAGCGAACTCCCCGGGCTTACGCCAGATATCTGACCTTCGGACATTCCGTCGCGAACTGAAAACATATCTCTTTATTCGCGCGGGGCTGGCTTGAATGGAATTTTTAATTCAAATTTTTAGCAATTTTAATGGGGTTTTTGGTTTTATGGTAAATTTCTTAAATTTTTCAGACTCATTTAATAAGTTTTTAACTGATTTTAACTTTGTATATTGTATATTGTTCTTTGTTGGTTTTATTCTGCCTGTACACTGCCCTGAGTCCTTCGGGAGAAGGGCGGTATAAAAATCAAATAAATAAATAAATAAATAAATAAATCGCAATATTACAAGAGCAAAAAATAGATTCAAGCTAAACGTCAAACCGCTTCAAACTTGATTGCAGAAAATATGACTTCTGTAACAGAGTTGTTAATGCTTGGAACTCACTACCTGACTCCATAGTCTCTACTCAAAATCCCAAAATCTTCAACCAAAAACTGTCTACTATTGACCTCACCCCATTCCTAAGAGGTCTGTAAGGGGCGTGCATAAGAGCACAAAAGTGCCTACCGTTCCTGTCCTATGGTTCCCTTCATTATATCAAATTAATATTATTGATGCATATTTTTACTTATATATTTTCTTCAATACATGTTGTTTTATCTATGACAATTGTTTGTGTATACTGTTGTGCCAAAATAAAAAAAATATTTAAAAAAAATAAAAAAATATTTTAAAAAAAATCTGCAGATTGGCCTTCGCAAGTCGCTTCATATCCTTCCCCACCAGGTCTCCTCGACTTACTTGGAGTTGAGCGGAAGGCAGGTTGACGTCAGCCACCATTTCTGTACAAGGATGCTCGACCTGCAGCCGAGGGTTTAGCTCCAAAAAGTAAAAACTCCCATCCTGGCTGTAAAGATATTCTACCGTCCCGGCACTGACGTAGCCCACCATCTTGGCGAGTTTAACCGCACACTGAAAAAAGAGAGAAAGGGCTACTTTCAAAAGACATATTTTGAACCAAAACAACTTCGTGAGGTCATTGGCTTGGGTAGTCTCTGAGTTCAAGAGAATGGGGCCCCAAGGAACTCAAATAGGTATGGGACAATGGAACTCACCGCAACTCAGAATTACCATTCTGCTTCCCTGCTTATTTTAAGTAGGGTTCATAAAAGCCATCTTGTTCCTATCAACGTTCAAAGTATGGGGGCCCTCTCGGTAAGTAGCAGTAGCAGCACCCTGGCAAACCTATCTAAGCTCAGAAGCTAAGCAGCATCAGGCCTGGTTAGTAGATGGATGGGAGACCACTCAGAAATCTCTAAGCGATAAACTAGATTAGGAGTGTCAAATTCGATTTCATTGAGGGCCGCACGAGAGGTGTTTGACTTCGGGGGCGGGCAGGGTAGGCGTGGCCGGGATAGGTGTGACAAGGGTACGCGTGGCTGGGATGGAAGTGGCCATCTTAACGTCACTCGTATCAGGGGCACTTATGGTGACCAAGTGCTAAGGCAGGGCTTCCCTCAGACCCTCCCTCACTCTCATTATAATCTCTCCTTCCTTCCTGCCTTCCTTCCTTCCTGTGCTGTCCGGCTGCGGTCATGAAGCAATTCATCCAATGTCATTAACAGAGATGTCATGTGATCATAACCTGCAACTTCCTGATGGCTTCCCCAATGAATACAGGTAGTCCTTGACTTACAACAGTTCATTTAGTGACCGTTCAGAGTTACAACAGTGCTGAAAAAGTGACATGGCTATTTTTCACACTTTTTCACAGTTACAACCTTTGCAACTTCCCCATGTTCATGTGATCAAAATTCAGCTGCTTGGTAGCTGGTTCATACTTATGACTGTTGCAGCATCCCGGGGTCTTGTGATCACTTTTTCCAACCTTCTGACAAGCAAAGTCAATGGGGAAACCAGATTCATTTAACAACCAGGTTACTAACTTATCAACTGCCATGATTCAGTTAACAACTGTGGCAAGAAATGTGGTAAAATGGGGCAAAACTCAAATTCTCACTTAACAACATACATTTTGGGCTCAATTGTGGTCATACATCGAGGACTACCTGTATGTCAGAAGCCAGTTGTGGAGATCACAAATGTTCACATGACCACAAGACCCGGCAACCAGGGGTGGATTTCATATATTCTTACCACCAGTTCATCACGCACGAACATGCTTGCTTCACATGTGTGCATGTTCCATGCATGCACTTTGCACTCTCATGCACCTTCCACACATGCGCCCACCTTGAAAATGTGGCTAAATAGGACAGCAT
Source organism: Ahaetulla prasina (assembly GCF_028640845.1). Taxonomy (NCBI): domain Eukaryota; kingdom Metazoa; phylum Chordata; class Lepidosauria; order Squamata; family Colubridae; genus Ahaetulla; species Ahaetulla prasina. Next base: position 11,044,295 of record NC_080539.1, read on the forward strand.
TACGCCAAGATGGGGGGGCGGGCCCACCTGCAGTCGCCACCACCAATTCGCCAGAACCGGCTGAATTATCACCTCTGATGACAACCATCACAAATTGGTGCACACATTTAACCTATGGAGGACTTCAACTTCCTCAATTCCCCAGCCAATTTGCTTTAAGATGTGTGGACTTCAACTTCCAGATTTCCCCAACCGGCATGCTGGCTGGAGAATTCTGGGAGTTGAAGTCCACAAATCTTAAAGCCACCAAGATTGAGAAACACTGTCCTAGATTGAATATGTGTTGTTTGTTGTTGTTAGTTGCAAAGTCGTGCCCGACCCATCGCGACCCCATGGACAACGTTCCTCCAGGCCTTCCTGTCCTCTACCATCCTCTGGAGTCCATTTAAACTCATGCTGACTGCTTCAGTGACTCCATCCAGCACCTCGTTCTCTGTCATCCCCTTCTTCTTTTGCCCTCAATCTTTCCCAGCATTAGGCTCTTCTCCAGGGAGTCCTTCCTTCTCATTAGGTGGCCAAAGTATTTCAGTTTCATCTTCAGGATCTGCCCTTCTAAAGAGCAGTCAGGGTTGATCTCCTCTAGGACTGACTTGTTTGTTCGCCTTGCAGTCCAAGGGACTCACAGGAGTCTTCTCCAGCACCAGAGTTCAAAGGCCTCAATTCTTTGGCACTCAGCCTTCCTTATGGTCCAACTTTCACAGCCATCCATTGCAACTGGGAAAACCATAGTCTTGACTATACGCACTTTTGTTGGCAGGGTGATGTCTCTGCTTTTTGTACGCTGTCTAGATTTGCCATGGCTTTCCCCCCCCAGGAGCAAGCGTCTTTTAGTTTCTTGGCTGCAGTCCACATATGCGGTGATCTTGGAGCCCAGGGAAATAAAATCTGTCACTGCCTAGTTGTCAGGAATTGAGAGGGCCGGATGCCATGATCTTAGCTTTCTTAATGATGTGTTGTTTATTCATGCACAAACTTCTCTAAGTACCTACATAAAATTAGGGAGCTAATCAGAATCATACCGGACTGAAGATCAGTTGTGTTCTTCACACACAGTTAATCGGGTTACTGAGTTAATCCATTTTTGGTGCAATATTCTGAACCTTAAATGAACCAGAGGCTTAACCTAGATAAGAGACTAAGTTACTCCCACTCACAAAACCAAAGTAAGACAAATACAGAACCAGCTCGGCATGTTGTATGAATGCCTCTGCCAAATATTTCCCTGACCTATTTAAATGTGCTGTGTGAGTGCAGTATTGTGGGTTTCTCAAAATCCTCTTCTTTTTTTCAATCATATTTCAAAGATGTTCCGCTGAGCATAACATAGATCCTAAAGGCAACATGGGCAACATGTACATTGGCACTCTTCTTCTTCTTCTTCTTCTTCTTCTTCTTCTTCTTCTTCTTCTTCTTCTTCTTCTTCTTCTTCTTCTTCTTCTTCTTCTTCTTCTTCTTCTTCTTCTTCTTCTTCTTCTTCTTCTTCTTCTTCTTCTTCTTCTTATTATTATTATTATTATTATTATTATTATTATTATTATTATTATTATTTAGATTTTTATACCACCCTTCTCCCAAAGGACTCAGGGCGGTGTACAGCCAAAATAAAAACAGTAACAAAATACAATTAAAATAAACAATTAAAAAACTTATTATAAAATTGGCCAAAATTTAAAACATATTAAAATTAATTTAAAATTTCAAAATATTAATAAAACCCCAATTTAAAATCAAAACTACTATGCCAGTCCCGCTTGAATAAATAAGTGTGTTTTTAGCTCACGACGGAAGGTCCGAAGATCAGGCACTTGACGTAGGCCAGGGGGAAGTTCATTCCAGAGCGTCGATGCTCCCACAGAGAAGGCCCTACTCCTGGGGGCCGCCAGCCGACACTGTTTGGCGGACGGCACCCTGAGAAGACTCTCTCTGTGAGAGCGTACGGGTCGGTGGGAGGCATAGGGTAACAGCAGGCGGTCTCGTAAGTACCCGGGTCCTAAGCCATGGAGCGCTTTAAAGGTGGTAATCAGAATCTTGAAGCGCACCCGAAAGACCACAGGAAGCCAGTGCAGATTACGGAGCAGTGATGTTACGTGGGAGCCACGAGCGGCTCCCGTTACTACTCGCGCAGCCGCATTCTGGACTAACTGCAGCCTCCGGGTGCACCTCAAGGGCAGCCCCATGTAGAGAGCATTGCAATAATCCAACCGAGACGTAACCAGAGCGTGAGTGACTGTGCATAAGGCATCCCGGTCAAGGAAGGGACGCAACTGGCGAACCAAGCGGACTTGGTAAAAGGCCCTCCTGGAGACGACCGCCAGATGTTCATCAAAAGACAGCCGTCCATCCAGGAGGACGCCCAAGTTGCGAACCACCTCCTTTGGGCCACTAACTTACACACATATTCCCTCTAAGTTTCATTTATACAATACAGTTTGTCCTCGATTTCCGACAAAAATTGAGGCCAAAATTTCTGTTGCTACGAGAGACGGTTGTTAAATGAGTTTTGCCCCATTTTACAACCTTTCTCGCCACCGTTGTTAAGTGAATCACTGCAGTTGTTAAAGTTAGAAAGACAGTCGTTAAGTGAATCTGCCTTCCCCATCGAGTTGGCTTATCAGAAGGTTCCAAACAGGGATCACATGACCCCAGGGCACTGCAACCGTCATAAGTAGGAGTCAGTTGCCAAATGTCTGCATTTTGATCATGTGACCATGGGGAAATGCTGCAGTGGTTGTAAGTATGAAAAATGGTCATAAATTACTTTTTTCAGTGCTGTTGTAATTCTGAATGGTAACTAAATGGAATAGGAATACGGGTAAGGGTAGGGGTAGAGGTAGGGTAAGATAGAATAGAATAGAATAGAATAGAATAGAATAGAATAGAATAGAATAGAATAGAATAGAATAGAATAGAATAGAATAGAATAGAATAGAATAGAATAGAATAGAATAGAATAGAATATTTATTTATTTATTTATTTTATTCGATTTTTATACCGCCCTTCTCCCGAAGGACTCAGGGCGGTATAAATAGAATAGAATAGAATAGAATAGAATATGAATACTATACTATACTATACTATACTATACTATACTATACTATACTATACTATACTATACTATACTATACTATACTACACTATAGACTAGACTAGACTAGACTTGACTAGACTAGACTAGGGGTCTCCAACCTTGGCAACTTTAAGCAAAGCTGGCTGAGGAATTCTGGGAGTTGAAGTCCTCTAGGCTTAAAGTTGCCAAGGTTGGAGACCCTGGAATAGAATAGAATAGAATAGAATAGAATAGAATAGAATAGAATAGAATAGAATAGAATAGAATAGAATAGAATAGAATAGAATAGAATAGAGGAATGGAATGGAATGGAATGGAATGGAATGGAATGGAATGGAATAAGAATAGAATAGAATAGAATAGAATAGAATAGAATAGAATAGAATAGAATAGAATAGAATAGAATAGAATAGAATTCTTTATTGGCCAAATGTGGTTGGACACACCGAAGAATTTGTCTTTGGTGCATAAGCTCTCAGTGTACATAAAAGCTATAAGTGATAAATCAGTGATGGCGAACCTTTTCGGCACGCGCTCGCTAGCCACGCAACCTGGAAGAGGAGCTGCAAAGAGGACATGCATGGACATGCGCACTCATCCACGCAGCAGGAAATGAATTTCCAGTTCCCAGCACGCGCACCTAGTCTTCTGGTTACTGGTGCGCATGCGCACGCAACAATCAACTGGCCGGCACACATGCCCACACCGGAAAACTTTCACGTTTCCAGCACTGCTGCATGCACGAAGGCCAGATGATCCTCAGGTGCGCATGTGTGCCAAAAAACCAGAAGAGGGACAGGCAACGCCACGCATACCATAGGTTTGCTATGATAAATTATGATCGTGGTATTATAAAAATACCTCATAGTCATCATAAACAAACTGTTGCAAGTCAAGGACTACCTGTAGCAACCACCACCATCTAATTCTGACTCTTCCACCACAAATATGAGGAGTGGGCTACAGCTCTCCCCTCTCAAAGGCCGAAATTCCCACCTACCTGTTCCATATGTTCAAAGACAGCCAACGTCGCAATAGATGCTGGAGCCTCCTCAATAATCTTCTGATGCCGGCGCTGCACGGAACAGTCTCGGCCAAAGAGGGAGATGGCATTGCCATATTGGTCGGCAAGGATCTGGACCTCGAGGTGGCGGGATTGCTTAGCCAGTCGCATCACGAAGATCGGTGAGCCGGGCACCTCAGTTTGTACCTAACAGTCATACACAAGCAGGCAATGACAAAGCAATTTAGTGTATTTGCCAGGTATTTAAAGCCATTTTAAAAAAAGAATCCCAAAGATGCTTTTTTTTTTTGTCTAAATACTGTACTTTTTATTTCTTAAAAAACAACAAGACTTAACAAACACTAACATAAAACATATACTCCTTCTTTATATCAGCTTCGTATTGGTAATTCTCTATTATTTACATTTTCCCCTCTCGTTTAATTATACGTGATCAAGAATCAAGAACACGTGAAGTGTTAATACCACTTTATAATGCCTTGGTAATGGCACACTTGGAATAGTGCATCCAGTTTTGGTCACCACGATGTAAAAAAGATGTTGAGACTCTAGAAAGAGTGCAGAGAAGAGCAACAAAGATGATTAGGGAACTGGAGGCTAAAATATATGAAGAACGGTTGCAGGAACTCAATATGTCTAGTTTAATGAAAAGAAGGACTAGGGGAGACATGATAGCAGTGTTCTGATATCTCAGGGGTTGCCACAAAGAAGAGGGATTCAAACTATTCTCCAAAGCACCTGAGGGTAGAACAAGAAGCAATGGGTGGAAACTAATCAAGGAGAGAAGCAACTTAGAACTAAGGAGAAATTTCCCGACAGTTAGAACAATTAATAAGTGGAACGACTTGCCTGCAGAAGTTGTGAATGCTCCAACACTGGAAATTTTTAAGAAAATGTTGGATAACCATTTGTCGGAAATGGTGTAGGGTTTCCTGCCTGGGCAGGGGGTTGGACTAGAAGACCTCCAAGGTCCCTTCCAACTCTGTTATTATTATTATTATACTTATATTTTTGTTCCATTATCCCTTATTTCTATATATATTCCATCATACCTGTCATTATAACAATACATTTTCTTTCATGCACTACCTTTTTTGTGTGTGACCTTTTCCCCTTTTTCATCATTTACCATTTCTAATTTCTATCCAATTATACAAGTTATTCCATACTAGATAATATTCTGTATCTTCCTTTTCTTTTATCTCCTTTGTTAATTTATCCATCTCAGCACAATCCAGAATTTTGGTTATCATTTCCTCCTCCGATGGTATGTTCTCATTTTTCCAGTTCTGTGCATATGATATTCTTACAGCTGTTATTATTATGTGTAGAATTAGATACCTTATTTCTTTATCGTATTTCCTATTGAGTATTCCCAGAAAAAAAAAAGGTGATTTTTCAAACGGCAACTGGACTTTTTTTATTATTATTATTATTATTTGCATTTATATCCCGCCCTTCTCCGAAGACTCAGGGTGGCTTACACTATGTTAGCAATAGTCTTCATTCTATTTGTATATTTATATACAAAGTCAAATTATTGCCCCCAACAATCTGGGTCCCCATTTTACCTACCTTATAAAGGATGGAAGGCTGAGTCAACCTTGGGCCTGGTGGGACTAGAACCTGCACTAATTGCAAGCAGCTGCTGTTAATAACAGACTGCATTAGCAGTCTGAGCCACAGAGGCCCATTTTCCTTGAAGGTGTTTCACTTCACATCCAAGAAGCTTCTTTGGTTCTGTCTCAATAGTGGAGGATGGTAGCATTTGGGGCAATTGTGACCTGGATGACTGAGAATCTCCATGGGCATTAAAAAAAAATGTTTTTTTTTTCTCCCCCCAGATCATTAGTTCACCCAGTGTAGTGGAGGGAGGAAAGAACGGCCTTGAGGGACAGGAAGAAGAGATTATCAAGAAAATGATCAGATAAAAGAAACTTGAGTCTGGAACGGAATGTAACTCAAGAAAGCATCTCACGCAAGAGCTTTCCTAGCCCTCACAAAGATTTAAGTGGGAGAGAATCTTGCAACATTCTGAGTTGCAAGATTAAAGTTAGCCATTCATGGCAGAGCAGACTGGAAACCAAAGACTAATAATAATAATAACAACAACAACAACAACAACAACAACAACAACAGCAGCAGAGTTGGAAGGGACCTTGGAGGTCTTCTAGTCCAACCCCCCAGGCAGGAAACCCTACACCATTTCAGAGAGATGGTTATCCAACATTTTCTTAAAAAATTTTCAGTGTTGGAGCATTCACAACTTCTGCAAACAAGTTGTTCCACTTATTGATTGTTCTAACTGTCAGGAAATTTCTCCTTAGTTCTAAGTTGCTTCTCTCCTTGATTAGTTTCCAACCATTGCTTCTTGTTCTACCCTCAGGTGCTTTGGAGAATAGCTTGACTCCCTCTTCTTTGTGGCAACCCCTGAGATATTGGAACACAGCTATCATGTCTCCCCTAGTCCTTCTTTTCATTAAACTAGACATATTGAGTTCCGGCAACCGTTCTTCATGTTTTAGCCTCCAGTTCCCTAATCATCTTTGTTGCTCTTCTCTGCACTCTTTCTAGAGTCTCAACATCTTTTTCACATCGTGGCAACCAAAACTGAACGCAATATTCCAAGTGTGACCTTACCAAGGCCTTATAAAGTGGTAGTAACACTTCGCGTAATTACTGCAAATCGTCATTGTGCCTTCTCTCTCCTTCTCTTTATTTTTATGAGAACTAAGGGAGGTTCCCAGAATTCCCCACACTTTCACAATTACCCAGCTAGTATACCTACATTTTATTTATTTATGTATTTATTGTTCACATGGCCATCAACTCCCAGAATTCCCTGCTAGCATACTTTAACCAGTGTGGACCTCATCTCATAGAATTCCCCAGCCAGCAGGCTTTAAGTTGTGCAGACCCCCAGCTCCCAGAATTCCCCAGTCAGCATGATGGCTGGGGAATTCTGGGACTTCCACACATCTTAAAACAGCCAAGATTGGGAAGCATTGGGCTAGGAGCTGACAATACCTAGTAGATCAGGGCTGGAATGGTACCTATGGCCCTTTTATGACTTGTGGATTTCAACTCCCAGAATTCCCCAGTTAGCATGGTGGCTGGCTCATGAATTCTGGGAGTTGAAGTCCACATGTCATAAAGGGGCCACCGTTTCCCACCTCTGTAATAGAACCATTGGGCTTCAGATTGACTTTTTGAACCAAGCAATCATTTCTAATCTGGAGATTCTAAGATTTGGAATTTCAAGACATTTCGCCAGACGGAGGAAATACGCCCTAGAAGAAACATACCTGTCTAAAAAGATTGGGAAAATCATCGGCATTGTTTACTTTCCGGATTCCTTTCCCTCCTCCTCCTTCAGAGGCTTTGATCATGACCGGATAACCAATAGCTTCGGCAGCCTGAACGCAAGGTAAGCCACAAAAGAATGAGATTTATTACAGATTGGTAATTGTCCTTAAGTTTCTGGATAGGTAGAAAAAAAAGAGCCTCACCCCCATCACACTTGTGTTGTGGTCCATCAGCAGCCTACGGAGCTGGCAACGGAGTCGGACAGCGATGAGGCTGAGGTGAGGCCAGGGCCATCGGGAAGTGAGGTGCGGACTCCACAGCCTCCAGAGACTGATAGTAGTGAGGCAGAGGAACAGGAGGAGCCTGTTCCTAATGCACGCATGAGAAGAGCTGCCAGAAGGCAAGAGCAGCTCAAGCAGAGAGGACGACTCGGGAGTATGGCCAAGAGATGATTGGCCCCTCCCATAAGGCTTAAAACAGACCAGCACCGGCATTCGGAGCTCCCATGTAACACCTATCCTGCGCAGACTGCACTGGCTGCCTGTTGTCTTCCGGGTGCGCTTCAAGGTGTTAGTTACTACCTTTAAAGCGCTCCATGGCTTAGGACCGGGATACCTACGGGACCGTCTACTGCCAACGTCTATCTCCCAAAAACCGGTGCGCTCTCACAGAGAGGGGCTTCTCAGGGTGCCATCAGCCAAGCAATGTTGGCTGGCGGCCTCCAGGGGGAGGGCCTTCTCTGTGGGGGCTCCTACCCTATGGAACGAGCTTCCCCCTGGACTCCGACAAATACCTGACCTTAGGACCTTCCGCCGCGAACTTAAAACCTACTTATTTCGTCTTGCTGGACTCGCTTAAATTTTATATTATTAAATTGATTTATGGGTTTTAAATTTTTTAGTAAATTTTAGAGGGAATATTTTTATCTATAAGTAGCCAAATTAAATAGGTTTTTTAAGGGTTGTTTTTAGTTTTGTATTGTTGTTTTCTTTCTGTATTTTATTTGTGGCTGTACACCGCCCTGAGTCCTTTGGGAGAAGGGCGGTCTATAAATAAAATTATTATTATTATTATTATTATTATTTGAGCTTTGCCAGAAAACAACGTTGTAGCTGCGTCTTCTGCTTCGTCTTCTGCTTCGTGTACATCTTTGTTTTTGTGGCTTCTGGACTTTTGTCAGGAAGGGCCTTTGGCAGTTTGCCTAATTGGACTAAGGTTTGTGAGATAACTGAGGAATTTGTGTTGGGAGGCATTTGTTTTACCTTGAGTTGAAGGACGCTGGGGATGAAGAAATTCCCAGCTGTTCGAATAAAGTTTGTTTTTCCACGGACTAAGTTTATTACTACCTACTTGGGCCTGGGTCACAACAACTTGCTCCAAAATTCAGCAAAGCCAACGAAGCAAGGCCCTAAAATTTAGGGGTCTTCCATCTTTAATCTTGGATCGACTTCTCCACTTAAGAGGGGTATATATTCTGGGGTTGCTCTTGGATTGACTCCTATTTGAAGGGCAGGAGGCCCCTCTGGCCAAGCATACCTTTGCACAGCTGCCCCTTCCTGAATCCTCCAAGACAATCACTCAATGCCTTTTTCATCTCATGACTTGACTACTGCACTGCAAGCTACATGGGGCTGCCCTTGAAGATACTCAGAAGCTTCAACTGGTCCAGAATGCAGTAGACTGGTCAGCGGTAGGCTTGCCTCAATTGGTTACCACCTTTAAAGCGCTCCATGGCTTAGGACCGGGATATTTACGGGACCGTCTACTGCCATCTTGTACCTCCCATCGACCTGTGCGTTCTCACAGAGAGGGACTCCTTAGGGTGCCGTCAGCCAAGCAATGTTGACTGGCGGCCCCCAGGGGGAGGGCCTTCTCTGTGGGGGCTCCTACCCTGTGGAACGAACTTCCCCCTGGACTTCGACAACTACCTGACCTTCGGACCTTTCGCCGCGAACTTAAGACTTATCTATTCCGTCTCGCAGGACTGGCTTGAATTTTAATTTTTTAGTTGATTTTATGGGTTTTAATTTTTATAAATTTTATAGGGTTTGATTGTATTTTAAAAATTGGGCCAAATTTAATAAGTTTTTTAATGTCTGTTTTTAGTATTGTATGTGTTTTCACTGTATTTTATCTTGGCTGTAAACCGCCCTGAGTCCTTCGGGAGAAGGGCGGTATACAAATTAAAATAATATTATTATTATTATTATTATTATTATTATTATTATTATTATTATTATTATTATTATTATTATTATTATTATTATTATTATTATTTTATTTTTTATTTTATTTTACATTTATATCCCGCCCTTCTCCGAAGACTCAAGGAGGCTTACATTGTGTAAGGCAATAGTCTCATTCTATTTGTATATTTATATACAAAGTCAACTTATTGCCCCTCCAACAACCTTATAAAGAATGGAAGGCTGAGTCAACCTTGGGCCTGGTGGGACTAGAACCTGCAGTAATTGCAGGCAGCTGTGTTTAATAACAGGCTTCTTACAGCCTGAGCCACACCGCGGCCCTTATTATTATTATTATTAATACATCTTTGTGATGGTTCTTACTTCGCAAGCCCCACTGGTTACCAGTACAGGTAGTCCTCGACTTACAACCATTCCCTTAGCGACCGTCTGAAGTTACAACAGCACTGGCAAAAGTGATTTATGACCATTTTTCACACCTGATGACCACTGTAGCATTCCCCCCCCCCCCCGGGTCACATAATTTACATTCAGATGCTTGACAAGTGATTCGCATTTAAGACGGTTGCAGTGTCCCAGGGTCGTGTGATCCCCTTTTGTGACTCTCTGAAAAGTCAAGTCAATGGGGAAGGCGGGTTCACTTAACAACAGGGTTACTAAGTTAACAACCGCAGTGATTTACTTAACAAATAGGGCAGTAAAAGTCGTAAATGGGGCAAAACTCACTTAACGAATTTCTCATTTAGCAACAGAATTTTTGGGATCAGTTGGGGTCATAAGTTGAGGACTACCTGTATACTTCTGCTACAATTCAAGATGTTGGCTACTACCTATTCAGATAGTCCAAGGGTCTGCAAACTTGGCTCTTTTAAGAGTTGTGGACTTCAACTCCCAGAGTTCTGGGAGTTGAAGTCCACAAGTCTTAAAAGAGCCAAGTTTGCAGACCCCTAAGATAATCCACACATCTTCAAACATCTTGAAACTGCCAAGGTTGAGAAACAGTGTTCGAATAAATACACAACTCCTTCTGCGTTTAGCACTAAGCTCCAGAGCTTGAGATACAAAAGTAGGACACTGTATTCATGGCTGAAAGTTTAGCTCTATGGATAAGATAGTTCGGCGGCCATGCTTACCTTCAAGCCATGATCCACATCCGTTACACAGCCCTTCTCGTATAGTTCCTGGGGAACGTTCAAGATCCGCTTTTGAAACTCGTTTTCTTGCCAATCTACCTGGATTCCTGAAACCCAGAAGATTTGAGATGATCCACACTCGCGGGTGTTCTAAATTTAATTTATTTCCCATTGAACTCAAAAGGAACATTTGAGGGGGTTCTTGGTGCTCTCTGAACTTGCTTGTTGTCTTGCAAACGTTTCATTACCCAAACCAGGTTAGATCATCAGTGCTAGTGAGGAGTGGGATTTATAATAATATAATAATAACCGAGTTTTAAGGGATCTTGGAGGTCTTCTAGTCCAACCCCCTGCCCAGGCAGGAAACCCTACACCATTTCAGACAAATGGTTATCCAACATTTTCTTAAAAATTTTCAGTGTTGGAGCATTCACAACTTCTGCAGGCAAGTTGTTCCACTGATTAATTGTTCTAACTGTTAGGAAATTCCTCCTTAGTTCTAAGTCGCTTCTCTCCTTGATTAGTTTCCACCCATTGCTTCTTGTTCTACTCTCAGGTGCTTTGGAGAATAGCTTGACTCTCTCTTCTTTGTGGCAGCCCCTGAGATATTATAACACTGCTATCGTGTCTCCCCTAGTCCTTCTTTTCATTAAACTAGACATACCCAGTTCCTGCAACCGTTCTTCATATGGTTTAGCCTCCAGTCCCCTAATCATCTTCGTTGCTCTTCTCTGCATTCTTTCTAGAGTCTCAACATCTTTTTTACATTGTGGCGACCAAAACTGAATGTAATATTCCAAGTGTGGCCTTACCATTTGCTCTCAGTTTATATGCTATTGGGTGCCCTGTAAAGGATGGTGGATGTGGTCTTAGAGGCTATTTGGTCGGGCTGTTTACTGTTGGCTTGTCTGGCAATTGCTGGTTTAATGTTAACCTTGGAGTTAATCTATGCCGGGTGTCGGCTACCCGCAGCTCTGGAGCCGCATGCGGCTCTTTTGTCCACCTGCTGTGGCTTCCTGTCGGCTCAATCCATCACTGGCTGGCCCTGCCCCTCACCCTCCCCTTTGAGTAACTTCTCGCCTGGCCTGAGAGAGAGAGGGTGATGAGACAGAGAGAGAGAAAAACAGAGAGAGAGAGAGAGACAGAGAGAGAGAGAGAGAAAGAGAGAGAGATACCTGTTTCCCACAGAAAACACTGAGAGCCACAAAACCTGGGTAGGCATGGGGGGGCGGGGTCATGTGACTGGGTGGGAGTGAATGACAGCAAGTTGGCCACACCCACCCAGGTTTTGTGGCTCCCGGCGTTTTCTTTTCTGTGGGAAACGGGTCCAAATGGCTCTTTGAGTGTTTAAGGTTACAGACCCCTGATCTATGCTCATCTGGGTGCTGATTGCTGGTAGGGAGATGGGGAAGAAACAAAAAGACCCAAACCAGCCACTAGAAGATAAACTAAGAGCAAATCCCGCTCCTTACTAGCACTGACGATATTATCTTGTCTGGTAATAAAATGTCTGCAAGAAAACAATCAAGCTCAGAGAGCACCAAGGGCCCCTCATTTCAATCCTGAGCTACAAATATTCTCCTTTAAAGGAACATTTCCTAATTGGTTATGACACACAAAAACCATTACCCAATCACAACCGGGACATTTAAATTGACTTAACGTGTTTTATCTATGTTGGGTAAAAAGGACTTTCTGATAAACTGTTTGGGATAAGGAAGGAAAAAATTTGGGAAGGACCATCCTGATTGAATTGGCAACACTGGTAATCTTCCACTTACAACTGTTTGTTGAATGACCGTTTCGGAGTTATAATGTCACTGAAAAAGGTGACCTAGGACCAGGGGTTGACATCAACTTACCTTCCCTACCGGTTCGGAAGTACATGCACTGCATGCGCGCGGACCCTCTGTGCATGTGCAAACCCTTCTGCCCATGAGCAGAGGGTAAAAAGCAGGTTTCAACCAGGAAGTGACAACAACCGGGTGGGTGGGCAGAGTCTTGCGCTGCCATCGCTACCGGTTCTCTGAACCACCCGCCGCCATTGCTACCGGTTCGGCTGAACCGGTCCGAACCGGTAGCATGTCACCCTCTGCCTAGGACTGTTTTTCACACTTTTTTTTTTTTTTTACATTTATATCCCGCCCTTCTCCGAAGACTCAGGGCGGCTTACAGTGTGTAAGGCAATAGTCTCATTCTATTTGTATATTTACAAAGTCAACTTATTGCCCCCCCAACAATCTGAGTCCTCATTTTACCTACCTTATAAAGGATGGAAGGCTGAGTCAACCTTGGACCTGGTGGGACTAGAACCTGCAGTAATTGCAGGCAGCTGTGTTTTAATAACAGGCTTCTTACAGCCTGAGCTACACCACGGCCCTTACAGCATTCCCCACGGTTGTGTGATCAAAATCCAGATGCTTGGCAACTGACTCACATTTATGACAGCTGCAGGGCCCCAGGGTCATGCGATCCCCTTTTGCGACCTTCTGACAAGCAAAGTCAATGGGGAAGGCAGATTCACTTAACAACCGGGTTACTAACTGAACCACTGCAGTCTTCCTCTTAACCGCTGTGGCAAGAAGGGTCGTAAAATAGGGGGCAAAACTCACTTAACAAATGTTTCGCTTAGTAAGAGAAACGTTGGGCTCAGTGATGGTCGTTAAGTCGAGGACGACCTGCATTTAAAAAGGGAGGGAAGAGCCTTAAGCTAAACACTCCATTTCAGTCAATCCGATCCACTCCGCAAAGCGACAAAATCAGAAGCCATTCTGCCAGTTGTCTCCCCCAGAAATAATTTTCTCCCCAGTGTCTTCCAAACTATTTCTAAATGCAGCTATTGCATGGCAGAAAGGGATTGCAATACACTCCTCACCCTATTCGGATTCTTTCCTAATTAGTTGCAAAATCAGGTCACCAGATTTCAAAAGCCACCGCTTGGCACGAGTTCATTATCTGGATATAAATTTTGTCACCAGCATTTGAACTTTATGGAGTCATTTGTGTGGCTGTGAGCCAAAACTAAAGAAACTTAAAAAAAAAAAAGAGCGAGCAGGGGAAATGGGTTACATCTACAGTTAGAGAATTTTCTCTCCAGGCAGAAAAGAGCCAATTGGTTCCTATCTCAGAAGTCTAGAATGAACCAAAATCCATACGGACCAAATCTTGTTGCCTTGAATGGAAGTTACCATATTTTTCAGAGTATAAGATGCACCTTTTTCCCCCAAAAAAGAGGGTGAAAATCTGAGTGCGTCTTATACTCCGAATGTAGCCCTGCCCAGTTTCTCAAACGGAGGTTTCAGAGGCTGAAAAAAGCATCAGAAACGAAGCTTCAGAAAAAAAGCTTCAGAAAAGAAGCCCCCCAATAGAGCTTCAGAAAAAAAGCCCCCAAACAGAGCTTCAGAGGCTTTTTTCCTGAAGCTGTTTCGGAGGCTTTCAGAGGTAGAAAAAAGTTTTTTTTTCTGAGTTTCAGAGGCAGAAATAAAAAGCAAAAAAAAGCAAGGCACAGAGCTCACAACCAAGGAACTTGTTGCTAAAATTCACCTCTGGGAACAGCCGATTGGGGGTATTCTGGGAGGTTGATCCACCTGCCAATCAGCTTTTTTCTTATTTTCCTCCCCAAAAACTAAGGTGCGTCTTATACTCCAATGCGTCTTATACTCCAAAAAATATGGTATCTCTAAGAGCTACCATCCAGCCAATTTAGCCACTATTGAAAAGTTAAGCAGGATCAAATCTTGATAGAAGAGAATATTTGTAGTGGAGGATTGAACTATGGGGACCTTGGTGCTCTCTGAGTTTGGTGGTTTCCTTGCAGACGTTTCATTACCAAACTAAGTAACATCATCAGTGCTAGAAGGGAGTGAGATTTGCTCTCAGCAGTATGTCTCAGATCTCCTGACATTGCAAAGCTTCTCTTTTTCTAGGCTTGGGCTAGATTTCCAGAAATGACTCTCACTTCCTAGATGAGAATAAACCAGGACCAACTAAAGATTCTCCCATGGAATAACAGAGTTGGAAGTAACCTTAGAGGTCTTCTAGTCCAACCCCCTGCCCAAACAGGAAGCCCTATACCATGTCAGATAAATGGTTGTCCAATCTCTTCTTAAAAACCTCTCAAATTACAGTATCATTGTTGTGTCTGCGCCCCCGAGCGGGGCCCCCTGCCAGAAAGTGACTCAGCAAGTGAGGGGGAAGAGCCATCAGGACTTACCTCAGGAGCACCGGCTTCCCTGGCTCAGCTCCAGGAGCCAGAGGCAGGCCAGGTGGAGGAGATAACGAGGCCTCCGTCCCCTGACTCTCCCCACCCCAAGGCCACGCCTTCAGACCCGGCTGAAGGCAACCAGGCCTGGCTAGATCCCAGGTTTCGGAGATACGAGAGGCGGCTACAACAAAGGAAGGGGTGGGGCAGGCCTAGAGAGTGCTGAGTCACGGAGCCACACCCCACAGAGTATAAAAGCAGCCCTGGCTGCTCTTCTGCTCCGTGACAAGCAAAAATTGAGCTGAACTATTTGACTCGTGGAGAGTTGAGCTGAACATTCAGCCTGGATTGCTGACAACCTGGTTGCCCGGCAACCCCAAGATAAGGGAGACTTTGGCAGGCAGCTGCAGATTCCCTGCCAGGACTGATAGCAGCCGTGAACTCAATTACTGGCTCGTTTAGCCAGCTCGCGTGGCTAAGGCCGAGAGGGGACAGAACAATCATATAGAGTACTGCGGCTGTTATTATTTGATTGTTTGACATTTATACTTGCAATTTTCTATCGGCTTTCTTTTGTTAAACTAAGACAAGCATGTTTTATTATATAATAGTACAGGTAGTCCTCAACTTACAACAGTTCATTTACTGACCATTCAAAGTTACAACGGCATTGAAAAATGTGACTTATGACCAGTTTTCACCGATACAACCTTTGCAGCATCCTCCGTGATCCTGTGATCAAAATTCAGATGATTGGTGTCTGGTTCATATTTATGACCGTTGCTGTGTCCTACCTTTTGCAGCCTTCTCACAAGCAAAATTGGGGAAGCCAGATGCGCTTAACAACCTGCTTACCAACTTATCAACTGCAGCGATTCATTTAACAACGGTGGCAAGAAAAGTCATAAAATGGGGCAAAACTCACTTAACAACAGAAAATTTTGGGCTCAATAGTGGTGGTAAATTGAGAGCTACCCGTATCTGTATCGAAGGGAGCTGGAAGTAATCCTTTTTAGTTTTGGTGTTTGGTGTTTTTATACCCCTTTCTAAATTTTCCTCATCCACCACTTTCCTCTAAGCGCTGAGGACGTTGCCTAGTTCGGTAATGAAACGTTTGCTAGAAAACCACCAAGCTCAGATAGCACCAAAAGTAACCCAGGGTCAAATCTGCTTACTATCCCATATCATTTCTCAGGGTTTGTTTTAAACGACATTGCCATATGGAGGTAGTTGGTCCACAGACCCTAAACACATCTTACCGCTGCCACTCCAGGGAAGGGTAGGGATACCCGCAGTTTGCGCCACTATAGAAGAGGCAATTTTATCTCCTAATGCCCACATCGCTTGGCTTGGGGGACCTAGAAAAAATAAAAAAATTAATTAAGGTTCAGCAGCAAAATCAAAACTGTTCTTTTCATTTAATAGCACTGATTTACTGAATGCCACATGGCTTGTCATGTCCATCTCAGCTGTGTTAATTGCTTTCCTAGATATTCCACCTACAGCCACCGTTGTTGGGGAAAGTGATTTGTTCCTCATTTTGTTCTATTTCTTCAGGATTTTCTTCTCAAGCTGCGTGTCAGTTTTGGAAGGCAATTTTTACCTCATGTTACCTCATGCCTCCCACCGACCCGTACGCTCTCACAGAGAGGGCCTTCTCAGGGTGCCGTCTGCCAAACAATGTCGGCTGGCGGCCCCCAGGGGCAGGGCCTTCTCTGTTGGAGCTCCTACGCTTTGGAACGAACTTCGCCCTGGCCTACGCCAAGTGCCTGACCTTCGGACCTTTTGCCGTGAGCTGAAAACACACTTATTTATTCAAGCGGGACTGGCTTAACAGTTTTAATAGTTTTATTAAATTTTAATTGGGGTTTTATTATTTTAAGGTTTTAAATTTTAAATTTTTAATGTCGGCCATTTTTGTAATACGTTTTGTTTTAAATTTTTTGTTTTAATTGTATATCTATTGGGTTTTTTATCTTTTGGCTGTACACCGCCCTGAGTCCTTCGGGAGAAGGGCGGTATAAAAATCTAATAAAATAAATAATAAATAAAATAAATAAATTTTTCCTGGAATCCATCTCTCTGGACCAAATGCCTAGGCTTTGCATCGTCTCTGCAGCTTCAAGGCCTCGTACCACGCCTTCAGAAGGAGAATACTGGGTCTCAATAAACCTTCTAGTATGTGCTCCCATGGCTCCCTCTGCAATCTCCTCTCTCTCTTCCATCTTCACTGAGTCTTCACACCACCCAAGCTTTAGGTTGGTACTGGGGCTCAGCACCCCATTCAGGCCCCTTTCGGGGTGCTGCATATTTATTTAAGGGTTTGGGGTTAATGTCAGGGTTCCAAGGAACACCCCCATCGAAATAAAGCTCCGAGGCTTGAGGTTCCTCAAAGTTCCAATTTATTAGTGATGTCATGTTGGCACAGCTGGGAAAATCTGAAACTGAAAGCTTCCAGGCTTTCCACACCCAGCTGACAGTTCACAGCCCTGCCCCACACCCACAAGTTCATCACATTGTCCAATCAACTCTTCACACTCAACTGGATACAGTCTTCAGGCAGTCTCCCTCAGACGCAGGATGTCCTTGAATACGGAATGTTGTTATGACTAACTTTCTATCGCTCCAACAACAACCGCCTCCCAACTTCCCCAGCTAAAATATGTGGCAGTTAAGAAGCAAAAAAAAAATTGCCTTCCAAAACTGACAGGCACCTTTTCTTTTTTTTTTCAACACTCCTGTGCTTATATATATATATATATATATATATATATATATATATATATATATATATATATATATATATATATATATATATATATATATATATATATATATAAAATTATTTTTAATATAAACGTTTCATCTTCCTTAAACAGTGTCGTCTGGATACAAATATCTCTGTGCAATAACTGACAGGCACCTTTTCTTTTTTTTTTCAACACTCCTGTGCATATATATATATATATATATATATATATATATATATATATATATATATATATATATATATATATATATATATATATATATATATATATATATATATATATATATATATATATATATAAAATTATTTTTTTAATATAAACGTTTCATCTTCCCTTAAACAGTGTCGTCTGGATACAAATATCTCTGTGCAATAACCATCAAAATTTACAACAGTATTCATTACACTGATATTGTATTGAACATAGTAAACCTATTCATTTTTCCCTCTTAACATACAGTATCTTCTAATAAGAACATGATAATAATATTTAGCATAATAATCCTAATAGTCATAAGAATAGCAATCATCATATTGTTTACATCTCTATCTTAACTACATCTCTACTCTGATCTCTATTTCCAACTTCCATTTTTATTCCCTAACCATCGATAAAATAATTCCCATATCATATAATATTCAGTTTGTTCTTTCTCCTCAACTGTATGCGTTAATCTGTTCATTTCTGCACATTCTAATGTTTTCCTAATCACATTCTCATCAGTCAGGATCCCTTCACTTTTCCAATTTTGTGCAAATACGATTCTAGCTGCAGTTAATACATGGATAATTAAATATGCGTGTTCTTTCCTATACGTTTCAGGTAAAATCCCCAACAAAAATATTTCTGCTTTTAAATCAATGTGCTGCTTTATCATCTTTTCCAGCCACGTAAGCATTTTTGTCCAGTATTTTTCTGCTTCTACACATGTCAACCACATAATAGGAGTCAGGTATCTGGTAGCTCTTCCAACATTTAGCTGGCTTATCTTTGAACACTTTTGCCAATCTCGCCGGTGCAAAGTGCCCAGAGGTGGGTTTCAGCAGGTTCTGACCAGTTCTGGAGAACCGGTAGTGGAAATTTTGAGTAGTTTGGAGAACCGGTAGTAAAAATTCTGACTGGCCCCACCCCCATCTATTCTCTGCCTCCCGAGTCCCAGATGATCAGGAGGAAATGGGGATTTTGCAGTATCCTTCCTCTTGATTGGGGAGGGAATGAAGATTTTACAGTATTCTTCCCCTGCCACGCCCACCAAGCCAAGCCACGCCCACCAGGCCACACCCACAGAACCGGTAGTAAAAAATTTTGAAACCCATCACTGGAAGTGCCATCTATAAAACATCTTATACAGATTTTCTTTATATGCAGCTGACATCGTTAATTTGTAGTTCCTGTCCCACAATTCCCGCCACTCCCGTGCTTTTGAGGGACTGTCAGAATACAATTATGAGAAGAGCCATTCCATTCCTAACTGTTAGCTGTTTTCTTCTGGCTGGACTCCCATGAGACCCCTTGCAACAGTAAACTAACTGGATCTGTTTCAGATAAACTTTGAACGCTTTACCCATGAAAGCAATGCCATTTTTGTGGAGCAGTTCTGGAAGCTTGGGATTCTCTGAGGCGTGGCCCCAGCCGGCCCACACGGCCTAGAATTAGAAAAAAAAGAAGTCAGATTTCCATGCGAGGAGATCTAAAATAAATACAGTATTCCTCGGCTTACATCTCCTCATTTAGTGACTGTTCGAAGTTACAACGGCACTGAAAAAAAGTGACTCACAACCATTTTTCATCCTTACAACTTTTGAAGAATCCCCATGGTCACTTGATCAAAATTCAGATGCTTGACAATCGGTTCCTATTTATGACGGCTGCAGTATCCCAGCGTGATTCCCCTTTTAAGACTTTCTGACAAGCGAAGTCAATGGGGAAGCCAGATTCCCTTAACAACCGTGTGACTAACTTAACAACCGCAGCAATTCACTTAACAACTGTGGCAAGAAAAGTCATTAAATAGGGCAAAAAAACCCTCACTTAACAAATTTCTCACTTAGCAACATAAATCCTGGGCTCAATTATGGTCATAAGTCGAGGACTACCTGTACATTGAGCCTGGATTTTGGTCATAAGTCATTGCAGTCATAAATCGAGTTACCACGTGACCAGATTCGATTTTACAACCATTTTAACAACGGTCATGAAGCAAGTCACAAATGGTCATTAAGTGAATCACATGGATGTAAGTCCAAATCCAGCTTAACAGGCATTTTTTGCCTGAAAAAACATGACCAGAGGACATATAATCAAGGGACAGCAGGATGCTACAACTGATCGTAAATGTTGCCAAAGGTCCAAAAATGTGATTATATGACAGCGGACATGGTACCGCAGTTGTAATTTTGAAGATGGGTCATAAGTAACGTTTTTCAAGTCTGTCATAACTTCAAATGCTCGTTAATTGACCAGTCATAAATCAAGGACTACCTGTAGAGAAAGATATTTGTGACTGCAACTCTCCCCCAGTTTAATTTTTTTTTATTTCTTTTTGTTACAACAGTATACACAAACATTGTCATAAATAAAACAGCATATCTTGAAGAAAATATGTATATATATTTGTGCTCTTATGCACGCCCCTTATAGCCCTCTTAGGAATGGGGTGAGGTCAATAGTAGACAGTTTTTGGTTGAAGATTTTGGGATTTTGAGTAGAGACTATGGAGTCAGGTAATGAGTTCCAAGCATTAACAACTCTGCTACAGAAGTCATATTTTCTGCAATCAAGTTTAAAGCGGTTGACATTAAGCTTGAATCTATTTTTTGCTCTTGTAATATTGTGATTGAAGCTGAAGTAGTCTTTTACATTTTAATTCATATTATTGGACTGCACAGAAGCTAACAACATTCCACGCATTGTGGAATGGCATTCCATTCCAAATCAAACACAGGTATGAGCATGTATGCCTTATAAATAAGACTGCATGAACACACCTAAACTATTTCACACATTTCTAAAATATCTAGGAATATTCTGGCTTGTTTCCAAGATGTCAAATGTATCTTCATCTAGAATACTCCATTCAGAATAACAGAGTTGGAAGGGACCTTGGAGGTCTTCTAGTCCAACCCCCTGCTGAAGCAGAAAACCCTGTAACATTTCAGACAAATGGTTGTCCAATCTCTTCTTAAAAATTTCCAGTATTGGAGCATTCATAACTTCTGGAGGCAAGTTGTTCCACTGGTTGATTATTCTCAATGTCAGGAAATTTCTCCTTAGTTCTAGGTTGCTTCTCTCCTTGATTATCGTATTTTTTGGCGTATAAGACGCTCCGGACTATAAGATGCACCTACCTTTTTTGTGAAGGAAAACAAGAAAAAAAAATCTACCTCTGCCTCCCAGCAATTTGCCTCCTTGCAGAAAACAAAAAACAGCCTGCTGTAGTTTAATTTTCATTTTCAGCACAGCCTGATTAGCACAAGAAAAAAAAAATCTGCCTCCCAGCAATTTGCCTCCTTACAGCAAACAGCAGAGGCCCGTGCGGCAAGCTGAGGATCGGGAGGCCAATCCAACCGACAATCAGCTGCTTGCGCTAATCAGGCTGTGCTGAAACTGAAACGAGCTATTTGCTGCAAGGAGGTAAATTGCTGGGAGGCAGAGGCCAAAGGATGGGGGTAGGCAGGGCTACATTCGGTGTATAAGACGCACCCAAATTTTCACCCTCTTTTAGGGGGGGGAAAGTGCGTCTTATACTCCGAAAAATATGGTAGTTT
The DNA here is from genome assembly GCF_028640845.1 of Ahaetulla prasina. Taxonomy (NCBI): domain Eukaryota; kingdom Metazoa; phylum Chordata; class Lepidosauria; order Squamata; family Colubridae; genus Ahaetulla; species Ahaetulla prasina. The sequence continues at coordinate 11,065,772 of NC_080539.1, forward strand.
CCATCCATTGTTTCTTCTCCTGCCTTCAGGTGCTTTGGAGAATAGTTTGACTCCCTCTTCTTTGTGGCAGCCCCTGAGATATTGGAAGACTGCTATCCTGTCACCCCTAGTCTTTCCTTTCATTAAACTAGACATACCCAATTCCAGCAACTGTTCTTTGTATGTTTTAGCCTCTAGTCCCCTCATCATCTTTGGTGCTCCACTCTGCACTCTGCGTCATCATTCTGAATACTCCGCTCCTTCCTCTTTTCACAATTTTTACATGTTTCGTTCAGGACAGTTTACATCCCATGCTTAATCCCCACTAAGCATTTGAGAAGTGGAAAAATTTCCCTCCATGCATTATTTCTTTGCAGCACAGAGAGTTTTGTCAGTGTTGGGCTTTCCTCAAATAATGGATGGTGTTGTTTCAGCTACAACATTTATGGACAAATAATTTTACTTTCCGTTACTACAACTGGTTTCTCCACCCCTTGTTAGTTTCTTCTCCATGCCTCGCCAAACATGAGGACATTCTTCTCCATCCTGAACTTCTCCAGATGCACTGGACTACAATGCATCCCAGAATTCCCAACCAGTGTCGCCACTGATTGGGAAAAGTGCATTTATAAAATCTGATCAGGTCAGTCAACAAGAAACTTCTTTTCTGTCTTCTGTAACATATCAAGGAAGTTCAGACAATCACAAGTCCAATTCACAACACGCTTGTCAGGCGTGTTGTCCCCAGCCAGGAATTCTGGAAGTTGAAGTCCTCCAGGCTTAAAGTGGCCAAGGTTGGAGAGCCCTGCACTAAGCCATGACCTCTTGAACTATAGGAATCACAATTGGCTTGGTCCACACAACATGCTAAGTTTTAATCAAGCCTAGTTTACAAACCGAAGCGAATAGCATGCGTAGCTAAATCTACACCGCAAACAGCTATGTTAGAATAAGGCCACCTGCATCTTCCATAAGCATTCTTTTATTTTTAAAACTTCTGTATTTCCACCTTCTCACCTGCACAGGTATCCTTTTTGCAATCTCCAATATCAGTTCCACGTTAGCATAGTTATTGTTATTCGGACCTCCGGGTACCGGAACATAATGGTCGGCCATTTTAATATATTCTGAATATATGAAAAAGAAGAGAGAGAATGTTTGAGCTACTCAATTCAACTGACAAACTTTTCCAAATCAGATTTTTTAAAAAACAATATGTTTATGAACTGAGCGTAAGATTCATGAGGGAACACTTCTTTTGGGATTTCTTTGTTTTTTAAAAAAAAATTGGGGCTTAATAACTACAAACAGCCAAAGTGCTTCCTTGCAGAATTTATTTATTTATCTATCCAGTCATTCATTCATTCAATCAATCAATCAATCGATCAATTTCTATAGCTGCCCATCTCAACTAAGTGATTCTGGGAGGCTTAGAAGTCTAAAATTACAAAACAGTTTTAAATAAATTAAAACATCCACAAAATAATTAAGTAGAAACAGCAACTGTGAGGATTAGTCAACTAATAGTAAAACCAAGGGACAGGCTGATAGCATATTCTGAATCCCAGGCCCAGGGGCATAATTGTAGTGAGTCTCTGAAAAAATGCTAGTCGTTGTCTGAGTAATATACAGGTAGTCCTCGACTTACAACAGTTCCCTTAGTGACCAAAGTTACAACGGCACTGAAAAAAAGGGACTTATGACCATTTTTCACAGTTACGACCATTGTAGCATCCCCTTAGTCGCATGATTTACATTCAGATGTTTGACAACCGACTCACATTTATGACAGTGGCAGTGTCCCAAGGTCATGGGATTCCCTTTTGAGACCTTCTGACAAGCAAAGTCAGTGGTGAAGCCAGATTTACTTAACAGTGTTTCTAATTTAACAACTGTAGGGATTCACTTAACAAATGTGGCAAGAAAAGTCGTAAAATGGGGCAAAACTCACTTAACAAATTTCTCACTTAGCAACATAAATTTTGGGCTCTATTGTGGTCATAAGTCGAGGACTACTTGTACAGCTAGTCCTTAATTTATGACCGGTCGCATTTGCAGCATCTAGTGCTCATGTGACTGTGTTTTACAGCAGATTTGCCAAAAAGCAACATTTACTTCCGATTTTCATTAAAATCAACTCTTATCAAGCCTTTGGTTCACTTAACAACCGAAGTGTTCACTTAACAACTGTCACGGAAAAGCTCCTAAAATCAGGTTGGTCACGTGAGAGACCAGATTTACGACTGTCAATCAAAATTTGAGCCCCAAATTTATGTTGCTAAGTGAGACATTTGTTAAGCGAGCTTTGCCCCCATTTTACGACTCTTCTTGCCACAGTTGTTAAGTGAATCATTACAGTTGATAAGTTAGTAACCCGGTTGTTGAGTGAATCTGGTTTCCCCATTGATTTTGCTCGTGGGAAGGTCGCAAAAGGTGACCACCTAACCTCGAGACACAGCTATGGTCATAAATATGAGTCCGTTATCAAGAGTTGAATTTCGATCACATGACCATGGGGATGCTGCAAAAGTCAGAAGTGTGGAAAACGGTTGTAGGTCACTTTTTTTCAATGCTGCTGTAACTTTGAACGGTCCCTAAGCGAACTGTTGTAAGCTGAAGACGACCTGTATGCATTTCGAACAAATTTTCTTATTTTAATTTATTTAATTTCTTCTTCATTTCATTTCATTTATTTATTGAATTTTTATACCGCCCTTCTCCCGAAGGACTCAGGGCGGTGTACAGCCAAAGTAAAATACAAAATATATACAATTAAAACATATTTAAAATGGACCAAATTAGTAGACGGCTGACAAATTAAAATAAATTTAAAATTTAAAATTTAAAATTTAAAATATAGATTAAAACCCCCAATAAAATCAACCTTATCAAGCCTTTGGTTCACTTAACAACTGTCACGGAAAAGCTCCTAAAATCAGGTTGGTCACGTGAGAGACCAGATTTACGACTGTCAATCAAAATTTGAGCCCCAAATTTATGTTGCTCGTGAGACATTTGTTAAGTGAATCATTACAGTTGATAAGTTAGTAACCGTTGTTGAGTGAATCTGGTTTCCCCATTGATTTTGCTCGTGGAAGAAGGTTTCAGAGTATTTCTAGCAGGACTACCCAATTCTGTAACAGCTTTGTTCCCTAGGCCATCCGTCTGGTAAACTCACAAGATTCTCTCTTTTTTTTTTGCCATGTATTTGTATAAATAATAATAATAATAATATCAGAGTTGGAAGGGACCTTGGAGGTCTTCTAGTCCAACCCCCTGCCCAGGCAGGAAACCCTACACCATCTCAGTCAGATGGTTATCCAACATTTTCTTAAAAATTTCCAGTGTTGGAGCATTTACAACTTCTGCAGGCAAGTAGTTCCACTGATTAATTGTTCTAACTGTCAGGAAATTTCTCCTTAGTTCTAGGTTGCTTCTACATCCGAATTAAAGTGTCATGTTTCTCATATTTTCTATTCCATTCCATTCTTTTCCATCCCATCCCATCTATGCACCAAGACAAATTCCTTGTGTGTCCAATCACACTTGGCCAATAAAAAATTCTATTCTACCGTTTTCCAGAGGGAACCATGTAAAACATAGTCCATAAGCTCACCTGCATTGGCTTTTAAGTCTTCAGGCGTCACCATAACCACGAAATGGCTCGCTCATTCCGGAACATCTCATAAGACCAACGTCTGATGGACCTCATGCATTTGACGGCCGCTAGATGTTCATCAAAAGACAGCCGTCCATCCAGGAGGACACCCAAGTTGCGAACCACCTCCTTTGGGGCCACTAACTTGCCCCCAACAGTCAGCTGCGGTTGCAGCTGGCTGTACCGGGATGCCGGCATCCACAGCCACCCTTCATGAGAAAGGGTTTCACTAACTTCAAACCTTTACTTTTTACTGTAGGACGAAGCTATTGGTCTCTTCACACATCATCCTTAGTGATGCGCGCAAACCAGCTTCAGCATTTCCTGCGTCGGATGAGGAGAACAGCTCTTTCTCCTTCTGTCCTGATCGCTTTTTACAGGTGCACAATTGAGAGCATTTTAACAAACTGCATCCCTGTTTGGTTTGGTGGCAGCAGTGCCTCAGATAGAAAGTCCATACAGAGAGTGGTAAGGACAACTGAGAAGATTATAGGAAGCTCACTTCCTGTTATTCAGGATGCTGCTTATAAGCGCTATGTGCTTAAAGCTCAAAGCATTGTTAGAGACCTGACACACCCTCTTCATGGCCTGTTTTTGTTGCTCCCCTCTGGAAGAAGGTTTCAGAGTATTTCTAGCAGAACTACCCAATTCTGTAACAGTTTTGTTCCCTAGGCCATCCGTCTGGTAAACTCACAAGATTCTCTTTTTTTTTTGCCATGTATTTGTATAAATAATAATAATAATATCAGAGTTGGAAGGGACCTTGGAGGTCTTCTAATCCAACCCCCTGCCCAGGCAGAAAACCCTACACCATTTCAGACAAATGGCTATCCAACATTTTCTTAAAAATTTCCACTGTTGGAGCATTTACAACTTCTGCAGGCAAGTAGTTCCACTGATTAATTGTTCTAACTGTCAGGAAATTTCTCCTTAGTTCTAGGTTGCTTCTACATCCGAATTAAAGTGTCATGTTTCTCATATTTTCTATTCTATTCTATTCTATTCTATTCTATTCTATTCTATTCCATTCCATTCCATTCCATATGTTCTGTTCTATTATTCTATTCTATTCTATTCTATTCTATTCTGTTCCGTTCCGTTCCGTTCCGTTCCGTTCTATTCTATTCTAATTCCATTCCATTTCATTCCATTCTATTCTAATTTCTATTCCATTCCATTCCATATTTTCTATTCTATTCTATTCTATTCTATTCTATTCTATTCTATTCCATTCCATTCCATTCCATTCCATTCCATATGTTCTGTTCTGTTATTCTATTCTATCCTATCCTATCCTATCCTATCCTATCCTATCCTATCCTATCCTATCCTATCCTATTCTATTCTAATTCCATTCCATTTTATTCCATTTCATTCCATTCTATTCTAATTTCTATTTGATTCCATTCCATATTTTCTATTCCATTCCATTCCATTCCATATGTTCTGTTCTGTTCTGTTCCGTTCTGTTCCGTTCCGTTCCATTCCATATGCTCTGTTCTATTCTATTATTCTATTCTATTCTATTCTATTCTATTCTATTCTATTCTGTTCTGTTCTGTTCTGTTCTGTTCTATTCTATTCTATTCTATTCTGTTCTGTTCTGTTCTATTCCATTCCATTCTTTTCCATCCCATCCCATCCCATCTATGCACCAAGACAAATTCCTTGTGTGTCCAATCACACTTGGCCAATAAAAAAATTCTATTCTATTCTATTCTATTCTATTCTATTCTATTCTATTCTATTCTATTCTATTCTATTCTATTCTACCGTTTTTCCAGAGGGAACCATGTAAAACATAGTCCATAAGCTCACCTGCATTGGCTTTTAAGTCTTCAGGCGTCACCATAACCACGAAACGAATGGCTCGCTCATTCCGGAACATCTCATAAGACCAACGTCTGATGGACCTCATGCATTTGACAGCCGCTATCCCGTTATTGGCAATGAGAACCTAGACAGAGAAGAAACATGAGGGGGAAAGGATAAAATGGTTCAGGTTTACAATCATCAATCAAACTGGGAAATAACTATCTGGACAGCACAACTGATCACAGATATATGTCCACATTGCCCGAATTAAAGGACAGAACGAGCTAACGTGAGGTGGAAGTAAACCGGTGGAAGGGCCAGTTTAGCTCACGCTGGTAAAGCCTGTTATTAAGAACACAGTAGCCTGCAATTACTGCAGGTTCGAGCCCGGCCCAAGGTTGACTCAGCCTTCCATCCTTTATAAGGTAGGTAAAATGAGGACCCAGATTGTTGGGGGGGCAATAAGTTGACTTTGTAAAAATATACAAATAGAATGAGACTATTGCCTTATACACTGTAAGCCGCCCTGAGTCTTCGGAGAAGGGCAGGGTATAAATGTAAAACAAAAAAAAAAAATAAAAAAAAAATCACAAGACTGCCATATTCTCATCTAAAACTAACCACAGCTCTGAGGTAAATCAACTCTACATAGCCGGGGTGAAATCTACTTACCTTCTCTACCAGTTCGGAAGTGCAAGCGCCGTGCGCACATCACTTGTGCGCTTGGACCCTCTCTGCATGCACAAACCCTTCTGCGCATGCGCAGAGGGTAAAAAACAGATTATTTCCTGGTTAAAACCAGAAAGTAACAACGACTGGGCGGGTGGGAAGAGCCTCGTGCTGCCATCGCTACCGGTTCTCCGAACCACCTGCTGCCATCGCTACCGGTTCAGGCGAACCGGTCCAAACCGATAGCATTTCACCCCTGCTACATAGATATCCCTAAATATGTTACGGTTTCCTCAACTACTGTTGTGACCCAGGTTCCTGGACCTGGACTCCTGGACTCGGATGATTCAGAAAGTGAGGGAGAAGACCTGGCAAGCCCTGCTTCTCTTGGGCCCTCTCCCTCCCTGGCACCCACTCAAAGGGAGGAGGAGGGGCCGGCAAGGCCTGATTCTCTGGAGCCTTCTTCTGATTTGGCAACGCCCCAAGAACAGTTTTGGAGTGATTCAAGACTGCGCAGACGTGACCAGCGCGCGCAGCAGAAGCAGCGTTGGGATAAAGCCAAGTAATGATTGTCATGCTGTGACATCTGCAGAGACTATAAATAGGAGGCAGGACTTCCTGGTTTTTTGTCTTGGACAAAGTAATGAATTTGCATGGGCAAACTGTATCAATGGAGGGAAGATTATATTCGTGAGTAATTCTGGCATTATCTATAATTTCCTCGTTATCTCCAGAAACTTGGCAGGCCCGTGGGTAGATGTGGCCAGGACATTTATCTATGTAAATAAATTAGAAGAGAAGGCCTTTGACTGACTCTTTGTTGGGAGTATTGGGGGAGGGAAACAGAACAACTACATTCCTTGGTTTATGACCACAAGTGGGACCAGAATGGCCATCACTAAGCAAGAGAACTGTGAGGTGTCCAATGCTCCTTTTTTTCCCCATGGTTGTTAAGAAAATCACTGTAGTTATTAAGTGAATCACATGGTCATTAAGAAAATCCCGCTTTCTTCATTGACTTTCCTTGTCGTAAACCAGCTGGGAAGGTCACAAATGGGGATCAAGCGTCCCTGGGACATTGCAACCGTCATAAATACAGACCAGTCGCTAAGAACCCAGGTTTTCATCCTGCGACCATGGGGATGCTGTAACGTTCATAAGTTTGGGTCCCAAGCATCTTTTTCTCGGGTCTCACCTTTTTTTTAACATTTAAAAGTCATTGAAAAAGTTTTAAAAGTCATGGGGAATGGAGTGTGAGAGATGAATGAGAAAGAAAACACACTATAGGTAGTCCTTGACTTACGACCACAATGGAACCCTGAATTTTTGTTACTGAGTTGGTAAGTGAGTTTTGTTCCATTTTATGACCTTTCTTGCCACAGGTATTCAGTGAATCACTGTAGTTGTTAAGTTAGTAATATTGTTATTAAGTGACTCTGGCTTCCCCACTGACTTGGCTCATCAGAAGGTCGTAAAAGGGGATCACATGAACCTGGGACACTGCAACCGTCATAAATATGAGACAGTTGCCAAGCAAGTGAATTTTGATCATGTGACCATGGGGATGCTGCAATAGTTGTAATTGTGAAAAGCGGACATAAGTCACTTATTTCAGGGCCTTTGTAACTTGGAAAGGTGACATCAAGGACTGACTCCCTATATTTGAATGCTGATACTACGATCTCATTATTATGCTTGTGGTTACTTTATTGTTTTGTATGCACACTGAGAGCTTATGCTCCGGAGACAAATTCCTTGTGTGTCTAACCACAGTTGGCAAATAAACCTCTTCTCTTCTCTCTTTTCCTCTTCTTTTAATTCTTCTCCCTTTCCTTTTCTTTCCTTTCCTTTCCTTTTCTTCCCTTCCCTTTCCTTACTTCTTTCCTTTCTTCTTTCCTTCCTTCTCTCCCCTCCCTTTCTTCTTTCCTTCCTTCCTTCCTTCTCTCCTCTCCCCTCCCTTTCTTCTTTCCTTCCTTCCTTCTCTCCTCTCCTCTCCTCTCCCTCCCTCCCTTCCTTCCTTCCTTCCTCTCCTCTCCCTCCTTCCTTTCTTCTTCCTTCCTTCCTTCCTTCTCTCTTCTCTCTTCTTCCTTCCCTTTCTTTTTCCCTTCCTTCCTTCTCTCCTCTCCTCTCCCCCCCCTTTCTTCCTTCCTTTCTTCTTCCTTCCTTCTTTCCTTCCTTCCTTCTCTCCCCTCCCTCCCTTCTCTCCTCTCCCCTCCCTTCCCTTTCCTTCCTTCCTTCCTTTCTTCCTTCCTTCCCTCCACTCCTCTCCTCCTTTCCCTTTCTTCTTTCCTTCCTTCCTTCTTTCCTCTTCCTTTCCTTTCTTTCATTCTTCCTTCTCTCCTCTCCCCTCCCTTCCCTTCCCATTCGATTCCATTCTTTACCTTCTCAATGACTTTGTTCCCTCCAAAACGAGTGACAAACTCCGCTGGAGATGCAACAGTGAAATCCCTCTGTAGATCCACTTTTTTCCTATCCCGGCCTTGTTTCATGAGGTGAAGGCCGGACATGCTTGGCCTGGGGGAGAAAAGGAACACAACATCATTATAGCTGTCAGATAGACGTTGCAGAGATGGACTAGAAATCTAGATCTCTTTCACTATTATTTCCTTATCAGATTATTTGACACTAGATGCCAAGACCTGAACCCAAGATCTTGGCTAATAAGCTACAGACCATCATCCTAGGATCCTGTGAGGAGGTGTATGATCTTTCAAGGACCCCCCAAAAGGAAGGAATTTTAAGAGGCATTAGCATTTTGAGGGAGAACCAGAAACAAACCAAGTTCTGAGGATACACTACTAACCAGAGCATATAAAACATTTGCTAGACCAATTCTTGAATACAGCTCGCCTGTTTGGAACCCATACCACATTTCTGATATCAACACAATTAAACGTGTCCAGAAATATTTTACAAGAAGAATTCTCCACTCCTCCAAATACAACAAAATACCTTATACCACCAGACTTGAAATCCTGGGATTAGAAAATTTAGAACTCTGCCGTCTTCGACAGGACCTGTGTTTAACTCATAGAATCATCTATTGCAATGTTCTTCCTGTTGAAAACTTCTTCAGCTTCAATCACAACAATACAAGAGCAAACAATAGATTTAAACTTAATGTTAACCGCTTCAATCTTGATTGCAGAAAATATGACTTCTGTAACAGAGTTATTAATGCTTGGAACACATTACCTGACTCTGTGGTCTCTTCTCAAAATCCCAAAATCTTTAACCAAAAACTCTCTACTATTGACCTCACCCCATTCCTAAGAGGTCTATAAGGGGCGTGCATAAGAGCACAAACGTGCCTACCATTCCCTGTCCTATTGTTCCTCTTCATTATATCCAATTAATATAGTTATTACATACTTATGCTCATATATATGCTTATATAAAAGGTAAAGGTTCCCCTCGCACATACGTGCTAGTTGTTGCCGACTCTAGAGGGCAGTGCTCATCTCCGTTTCAAAGCCAAAGAGCCAGCGCTGTCCGAAGACGTCTCCGTGGTCATGTGCCCGGCATGACTCAACACCAAAGGTGCACGGAACGCTGTTACCTTCCCACCAAGGTGGTCCCTATTTTTTCTACTTGCATTTTTACGTGCTTTCGAAACTGCTAGGTTGGCAGAAGCTGGGACAAGTAACGGGAGCTCACCCCGTTACACGGCAGCACTAGGGATTCGAACCACTGAGCTGCCGACCTTTCGATCGACAAACTCAATGTCCTAGCCCCTGAGCCACCGCGTCCCCTAATATGCTTATATATTATATAGTTATTTCATGTTAATGCTTATATATACTGCTATGACAAAAAGAAATAAATAATAAATAAATAAATAAAAATGTTGTCTTGGACCCTAGACATGTGTGTATGGAGAATCTCAGACACAACAACAACAACAGCAACAACAACAACAACAGGGTTGGAAGGGACCTTGGAGGCCTTCTAGTCCAACCCCCTGCCCAGGCAGGAAACCTTACACCATTTCAGACATCTGGGTCATGGTTGTCCCAAAAGGTGCTTTTTCAAAAAGCAAACTGGACTTTACTTTTCCTTGAAGTTCCTTGAAGTTCCAGTTCCAATCTCCACCACTCAGTCAGAACTGAAGAAGTTTCTTGAATGAGAAGTGAAACGTCTTCAAGGAAATGTCTCCCAGTTGCCTTTTGAAAATACACCTTTGGGACAATCCTAGAGAGCGTGTAAGAGATAGATTAAGGCCAGTTTGGTGTTGTGGTTAAGGCATCAGGCATGAAACCAGGAGATTGTGCGTTCTAGTCCTGCCTTTAGGCACAACCTGGTTGGCCTTGGGCCAGCCACTCTGCCTCAGCCCTGGGAAGGAGGCAATAGCAAACCACTTCTGAAAAACTAGCCGAGAGACAAGTCCGAACAGTTGTTAGGAGTCTAAATATGATTTGCAGGCACACACAAATGTTGCCCAGGGCAGAAATAATGTCAATAACTCTAGGGATTGAAACTGCTAAAGTGGAAATCTTTGATGCTCACATCAATGCCAGCCGTTCTATAAGCCAGGAACAAATGCCAATATTCCCACGCTATGGCCAAGCGATGGCAATATTAGATACATCCCTAGTTAGAGCAGCATCTTTTTTAAAATTCAGAAATGAATTAAGCGTGCCAACTCCAAAGTGTGTCCTTCTGACTCCAATAGGCACAGCCGGAATCCCAGCATTTGTATCCCCTAATAGCCCCAGTCCAGAGAAACCATTAGAAGAGCGAGGAAGTCAGGAAATGGGCAGCTTCCAGCCTCCGGGGGGTCTCCCGGGGGAGGTGGCAGAAGGCCATTTTCACCCTCCCCAGGCTCCTAGAAAGCCTCTGGAGCCGGGGGCGGGGAGCGAAAAATAGGCCTTCCAGTCCCACTGGAAGTTGGGAAGTAGGCTGTTTCTGGCCTCCGGAGGGCCTCCGGGGGTGGGGGAAAGGCCGTTTTCACTCTCCTCAGGCTCCTAGAAAGCTTCTGGAGCCGGGGGGGAGGGGTAGCGAAAAACGGGCCTAATGGGCCCACCGGGCCACCACGTGTCAAAAACGTGGGGAGCGTGTGGGGTCTCGTGCACATGTGCAGGGGGGGCAGGGCACATTAAATTATGGGTGTGGGCAAGTGCGTGCGCGACAGCCCCATGCTCCTGCCGCTTTTGGCACACAATGGCAGAAAGGTTACCCATCACTGACCTATCGGCTGCCAAGTACCCGAATTTTGATCACGTGAAACATGCGGATGCTGCAACGGTGGTAAGTTTGAGGTTCTAGTTCTAAGTCATTTTTTCCCCCAGTGTTGTTGTAACTTCAAACGGTCGCTAAATAAATGTATGTTGTATGTTGAGGAAACCTTTCCCCCCGCCCCCAGTTTCTACAACTGCCCATCTCCCCTATGTGACCCAAGGCAGCTCCAGGCAACCAAAAACCACACATTCCTGAACTGCAATTACGCTGGTCTGAGGAAAACTTGGCAGGCAATCGCAGGTTCGTTGCCAGAACTGTTATCTGTCGTTGCAGTCCTTGACTGGGACTCCTTACGCACGGTCACTCACGCCCTCGTTACATCCCGCCTGGACTATTGCAATGCTCTCTACATGGGGCTCCCCTTGAAGAGCACCAGGCGGCTCCAGCTAGTCCAGAATGCGGCTGTGCGGGTGATAGAGGGAGCACCGCGTTGGTCCCATATAACACCCATCCTGCGCGGCCTGCACTGGTTGCCGGTAGCCTTCCGGGTGCACTTCAAGGTGTTAGTGACCACCTTTAAAGCTCTCCATGGCTTAGGACCAGGATATTTATGAGACCGCCTTCTGCTACCTATAGCCTCCCAACGTCCTGTGCGCTCCCACAGCGTGGGCCTTCTCAGGGTGCTGTCGACCAAACAATGTCAGTTGGCGGTCCCCAGGGGGAGAGCCTTCTCTGTGGCAGCACCGGCCCTTTGGAACGAGTTGCCTCTGGGTTTACACCAACTTCCCGACCTCCGGACCTTCAAGCGGGAATTGAAGACATTACTATTTCATCGGGCGGGACTAACCTAAGTATATTTTAATGTGTATTTTAACTGTATTTTAAGGGGTTTTTAAGTCGGTCTTTGACCGTTTTAGTTGATGGCCTTGTTAATATTTGTTTTTAAATTCTTTTAACTGTGCTATTTATTTGTTGTATTTTAAGATGGCTGTACACCGCCCTGAGTCCTTCAGGAGAAGGGCGGTATAAAAGTTAAATTCTAAATAAATAAATAAATAAATAAATAAATAAATAACAAAAACCATTTTCGCCTTGCAAAACGATTCAGAAACAAAAACTAAATTAGAAAACGGGGGGGGGGGGGACTTAGAGGAAGAGGCTTGCCCTCTGCCTTAGTGTCTTGTTTTTCAAAACCATGACTCTTTGGAGAGAAGCAACTTAGAACTAAGGAGAAATTTCCTGACCAGAACAATTAATCAGTGGAACGACTTGCCTCCAGACATCGTGGGTGCTCCAACGCTGGGAGTTTTTAAGAAGAGATTAAACAGCAATTTGTCTGAAATGGTATAGGGCCGTGATGGTGAACCTATGGTACGCAGAGCCCTCTCTGCGGGCACGCGAGCCGTCGCCAGCTCAGCTGCATTGCGCATGCGCGAGAGAGCGCCTCCCGCTGGCCAGCTAATTTTTGGCATGCACAAGGGGGGGCTCATGCGGGAGAAGCGCACGCATAGGCGGGGAGGTCACGCACATGCACAGGGGGCGGGAAGCATGCACGTATGCGCCAGTGGTGGGTTTCAAACATTTTTTTACTACTGGTTTTGGGGGTGTGGCTTGGTGCGCATGGCATGGCTTGGTGGGCGTGGCTTGGTGCACATGGCAGGGGAAGGATACTGCAAAATCTCCATTCCCTCCCCATTCCAGGGGAAGGATACTGCAAAAATCCCCATTTCCTCCCGATCAGCTGGGACTTGGGAGGCAGAGAATAGATGCTGGGCAGGGCCAGTCAGAATTTTTACTAGCGGTTCTCCGAACTACTCAAACTTTCTGCTACTGGTTCTCCAGAACCGGTCAAAACCTGCTGAAACCCACCTCTGGTATGTGCGGGGACAAGGGCAGAGCATAGGAAATGCAGCCCCCCGCCACACACACAGCCCATTTTTGCGCCCAGGAGGCTGCAGAGAGGCCTGCTAGGCCAAAAACGGGGGTCGCGGGTGTATGCTTGGGGGGGATCGTGCACGCATGCGCAGGGGAGCGCGGATTGCATTATGGGTGCCGACACACGCGCATTTTCAGCACGACGAGAAAAAGGTTAGCCATCACTGGTATAGGGTTTCCTGCCCTGAGCAGTGGGTTGGTCCCTCCAAGGTCCCTTCCCTTTTATTCTATTACTCTGTTTGCCTGCAAAGTTAAAGTCTTTGCATCAATTTTTTTCAAGCATTCTTTTAAAGCCCCAAAAGCTTTTCCACACCTTCCTTTCCAAACCCATGGAGAAATTCCTTGCCTTCAAGGGGCAAGGTAACCTGATAGTCCTCGACTTACAACCGTCCATTTCGTGACTACTCAAAATTACCGCAGCATTGAAAAAAGTGACCCACGATCCTTTTTTCACTATTACAACTTTTGCCGCGTCCCCAGGATCATGTGATCGAAATTCAAAAGCTTGGCAACCGTCTCATACTTACGACCGTTGCTGTGTCCAGAGGTCAGGCGATCCTCTTTTGCGACCTTCAGGTGAGCAAAAACTCAAGGGGGAGGGGAAGCCAGATTCACTTAACGACCGAGTTACTCACTTATCAACTGCGGCGATTGACTTGAACAACGGTGGCAAGCAAGGTCGTAAAACGGGGCAAAAGTCACTTAACAAATGTCTCACTCAACAACAGACACGTTGAGTTCCATTGTGGTCGTAAGTCGAGGACTACTTGTATCTCTCCCACCCCTCGAAAAAAAATGCATAGTAAAACATCTACCAGGAATCAATTCTCAAGTTCCGCTAATGTTTAATTCTGTCAACATTTAAAACACAAGTCATCCAAATTTCTATATCAAAGCTCCCCACAAGCGATCTGTCTATAAAAATCAGATCAGAAAACTGTGTCCAGCCGACAATCTTATTACCTTTGAAGCATATGATATCTCATGCCTGCACTTTCTTCTCCCTTTGGTTCATCCATGCTGCCCGAGAAACTTGCAAAAGTATCTTCAAAGTTTAGAGACTCGACCGAGCAACAAGACAACCGTAACGCTCAACGGCAGCTGCTTTAAACTAGTTTTTCATGTTGTCCTCCTTGTCTCCAAATAAGCTAGATTTTTTTTCTTTAAAAAAAAAGTTCCTATCAACTGTTTTGCATTTTTAACCTTTGTCCCTTGGCTTTTTTTATGCCCATCTCTCTCCCTGCGCACACTCAGCAGTGGGCAGGGACGAAGCTACAGGCTGCAGCAGAAAGGGAGAAAAAAAATGAAATAAAATGCACACGAGGTTCGGAGGAGGGAAGCCAGAGAAAGATCTCCCTGGTTATGTAACAGGGAGGCACGCTTGCTTGTCCTACAAAATCAGAACGCTGCTATCACGAATCAAGATAAAACCCACGGACTGCAAGATTTCACTTATCTTCCCCATAAACTGGGCATGCCCAAAAATGTAATACGTTTATTCGTTTTTGCTTTATTTATCAAATTTAGAAACCTCCACAGAGAGACTCCGGGCAATGGATGAGTAAAATATTAAAATTAAAAGCAAAATATGAATTTTTTTTTTTTAAAGAGCTAATCCTCTAGAAAGTAGGTTTTTCCAGCTAAATCTGGTATTCAGCTCTAGGCTGTGAGAAATGAATACCGCAAAAAAAAAAAAAGTCATTTAAAAAAAAAAAAGAAATATGCTGGAAGATTGGACTTGCTGAAACAGCTGTTAAGACAACTTCTTACCCCACCCCAAAAATGAATGAATAAATCTGCTGTTTTAAGAGTACATGTTGAACTAATAACTGCAATGGAACAAGCGTGGAAATAAAAACGAAGTTATTTCCCGATCAGATCAAAAAGCAATGCAAGGGGGAAAGTCATTGACATCGTTTGCCACATGGAACAAGCCAACTGAATTTGGCAATTAAGCAAATAAACAAGTTGTGTAATTCCATTCTGCAGTTCAAGGATACTTGAAAGTCACGCGAAACCTGGTTTTTCAACAGCTTGGGGGTTTTTTTCCAAGCATTTCTTCCCAATGACCGGTGGGGGGGGAGGGGGTTACGGATCTACCTTTCCCCTGCCCCCCATTTCCTTCTCCAAAATGTGGTTTATATGAGTGAAAAGCAATCTCTTCAAAAGTCAATATACATCCCAGGAAATTCACCTCAAAAGCTGTTCATTGAAGCAATACAGCCGTGAGTGTCAGTTAATTGCCTCAACAACCAGTCACTCAGCCCAAAATTTCTGTTGCTAAGCGAGACAGTTGTGCAATGAGTTTTGTCCCGTTTTATGACTTTTCCTGCTAAGTGAAAAGTTGTTAAGCGAATCGCTGCAGTTGTTAAGTTAGTAATGGTTGTTAAGTGAATCCGGTTTCCCCATGGACTTTGCTTGTCAGAAGGTCTCAAAAGGAGATCACATGACCCAGGGACACGGCGACCGTCATAAACGTGAGTCAGTTGTCAAGCATTTGAGTGTAAGTCATGTGACCATGGGGGACGCTATATAGGTAGTCCTCGACTTATGGCCATACTGGAGTCCAAAATTTCTGTTGCTAAGTGAGACATTTGTTAAGTGAATTCTGCCCCCTTTTACGACCTGTCGTGTCCCAGTTGATAAGTGAATCATTGCGGTTGTTACGTTAGTCACCCGGTTGTTAAGTGAATCTGGCTTCCCCATTTGACTTTGCCTGTCAGAAGGTCGCAAAAGATGATCATGCGACCCCGGGACACTGCGACCGTCATAAATATGAGTCAGTCGCCAAGGGTTAGAATTTTGATCACATGACCATGAAGAAGCTGCAACGGTCGTTAAGTACGGAAAATAGAATAGAATAGAATAGAATAGAATAGAATAGAATAGAATAGAATAGAATAGAATAGAATAGAATAGAATAGAATAGAATTTTATTGGCCAAGTGTGATTGGACACAGAAGGAATTTGTCTTGGTGCAGATGCTCTCAGTGTACATAAAAGTACAAGTCACAAAACAGTCACAAGTCACTTTTTTCAGGGCCATTATAACTTCGAACAGTCACTAAACGAACTGTTGTAAGTCGAGGGACTACCTATATTTTAGTGGCAATGCTTGCTTGTTTGTTTGTTTGTTTTGCACCATGCCACCTTTCATCCCTAGCATAATTATTTTATCCTTTAGTCCAGTAACAGCAATAGCAACACACATAGTCCTTAAGTTACGACCACAACTGAGCCCAAAATTTCTGTTGTTAAATGAGACATTTGTTAAGTGACTTTTGGCCTGTTTTACAACTTTTCTTGCCACAGTTGTTAAGTGAATCATTGCAACTTTGGTAAGGGCCTCTGGTGGCTCAGACTGCTAAGACAGTCTGTTATTAACAGCAGCTGCTTGCAATTACTGCAGGTTCAAGTCCCACCAGGCCCAAGGTTGACTCAGCCTTCCATCCTTTATAAGGTAGGTAAAATGAGGACCCAGATTGTTGGGGGCAATAAGTTGACTTTGTATATAATATACAAATAGGATGAAGACTATTGCTTGACATAGTGTAAGCCGTCCTGAGTCTTCGGAGAAGGGCGGGATATAAATGCAAATTAAAAAAAAAAGTTAGCAACCCGGTTGTTAAGTGAATCTGGCTTCCCCATTTGACTTTGCCTGTCAGAAGGTCGCAAAAGATGATCATGCGACCCCGGGACACTGCGACCATCATAAATATGAGTCAGTCGCCAAGGGTTAGAATTTTGATCACATGACCATGAAGAAGCTGCAACGGTCGTTAAGTACGGAAAATAGAATAGAATAGAATAGAATAGAATAGAATAGAATTTTATTGGCCAAGTGTGATTGGACACACAAGGAATTTGTCTTGGTGCAGATGCTCTCAGTGTACATAAAAGTACAAGTCACAAAAACAGTCACAAGTCACTTTTTTCAGGGCCATTATAACTTCGAACAGTCACTAAACGAACTGTTGTAAGTCGAGGGACTACCTATATTTTAGTGGCAATGCTTGCTTGTTTGTTTGTTTTGCACCATGCCACCTTTCATCCCTAGCATAATTATTTTATCATTTAGTCCAGTAACAGCAATAGCAACACACGTAGTCCTTAAGTTACAACCACAACTGAGCCCAAAATTTCTGTTGTTAAATGAGACATTTGTTAAGTGACTTTTGGCCTGTTTTACAACTTTTCTTGCCACAGTTGTTAAGTGAATCATTGCAGCTTTGGTAAGGGCCTCTGGTGGCTCAGACTGCTAAGACAGTCTGTTATTAACACAGCTGCTTGCAATTACTGCAGGTTCAAGTCCCACCAGGCCCAAGGTTGACTCAGCCTTCCATCCTTTATAAGGTAGGTAAAATGAGGACCCAGATTGTTGGGGGCAATAAGTTGACTTTGTATATAATATACAAATAGGATGAAGACTATTGCTTGACATAGTGTAAGCCGTCCTGAGTCTTCGGAGAAGGGCGGGATATAATTGCAAATAAAAAAAAAAAGTTAGCAACCCGGTCGTTAAGTGACTCTGACTTCCGCCTTTGACTTTGCTTGTCAGACGGTCACAAAAAGTGATCACGTGACCCTAGGATACTGCAACAGTCGTAAGTATGAAACAGCTGCCAAGCATCTGAATTTTGATCACGTGACCATGGGAATGCTGCACAGGTTGTAACTGTGAAAAACGGTCCTAAGTCACTTTTCTCAATGCCGTCGTAACTTTGAATGGTCACTAAATGAACTGTTGTAAGGCGAGGACTACCTGTATTTTAGCGACGATTCTAGTGTTTTGGGGGTTTTTTGCACCATATCACCTTTTATCAGTAGCATAATTATTTTATCATTTAGTCCAATCACAGCAGTAGCAATAATACTTAGATTTATAGGCTGCCCCATAGTGAAGCTCAACATTGGCAACTTTAAAGAAGGATGGACTTCAACTCCCAGAATTCCCTCACCAGCCATGCTGTCTTACACCACATAAACTTTCTAAAAAAGCAAAACTTTCCATGTATGGCTTGTATGCAAACACACCGTATCGTGTTAATGGATTCCCGAAACTGAACCTATTCATATGTTCCCCCCACCTCACATCAGAAGTCTGGAAAGATATTAACCATCACTCCATCTCTAGCCTCAACCCCCCTCCCCTAATGTACAGGGATTATTGAAGATGTATAAATATAATTAATGTAGGGTCAGGTCTGGCCAGTTACCATTTTAGAACGGTGGGGAGGGAGAAAAGAGAGAGTAGGAGGTAGGAAAGAGGAGAAGAGGAAGGAAGAGGGGTAGAAGAGGAGAAGGAAGGTGTAGGGTGGAGGGAGGAGAGGATGTAGATAAGAGAAGGAGAGGAAGGTCTGAAAAGTAGAAGAAGGTAGAAGAGGGAAGAGTGTTAAAAAGGGGGGTGGTGACTGGGCAAGCCCAACTAATTGTATATAACTGTACATTGGATGAGTTGTTTCACATGATTGTAAAAATAAAACTTTTTTATGAAAAAAAAGAAGTCTGGAAAGAAAAAGATAACACTTACAACAAGTTTACTACCAGACCAACAATCACGAGGTAAACAACACCCCCATCAAGGAATTACCAACTCAGACAAACAAGGTAAGAGTAAGTAACAGTCAAATCAAGGAACCACCAAGAAAACTTCCCCCAATACCCATGGGGCGAGCTTCTTGCTACAGAAAGCAACCCCGCTCCCTTCTTGCACTGATGACGTTACCAAGTTTGGTGATGAAACATCCGCAAGAAAACAACTAAGCTCAAAGAGCACCAAGGACCCCATAAATCAGGGGTAGTCAACCTTTTTATACCTACCACCCACTTTTGTATCTCTGTTAGCAGTAACGTTTTCTAACCGCCCACCGGTTCCACAGTAATGCACCGTGTATCGTCGTCTGCGCATGCCTCTCGCACATCGTGGATTGAGTTTGTGGGGAACACCGGCTACCAGATCTGCTTGTCTGTTACAGCTGGGTGGTGTGGGGGGAGATACGCGAGCTATTCTGGGAACGAGGCTCTTTTGTTTGCGGTCGCACTGTAGCGCCATTTAGTTTCACTTACGTAACATGAACTAAACTTATACGCGGGCAATACAAATAGTATATTTTCAGAAATTTAAACTGACACGGGGAATTTTATGAAAACCTAATGAAAATGTTTTTAAATAATGCTATGAAAATTTTTTAAAAAGTCAATTAAATTAAAAAATTTTCCTGACAGTTAGAACAATTAAACAGTGGAACAACTTGCTGCCAGAAGTTGTGAATGCTCCAGCACTGGAAGTTTTTAAGAAGATGTTGGATAACCATTGTCTGAAGTGTTGTAGGGTTTCCTGCCTAAGCAGGGGGTTGGACTACAAGACCTCCAAGGTCCCTTCCAACTCTGTTATTCTATTCTATTCTATTCTATTCTATTCTATTCTATTCTATTCTATTCTATTCTATTCTATTCTATTCTATTCTATTCTATTCTTAGAAACCTTTTTCCTTAAGAGAAGAAAGTGGAATAGATTATATTTAACTTCAAGCAAATACTTAGCAGTTTGCCACACAAGCTAAGCCAAAACAAGGCAAGTGGGGCTTCCGTATCGGACAAAACCCCTACCGCCCACCATGGAAGCTGGAACGCCCACTAGTGGGCGGTAGGGACCAGGTTGACTACCACTGCCATAAATGAAACAAATGTAGTCCTTAATACCTTTTTAATACCCAAGGCAAAAAAGGTTGTACAATTAAAAGGTAAAAGTTCCCCTTGCACATATGTGCTAGTCGTTCCCGACTCTAGGGGGCGGTGCTCATCTCTGTTTGGCATGACTCAATGCCAAAGGCGCACGGAACGCTATTCCCTTCCCACCAGAGATGGGCCCTACTTTTCTACTCGCATTTTTTACATGCTTTCAAACTGCTAGGTTGGCAGAAGCTGGGACAAGTCACGGGAGCTCACCCCGTTACACAGCACTAGGGATTCGAACTGCTGAACTTCCCACCTTTCAATCGACAAGCTCAGCGTCTTAGCCACTAAGCCAATTGGGCAAGGTTACTTTAACAACTGCTTCGTTTAGCAATACAGTAGAAGTTCAAATCACAATTGTAGTTGTAAACCAAGGACTATCTATAGTTATGAACTGTAGCAGTATCTTCTCGTCAGCCTAGAGCAGGGGTATCAAACTGGATTTCTTTGAGGGCCAGATCAGCATTGTAGTTCTCTTCTGCGGACGGGGGGGGGGGGAGACGGGGGGGGAGGGCTGCCTCCTGCAGTCTCCTGCAGGCCAAAACAAGGCAAGTGGGGCCTCATGCAGCCCCCCACGCCTTGTTTTCACCCTCCATGGCCTTCTGTAGCACTCTGTTGGCCCAAAACTGCCCATTTTCACCCCGTTTTTAAGCTGTTTTGGGGGCCATTTTCAGCCCGTTTTAGCCGCCAGAGGCACCATGGGCCAGTCCTTTGATATTTCTGGATTTAAGCACGCCGTGGGCTTGATCCGGCCTGCGGGCTTTGAGTTTGATACCCCTGGCCTAGCGGAAGAGGTTTGTGCAACAGGATTATCAACAGACCGAGCACAGCACGCATGGCACAGTGTGAGGTCCAAGCACAAGAATGAATGGAATCCAAAATTTCTGTCACTAAGCAAGACCACTGTCAAGTGAGTTTTGTGGCATTTTACGACCTTTCTCGCCAGTTGTTAAGTGAATCGCTGCATCACCTGTATACCAACAGGTACTCTGGTGCCTGTTAAGAGTGTTTTTCCAAGCCTGCTCTTTTTTAAAAGAAAAAAAAAATCTGTTAATGAATCATTGGGAACGGACATCCTTCCAAAACGCTCATTTCCAGAATAAACTTTAATTCTAAGAATGTGTTGGTTCCGCATTAACCTTTCTGAGACATTCTCAGAATATCAAAAAAGGTGGGAGGAATTTTATTGGTCTGAAAGTGAACTTTAAAGTAGGTAAGTTAGGAGGTAGTTTTTTTAAAAAAAAGATGTATTAGAATGTTTTGATTTTAGAAATGTTCTTAAAGTTTCATATCTTAAAAAATGGATGAAAAAAAAGTATTTTTTTTTCCTTTTAAGGTTAAAGAATCTGAAATAATACAGTGGATTTTGTTAACATAAATAGTGATAGTTTTAAAGATTATTAAGTGCAAGCAGATATTAGAATAATAGAAGGGACCTTGAAGGTCTACTAGTCCAACCCCCTGCTTAGGCAGGAAACCCTACAACACTTCAGACAAATAGTTGTCCAATCTCTTCTTAAAAACTTCCAGTGTTGGAGCATTCACAACTTCCGGAGGCAAGTCGTTCCACTGATTAATTGTTCTAACTGTCAGGAAATTTCTCCTTATTTCTAGAAATATATATTATTTCCACAGCAGGGAAGATAAAGCAGAAATGGTTAAATTGATTGCTTTATTCAAAGAGGAGAATATATTTAATTATGTTTTTTATTTGGATATCACTTCTGGATTTTGTGCTCGGGATGAAAAAAAGTATGAAACTTTGACTTATGTTTTGCCGATTAGATAGAGTTGTTGTTATAGAAACGGCTAGTTATATACTAATGTGTAAAAGTGAAAAGTTGTCCTACATAGTCACGGGGAAAGCCATATAGTGTATGGATTATTTATTTATTTATTAAATTTGTACACACAAACACACCTCTCTCTTAAAATGTAATACAGGTAGTCCTTGGCTTACAACAGCTCATTTAGTAACCATTCAAAGTTAACCACAGCCCTGAAAAAAGTGACGTAGGACCGTTTTTCACAGTTACGACCTTTCTAGCATCCCTGTGATCATGTGATCAAAATTCAGATGCTTGGCAACTGACTCACATTTATGACGGTTGCAGTATCCTGGGGTCACATGATCACCTTTTGCGACCTTCTGACAAACAAAGTCAAATGGAGAAGCCAGATTCACTTAACAACCGGGTGACTAACGTAACAACCACAATGTAACAATCACTTATCAACTGGGGCAAGACAGGTCGTAAAAGGGGGCAAAATTCACTTAATAAATGTCTCACTTAGCAACAGAAACTTTGGGCTCCAGTATGGTCATAAGTCATGGACTACCTATATAGCAGTGATGGCTAACCTTTTTGCCGTTGCGTGCCAAAAGCGTAGGGGGGGGCACATGCGCACATGCCCACACCCATAATTCAATGCCCTCCTGCGCCATGCCTCCCATGCATTCGTGCATGACTCCCTGCCCCCCGTGCTCCCCCTGCTTTTGGCACGCGATGGCAAAAAGGTTACCGATGGGCCCAGCAGGCCCATTTTTTGCTCTGCCCAGGCTCCAGAGGCTTCCTTGGAGCCTGGGGAGGGCAAAAAGAGCCTTCCCCACCCCCTTCAAGGCCCTTTGGAGGCTGGAAACAGTCTGTTTCCCAACTTCCAGTGTGCCCGGAAGGCCTGTTTTTTTTGCCCTCTTCAGGCTCCAGAGGCTTTCTTGGAGCCTGGGAAGGGCAAAAACAGCCTCCTCCACCCCCAGAGGCCCTCCGGAGGCCAAAAACAGCCCATTTCCCGACTTCTGGTGGCCCGTAAGGCCCGAAAATCACTTGGCCAGCACACATGCGCACTGGAGCTGAGCTAGGGCAACGCTCGCATGCCCACAGACATGGCTCCATCATGGCTATATATATAGAATTAGAATATAGAATTTTATTGGCCAAGTGTGATTGGACACACAAGGAATTTGTCTTGGTGCATATGCTCTCAGTGTACATAAAAGAAAAGATACGTTCATCAAGGTACAACATTTACAACACAATTGATGATCAATATAGCAATATAAATCATAAGGATTGCCAGCAACAAGTTATAGTCATACAGTCATAAGTGGAAAGAGATTTGTGATGGGAACTATGAAACGATTAATAGTAGTGCAGATTCAGTAAATAGTCTGACAGTGTTGAGGGAATTATTTGTTTAGCAGAGTGATGGCCTTCGGGAAAAAACTGTTCTTGTGTCTAGTTGTTCTGGTGTGCAGTGCTCTATAGCGTCGTTTTGAGGGTAGGAGTTGAAACAGTTTATGTCCAGGATGCGAGGGATCTGCAAATATTTTCACGGCCCTCTTCTTGATTCGTGCAGTATACAGGTCCTCAATGGAAGGCAAGTTGGTAGCAATTATTTTTCTGCAGTTCTAATTATCCTCTGAAGTCTGTGTTTTCTTGTTGGGTTGCAGAACCGAACCAGACAGTTATAGAGGTGCAAATGACAGACTCAATAATTCCTCTGTATAATTGGATCAGCAGCTCCTTGGGCAGTTTGAGCTTACTGAGTTGGCGCAGAAAGAACATTCTTTGTTGTCCTTTTTAATGATGTTTTGATGTTAGCTGTCCATTTGAGATCTTGCGATATGATAGAACCCAGAAATTTGAAGGTTTCTACTGTTGATACTGTGTTGTCAAGTATTGTGAGAGGTGGAAGTATGGAAGGGTTTTCCTAAAGTCTACCACCATTTCTACGGTTTTGAGTGTGTTCAGTTCCAGATTGCTTTGGTTGCACCACAAGGCTAGTCGTTAGACCTCTCGTCTATATGCGGATTCGTCATTGTCTCGAATGAGACCAATCACTGTTGTGTCATCTGCGAACTTCAGTAGCTTAACAAATGGATCATTGGAGATGCAGTCATTGGTATACAGAGAGAAGAGAAGTGGGAGAGCACACAGCCTTGGGGGGCCCCTGTGCTAATTGTACAGGTATTTGATGTGATCTTGCTTAGCTTCACCTGCTGCTTCCTGTTTGTTAGGAAGCTTGTGATCCACTTACAAGTCTGTTCCGGTACCTGTAGCTGGTTTAGCTTAGTTAGAAGAATGTCTGGAATGATGGTATTGAATGCTGAACTAAAGTCTACAAAAAGGACCCTTGCATAGGTCTTTGGAGACTCAAGATGTTGTAGGATGTAGTGCAGAGCCATATTAACAGAATCATCTGTTGATCTATTTGCTCGGTATGCAAATTGCAAGGGGTCTAAGAGCGGATTCGTGATGGTTTTCAGGTAGGAAAGCACTAGCCTTTCAAAGGTTTTCATGACTACAGATGTTAGAGCAACTGGTCTGTAGTCATTCAGTTCCTTGATGGAGGGCTTCTTCGGCACTGGGATGATGGTAGAGTATTTGAAGCAAGAAGGAACATAGCACATCTCTAGTGATTTATTGAAGATATGGCTGAAGATGTGGGCCAATTGGTCAGCACAGACTTTTAAGCAAGAAGGAGTTATCTTGTCTGGGCCTGGAGCTTTTCCTGGCTTTTGTCTGTGAAATAGGTCCTGCACTTCCTTTTCTGTGATCACTAGGGGTTGTGAACCCAATGAAATGGGGTCGGTTGTAGGAGGCTTGGCTGTTGTTGGTGTGTCTGAGATGGGGGTTGTGGAGATAGGTGGCTGTAGTTTCCTTTCAAACCTGCAGTAAAACTCATTCAGGTCATCTGCCAGTTGTTGATTACCTTCAGCCTGGGAAGGAGGTTTGCCATAGCCGGTGATATTTTTAAGAGTTTTCCACATGTTTGCTGGTTCATTTGCTGAAAATTGATTCTTTAGCTTTTCAGAGTAGCTTCTTTTTGCTGCTCTTATCTCCCTTGTTAGTGCATTTCTGGCCTGATTGTACAGCATTTTATCACCTTTTCTGTAGGCTTCCTTATATAGTCATATCACGACCTCTCTCTTAAAATGTAATATATTGTATATTGACCATCAATTGTGTTGTAAATGTTGTACCTTGATGAACGTATCTTTTCTTTTATGTACACTGAGAGCATATGCACCAAGACAAATTCCTTGTGTGTCCAATCACACTTGGCCAATAAAATTCTATTCTATTCTATTCTCCTGGGGTCACGTGATCACCTTTTGCGACCTTCTGACAAACAAAGTCAAATGGAGAAGCCAGATTCACTTAACAACCAGGTGACTAACATAACAACCACAATGATTCACTTATCAACTGGGGGAAGACAGGTCGTAAAAGGGGGCAAAATTCACTTAATAAATGTCTCACTTAGCAACAGAAACTTTGGGCTCCAGTATGGTCATAAGTCATGGACTACCTATATAGCAGTGATGGCTAACCTTTTTGCCGTTGCGTGCCAAAAGCGTGGGGGGGCCCCCATGCGCACGTGCCCACACCCCTAATTCAATGCCCCCCCGCGCCCTGCCTCCCATGCATTCGTGCATGACTCCCCGCCCCCCGTGCTCCCCCTGCTTTTGGCACGCGATGGCTAAAAGGTTACCAATGGGCCCGGCAGGCCTTTTTTTTGCTCCGCCCAGGCCCCAGAGCCTCCCTGGGCGCCGGGGGAGGGCAAAAAGAGCCTTCCCCACCCCCTTCAAGGCCCTTTGGAGGCTGGAAACAGTCTGTTTCCCAACTTCCAGTGTGCCCGGAAGGCCTGTTTTTTTTGCCCTCTTCAGGCTCCAGAGGCTTTCTTGGAGCCTGGGAAGGGCAAAAACAGCCTCCTCCACCCCCAGAGGCCCTCCGGAGGCCAAAAACAGCCCATTTCCGACTTCTGGTGGCCCGTAAGGCCGAAAATCACTTGGCCAGCACACATGCGCACTGGAGCTGAGCTAGGCAACGCCGCATGCCCACAGACATGGCTCCATCATGGCTATATAGTCATATCGACCTCTCTTCCCACAGTTTGTTAGGAAGCTTGTGATCCACTTACAAGTCTGTTCCGGTACCTGTAGCTGGTTTAGCTTAGTTAGAAGAATGTCTGGAATGATGGTATTGAATGCTGAACTAAAGTCTACAAAAGGACCCTTGCATAGGTCTTTGGAGACTCAAGATGTTGTAGGATGTAGTGCAGAGCCATATTAACAGCATCATCTGTTGATCTATTTGCTCGGTATGCAAATTGCAAGGGGTCTAAGCGGATTCGTGATGGTTTCAGGTAGGAAAGCACTAGCCTTTCAAAGGTTTTCATGACTACAGATGTTAGAGCAACTGGTCTGTAGTCATTCAGTTCCTTGATGGTGGGCTTCTTGGCACTGGGATGATGGTAGAGCGTTTGAAGCAAGAAGGAACATAGCACATCTCTAGTGATTTATTGAAAATATGGGTGAAGATGGGGCCAATTGGTCAGCACAGACTTTTAAGCAAGAAGGAGTTATCTTGTCTGGGCCTGGAGCTTTTCCTGGCTTTTGTCTGTGAAATAGGTCCTGCACTTCCTTTCTGTGATCACTAGGGTTGTGAACCCAATGAAATGGGGTCAGTTGTAGGAGGCTTGGCTGTTGTTGGTGTGTCTGAGATGGGGTTGTGGAGATAGGTGGCTGTAGTTTCCTTTCAAACCTGCAGTAAAACTCATTCAGGTCATCTGCCAGTTGTTGATTACCTTCAGCCTGGGAAGGAGGTTTGCCATAGCCGGTGATATTTTAAGAGTTTTCCACATGTTTGCTGGTTCATTTGCTGAAAATTGATTCTTTAGCTTTTCAGAGTAGCTTCTTTTGCTGCTCTTATCTCCCTTGTTAGTGCATTTCTGGCCTGATTGTACAGCATTTTATCACCTTTTCTGTAGGCTTCCTTATATAGTCATATCACACCTCTCTCTTAAAATGTAATATATTGTATATTGACCATCAATTGTGTTGTAAATGTTGTACCTTGATGAACGTATCTTTTCTTTTATGTACACTGAGAGCATATGCACCAAGACAAATTCCTTGTGTGTCCAATCACACTTGGCCAATAAAATTCTATTCTATTCTATTCTCCTGGGGTCACGTGATCACCTTTTGCGACCTTCTGACAAACAAAGTCAAATGGAGAAGCCAGATTCACTTAACAACCAGGTGACTAACATAACAACCACAATGATTCACTTATCAACTGGGGGAAGACAGGTCGTAAAAGGGGGCAAAATTCACTTAATAAATGTCTCACTTAGCAACAGAAACTTTGGGCTCCAGTATGGTCATAAGTCATGGACTACCTATATAGCAGTGATGGCTAACCTTTTTGCCGTTGCGTGCCAAAAGCGTGGGGGGGCCCACATGCGCACGTGCCCACACCCCTAATTCAATGCCCCCCTGCGCCATGCCTCCCGTGCATTCGTGCATGACTCCCCGCCCCCCGTGCTCCCCCTGCTTTTGGCACGCGATGGCTAAAAGGTTACCAATGGGCCCGGCAGGCCTATTTTTTGCTCTGCCCAGGCTCCAGAGGCTTCCTTGGAGCCTGGGGAGGGCAAAAAGAGCCTTCCCCACCCCCTTCAAGGCCCTTTGGAGGCTGGAAACAGTCTGTTTCCCAACTTCCAGTGTGCCCGGAAGGCCTGTTTTTTTTGCCCTCTTCAGGCTCCAGAGGCTTTCTTGGAGCCTGGGAAGGGCAAAAACAGCCTCCTCCGCCCCCAGAGGCCCTCCGGAGGCCAGAAACAGCCCATTTCCCGACTTCTGGTGGCCCGTAAGGCCCGAAAATCACTTGGCCAGCACACATGCGCACTGGAGCTGAGCTAGGGCAACGCTCGCATGCCCACAGACATGGCTCCATCGTGGCTATATAGTCATATCACGACCTCTCTTCCCACAGTTTTTAAGTGAATCACAAATTGCCGTTTCAACTTTGAACCGTCGCCAAATGCATAGTTATAAGTCAAGGACTATTGGTATTTAGGGAAAACTGCAGACCAGATTATTTTGCAAGCTTTCGTGGGGTGGGGAGGGGGACACAGGGAACCCATTTCTAAACCTAATTCAAACTGGAGGAAGAGGATGCTGAAAAAAACGTGAAGGCGATGAGGAAGAAAACAGCATTTTTATTTTTCCCAGTAATTTGGCAGCAGCAGATCGAATGATCATGGTGGCCCAATAAAAGCAAACAGATTGAGAAAGAGGTTCAAGGCTGGGGGCCCCTGGCACGCAAAGGTGTATTCCATGCCATATTTTAGACACACAACAGATGCGTGTTGTAATGGCACGTCTCCTGGGCCTCACTCCTCTTTAATCTTCTTATAACTTTACACTGCCTGTCCCAAAGGTGCTTTTTCAGGAGGCAACTGGGCTTTCTTGTTTTTTTCTTTTGAAGATGTTTCGCTTCTCATTCAAGATGCTTCTTCAGCTCTGACAGAATGGTGGAGGAATGGAAGGATTTACACTCCTTGCAGACAGCTGGTCAGTTGCATCCTTTTAGAGCAGAGGTGTCGAACTCTAAGGCCATGGGGGCCGGATCCGGCCTGCGGGGTGCTTAGATCTAGCCCGCGGAGCTGCCTTGGAAACAGCAAAGAACCGGCCCGCGGTGCCTCTGCCAGCGAAAACAGAATTCGAGAGAGCTACACGCGGCCCTCCCGAGCTCCGTTTTTGCTGGCAGAGCATTGCAGGAGGCCGTCACAGCCGAAAACGGAGCTCCATTTTCACTGGCAGAGGGCTCAGGCCACCACAGGCACTACCAATATGAGTGACGTTAAGCTGGCCATGCCCACCCTGGCCCACCGAGGTCTAACACAACCCTGATGTGGCCCTCAGTGAAATTGAGTTTGACACCCCTGTGTCAGGCCTGGAAACCATACTAGGCCATAGGTTTCCAGACGCTGCCACATTTCTCCCCTGAGGGGAAGAAGGGGGGTTGAGGGGTATGGTAACATTCTTCAAGCGGTCGACTTGTGTTCACATCTGCAGAAGGAGTGGCAAGAAGAGGTTTCGAATAAAGTGGAAGAACGTTGGACCATGTGACCGGCAAAGGGGTTGGGGGGGAGTGGGACTCTTGGGGTTTGTATAACTGGGGAAAGAATCCGGAAGTTTCAGTTTTGGAATTTCACTCATCATGTGCCAGTTTCCTTATGCTAGTAAAGAACTTTGAAAGACAATGGCTTCAGAGGGGGTTTTTTTATGCAGAAGAGGTTTTTCTGGAACCTTGACACTATTCCAAAAGTAGAGGGTCATTGAAGCACTGTGTCCTCATGGTCACTTGACTAGTGTTCCTGGTTCCTGTAGTCTGCAATTTTTCTTTTTGGACCACTCAGGTGATCCTGAGGACAAAGGTGTCGTGTCCCACTCCTCCGCTGACGGCCGGGTCAGGGAAATCCGAATCAGGCGTGCCTCTGCAGCTCTGCCAAAGTCCTAGCAAAGTTCTCAAGGCAGGCAGGAGACCAGAAAGTGACTTCAGCAAGTTAAGGTAGACTTTGCCTGACTCAGAGAATGCCAGAAAGCAGATCCTTTATATAGGCCATGGGATGTGGCTCCATGACTCAGCACTTATCCAGGCCTGCCCCTCCCTTCCTTCTGACGCCGCCGCCTATCAATTATTCTGAAGCGAGGGTCACTCCAGTCGGCAGCTGTTGGTAACTGGCCTCCCTCAGGCTCACATGCTGTGGGGGAGGGGTCTAGTTGCTCCGTTTGCCTGGGCATGGAGCCAGGGCTGGGGCTGGGAAGTGCTTCCTCCTCCTCAGCCTGTCTGGGCATGGAGCCAGGGCTGGGGCCGGGAGGTGCTTCCTCCTCCTCAGTCTGTCTGGGCATGGAGCCAGGGCTGGGGCCGGGAGGCATACTAGGACATTCCTCGGCGTTCGGAAGCAGATAAGAAGGCCCCGGCTGCGGTGAAAGCGGGCAAGACACAACAAAAGGTAAACCTCCAAGTGGCCTCAACGACTCTCTAAAAGGATGCAAATGACCAGCTGCCTGCAAGGAAAATAAATCCTTCCATTCCCCACCATCCTGTCAGAGCTGAAGAAGCTTCTTGGGAAGAGAAGCAAAGTGTTCCACAACCTGGATGACTGAGAATCTCTATGTCGTGTCCCACTCCTCCGCTGACAGCCGGGTCAGGGAAATCCGAATCAGGCGTGCCTCTGCAGCTCTGCCAAAGTCCTAGCAAAGTTCTCAAGGCAGGCAGGAGACCAGAAAGTGACTTCAGCAAGATATGTTTAGACTTTGCCTGACTCAGAGAATGCCAGAAAGCAGATCCTTTATATAGGCCATGGGATGTGGCTCCATGACTCAGCACTTATCCAGGCCTGCCCTCCTTCCTTCTGGCGCCGCCTATCAAGTCTTCTGAGCGAGGTCACTCCAGTCGGCAGCTGTTGGTAACTGGCCTCCCTCAGGCTCACATGCTGTGGGGGAGGGGTCTAGTTGCTCCGTTTGCCTGGGCATGGAGCCAGGGCTGGGGCTGGGAGTGCTTCCTCCTCCTCAGCCTGTCTGGGGATGGAGCCAGGGGCAAGACACAACAGAGTGCAGAGAAAAGCAACAAAGAGGATTAGGGGACTGGAGACTAAAAATATGAAGAACAAGTGCGGTGAGAGCGGGCAAGACACAACAAAAGGTAAACCTCCAAGTGGCCTCAACGACTCTCTAAAAGGATGCAAATGAACCAGCTGCCTGCAAGGAAAATAAATCCTTCCATTCCCCACCATCCTGTCAGAGCTGAAGAAGCTTCTTGGAGGAGAAGCAAAGTGTTTTCAGAAGAAGAAGAAAAAAAACAAGAAAGTGCAGTTGCCTCCTGAAGAAGCACCTTTGGGACACCACAACCTGGATGACTGGGAATCTTTACATAATCCCTGAAGATGGGCTTCAGCAAGAATCCAAAAGCTCATAAGACGAAACCTTTGGTTTAGGTCACTGACCCAGATTCGATCCTGCAAACGGAACACATTGGATAAATCCCAACTCTGACCTGGTTTAGTATGTGTGTGTAAATGCTGTTTGGGGTTTATTTGATTCCAGCTTCCCATGTTCTACAGTTCTGGCTTGCAGTTTTAGAAACTCCAGTTTAGTGAACAGGAAGCCTGGCAAAATTATGGCTCCTATCCCAACATTCAAAGGGACGCGGTGGCTCAGGGGCTAGGACATTGAGTTTGTCGATCGAAAGGTCGGCAGCTCAGCAGTTCGAATCCCTAGTGCTGCCGTGTAACAGGGTGAGCTCCCGTGACTTGTCCCAGCTTCCGCCAACCTAGCAGTTTCGAAAGCATGTAAAAATGCAAGTAGAAAAATAGGGACCACCTTTGGTGGGAAGGTAACAGCGTTCCGTGCGCCTTTGGCGTTGAGTCATGCCGGCCACATGACCGCGGAGACGTCTTCGGACAGCGCTGGCTCTGCGGCTTTGAAACGGAGATGAGCACCGCCCCCTAGAGTCAGGACTGACTAGCACATATGTGCAAGGGGAACCTTTACCTTTACCTATCCCAACATTAAAATACGTCTAAATGGTAGGTCCAGGGGTGGGCTGCTGGGGGTTCACAGGGTTCAGGAGAACCTCTAGGTAAGATTCTGTGCAGTTCGGAGAACTCCCAAATCCCGCTCCTGGATGGCCCCACCCGCCCACACCTCCCCTCCCCTCCCAGGAGTCTTTACCATACTTGGTTACTTCTCATGAAAGGAAGTTAGAGACAAGATGGCTAATGGAGCATAACTTCCAGGAATGTTCATTTAAAATATTTTTTCAAGCACATCTAAAGCAGATTACAGGTACTCCTAGATTTACGACCACAATTGACCCCAAAAATTTATGTTGTTAAGCGAGACAGTGGTTAAGTGAACGCTGAACCATTCTACAACCTGTTCTGTCCGTCCGAGCGATGGCTTAATTAGCCGGTACTATCAGCTCTGGCAGCAAACTAGCAAGCGTTTGCCAAGGGACTCTGTTATCTCCCTTGATGCCGATGAGTCACCCAGGAACAAACAGTACTTCAGCTCTTAGTTAAGCAGTTGATTTTGCCTGCTACGAAGAGGCATAGCAGCCCTCGCTGCTTTTATATCCTGTGCAGCGTGGCTCCATGATGCAACATTTCCTAGGCCTGCCCCACCCCTGCTTCTGTTGTTCCCACCTCTCCTGCCTACGAAACCTAGGGTCCAGCCAGGCCTGATTGCCATCAGCTGGGTCTGGAGGCGTGACCTGGGGGGGAAGAGTCAGGGGACGGAGGCCTCGTTATCCCCTCCACCTGGCCTGCCTCTGGCTCCTGGAGTTTGAGCCAGGGAAGCCGGTCCTCCTGAGGTAGGTCAAAAGGTCACTAAATGAACTGTCCATCATAACTTTGACCAGTCATTAAGCAAGTGGTCACGAGTCAAGGACTGCCTGTCTTTCTTATTCGTTTTATTAAAAACGAATAATGAGCCGTGGTGGCGCAGTGGTTAGAATGTAGTATTGCACTGCTCACTGCCAGAAGTTCGATCCTGACCAGCTCAAGAGTGACTTAGCTTTCCATTCTTTTGAGGTGGGTAAAATGAGGACCCAAATTGTTGGGGGCCAACGGGCTGACTCTGTAACTATTTACAGAGGGCTGTAAAGCACTTTGAAGCGGCATATAAGTTTAAGTGCTATTGCTAATATGGTGAGGGATGATCAAATATCGGGGACAGACTATTCCAGATTGCAACAACAGAATTGCATACTTCACACCTTCTGCGGATTGGCCAGCCCAATTCAAGCCTTTCCTTGTGTTTTTTGCAACAGTTGTTTGATGTTCTGAAATGCTCACCAACACAACAAAGGAGAGATGTATACATCTCTCATTGTACAATACCTTGACTTATAACCATTCATTAGTGACCGAGGTTACAACAGCACTGAAAAAGTGACTTGTGACTGCTTTTCACACTTCTGATGGCAATAGCAGGCATAGAATAGAATCATTTGGAAGAAAGCAACATTCTAATCAGACTTGAAAAGGGAATGGTGAATGCTAACCCGTTTAATTGCCGGTCCTCATGTGTTTGTTAACGAAGGCGAACACAAAAACCACAACTCTTCCAAGTTCAGCCAACCTCGCTCTATATAGCAACTGGGCTACAAACATTATTTTGGGGGACATCAAGGTCCTTCAATCAATCGCTCAAGAACTTCTCAATGAGACAGAGCAAACAAGCCTCCCGTCCCCATCCCGATGCTTCCCAGTGCATTGAAACATCCATTCCCACAGAAATTGGGCAGCATAGGACAGGTAGCCCTCTACTTTCGACCATTTCCATTACAGGTCATCCTCAACTTACAACAGGTCATTTGGTATAGGGGTCTCCAACTTTGTCAACTTTAAGCCTGGAGGACTTCAACTCCCAGAATTCCCCAGCCAGTATTGTTGGTTGAAGTCCTCCAGGCTTAAAGTTGCCAAGGGTGGAGACCCCTGATTTAGTGTGACCGTCCAAAGTTACGGCACTGAAAAAGGTGACTTGTGACTGTTTTTTTCACAGTTATGACCCTTGCAACATCTCCATTGTTATGTGATCAAAATTCAGACACTTGGCAGCAGACTCGTATTTATGACGGATGCAGGGTCCCAAGGCCGTGTGATTCCCTTTTTGTGACCTTCTGACAAGCAAAGTCAAGAGGGAAGTCAGATTCACTTAACAACCGGGTTACTAACTTATCAACTGCAGTGATCTCCCTCCAAGGTCCCTTCTAACTCCATATGTCTGCTACTATGTTAAATAAATGTATATAGACTCCAACTAGGGATGCGGTAGCTCAGTGGCTAAGACGCTGGGCTTGTCAATCAAAAGGTCGGCAGTTCAGCGGTTTGAATCCCCAGTGCCGCGTAATGGGGTGAGCTCCCGTGACTTGTCCCAGCTTCTGCCAACCTAGCAGTTCGAAAGCAGCTAAAAAATGCAAGTAGAAAAATAGGGACCACCTTTGGTGGGAAGGTAACAGTGTTCCATGTGCCTTTGGCGTTGAGTCATGCCGGCCACATGACCACGGAGACGTCTTCGGACAGCGCTGCTTTTTGGCTTAGAAATGGAAATGAGCACCCGCCCCCTAGAGCCGGAAATGACTAGCATGCGTGTGCAGGGAAAGCTTTACCTTACCTAACTGAAGGAGAAAAACAAAAGTTCCTTTAAACTTTCTTTAAAAACAAAATCATACTTAGTTTGGCTAGTGAGTCCAAATCCGAATTCTGCATTGTCCCAGGCTAATAATCTGGTTCCCTCCATGTGGCCAAGCCATAGACATACCTACACTTTCAAAAGTAGGATACATTTCATGGTTTCCTTCTGCCTTCCCTTCTGTGACTCAGTACTTGCAAAATCCTTCAGAACAGGGGTGTCCAACCTTGGCAAGTTTAAGGAGTCTGGACTTCAATTCCCAGAATTCCCCAGCCAGCATGGCTAACTGGGGAATTCTGGGAGTTGAAATCCACACATCTTAAAGTCCACACATCTTAAAGCAGGGGTGTCAAACTCGCAGTCCGCAGGCCAGAGACATCATGTGCTAGCTCCACCCCCGCTCGGTTTAGCGAAGGGGGAAAAAGTCCTGCTATGTCATGTGACCACGCTGTGACGACACAAGTTTGACACCCCTGTCTTAAAGCATGGCTGACCAGGGAATTCTGGGAGCTGAAGTCCACACCATCCTGCTTTAGAGCAACAAGAAAAGAAAATAAGACATAATTCCATACCCGTAGTCCTCGACTTACGACCACAATTGAGCCCAACATTTCCGTTGTTAAGTGAAACATTTCTTAAGTGAATTTTGCCTCATTTTACAACTTTTCTTGCCGGAGCTATTAAGTGGATCACTGCAGGTATTAAGTTAGTAACACGATTGTTAAGTGACTCTGGCTTCCCCATTGACTTTGCTTGTCAGAAGGTCACAAAAGGGGAGCACACGTCCCCAGGACCAGGGGTGAAATGTTACCGGTTAGCACCGGTTCGGTTGAACTGGTAATAAAAGCTACCGGTTCATCCGAACAGGTATTTCCAACGATCAGCTGTGCCGCACGATTTATATTTGCTAGAAAGCAGGAAATCCTACTTTCTAGCGAATCTAAATCATGCGGCACAACTGTTCCCCCCCTCGCTGTTCTACTTACCTTCTTAAGCCTCCTTTTTCCACGTGAAGCATGCATTTGGCGCACAACACGGGGGATTTCACCACTGCCCATGACGCTACAACCGTCATATATATGAGTCATTTGCCAAGTGTCTGGATTTTAATCATATGACCATGGGAATGTGGCAACGGTCGTAAGTGTGAAAAAGAGTCTTGGCACTTTTTTCAGTGCCGTTGTAAGTTTGAATGGTCACTAAATGAACGATTATGATTTTCATTTTGTTCTACCTCATATGAAGGGCCTCTTGAACACCGGAAGAACTGAGGTCAGAAAGAGAGTCCGAACTGACGGAGACTGGAGAGATGGACTGGTCTTTTTCTTCCAGTAAATCGATTTTCACCAAGGAGCTTGTCTCATCTTCAGAGTTATCCTCTGAAATGGAACCGATGATGAAATGGGAATGTAAATTCAGCTCCAGAAGCTTATCGTCAGGCGGTGGCTTGTTACTCATTGTGCCGGCGAAGAAGGTTTGTACCGCTAACAAGGAAAAACAAAAACAAAAAAAACCAATAACACCTGAGTTTTAAGAAGATTTAACATTTTTCATTTTTCAAACATTAAACGCGTTTTCAAATACAGGTAGTCCTCAACTTACGACTGGAATTGAGCCCAAAATTTATGTGGTGAACTGAGACATTTGCTAAGTGAGTCTTGCCCCATTTCACGACATTTCTCACCACATTTGTTAAGTGAATCACTGCAGTTCTTAAATTGGTAAGATGGTTGTTAAGTGAATCTGGTTTCCTCATGGCTTGTCAGAAGGGAGCAAAAGGTGATCACATCAACATGGCAACTGTCATAAATGCGAGTTCATTGTCAAGCGTCCAAATGTAAACCACGTGACTATGGGGATGCTGCCATAGTCGTAAGTGTGAAAAATGGTCATAAGCCATGTTGAAATCCTACCGGTTCGCACCAGTTCAGGCGAACCAGTAGTGATAAAAACTACCGGTTCGGGCGAACCGATAGTAAAAAAAACCCTAGCGGTTCCTCTGAACCGCTATTTTCGACAATCAGCTGTGCCGCATGATTTAAAACCTTTCTTGCCACATTTGTGAAGTGAATCACTACAGCTCTTACGTTAGAAACATGCTACAACCGTCATAGATGTGAGTCAGTTGCCAAGCGTATGAATTTTGATCATGCGGCCATGGAAATGCTACAAAGGTCATAAGTGTGAAAAATGGTCATAATGTTGTGTCTCGTCTAATCTCACCTCAGCCGGGGTCTTCTTATCTGCTTCCGAACACGGAGGAATGTTCTAGTATGCCTCCCGGCCCCAGCCCTGGCTCCATGCCCAGACAGGCTGAAGAGGAAATACCTCCAGCCCCCAGCTCTGGCTCCATGCCCAGGCAAACGGAGCAACTAGACCCCTCCCCCTCCTCCACAGCATGGGAGCCTGAGGGAGGTCAATTGCCAACAGCTGCCGACTGGAGTGACCCTCGCATCAGAAGACTGGATAGGCGGAGGCAACAGAAGGAAGGGAGGGGCAGGCCTGGATAAGTGCTGAGTCATGGAGCCACACCCCATGGCCTATATAAAGGATCTGCTTTCTGGCAGTCTCTGAGTCAGGCAAAGTCTAAACATATCTTGCTGAAGTCACTTTCTGGTCTCCTGCCTGCCCTGAGGCCTTTGCTAGGACTTTGCAGAGCTGCAGAGGCACGCCTGATTCGGATTTCCCTGACCCGGCCGTCAGCGGAGGAGTGGGACACGACACATAACTCACTTTACAGTCTTCATTTTTTTCAAGATTTGGGCCTAACCTTCAGGCTGAGATTTCCTAATGGCCTCCCATCCACATCCTAACCTTATCTAAAACTGCTTTTTGAGATCAGTTGGCTAGGCACTAGCTGCTACAGGTACAGGTAGTCCTTGACTTACGACCACAATTGAACCCAGAATTTATGTTATTAAGTGAGAAATTTGTTAAGTGAGTCTTTTCTTGCCACATTTGTTCAGTCAATGCACAAATGTTGTTAAATTAGTTGTTAAATTAGTAACACGGTTGTTAAGTGAATCTGGTTTCCCCCATTGATCTTGCTTGTCAAAAGTTTGCAAAAGATGACCTCGCGACACTGCAGCCGTCGTAAGTATGAACCTGTTGCCATGTAAATCATGTGACCCTGGGGATGCTGCAATGGTCATAAGTGTAAAAAACGGTCATAAGTCACTTTTTTCAGTGCTGTTGTAACTTTGAATGGTCATTAAATGAACCGTTGTAAGTCGAGGACTACCTGTACTGCATTAGCCTTTTTGTTTTCCTTGTTTAACAGAAATGTCCCTTGTGTGGCAAAATTGAGAAACTATTTTTAAAAATTGTCCTCTTAATTCCTTCTCTTACATATTAACCCCGATACACCCATATTGTCATGTCCCACTCCTCTGCTGACGGCCGGGTCAGGGAAATCCGAATCAGGCTTGCCTCTGCAGCTCTGCCCAAAGTCCTAGCAAAGTCCTCAGAGCAGGCAGGAGACCAGAAAGTGACTTCAGCAAGATAAGTTCGACTTTGCCTGACTCAGAGACTGCCAGAAAGCAGATCCTTTATATAGGCCATGGGGTGTGGCTCCATGACTCAGCACTCATTAAGGCCTGCCCCTCCCTTCCTTCTGTTGCCTCCGCCTATCCAGTCTTCTGATGCGAGGGTCACTCCAATCAGCAGCTGTTGGAAATAAACCTTCCTCAGGCTCACATGCTGTGGAGGAGGGGGAGGGGTCTAGCTGCTCCGTTTGCCTGGGCATGGAGCCAGAGCTGGGGCCGGGGGGTGCTCCCTCCTCTTCAGCTTGTCTGGGCATGGAGCCAGAACTGGGGCCGGGAGGCATACATTCCTCCGTGTTCGGGAGCAGATAAGAAGGCCCCGGCTGCTGTGAGAGCGGGCAAGACACAACACATATCTTTCCACTGTGTTTCTGAATGCACAGCCGTGTATTATAATACCATGACAAACTTCAATAGATTAAGCAGAATGCAATGGAAGTGGGGAAAACGGCCATAAATCAGTTTTGTTAGGGCCGTCGTTACTTTGAGTGGTCACTGAACAAACTGTTGTAAGTTGAGAACTACCTGTGTTTTGAAGCCACAGAAGATCAGATCAGAAAGCCCCCAAATCTTGAAAGGAAGAAGTTTTGATAGTGACTGACCTCCAATAATTCTTGTTATCCGAGTTGTGATCCACAGCCAAAATGACCTGAAAGAGAGGGAAAAAAGCAAGAAGTTTAGACAAACCGCAACACCTAGAATACGGCATCCAGTTTTGGTCACCATACTATTAAAAAGATGTTGAGACCCTAGAAATAGTGTACAGACGAGAAACCAAGATGATTAGAGGACTGGAGGATAAAACATACAATGAGCCGTTGCAGGAACTGGGCATGGCTAGTCTAGTGAAGAGAAGAGAAGGACCAGGGGAAACATGATAGTAGTGTTCCAATATTTGAGGGGCTGCCACAGAGAGGAAGGGGGTCAACCTATTTTCCAAAGCACCCGAAGGCCAGACAAGGAATAATGGATGGAAACCGATCAAGGAGAGATTCAACTTGGAAATAAGGAGGAATTTTCTGACAGTGAGAACAATCAACCAATGGAATAGAAGTTGCCTTCAGAAGTTGTAGGAGTTTCATCACTGGAGGCTTTCAAAAAGAGACTGGACTGCCATCTGTCAGAAATGGTGTAGTAGGGCAGGGATGTCAAACTGGATTTCATTGAGGGCCGCATCAGGGTTGTGATTGAACTTGGGAGGGCGGGGATGGGCCTCCCGAGCTCTGTCTTCACTGGCAGAGGATTGCAGGAGGTCGTCACAGCAGAAAACGGAGCCTGGGAGAGCCACGAGGTCTGTTTTCCCTGGCAGAGGCACCGCGGGGCGGTCCTTCGCTGTTTCCAGGGTGGGCCTGCGAGCCAGATCTAAGGGCCCTGCAGGCTGGATCGGGCCCATGAGCCTTGAGTTTGACACCCCTGGTGTAGGATCTCCTGCTTAAGCGGGGTGTGTGGGACTAGATCAGGGGTCTCCAACCTTGGCAACTTTAAGCCTGGCGGAGTTGAAGTCTGCCAGGCTTAAAGTTGCCAAGGTTGGAGACCCCTGGACTAGATGACTGTTAAGTATGTAATGCAAATAAGTCTTGAAATAGGCAAAAAAGGATGAAAAAATAAGCTTAAGAACTGATACGCCATTGCTTATTGAAGGGACAGGGGTTATACCTCCAGTCCCTTTGCTTAAAAAAACCCACGAGTGGCTGATAATCCTCGACTTATGACCACAACTAAGCAGAAAATTTCCATTGCTATTTTTATTTCCATGCCTCATTTTACATGCTCTCTTGCCTCAGTTGTTAAGTGAATCACTACTGCAGTTGTTAAGTCAGTAACCCGATTATTAAGTGAACCTGGCTTCCCCATTGACTTTGCTTGTCAGAAGGGTGCAAAAGGGGATCTCGTGGCCCCCCCACCCCCAGGACACTGCAACCGTCATCAATATGAATCAGTTGTCAAGCATCTGAATTTTGATCATATGACCAGGGAGATGCTGCAATGGTCGTAAGTGTGAAAAACAGCCATAAATCACTTTTTTCAATGCTGTTGTTACTTTCAACGGTCACTAAACAAATGTTTTTAAGTCAAGGACTACCTGAATTTCTGGGGAGGACCGTTGGAGGCAGATTGTTCTCATCCTAAGCAGGAACACAGCATCTTGGAAGCTAAGAGGACTAGTGGTGGGATTCAGCTGGTTCTGTCCGGATTGCCCGAACCGGTAGCGGTGACTGCGGGAGGCTCCGCCCAGGACCCGCCCAGATGTAACGCGCAACTACTGCGCATGTGCAGAAGGCTATGCACATGTGCAGAGGTGGTGCAGGCAAGGGAAGAGAGTGCGTGCGCGCCACTAGTGGGTTTCAAATCCTGTCGATACCGGTTCGCTCGTGGGCATGTGCATGCACAGAAGCGCCCGGGTGGGTGGGCGGAGCCTGCCGCCGCCACTACCGGT
Source organism: Ahaetulla prasina (assembly GCF_028640845.1). NCBI lineage: Eukaryota > Metazoa > Chordata > Lepidosauria > Squamata > Colubridae > Ahaetulla > Ahaetulla prasina. Next base: position 11,105,704 of record NC_080539.1, read on the forward strand.
TCCCCCCGATCCGGGGCGAACCGGTAGCAACCCACCACTGGTGCACGCACGCACTCACATTTTCAAACTGGTAAGGAAGGTAAGTGAACCCCACCTCTGAAGAGGACCCCATAAAGCTAAACCTACTATGGGCTGGTGCAATGCCCCAGGCCTGACTCAAAGTCTTCCATGTCTCTCTTTATCCCAGCCCTCCAAATTCAATATACAGGTGGTAGTCCTCGACTTATGACCCTGAGTCCAACATTTCTACTGTTAAGTTGTTCAGTCAGTTTTGCCCTATTTTACGACATTTCTTGCCACAGTTGTTACGTGAATCACTGCAGTTAAGTCCCTAACATGGTTGTTAAGTGAATCCAGCTGCCCCATTGGTCGTAAGTGTGAAAAACAGTCATAAGTCACTTTTTTCAGTGCCGTTGTAACTTTGAACGGTTGTAAGTTGAGAATTATCCAAGGAACCAAGCTTAACAAGTATCTACCATTAAAAAAATTAAGAGAAGAATATATTATGAATATCGGGTTTTTTAAGAATGTTGATCTTTAAGGTATTTTAAATGCACTGATGTTGTTAGCTAGTTTGGTAATGAAATGTCTGCAAGAAAACCAGCAAGCTTAGAGAGCACCCCGCTGTTCCACCCTGACTTACAAAATATTCTTTTCTATCAGTAAGATATTTTAAAAATTGGTAGCACGTGTTTAAACTTAGGTAGAGGTAGCTATATTATTATTATCTCTGTATTTTTTTTAAGTCAGTTTTTTTTTTTTAATTTACATTTATATCCCGCCCTTCTCCGAAGACTCAGGGCGGCTTACAGTGTGTAAGGCAATAGTCTCATTCTATTTGTATATTTACAAAGTCAACTTATTGCCCCCCCAACAATCTGGGTCCTCATTTTACCTACCTTAATAAAGGATGGAAGGCTGAGTCAACCTTGGGCCGGGCTTGAACCTGCAGTAATTGCAGGCTGCTGTGTTCTAATAACAGGCTCTTACAGCCTGAGCTACCACGGCCCAGAGGTCATTATTGTTATAAATTTATTTGAGATCTCCTTCCCTCCCTCCCTCCCTCCCTCCCTGTCTGTCTGTCTATCTATCTATCTATCTATCTATCTATCTATCTATCTATCTATCTATCTATCAATCTATCTATCTCTATCTCTATATCTTAAGTGAGTTTTTTTCCTATCGAAGCAACCTGGTCTACCTACCTATCTCCCCCCCCCTCTCCCTCTCCCCCTCTCCCTCTCCCTCTCCCTCCCTCTCTCTCTCTCTAAATATATATATATCTTAAGTGAGTTTTTTTCCTATCAAAGCAACCTGATCTACCCAAATATGGGAGGGAGCATACTGCTTCCCTTTCACTTTTCAGCCCCAATCCAGGGGCCCTCACACGACAAAATATTTTGTGTTAAATTTATATTTACTGACAAAGAAATAAAGGGAAACTAGTATAGATCTATTTCAAGCTATTTAGCTCTCATCAGCTAGCCATACCCTTCTGGGATTGGGGCTGAAAGGCGAAAGGGAAGCAGTATGCTCCCTCCCATATTTGGGTAGACCAGGTTGCTTCGATAGGAAAAAAAAAAACCACTTAATCTTTTCCCTGGTAAGCTGACAAAGCGAGGAGAACCTGTGGCTTAGACGTTAATACATCTGCCTAATATGAAAGCAAGCCCAGGTTCGAATCCCAGAAGGGTATGACTAGCTGATGAGAACTAAATAGCTTGAAATAGATCTATACTATTCTCCCTTTATTTCTTTGTCAGTATATATGTATATGTATGTATATGTATATATATATGTAAATATTAATTTATTTTTATTCCCCTTCCCTTTTCCCTTTTATCTTTATTTGTATTTTAATGGCTGGCTTTTAATTTTACTATTTAATAAAGATATCATCAAGACAAACAAACAAGTAGCTACAAGTACCGCTACGAAACTGTCAACACAACTCCACCGTGTTCCAGCACTGAATTTCACTTACTCATCAGCTGCCACAACACAGACACATGCATACAGAGAGGATTTCCTTAACCAGTTCTGGACCACCCACACAAAAGGTAAGAGTCGAGGACCTCACCTTTCAAGATCCTTGGCTAAGATGCCTCTCACGAGAATCGCTTACAGGACGACTTTTCTAGATTGAGACTTTCAGGCAAGGTGAAAAGGAAGCCTACTCAGTACTTTTCAACTTTGGTGACTTCAGCTCTACAATTCCCAGAATTCTCAATATGGCCACGGCTGAGAATTCTGGGAGCCCAGGAGAGTCTGGGAATCTGTTGTAAAAATAACTGACAGATGACATATAATGCTTAATGTCCAACCCTGGGAACTTTCAAGACCTGTGGATTTCGATTCCCGGAATTTCCCAGCCAGCCGTCTTCATGGACGATGACTTAAACATGAGTCAGCGGTGTGCAACAGCAGCCAAAAAGCTAATACAATCCCCTTGGTTGCATAAACAGAGGCATAGTATCAAAACCACATTAAGTATTTGCACCGCTTTATAAAAGCCTTAGCAAGGTCACACCTGGTATACTGCATCCAGTTTTGGTCACACTACAAAAAAGATGTTCAGACTTTAGAAAAAGTACAAAGAAGAGCAGCTAAGATGATTGAAGTCAGTCAATCTGAACCGGTTTGTCATCGGTTTGTTGGCTGCGCATGCGCGGTGTGCACCAAATGCAGTGCACGCCAAACATACGCTGTGCATGCACGCGTAGTGTGCACCAAACGCGCACTGCGCATGTGCAGTATGGGCCAAATGGTGGGAAAAGGAGGCTTGGGAAGGTAAGTAGAACAGCAAGGGGGGGATCAGCTGTGTCGCGCGATTTAGATTCGCTAGAAATCAGGATTTCCTGCTTTCTAGCGATTTTAAATCACGCGGCACAGCTGATTGTTGGAAATACTGGTTCAGAGGAACTGGTAGCTATTTTTACTGAACCGGTAGTTTTTATCACTACCGGTTCGCCCGAACCAGTTCGAACCTGTAGCATTTCACCACTGATTAAAGTCCTGGAGAATAAAACATATGAGGAACAGTTGCAGGATTTGGGTTTGGCTAGTCTACAGAAAAGAAAGACTAAGGAGGACATGATACAAGTATTCCAGTATTTGAGGGGCTGCCACAAAGAAGAGTGGGGTCAACTTATTTTCCAAAGCACCAGAAGGCAAGACAAGGAACCATGGATTGAAACTACTCAAGGAGAGAAGCAACCTGGAATTGAGGAGAAACTTCCTAACAGTGAGGACAATTAACCAATGGAACAGCTGGCCACCAGAAGTTGTGGGTGCTTCATTACTGGAGTTTTTAAGAAGAGACTGGACAGTCACTCGTCTGAAATGGTACAGGATGTCCTTCTTGAGCAAGGGGCTGGACTAAAAAACCTCCAAGGTCCCTTGCAGCTCTATTCTGATTACGATTCTAAAGTTGCCAAGATTAGAAATCCCTGGATGAAAGTAAGGCCCAGATGGCTGTTTTCTAGCTATGCCAAACGGGTGAAGGAATTGGACCGCACAAACAAGGATCTCCTCTAATAAACTGTTTCTAAAATTTACCTTGCATTCGAGCAACCAGGATTAATAATGCCAGCTATGCAACTATCCCTTTTAACGTTCCATGGCTGAATCTCCAGCTAGAGATAGAAACAGCTTGGGGCCTGGGTACTTACGGGACCGCCTGCTGTTACCCCATGCCTCCCACCGACCTGTACGCTCACACAGAGAGGGACTTCTCAGGGTGCCGTCCGCCAAACAATGTCGGCTGGCGGCCCACAGGGGAAGATCCTTCTCTGTGGGGGCTCCTACTCTCTGGAACGAGCTTCCCCCTGGTTTACGCCAAATACCTGACCTTCGGACCTTTCACCGCGAATTGAAAACACATCTGTTCATTCGCGCGGGGCTGGCTTAAGGCTTTTCTTTTTAAATTGCCTAGATTTTTAAAATTTTAAATTCTATTTATGTTTTAAATTGGGGTTTTTAGATTTTTTAAATATTTTAATTTCTCGGCCATCTGTATAATAAGTTTCTTAATTCATTTTTAATTGTATATGGTTTATGTTTTATCTTGGCTGTACACCGCCCTGAGTCCTTCGGGAGAAGGGCGGTCTAGAAATCTAATAAATAATAATAATAATAATAATAATAATAATAATAATAATAATAATAATAATAATAATAATAATAACAACAACAACAACAACAACAACAACAACAACAACACTTGATGTTGTTCAATCAAGATTCAGCCAGATACTGCCACCTATTGTCAATTCTGCCTTTGATACCCTCAAATTTAGAAAACACCAACTCAAGCAAAACAACGTTTTTGTGCAATCCATCTGCCTGTGGCCTTTCCTGCAAATGTAGCCATAGCCTACAGCAGTGGCCAAAATTGTGGAAACCTTTTGGGAAAAGTATTATTTTCTAAAACTAGCTAATAACACCACTTTTTTTGGAGGGGGGGGGAGTAGTTCCATAAAATTATATATCAATGGAAAGTTAATTTAATCAAGAACATTAATGCAATAACTTTTATGAAGGATTTGCTATTTGAATAGCAGTTACAGTATAAAGAAGAAAAGTGAAACAGGTAGAAAAGACAAGATGTACAAAAATTATCACCATGTCAGTTAATATTAGCTGGGTAACTTTTAGCATGAATTACAGCCTTACGACGTCTTCCCATGGAGTGAACCAAGTCTTTTAGTTCTGCAGCTGTTCTAGTGTGAAACCAAGATTGAATGATGGCTTCTATTAACTGGGTTTTATCGCTGGGTTGCTTCTGACTGACAAGTTTCTTTAGTCGGTTCCATAGATTTTCAATTGGGTTTAAGATCTGGGCTATTCAGGGGGGCAGAGGTCGGCCCCGAGGCGCCTCACTTGTGGGGTACCGCAGGGATCGATCCTCTCGCCCCTTCTGTTCAACATCTACATGAAGCCGCTGGGTGAGATCATCAGTGGGTTCGGTGTGAGGTACCAGCTGTACGCGGATGACACCCAGCTGTACTTTTCCACACCGGACCACCCCAACGAAGCTATCGAAGTGCTGTCCCGGTGCCTGGAGGCCGTACGGGTCTGGATGGGGAGAAACAGGCTCAAGCTCAATCCCTCCAAGACAGAGTGGCTGTGGATGCCGGCATCCCGGTACAGTCAGCTAAATCCGCGGCTGACCATCGGTGGCGAGTCATTGGCCCCGATGGAGAGGGTGCGCAACTTAGGCGTCCTCCTGGATGAACGGCTGTCTCTAGAAGATCATTTGACGGCCGTCTCCAGGAGAGCGTTCTACCAGGTTCGCCTGGTGCGCCAGTTGCGCCCCTTTCTGGACCGGGATGCCCTATGCACGGTCACTCACGCCCTTGTGACGTCTCGCCTGGATTACTGCAATGCTCTCTACATGGGGCTTCCCTTGAAGGGCATCCGGAGGCTGCAGTTAGTTCAGAATGCGGCTGCGCGGGTGATAGAGGGAGCCCCTCGTGGCTCCCGCATAACACCCATCCTGCGCAGGCTGCACTGGCTACCTGTGGCCTTCCGGGTGCGCTTCAAGGTTTTGGTGACCACCTTTAAAGCGCTCCATGGCATAGGGCCGGGTTATCTACGGGACCGCCTACTGCGACCAGATACCTCTCACCGACCCGTGCGCTCTCACAGAGAGGGACTCCTCAGGGTGCCGTCAGCTAGGCAGTGTCGTTTGGCGACGCCCAGGGGAAGGGCCTTCTCTGTGGGGGCTCCCACCCTCTGGAACGAACTCCCCCCAGGACTCCGTCAACTTCCTGACCTTCGAACCTTCCGTCGCGAGCTCAAGACACATTTATTCATCTGTGCAGGACTGGCTTAGATTTTTAAATTTAGAGGGTTTTAAATTGATTTTAATATTTATGTTTATATTTATATTTCTATTTTTAATAATTCGGGCGCTAGAATAAGTTTTTTAAGGATTATTTTAATTTGTATATTGATATTGATGTTTTATATGCCTGTGAACCGCCCTGAGTCCTTTGGGAGATAGGGCGGTATATAAATTCGAATAATAAATAAATAAAAATAAATATTCCCAGGCCATTCCAGCAGTGGAATAGGATTATCTTGGAACTCCGCCCAAAAAAGTGGTGTTATTAGCCATCAAACTTCAAAAATACACTTTTCCCAATATCCAAAAGGTTTCAACAATTTTGGCCACTACTGTAAGATGAGCACTAGAAGGCAGTGCAAATTTCCCAGCCAGACGCTCAAAGGGGGAGCTCGAACATGCTCAACCTGTTCATCCCCTGCTTACAGACAACCACACAAGTTACAGCATGACGCATCATAATAAATATCACAATATCCAAAGTTCTCACTCTGTTAGTGACTAGCAAGGATCCCAGTCCTTATGGACCTCCGTGCCAGATAAAATCCGAGATGCACAATTTTTACAAACGCAGGTAGGTAGCCATCGACTTTGCAATCGCTTCACATTCTCTACCTGCTGGCTGGAGAATTCTGGGAGTTGAAGTCCACGGGTCTTAAAGTTTTTGTAACTTCAAACAGTCATTAAGTGAACTGTTGTAAGTCAAGGACTACCTGTATTTTCTTGGGCTCCAAAATCACAGCAGATGGCGACTGTGGCCATGGAATTGAAAGATGCTTGCTCCTTGTGAGGATGCTATGGCAAATATTAAGAAACAGAAACATCACCTTGCCAACAAAGGTCCGAATATACTATGGTTTTCCCCAGGAGTAATGTATGACTGTGAGAGTTGGACCATAAGGAAGTGTCTATAGAAATTCTCAATCATCCAGGTCATGATTGTCCCATAGGTGCTTTTCAAAAGGCAACTGGACTTCACAGAACTGAAAAATCTTCATGGATGAGAAGTGAAAAAAACAAAGAAATTCCAGTTCCCTCTTTAAAAAGCACCTTTGGGACAACCATTAAGAAGGCTGAGCGTCAAAGATTTGAGGCTTTCGAATGGTGGTGTTGGAGAGTCCTATTTGACTTGCAGGGAGATCCAATCAGTGAATCCGAAATCAACCCTTTGATTTCTTTGGAAGGACAGATCCTGAAGGTGAAGCTCAAATACTCTGGCCACACAATGAGAAGAAAGGATTCATTGGAAAAGACCCTGATGTTGGGAAAGATGGAACACCAAAGGAGAAGGGGACGGCAGAAGATGAGATGGATAGATTGTGTGATTGACGCAATGACCATGGATTTGGGAAAACTCCAGAGACAGTGGAGGATGGGGAAGGGAGAGGTTGGAGTGCTGTGGTCCAGTCAGGCACCATTTGACAACATAGTTCTGGGCTGTATAAACAGAGGGATAGAATCAAGATCACGTGAAGTGTTAGTGCCACTTTATAAAGCCTTGGTAAGGCCACACTTGGAATACCGCATTCAGTTTTGGTCGCCGCGATGTAAAAAAGATGTTGAGACTCTAGAAAGAGTGCAGAGAAGAGTAACCAAGATGATTAGGGGACTGGAGGCTAAGACATATGAAGAACGGTTGCAGGAACTGGGTATGTCTAGTTTAATGAAAAGAAGGACTAGGGGAGAAAATATCTCAGGGGTTGCCACAAAGAAGAGGGAGTCAAACTATTCTTCAAAGCACCTGAGGGTAAAACAAGAAGCAATGGGTGGAAACTAATCAAGGAAAGAAGCAATTTAGAACTAAGGAGAAATTTCCTGACAGTTAGAACAATTAATCAGTGGAACGACTTGCCTGCAGAAGTTGTGAATGCTCCAACACTGGAAATTTTTAAGAAAATGTTGGATAACCATCTGACTGAGATGGTGTAGGGTTTCCTGCCTGGGCAGGGGGTTGGACTAGAAGGCCTCCAAGGTCCCTTCCAACTCTGTTATTCTATTCTATTCTATTTTCATTATTCTATTCTGTTCTGTTCTGTTCTATTCTATTCTACTTAGCGACTAAACAACAAGTTGATAAAAATCAAACAAACATCTTATGACCCTCTGGATGAATCCAACATTGGGCTCCATTTTATTAACGTATAATTTAAAGGTATAAGACACAAAACTCAACACTGATTCTACACTCTGGGCAGTAAACAGATTAAAAACATACAATTTCTAAAAACGAAAAGTAAATATTATAGCGAAAGCAAACATATCCTAAGCAGAACAAACAATGTACAGCAGATGGACACACCCTGAGAAACAAACCAAAACAGATTTTCAGAGATTATTTTAAAGTTTGTAAGATTGGGAGGGGATTGTTGGTGGGGGGGGCGTCAGAAATTCCAAAGAGGTGTTTTTCAGAAAGGACTCACTTCCCAGGCGTTATCGGATGACACTGTTTTAATGGCTGGGACATGAAAATGAGGCTCTTCTGTTGAATTTTACAGGATGGTCAAAAATGATGGGCTGGTCCAGAGGGTGGGCTGCTGGGGGGTTCGCAGGGGTTCGGGCGAACCTCTAGCTAAGATTCTGTGAAGTTCAGAGAACCCCCAAATCGCACTCCTGGCTGGCCCCACCTACCCCACCCCACCTCTCCCCTCCCCTCCCAGGAGTCCCCACGCGGCCCATTTTGGATGCAGGTAAGTGCAGGGCGCATGCGGAGGCTTGGGGAGGGTGAAAAACAGGCCTACCGGAAGTTCAGGAAGGCTGGAAACGGGCCTGTTTCTGGCCTCCCTAGAGGGCCTCCGGAGCCTGGGGAGGCCATTTTCGCCCTTTTGGAGGCTCAAGGTAAGCCTCCGAAGCCCGGGGAGGGCAAAAACACGCCCCCCTGCCATGGTGCAGGAGGCTGACTAGGCCATGCCCACCATGGCCACGCCCACCCAGCAACCAGAATATTATAGCATAGCATAGCATAGTATAGCATTGGAACAGAGGTCTCCAACCTTGGCAACTTTAAGACGTGGACTTCAACTCCCAGAATTCCTCAGCCAGCAAAACTGGTATTCTGGGAGTCTTAAAGTTTCCAAGGCTGGAGACCCCTGGAATAGAATAGAATAGAATAGAATAGAATAGAATAGAATAGAATAGAATAGAATAGAATAGAATAGAATAGAATAGAATAGAATAGAATAGAATAGGGATCTCCAACCTTGGCAACTTTAAGACTTGTGGACTTCAACTCCCAGAATTCCTCAGCCCTGACCCCTCCCTGGTCCATGGCCTGCCAGAAACCAGGCTGCGCAAACAAGCAAAGCCCCATCCACAGAATGCAGGCAGCACACAAAACACTGAAAACCACTCTCCATGGAACCGGTCCCTGGCGCCCAAAAGGTTGGGGGGCCGCTGCCCTAAGCCATGAAGGGCTTTAAAGGTGATACCTAGAACCATCAACTGATCCAGGAGCCAACTGGTAGCCGATGAAGCTCCCACTGCAGAGGTATCACACGGTTGTATCAAAATGCATCCATACCTGCGTGGGTGTGGCTTTACAGGTAGTCCTCAAGTTAGAACTATTCGTTTAGTGACTTTTCGGAGTTACAACGGCCCTGAAAAAGTGACCGGTGACCGTTTTTCACACTTACAACCGTTGCAACATCCCCATGGTCACGTGATCAAAATTCACCCGCTTGGCAACTGACATGGATTTATGACAGTTGCCGGATCTGGGGGGGGGGGTGTCACGTGATCCCCTTTTGTTTCACTTAACAGCCGTGATACTAACTTAACAACGGCAGCAACTCACTTAACAACAGTGGCAAGAACGGTCATAAAATGGGCCAAAGCTCACTTAACAGTTGTCTCGCTTAGCAGTGGAAATTTAAGGCGAAATAATAGAAATAGAAATAATAGAAAGAAACAGAAACAGAAATAGAATTCTTTATTGGCCAGATGTGATCAGACACACAAGGAATTTGTCTTCGGTGCATAAACTCTCAGTGTACATAAAAGCTGTAAGTGATAAATCATGATCATAGTCATCGTAAAAATATTCATCATAAATCATAAGATACAATACTTAGTGATAGTCACAGGATACTAAATAAGAAATCAGCATAAATCATACTAGGAAATTAAATAAAACAATATAAATTGTAAAGATACAAGCAACAAAGTTATAGTCATAAGTAAAAAAGGAGATAGGTAATAGGAAAGATGAGAAAAATAATAATAATACAGCCTTACTAAATAGTTTGACAGTGTTGAGGGAATTATTTGTTTAGCAGAGTGATGGCGTTTGGAAAAAAACCTGTTCTTGTGTCTAGTTGTTCTGGTGTGCAGTGCTCTATAGCGTCGTTTTGAGGGTAGGAGTTGAAACAGTTTATATCCAGGATGCGAGGGGTCTGTAAATATTTTCACAGCCCTCTTTTTAACTTGTGCAGTATACAGGTCCTCAATGGAAGGCAGGTTGGTAGCCATTGTTTTTTCTGCAGTTCTAATTATCCTCTGAAGTCTATGTTTGTCTTGTTGGGTTGCAGAACCAAACAGTTATAGAGGTGCAGATGACAGACTCAATGATTCCTCTGAAGAACTGGATCAGCAGTTCTGGAACTGGGCAGACCCCTGGTCTCCTTGGGCAGATTGAGCTTTCTGAGTTGGTGCAGAAAGAACATTATTTGTTGTGCTTTTTCGATGACAGGTGTCCATTTTAAGTCTTGAAATATTATAGAACCTAGAAACTTGAAGGTCTCTACTGCTGATACTGTGTTGTCTAGTGTTGTAAGAGGTGGTAGTATTGGAGGGTTTCTCCTAAAATCTATCATCATTTCTACGGTTTTGAGTATAGGTCGAAAGCTACCTGTATTCTTAACCAGCTGTAGCTTCCAAGGGGCAGCCCCATGCGGAGTGTTTTGCAGTAATCTACTACAACAGGGGTCTCCAACCTTGGCAACTTTTAAGACTTGTGGACTTCAAGTCCCAGAATTCTTCAGCCAGCAAAGCAAAGCTGGCTGAGGAATTCTGGGACTTGAAGTCCACAAGTCTTACAGTTGCCAAGGTTGGAGACCCCTGTACTACAAAGTTACCCTGATCCCTCTTTTAACTCTTCCTCCAGATTCACCATGCCATGGCCAACTCTGGACTTCCCTTTGAGAAGTCCAACTCAGAATGGCTTCGAGTGACTTTATACAGCAAATGTTTAGAGCAGGGGTTCCCAACCCCAGTCCGTGTGAACCGGCACCAGTCCAGGGCGTACCAGCAACCACGATGCGCAAAGAAACCTCATCCATGGGATGCAGGCAGCACGTGAACCAGGGATGAAATCCAGCAGGTTCTGACAGGTTCTGGAGAACGGAGAACCAGTAGCGGAAATTTTGAGCAGTTCGGAGAACCAGCAAATGCCACCTTTGGCAGGCCCCTGGGGGAAGGAATGGGGATTTTGCAGTTTCCTTCCGCTGCCACGCCCACCAAGTCACAACACGCCCACCAAGCCGCGCCCACGGAACCGGTAGTAAAAAAAAATTGGATTTTACCATTGACGTGAACCCATGTCCTTCTGGTCTGCGAAAAAGCCTTTCTCCACAGAACTGGTCCCTGTTGGCCCAAAAGTTGGGGGCCACTGTTTTAGAACAGGGATATCAAACTCAATTTCATTGAGGGCCGCATCAGGGTTGTGTTTGACCGGGGGGGGGGGGCGCGGGGGAGTGTGGCCAGCTCAACGTCGTATGTGTTGATGTGGTAGCCCAAGCGCTCTGCCAACAAAAACGGACTTCCTAGCTCCGTTTTCAGCTGCGATGGCCTCCTGCAACCCTCTGCCAGTAAAAATGGAGCTCGGAAGGTCCTCCACTGTTTTCAGCCCCGCAGGCCAGATCTAAGCACCCCGTAGGACGGATCCAGCCCCCAGGAGTTTGACACCTCTGATTTAGAGCATTCATCACAGCAACTCTTACGTGTGGTATCGATCTCCCATCAAGGAACCTTGGACGCTCTTAACCTACAATCCAGTGGTGATTTTTTTTTACTACCAGTTCTGTGGGCGTGGCTTGGTGGGCGTGGTGTAGCTTGGTGGGCATGACAGGGGAAGGATACTACAAAATCTCCATCCCCACCCCACTCCTGGGGAAGGATATTGCAAAATCCCCATTCCCTCCACACTCCTGGGGGAAGGCTATTGCAAAATCTCCATTCCCACCCCAGTCCTGGGAGAAGGATATTGCAAAATCTCCAATCCCTCCCCACTCTTGGGGGAAGGATATTGCAAAATCTCCAATCCCTCCCCACTCTTGGGGGAAGGATATTGCAAAATCTCCATTCCCTCCCCACTCTTGGGGCAAGGATACTGCAAAATCTCCATTCCCTCCCCACTCCAGGGGAAAGGATACTGCAAAATCCCCAATCCCTCCCCACTCCAGGTGGAAGGATATTGCAAAATCTCTATTCCCACCCCACTCTGGGACCAGTCAGAGGTGGTATTTGCTGGTTCTCCGAACTATTCAAAATTTCCGCTACCGGTTCTCCAGAACCTGTCAGAACCTGCTGGATTTCAACCCTGCTACAATCTCTTCCTTTGTCTCCATCAGAGTAAAGAAAGGAGCAACTGCATTCTGGTGTGCCAGCTTCTGATCTCCTTCTCAGGCCCTTAAGTAGCACTTTAATCCAGTCTCTCTCAAATTTTGTACACTAGAAGAATCCTTGAAATGGTTTTCAACTCAGGCAACCCAGCATAAAAACTGTATCTACAACTCATGGCATATTATCCTGACCAGTAAGTTGGAAATGTCATTATTCTATAATAAAATAATGGAATTAACTTGATTTAACAACAAAACAGAACTACGTCGTAATGTATACATTTGCGAATAAGCCCACCGGGATAAAATGCCCTTCAAATTTTTAATGAGATTGCATGAAAAAAAGTGCCACCCAGCTCAAAATTTTCATATATTTTTTTTTTAACCATTGGCTTATCTGCGGGCGGTGCATTTTTCATGGTACTTTAGTTAAAAAAATATTCAGGGTCTGCTAATTCACGGATGAGCTGATCTACAAGTATGCATGGCAAGTGTTTTGAAACCTTGATCTCTTGAAGATGGGTGGACTTCAACTCCCAGAATTCCCCAGCCAGCATGGGTGTGAAAACTGGAAATAAATGTCATGTTTTGGCAAATCTGTCATAAAATGCAGTCATGGGACTACGGAACACTGCTGGAAAACTGGCCCTGTTGCCAAGTACCCAAAATGCAATCATGTGACCACGGGGGGGGGGGGGGGAAATGCTCCAAGTTTGGACCAGATCGCGCAATCCGGTAGTGATGGGGGCGGGTAGTTCAGAGAACCGGTAGCAAAAATCCCTGCCCCGCCCCCCCCGCCCGCTGTTCCTCTTCTCTGTCCCTGAAGCTCTCGGTGGTGATATAGCTGCAAATGGCCTTAAATGACTGCCGTGGCGCTTCAAAGGGCTGCACTACAGCTGATCAGCGCTATAGGTGGCTAGTAGACCGGTGCCTCTATTTTTAAAGAAGGTAGATCGGTGCCTCCCCAAAAAAGGCAATTAGTAGACCGGTGCCTCTATTTTTAAAGAAAGTAGACCGATGCGCTCCCAAGTTTTGTATACTTTATTATTTTTATTATTTATTATTATTGGCCGTGCCCATTCAGTCACCTGATCACCAAGCCACACCCACCAATTAAGCCACACCCACAGAACTGGTAGGGAAAATTTTTAGATTTCACCGGAGGGGAACGGGACTGTCAGTATTTTGAATCTGGATCATAAGTGTCACACACCCACCCGTGGGTTCATCGGAAGTTTGAACGGTTGCTAAGCAACCAGTCATCAGTCATCAGGACTAATGTATTACCAGCATTAACCTGTGCATATTTATTCAAAGGTCAACTTTATAATGCAGATTGCTCCCAACAAAATATTTTTAGATTGCTTCTCACTTTATATAAACAGAGATGTGGCCAGAGGCAGATTTCCTCATCAAATTGGTTTGCAGACTCTGAACTTCAATTCCCAGAATTCTCAGAAATTGCCTCACTGGATCAGGAATTCTGGGAATTGAAGTGTACATATTTGGAAAGGGCCCAAGATAGAGAAGGCTGGCAGAGGGGTTAGAAATACTTAGAATATGATCTAAAAAATAAGGGACTAAGCTGGGATCTTTTTGTGATTTTTTTTCTCAAATTTTTTCTTCTTCAAATAAATATAAATACAATTGGAAAGGGTTTTAGAGATCATCCAACCCAGACTGGATCTAACCCAACATCGATTAGAGCATCTTTGATAAATGAATGCCCAACTTGGCATCAAACTTGGCAATTAGTGGACAGAATCCTGGCTGGGGAATTCTGGGAGTTGAAGTCCCTGCAGCTTAAAGTTGCCCAGGTTAATAAATTCTGGTTTATTTACTTGTATCCAAACTTTTATTGTTTTTACAAATAACTCAACATAACGAACATATCCAATACACTTTCCCCCTCCTATTTTCCCCACAACAACAACCCTGTGAGGTGGGTTGGAGTGAGAGAGTAACTAAAGTTTTAGAGCCGCGATTGCGATCCTAGGGCACGCATGTCACAGGTGCACACGAACGTTGCCCTAGCACAGCTCCAGCAGCAGGCGTGGGCTGGCCACCTGATTTTCCGCCCTTCCAGGCCCACCGGAAGTTGGGAAACGGGCTGTTTCCGGCCTCCGGAGGGCCTACGGGTAGGGGTGGGGAAGGCAGTTTTCGCCCTCCCCAGGCTCCTAGAAAGGCTCCTAGAACAGGGGTCCCTTTAAGACTTGTGGACTTCAACTCCTAGAGTCCCTCAACCAGCAAAGCTGGCTGAGGGACTCTGGGAGTTGAAGCCCACAAGTCTTAAAGGGACCAAGATTGGAGACCCCTGTCCTAGAAAGCCTCTAGAGCATGGGAGGGTAAAAAACGGGCCTTCCGGGCCCACCAGGCCATCATGTGCCAAAAGTAAGGGGAGTGCTGGGGGGGGAGGGGTGTCACACACACATGTGGAGGGGGCGCATTGAATTATAGGTGTGGGCATGCACGCATGCAAACCCCCCGCGCCCCCCCCCCCCCCGGGCTTTTGGCACGCGACAGCAAAAAGTTTAGCCATCACTGTTTTAGAGACTTCAGACAGAGAATTCGCCTCTTCATTTGACAGTCTGGCTGTTGTACAGTCAGAAACTTTATCCTGATGACTAGTTGGATCACCTTGCAGCTTGAAAAATGGTTCTGGTCTTCCCCTTCTAGTGTTTCCATTTTTAACAACCTTGATAAGAAATGCCATACTAAGAATGACCTTCTTGCTAAATAATCGAGACCTGCAATGAATACTTTAAGTGTTTCTGAGAAACATCCACTCAGCTAGGCAAATCCTACCCCACCATATTCCTTCGTTATTATTTGCAATAGTCAGTTTACAATCCATAATCTCCAAGTATGCCCAATCCTTGGGAAAATTGCTCGGAAGCTCTCTTCCATAACCATCTAGGATTGTTCTCCTCTTTTAAAGATACATGCTGTCTTTGCTTAACGACATGCTGTTTAGTGACTGTCTGAAGTTATGATGGCACCGAAAACCAGCCTCAGTTTTACGACCAGTTCTTCCACTTATGCCCATTGCAGCATCCCTGCTGGCTCCATAACCAAGATTTGAACACTTCACAAAAAGCAGAATCAATGGAGAAGCCTTTCGTAAAACTACCAGTCACCATTACGTGATGGACAATGTTCCTCCAGGCCTTCCTATCCTCTACCATCCTCTGGAGTCCATTTAAGCTCATGCTGACTGCTTCAGTGACTCCATCCAGTCACCTCGTTCTCTGCCGTCCCCTTCTTCTTTTGCCCTCAATCTTTCCCAGCATTAGGCTCTTCTCCAGGGATTCCTTCCTTCTCATTAGGTGGCCAATACAGAAAGAATTTCACTTTCCTCTTCAGGATCTGGCCTTCTAAAGAGCAGTCAGGGTTGATCTCCTCTAGGACTAACCAAGGGACTCACAGGAGTCTTCTCCGGCACCAGAATTCAAAGGCCTCAATTCTTTGGCGCTCAGCCTTTCTTATGGTCCAACTTTCACAGCCATCCATTGCAACTGGGAACACCATAGCCTTGACTAACCGCTCTACTGTTGGCAGGGTGATGTCTCTGCTTTTTAGTAGGCTGTCTAGATTTGCCATAGCTTTCCTCCCCAGGAGCAAATGACCAAATGGGAGGAGGTGCTATTAAGTCTATCAGAGTCACACGATGTTTCACACTCAGTGACCATGTTGCTTAGCAGTGGAACCGCTGGTTCCAACTGTGGTCACTCATTGAGAACTAGCTGTACTTTGTGCTTCTGCAAAAGTTCGGATTCTTTAAGATAGGGAAGAGGCCTTCCGGAGGATCCATTGGGTGCAGTGATGCTGGTTTGACTACACTGGGATCAAGCCCAAATAAAACACGATTGCAAAACTGAGCAAGTTCGGAGGAAGATTACCAAAACGATGAAGGGTCTGAGACCAACCCTATGAGGGATGGTTAAAGGATCTAGCTACAGGTAGTCCTCAACTTACAATTACTCATTTAGTGACCAAGGTTACTATGGCACTGAAAAAAGTGACATGACTGTTTTTCCACAATTTTGACCATTGCACCATCACATGGTCACATGATCAAAATTTGGATCATATTTGTGACAGTTGTGATGTCAAGGGATCACTTTTTGGGACCTTTTTTTTTTTGAGACAGTTTTTTTCCTGAATGCCATCACTCTGCTAAACAAATAATTCCCTCAACACTGTCAAACTATTTACTAAATCTGCACTACTAATAATCTTCTCATTGTTCCCATCACCTATCTCCTCCCACTTATGACTGTATGAATGTAACGGTGTTGCTTGTATCCTTACGATTTATACTGCTATTGATTGGTTCCTGATTGCTTAGTTGTACCATATGACTATCATTAAGTGTTGTAAGTGTTGTACCTTGATGAAGGTATCTTTTCTTTTATGTACACTGAGAGCATCTGCACCAAGACAAATTCCTTATGTGTCCAATCACACTTGGCCAATAAAAAAATTCTATTCTATTCTATTCTATTCAGCAAAGTCAATGGGGAAGCCAGAGTAATTTAGCGTTACTAACTTAACAACTGCAATGATTCACTTAACATCTGTGGAAAGGTCATAAAATAGGGCAAAACCCACTTAACAACTGTCTCACTTAGCAATAGAAATTTTAGGCTCAATTGGGGTTGTAAATCAAGGATTACCTGTATTTATTTACTGATTTAGATTTTTTAAAAAAAATATTTGATTTAGAAGGCACCTAACTGCATAAAACTATGTGGTAACAACATCAAGATGATGATATTATTACTAGAGATTAATAGTAACAAAAATAAAAATTATAGTAACAAAAAAACCCCACAGGCAACACACACTGATAAAGCTAAATGAAAATGTCATTTATAATTAAAATCAACAATATCAATAAGAACAAAGCAAAAAGCAACACGCCAAAAGCAAACAAATCTAATAGATACTGCATCTTGAAATAGAGGCTTATGTAGCATACTGGAAAGATGCCAATTTTGTAAAGTTTTCCTAAAGAGTAAAAGAGACAGGGCCAACCAAATTTTAAGGAGCAGGTGGAAATTTTCCAAAGAGAAGGTACACCTCCTAAGTCCTGGTTAGAAACATGAAATCCATTCTGTTAATTTAATGTATATGCAGAATTTAACCCCAGCATAACCACACACACACAAAAAGACTAAGAGAGGGTATGATAACAGTCTTCAAATATCTGAAACATTATCATACAGAATAGATAACAGACTTAAGATTATTTGATTATTTATAAATTGCCTGCAATTTGACAGTTCAAATCTCATCAGGCTCAAGGTTGATTCAGCCTTCCATCCTTCCGAGGTCGGTAAAATGAGGACTCAGATTGTTGGGGGCAAGAGGCTGCCTCTGTAAACTGCTTAGAGAGGACTTTAAGGCTCTGTGAAGCGGTATATAAGTCTAAGTGCTACCCTGTTTCCCCGATAATAAGCCCTCCCCGAAAATAAATTATTTAAACACATGCGCAGCCAGTCCCTGCCATTTTCTCTGGTTAGGGTTAGGGAGAAAGAGCTGGAAATCAGGTAAGATGGCAAGGGGAGCCCCGTCTTGCTCCATGCGCCCCAAAATAATAAGACATCCCCAAAAATAAGGCCAAGTGCTTATTTCGGTGTTCAAAAATATATAAGACAGGGTCTTATTTTCGGGGAAACACGGTATTGCTATTCGCCAGGATTTAAATTTTAATCGAAATTTCTATCACATGGTTCATGTGTTTAACCACCACATTATAGAGCAAGGCTGTTAAACTGGCGACCCGCGGGCTGGATGCATCACACACAAGCCACACCCACCCCAGCTCCGCGAAGGGGGAAAAAATGTCACAATATGTCACGTGACAGCAAGGTGACCCACCTGTTTTGACACCTGTGTTATAGAGACAAGCTTCCAACGCAATGATTAAGGTGCTGAAGTAGGAACAGAGCAGGGGTGTCTAACCGGATTTCTTCAAGGGACGGATCGGCACTGTAGCTCTCCGCGAGCCGACCCGAGGGGGAAAGGGGGTGAGATGGGACAGATGTCTCCTGCAGCACCCAGCTATGCAAAACGGGGTACGGAAGGGCCAAGTGACCCCTCCCGTGTTCCGTTTTGGCCGGCAGGCTGCTGCAGGAGGCCGTCCAGCCTGAAAACAGGCCTCTCACCTCACGCCCCGTTTTCACGAGCAGAGGCACTGCGGGCTGGTCCTTTGCTATTTCCAGGCCGGCTCCGCAGGCCAGATTTAAGCACCCTTAGAGCTGGATCCGGCCTGCAGGCCTTGAGTTTGACACCCCTGGAATAGTGGAACCTAGTTCATAATCCCCCTTCGGGCTGGAAGCACCCTGTGTGACTTAGGGCCAGTCCCTTTCTCAGCAAAATCTACTTCATAAGGTTGTTGCTGTGGCGACAAAATCAGAGAAGCGAATCGTATACACGCTGTGGGAAAAGCAGGGTGGAAATCTAATAAAGGAATTGGTATTTTGATAACAGGTTTCATAATTATAATCTTTGATTGATATTAATTAGTTTGATGCAATGATTAAGCTCGCTGACCTTGGTTTTCTTGCTGACGTTTCATTACCCAAACTGGATGGTACCCAGAGGGTTTGCACTCTGTTTATGTAAAATGAGAACTGACTCCAGTCCCTACTAACACTGATGATGTTACCTAGTTCGGTAATGAAAGGTCCGTAAGAAAAGAGCCAAGTTCAGAGAGCACTAAGGACCTCTCATATCAGCCCTGAGCTACCATTATTCTCCTTTATTGATACAATAATTCTAAGGAAGGAAAATTCACAGAGTCTATACACCACAGCCTTGAGACCTCCTTGATTCTTGAAATTGCAATTTTTTTTATCCATGGCAAAGTGGGTACGAACCATTCTACAAACTCTTCCAGCACATAAGACTCAGTGGCAATTCTATTCAACAAATACATGAACAGAAAATGTTTATTCTGTCTATAATCTCTGGGACGATTAAAAAATGAATTAAGAAGCGGGTGACCACAGGTATCAGATGAAAAACTTTGAATTATAAAAACCTGTGAATGTCAGAAAACAAAACATAAACATATCTTTTTACACCCAGTAGAGATCACCTGGCTTCAGGAAAGATCTTTATCAAACCACTTTCCTTCACATTCCCATGACTACCCACACAGAAGTTTATATATTATTTCAGTCTGGGCATTTGGGAAGAGCACTCAGCCTATTTCAAATCATGCCATGCCATAGAGAAAGGAGGAAAAAGAAAGAAAAAGGAAAAGAGAGAGAGAAAGAAAAAAAGAAAGGAGATGTAGCAAAAGAGAGAGAGTGAAAGAGTAAAAAGAAAGAGAAAAAAGAGAGAAAGGAAAAGAAAGAGAGACAATCAAATTTTAGTTGACCTTGGAAATGTGAATCTTACGCATGAAAAAGCCTTTGGGCCAGTCATTCTCTCTCAGTTCAGCCTACCTCACAGGGTTGTTGTGGGGGGGTTTTTTGTTTGTTTGTTTTTAATTTATATCCCGCCCTTCTCCGAAGACTCAGGGCGGCTTACATTGTGTAAAGCAATAGTCTCATTCTATTTGTATATTATATACAAAGTCAACTTATTGCCCCCGCAACAATCTGGGTCCTCATTTTACCTACCTTATAAAGGATGGAAGGCTGAGTCAACCTTGGGCCTGGTGGGACTCGAGCCTGCAGTAATTGTAATTGCAGGCAGCTGTGTGTTAATAACAGGCTGCATTAGCAGCCTGAGCCACTTTCCAGCCCTGGAGGAGGGCTGGGAAGCAGGAGGAGAAAGGAGAATTATGTATGTGTCCCCTGCCTTGAGTTACTTATAAAGTAATAAAGATGGAATAAAAATCTAATTAAATAAATGTTGGGTCATGCTGGATTTTCCTTGAAGATGTGATCACCAAAAAACAACAACCCAGGGCTTTTGTCTAAAAGAACAAAAAGAAGACAAAGAGGAAGGCTAAACTACTTTGCTATTGCTGTCAAAAATAAAATTAAGGTCCATGATCTTGAATCCCCCGTGAAGGAACTCAAAGGAGACCATTTCCAAGCCCGTTCTAGATCCTTCTCTTGATTTTTCATTCTAACCAGCAACCAGATCTATTAAAAGGATTGAGGCACTGGGGGAAAACATGTTGAGAAGGTATTGAAAAGCCCCTAGCCAACTTTCCTTCCCTGAAACACCTGTTGAATGATTTATTTCCTTTTACTAATAGGTCTTCCTGTTTCCTTCCAGTTTGGGCCCTTGGAAAGATCCCTTCCTCCATGGAGGTTTGAGAGCTGGGTCTCGGTCCAATTCTCCCAAAATCAATGTACCCACATCCTTCTGAAAGCAAAGAACGGAGGTCCTGTGTCTGCAGCTCCCTAAAATCCCGACCCATTTCTTGGTCAGTAAAAAGGCCCACATTGAAATATCCATCCATATCTTTTTAAGAACAGTACAATCAAATACAAGTACAGTCAGCAAAGAGACTTCAGTGTCTTTTTAAAGCAGTGTTTCTCAACCTAAGCAGTTTTGTGTGGACTTCAATCTTCAATCTTGCGTAGGTTCTTCTCTGGTAATATTGTACTACTAACTAGAGCAACTAATTACTAACTACTAACTATAATTACTAAATACTAACTGTGAGTCCCTTGGACTGCAAGGCGAACAAACAAGTCAGTCCTAGAGATCAACCCTGACTGCTCTTTAGAAGGCCAGATCCTGAAGATGAAACTCAAATACTTTGGCCACCTAATGAGAAGGAAGGATTCCCTAGAGAAGAGCCTAATGCTGGGAAAGATTGAGGGCAAAAGAAGAACAGGACGTCAGAGAATGAGGTGGCTGGATGAAGTCACTGAAGTAGTAGGCATGAGCTTAAATGGACTCCAGAGGATGGTAGAGGATAGGAAGGCCTGGAGGAACGTTGTCCATGGGATTGCGATGGGTCGGACACGACTTTGCAACTAACAACAACAAACAACTACAGCATACAAAACATTTGCCGGACCAATTCTTGAATACAGCTCATCTGTCTGGAACCCGCACTGCATATTGAACATAAATACAATCGAGAGAGTCCAGAGATATTTTACGAGAAGAGTCCTCCACTCCTCTACCTGCAATAAAATACCTTATGCCACCAGACTCCAAATTTTGGGCTTACACAACTTAGAACTACGCCGACTTCAGTCTGAGCTAAGCGTAGTACATAAAATTATCTACTGCAATGTCTTACCTGTCAATGACTACTTCAGCTTCAACCACAATGATACACAAGCAAATAATAGATACAAACTCAAGGTAATCCGCTCCAAACTCGATTGCAAAAAATACTTCAGCAACCAAGTGGTCAACGCCTGGAATGCATTACCTGACACTGTGGTCTCTTCCCCAAAGCCCCAAAACTTTAAGCTTAAACTGTCTACTGTTGACCTCACCCCATTCCTAAGAGGTCTGTAAGGGGCGTGCATAAGATGCGAGCACCAGCATGCCTACCATCCCTGTCCTAATATTCCTTTTTACTCTTACTCTTTTCATGTATCCAAATTATGTTTAGATTTTTACCTGTTATCTTAGGTATGATTGAAAAAAATAACTAAATAAATAAAAACTCCCAGAATTCCTCAGCCACCATACACTCTGGGGAATTCTGGGAGCTGATGCCCACAGGCCTTAAAAAAGTTGAGAAACACTCCTTTAAACAAACGGTCTTGACTTTCCCCCTTTTACTTTTCGTTCAAGACGTGTCTGACTACAATTTCATCATCGGCATCAGTTCCCAACCTTATTTACTTATTTACACACACAGGGGTTGTTCAACCACCACTTGTACCGCTGATCCCTCCAGGGGTTGGAGAACAAGCTCTGTGGCTCTTTTTTTCTTTTTTTCCTTTTCTTTTCTTGGGCCGGATCCCATTCTCCCCATGTCTCACAAAAAGCATCCCTTCCTCTCGATCCACCCCCCCCCCGCAAAGGAAACCCCTTACCCAAAATTCGACCGGCTTAAGCCACCAGATCCTAACCCACCCACCCACCCCCAGCAAATAGTCCTTTGGTAAACCTGGAGGAGGAAAATGTTTCTTTGGATGGAGGAGGACAAGGGATCCTCAGGAGCCGGTTGGGAGATCCCTCCAGGAGTCTCCTCCCACCCCTCCTCCCACCCCTCCTCCCACCCCCAGCAAATAGTCCTTTGGTAAACCTGGAGGAGGAAAATGTTTCTTTGGATGGAGGAGGACAAGGGATCCTCAGGAGCCGGTTGGGAGATCCCTCCAGGAGTCTCCTCCCCACCCCCTCCTCCCCACCCCCACCCCAACACCCAATCTGGATCTCCAGCGCTTCTGGAGAGGCGATCCCGTTGCCAGAGACCACCTGTTTTGGATCCGCAGCGGAGTGAAACAAAAGCATGGGAAGAAAGAAAGAAAGAAAGAGAGGGAGAAATTGGGGGGGGCTCCCCTTTCAGTGATAGGAGTGGGGGGGGGTTTCCCCCCCTCGACCATAGGGCCGCCGCCCTCCCTATAGGGGGCGCCCTTCCTCTCACCCGAAGGCGCCCGCGGGCCACAAGCGGGGATCCCCTGGTTGCTCTCCGGGCCTGGCGCAGCAAACGGCGGATGCTCTGGCGGGTGGCGTGGACGAGGCGGCGGGCGGGCGCTCTCCCATTCAGCGGGAGCGCATGGGTGCAAGAGCCCGGCCGCAGGCAGGCTCCTCCTGCTGGCTCCCACTTTGCAAATGCCGAAGCCTCCCGCTGGTTCTCCCGGGTTCCCTTCGGCGGCCGCCTTGCGCTGGGAGCATCCCTCCCGGGCCTGGGGCGATGGGGCAGGTTACTCCAGGTCAATCCCCTCTAACCCCTCCCCACCCCGGCTTCACCCTCCCCTCTCTCTCTCTCTCTCTCCTCCCCCCCCACCCAACCCACTTCCCCGACCCCGGCGCAAGCCACACGCGCTCTCCCCATTGGCGCGGCGCACTCACCCCAAGCCGTGGGCGTCACCAATCAGGCCAGCCCTGGGGGGAGGAGCCAATAAGGAGACGGCGGTGGCCTGAGCGGATCGCCCCGCTCGGTCATTGGCTGCTGGGGAATCCAGCAGGAATATAACCTGCTGGCCGCTGCTGCTGCTGCTGCTGCTATCCGGGTCTAGCTGGAGCAGGAGTGAAAGCCAACAAGTGATAGAATAGAATAGAATAGAATAGAATAGAATAGAATAGAATAGAATAGAATAGAATAGAATAGAATAGAATAGAATAGAATAGAATAGAGTAGGGTAGGGTAGGGTAGGGTAGGGTAGAGTAAATTAGGAATAGAACAGAATAGAATAGAATAGAAATAGAATAGAATAGAATAGAATAGAATAGAATAGAATAGAATAGAATAGAATAGAACAGAATAGAATAGAATAGAAATAGAATAGAATTCTTTATAATATTCATAATAGACTATTATAAATATTATAATATATTTATAATATTTATAATATTATATTATAAATTATATATTATAATATTATAAATACATAATATTTATAATATTATATTTATAATAGAATAGAATTCTTTATTGGCCAAGGGGGGAGCTTTGCTAGCTGAGGAATTCTGGGAGTTGAAGTCCACCAGGCTTAAAGTTTGCCAAGGTTGGAGACCCCTGATCCAGCTTATAGTGTGTCAAGACTTTTTAAGATTATTTTATGGGTTAGCATGAGATGGGAATGCCTCTGAACAAAGGTATTCATACTTTTGATACTGACAGCGTGCCCTCTGGATTTTCGCAATCAGAGGCTTGAGCAAATACTGGATTGTGACCCAAAGGGTAATAATTATATGGCCAACTTCCTTCTGCAGCTTGATTTCTCTGTTCTACGTCTGTAATACGTACAACATGTCAAGACATAGTTTGCACAACTCCATCCCAATTACAGGCTGACACGACATGTTGAGACAGAATTCACTCACTACGAAAGACGACCAGGTTAAACTAATTGTTGTGCCTTCCCACAATAAGTGAATCTCCTTACAAAGCACTTTTTCTTCTATGCTAGTATTTTTATGTTTGGAGGACAAAAAAAAAATTATCATACATTGTTACTACTTAAAGGGAACCATTTTTCCTGATGCAAAAGTACAGGTAATCCTTGACTTAATGACCACAACTGAGGCCAGAATTTCTGTTCTTAAGTGAGGCAGTTAAGTGACTCATGCCCAAATGTATATCCTTTTTGCATGGTGGTTAAGCGAATTGCTGCAGTCGTTAAGGGAACCATGCAGTCGTTAAGTGAATCGAGCTTTTCCCCATTGACTTTGCTTGCCAGAAGCCAGATGGGATGGTCACAAAGGGTGATCACATGATCCCAGAACACTACAACTATTGTTAATACATGCTGATGGCCAAGCACTCAAAATTTTGACGATATGACCGTCGGGCTGTTGCTGGGAAGTCTGGTACTAACGTAACGTTTTTCAGTGCCGTTGTGAACTTAGAATGGTCACTAAACGAACGGTTGTTAAGTCAGGGACTAGCTGTATAAACTTGCAAAGATAAGTTTGTTGAAGCCACTTTCTGGGAAATCTTAGTGTTGCTTTCCAGGATGTTGCAAAAGAATAGAATTTAGGTCAGGATTACAGTATTAGCTATGCTTCTCTTTTACTCAAACCTGCATTAATTTGGAATGATTGTCCCATGTTATTAGACTACCTGTAGGTACTAAGATTTCTGCTGGTACAGAAAGGGACTGTTGGGGCAACTTTACATTGTAACCTTCATAAAGTTCTACTGCAGATGAACTCCTTTGAAATTCAAGGGCTTTTCAAACCGGGTTGAGGCAAATCTGAAATGACTGCAATATATTATCTAGGTGCAATCATTAAGCAGCTTAACATGAAACATTGCATAAAAGTTTGTCCCAGCAGGGGATGATGTAAATAATTGGATTTACAAGCTGATCTTCAGCCAAACACACTTAAAGACTGATAAAATGTGGGGGGAAAAGTTGCTTAATTCGAATGAATCAGAATCAGAAGAGCTGGACGGGACCTTGGAGGTCTTCTAGTCCAGCCCCTTGCTTAAGCAAGAGATTCTGTCCAGTTTCTTCTTAAAAACCTCCAGTGATGAAGCACCCACATCTGAAGGCAAGCTGTTCCAACTGGTTAATTGTTCTGTCAGGAAATATCTCCTTAATTCCAGTTTGCTTCTCTCCTTGATTAGTTTCCATCCGTTGTGTCTTGTCCTGCCTTCAGGTGCTTTGGAAAATAAATTGACCCCCCACTTTTTGGAGCATATGCATGAAGACAAATTCCTTGTGTGTCCAATCACACTTGGCCAATAAAAAAATTCTATTCTATTCTTTGTGGCAGCCCCTCAAATACTGGAATACTGCTATTATGTCCCCTCTAGTCTTTTTTTTCCCCTCTAGACTGGCCATACCCAAATCCTACAACCATTCTTCATATGTTTTTGTCTCCAGGCCTTTAATCATCTTAGTTGCTCTTCTCTGCATTTTTTTCCAAAGTTTCAACGTCTTTTTTGTAATGTGGTGATCAAAATTGGATGCAGTATGCCAGGTGTGGCTTTACCAAGGCTTTATAAAGCAGTACTAATACTTGTGTGATTTTGATTCTATGCCTCTGTTTATACAACCTTCTATTGTGGCAAACTTCTTTCAAATAGTCCTCACTTTACAACCATTTATTTAGTGACCATTTGAAGTTACCCGGCACTGAAAAAAGTCACTTACGTGATCAAAATGTCCTTCTTATTTTAAATCTGGGACATCGTTTGAATAGCCAAATCTGTATTTTACTGGAAATAAATACATGGTCAGAAAAAAAAATTCAACTTTGCAGATGGCCTAAAGCGCATTTGGGGGGCTAAATAGCATACCAGAAAATATATCTGTACTCATTTACCTTCCTGCATGGGCAAGCTTCAGCCATGGCAGCCACTTTGTGAAAGTGCCCACAAGTTATCCTTCTCCAAGTTTTTTTTTTTAATGCCCAGTTCACCCACAGGATTGAAGGGGGGAAAATCCAGGAAAAAAAGTGTTGTTGTTGTTGTTGTTAATTGCGAAGTCATATCCGACCCATCGCGACCCCATGGACAACATTCCTCCAGGCCTTCCTGTCCTCTACCATCCTCTGGAGTCCATTTAAACTCATGCCGACTGCTTCAGTGACTCCATCCAGCCACCTCGTTCTCTGTCGTCCCTTTCTTCGTTTGCCCTCAATCTTTCCCAGCATTAGGCTCTTCTCCAGTGAGTCCTTCTTTCTCATTAGGTGGCCAAAGTATTTCAGTTTCATCTTCAGGATCTGGCCTTCTAAAGAGCAGTCAGGGTTGATCTCCTCTAGGACTGACTTGTTTGTTTGCCTTGCAGTCCAAGGGACTCGCAGGAGTCTTCTCCAGCACCAGAGTTCAAAGGCCTCCATTCTTTGGCGCTCAGCCTTTCTTATGGTCCAACCTTCACAGCCATACATTGCAATTGGGAAAACCATAGCTTTGACTATATGCACTTTTGTTGGCAGGGTGATGTCTCTACTTTTTAGTACTGTCTAGATTTGCCATAGCTTTCCTCCCCAAGAGCAAGCGTCTTTTAATTTCTTGGCTTCATTTTTGCCATGCCTTTCTAAATTCTCATCTCTAGGCTGGAATACAAAAAGAATTAACCTCAAGTGAATCTTTTTGGATGCATTCAACTTGTAGTCCTCAATGGAACTGCATCCACATGGAGGGAAGTATGCAGTGGAGTACCCCAAGGCTCTGTTTTAGGCCCAGTACTCTTCAACATCTTCATCAATGACTTGGACGAGGGGATAGATGGGGAACTCATCAAATTTGCAGATGACACCAAGCTGGCAGGAATAGCCAACACTCCGGAAGATAGGCTCAAGTTACAGAAGGATCTTGACACACTTGAACATTGGGCGCTAATCTAACAAAATGAAATTCAAGGGTGAAAAAAGTACGGTTCTACATTTAGGCAAGAAAAACCAATGCACAGGTACAGTATAGGTGGTACTTCGTTCAATAGTAGTAACTGTGAGAGAGATCTTGGAGTCCTGGTGGACAATCACTTAAATATGAGCTAACAGTGTGCTGCAGCTGCCCCAAAAGTCAACGCAGTTCTGGGCTGCATTAACAGAATCAAGATCATGTGAAGTGTTAATACCACTTTATAATGCCTTGGTAAGGCCACACTTGGAATACTGCATCCAGTTTTGGTCATCACGATGTAAAAAAGATGTTGAGACTTTAGAAGAGTGCAGAGAAGAGCAACAAAGAGGATTAGGGGTCTGGAGATTAAAACGTACAGAAAGTGTAGGAACTGGGTACATCTAGTTTAATGAAAAGGACTAGGGGTGACATCATAGCAGTGTTCCAATATCTCAGGGGCTGCCATAAAGAAGAGGGGGGGGGGGTCAACCTATCCTCCAAAGCACCTGAAGGCAGGACAAGAAGCAATGAATGGAAACTAATCAAGGAGAGAAGCAACCTAGAACTAAGAAGCAATTTCCCGACAGATTTTATTGATGTAACCTTGTAATAAAAATAGACCTAGTACTCTTTCCTGACAGTGAGAACAATAAACCAATGGAACAACTTGCCTCCAGAAGTCGTGGGTGCGCCAACACTGGAAGTTGTTAAGAAGAGATTGGACAATCATTTGTCTGAAATGGTATAGGGTTTCCTGCCTGAGCAAGGGGTTGGACTAGAAGACCTCCAAGGCCTCTTCCAACTCTTGTTATTCTATTATTTGCTTGATACAGGGAGTCCTCCTGGATTTACTCAACCATAAATGGATGCTTTGGGGGTTTCAAGCTTTTTGTCCAGCTCAGAAATCAGCAGGCTATTGAATTCGCTAGCAGTGTAAAAGATTTATAGCAGGGTGTAAAACTTTTATTACAGACGCTGTAAACAGCAATTGCAATTTACAAAAAAAGTTGCTGTGAGCTACAGACTTTAATATCCAGCATCAAGGAGAACTCTAATCTATGCAGCTATAAAATAGAGCCCAGTGCAGAGTTTCAGGCAGAGTAGCAAAACTTTGTAAATCAAGGGTGTATCATTTGAGTCTTGGTTGTCCACATGATCTTTAACAAAATGCATTAGATTACTTGCCTAGGAGTGTTCCTAAGGTAAAGGTAAAGGTTCCCCTCGCACATACATGCTAGTCGTTGCCGACTCTAAGGGGTGGTGCTCATCTCCGTTTCGAAGCCGAAGAGCCAGCGCTGTCCGAAGACGTCTCCGTGGTCATGTGGCCGGCATGACTCAATGCCAAAGGCGCACAGAACGCTGTTCTCTTCCCACCAAAGGTGGTCCATTTTTTTCTACTTGCATTTTTACATGCTTTCGAAACTGCTAGGTTGGCAGAAGCTGGGACAAGTAACGGGAGCTCACCCCGTTACACAGCAGCACTAGGGATTCGAACCGCCGAGCTGCCGACCTTTTGATCGACAAGCTCAACCTCCTAGCCCCTGAGCCACCGCATCCCTAGGAGTGTTCCTAATCAGTGCCAATTCTATGTTGGTAGATTACCTTTCGGTAAGGAACAATAAAACAGGGTGTGGTGCAAGTATTCAGTGGCACGGGAGCCACAAGCAGGTCAACTGGTCCAGAATGCGTTAGTGTGAACAGTAAATGCAGTTTCTTTCCAGGTGCAATTCAAGGTGCTGGTCATCACCCTTAAAGCCCTACATGGCATAGTGCCAGTTTATTGGTAGGACCATCTTTCCCTAAAGACATTTACCTGTCCTCCCAGGTCAGAAAGATGCCCGCGCTCTTAGTCCCTTCCCCCAGATTGTCATCTAATAGGAGTTGGAAATGAGAGGTCTTTTATATAAGTCTTTGTAGCTTGCTTGAAATGAAGGGTCCTTGTTGCTCTCTGAGTTTGGTTGTTTTCTTGCAGATGATTCATTACCCAGTGAACTGATGTTACCTACAGTTGGGAATGAAAGATCTGCAAGAAAACAACCAAGAGCACCAACGACCCTTCATTTGAACCCTGAGCTACAAATAGCAATAGCACTTAAGACTTATATACCGCTTCGTAGTGCTTTATAGTCTTCTCTAAGCGGTTTACGGAATCAGCATATGGCCCCCAGCAATCTCATTTTACTAACCTCAGAAAAATGGAACACCGAGTCAACCTTGTGCCTGTCAGAGCAGAATTACAGGTAGTCCTTGTCTTACGACCACAACTGAGCCCAACATTTCTGTTGTTAAGTGAGTTTTCCCCCTTTTACGACCTTTCGTGCCACCGTTAAATGAATCATTGCAGTTCATATAAGTTAGTAGCCTGGTTGCTAAGTGAACCTGGCTTCCCCATTGACTTTGCTTGTCAGGTTGCAAAAGGTGGTCACATGACCTTGGGACATAGCAGCTGTCATATATACGAACCACTTGTCAAGAATTTTGATCACATGATCATGGGGAAGCTGCAAATGGTTTTGTCTCTTTTTTAGTGCCGTTGTAACTTCGAAAGATCGCTAAGTGAACTGTTGTAAGTCGAGGACTACTTGTACTGAATTCTAAGCCAGTGGTCTCCAACCTTGGCAACTTTAAGACTTGTGGATTTCAACTCCCAGAAGCAAAGCTGGCTGAGGAATTCTGGGAGTTGAAGTCCACAAGTCTTAAAGTTGCCAAGGTTGGAGACCACTGTTCTAAGCACTATAGCTCTAAATATTCTCTTTTATTTTACTCTAACCTCCTAAATTTCTTCTCCTTCTGTGAAGCTTTGAAGACCTGGCTCTTCCCCTCAAGCCCGGAGATAACATTGGATGACTACACAAGAGAAGTTTAACTTGGCACCACATTTTTGTTGTTTTTAATGCTTTCATCAGTCCGTTTGTATCATTATAATTTCTGTAGCAATAGATTATCCATTGCCGGCTTGCTGGGTCTGTCGCAACTTCGCCAGAGCCCCTTTAGGCAGGTCATTTCAAGGTGACTCAGAATGGCCTTCGTGGCTCCTTTAACCATCCTGCAGGGTAAGGCCACGCCATAGCTTCACCCACGCCTAGCAAACCCTTACTTTGTCCTGTTGCCACCTCTCACAACGTGGATGAAGGGTCGGACTTTGAGAGGTCAAAGACACACTATAACAGCATCAAGTA
This sequence comes from Ahaetulla prasina, assembly GCF_028640845.1. Taxonomy (NCBI): domain Eukaryota; kingdom Metazoa; phylum Chordata; class Lepidosauria; order Squamata; family Colubridae; genus Ahaetulla; species Ahaetulla prasina. Next base: position 11,136,184 of record NC_080539.1, read on the forward strand.
ACAATCACTGAATCTGCCAGTAAAGAAAAAAAACACAATTCTGTTATCTCCCTCAACGCCCAAAGCCGTAAAAGACAAAATAAAGAAGAATGATTTCGTCTGTTTAATTTTAATATGATTTTATATGCTGTTTTAACTTTTGACTGGGAGCTTCCCAGAGTTGATTAGTAGACAGTCAGCCCTATAAATGCTTTCTTTTAAATAAATAAGTTCTAGGGAATGTTGTTAAATCTGTCTTCCGCTACCTCTGAATGATGAATACTAAATCAAGGGAGTTAGAAACATTACGGAGATTTTATATAATAGAAAGTGAGTTGTTCAAGGAACTTTGCTGACAGCCTTGAAATCAGGGTTGTTTGCCACAATCACTGCATCAGATGCCAAATTCCATCTGGTTGTTAGCAGCCATTGGTTTCTGCTCTGATGAAGTCTTAGCTAGCTCGTAAATCCTTCCTTTTTGCAGTGTATAAAGCAGGAATTTTTCCTTGGTTAAAAAACACCAATTAACCATTTCCAATAAAGTTGGAACCAGCCGTTTCAAGCGCAAAACGTTTCGAATTCAGAACAGAGTGGACAGACAAAACAATTTTGAGTTCAAATTGTTTTGAGTTCAAAACATTTGGCATACTACTAGGGTTTGCCAGAATTAAGATGGGTTTTGTCTAAGTGAGCACAAAATAATCCTTTTTACTTGTGTAGAAGAAATGGGGTTTTTCTCTCCCTCTCTCTTTCACACACACATACAACAGCAGAGTTACTGTAGGCCATGCAACGAAAGCTCAGCAACACCGTATTCTGGACTAACAAAAGAAAACATTGTTTTAGATTTAGAACATGAAGGAAAAAATGAGACACAACAACATGGCATTATGAGCTTAATACTTTTTTAAAAAATCAACACATGTGGAAATGCATCTTTCATCAGAAGAGCCTCATACAAAAAGTTGTTTTCCAACATTAAAGGAAGGAAATAATCATTCAAATTTAAATTAGGTTGACAGATACTCAGAACTAGAAATACCTCCCATTACAAACTGCGTATTCAGGAGTAAGATGTAATTTTAACAGCTTTGTATCTTCCCTTTAAAAAGGCCATAATCTGGTCTGATTAAAATTGTATTATTCTATTTTTCTTTCAATCATTTAATCCAGTTAAATTATTGGAATTAATTAAGGACAAGTCTTATGAAAAGGCTATGACGTATGAAGGCCACTGAGGGAGAATCAAAGGAACTTCCGCTTTTAAGAGGTCAAAAGCTGGATGTGTTTTTTTTCCTCAGCTATTTTAATATTTTCTTCAAGTGGGAGGAGGTTTGAGGGGGGGTTTGCCCATTTTGGAAATTGCTGAGTTCTTTCTCTAAACAAAATAACTGTTAACTGCTGAAAAACAAAATGCAAATTAAAAAAAACACAAATTTACACCATCCCCATTTTAACACGATACAATCTAGTTTTTCCTACTGAAGCAGACCAAACATCTGTTAAGGAGATAAAACTTTTCATCATCTGTATCAACATTTAATCACTTTTAACATTTCATCTTATTTATTTTTTTGCAGCCCCAGATATCAAGGTAGCTCTAGGCAGTTTACACACCATAATCATAGGAAAGGGACAAAAACAGATAAAAAAATCATAATCACAGTATTGTAAAAGTTTTAGCATTCCCCTTAACTTTCGATTGACACAGAAATGTGTCAGGGATTGATTTTTTTAGAAAGAAATAATGCTGTACAATATACAAACATTTCGCACCTTTTTTTTTCTGGTCAGTTTTTTTTTTTTTATAGAAGAAAGAATTAGGGTTCAGTTCTTTACAACTGTTTGCTCAAGATATGAATTTTGCATTAAGAACATCAAATGTAAATCATATCATAAAACCATAATGTAGAAATGAAAAAAAAATCTTTTTTTTTTCATTTCTACAGTATGTTCTGCCTCTAGATATTAATTCATATTGCAACAATATAGGATTGAAACTTGAAAGGCTACATCAGCAATAGCAATGATTGCTCTTGATGTAGCAATACATTATTTTTTCAAGTAATAGGTATATTCAGGTAGCCCTTGACTTACAGCTGTTTGCTTAGTGACTGTTCAAAGTTCTAAAGTTGCCCCAACTGGTAGTCATGACTGTATTTCGGTTGCTCAACAACTGGCCCATTTAATTAAATAAATTAAATAAATTTAAAGCTGTTTGCAGTGCCCCATGGTCACGTGTTTTGCCGGAAACTGTTTTTTACTTCTGGTTTCCAGCAACCGGCCCATTTGCTACAATGCGAACATTGGGCTCACTTAACAACTCCGGAGGAATACTTGTATACACAGAAAAGAAGGCAAAATATGCAGCCTGTATAACAAAGAACTTTTTTGTTAGTTACACTTTTCTTCTGAAATGCCAAATGGCTGCTTAAGTTCATGGATTTTTAGCACTTAACAGATGCTTTTATAAATAGGGGGAAAGAATAAATATATGTCGTCTCCTATTACAGAAGTAGTCTATTTGACCTGTTTCTAGGTAAGAAGCAAACAAAAAAAGAAAGAAAGACTCTTGCTTCATTGGGCTAATTGAAGTATTTTGTTTTTAACTGGTGCCAGGCAGGTGTGACTGAGGCATTATAGACCAACTCTTAACAAAATCTTATGATCTCAAGCTTTCACTAAGTCAATATATAAATAAAGTCACTAAGTCGGTAAAACCTTGAATAAACCTGTAAAGTAAAATGACTGATCTAATGATGGGTGCCTGATGATGGGGCCGTCAATCTAGTTTCCACTACAAAACCCATCTCCTTCCTAACTACAAAGATACATCATGTAGACATATGTACAATGCACTCGAGTTTAGGGTTCCAGGTAGCTTACAAATAATAACTATGCAATGGCATTTTGATTGGCTGAATTGACCCAATATTGCCACAGGAAGTTAGTTAACTCATTAACTGTTACTTAGTTAAATTTATTGGCTGCCCAACTCAAGAACTTTCATGTTCTTTAAAGCGGTCTTTGTATTAAAAAGCATCCTTTAAGCTTCAATCCCTACATCAGGGGTGCCCAAAGTTGGCAATTTTAAGACTTGTGGACTTCAACTCCCAGAATTCTGGGAGTTTGGACACCCCTGCCCTACATAGTATTAAAAATACCCTTGGATTTCTGGATGACTCTGATTATTATCGATCTGAATCACTTCCGATCTCCTGCTTAATGTCGCTATCTCCTCCAGCATTGTCCTCCTCTTCGCTTTCTTTATCCCAGTCCTTCATTGAGGCTCCCATCATGTAATCGTCTCGCAATATACTCCATGCTGGAGCGTCTTCAGATTTCGGTTTATTCTGAGAATTTAGAGATGGAAAGTAGAGGAAAATTCAGCATATAACAACTAAAACAGAAAAGTGGATGTAGGACGGTACAGGTAGTCCCCGACTTACGACTACAATTGAGTCCAAAATTAGTAAGCATCCGAATTTAAAAGCATGCGACCATGGGGATGCCGCAACGGTTGTTAAGTATGGGAAATGGTTATAAGTCACTTTTTTCAGTGCTGTTGTAACTTCGAATTGTCACTAAATGAACTGTTTTAAGTCAAGGTCTGCCTGTATACTGTACAAGCCAGAAAGAAGGCTGAGAAAATATCTACAGATTCCTCACATCCTGAACATCAACTTTTCACTTCTCCCCTCAGAATGCCTCCACAGAGCACTGCATGCCAAAACAACCAGACACAGGGAGAGTTTTCCCTCCATGCCATCACTCTGCTAAACACCTAATTCCCACAGCACTGTCTTATGCCTCAAGGTATTTACCCATATAGTAAGGATGTATTGCTATTATCCTTCTCGTCTTTCCTATTGCTTTCTCTTATTGCTACCTTATAATTTATCACTTGTTGTTTGTATCTTTATGATTGTATCTTATGATTTACAATCTTTGACTTATCGCTTTGTTGCTATGTACACTGCGAGCTTACCCACCGGAGACAAATTCCTCGTGTGTCCAATCATACTTGGCGAATAAAGAATATTTCTATTCCTTTCAAATCCATGTACAGCAGGGGTGTCAAACTTGATTTCATTGAGGGCTACATCAGGGTTGTGTTTGACCTCGGAGGGCCGTGGTAGCCTGGCTATTAGGGGCGTGACATGGGACTTGTGCCAGGGGACCTGTGATGACCAAATGCTAAGGAACGAACTAACTTCCTTCCTTCCCTTTTTTTCTTTCCCGGTTCATTCTTTCTTCTTCCTTCTCCTCTTTCCTTATTTTTCCTTCCTTGCTCTCTTCCTATCTTTCCTTCTTCTTGTCTTTCCTCTTTCCCTTTCTCCTTTCCTGTCTCTTCTTGCATGCTCAAATGCAAAAGGGGAAACATTTCTTCTTTTATTTTGTTTTTAGTTTGTTTTGATAGCCCTCTATCAAAAATGGAGGCCGGGAGTCCTTGTGCATCCCACCGCACCCTGTTTTCAGCCTGCATGTCCTCCTGCAGCCCTTTGCCAGTGAAAACGGAGCACAGGGGTCGCACTCGCCCCCCGAGTTCAGTTTTTGCTGGCAGAGGCACTGTGGGCCGGTCCTTTGCTGTTCCTAGGCCGGCCCCAGGGACCAGATCTAAGCAGCTCGTGGGCCAGGGCCGGGCCAGGGCCTTGTGTTTGACACTCCTGAGGTACAGAGTGTCTTTGACTTAGAATCACTTGTTTAGCGACTGTTCAAAATTATGACAGCACCGAAAAAAGTGAGTGAACATCCCTTACCTGACGGCTGTTTGATGACTTTCTAGCAGAGTTTTGTTCCATTTCTTTTCCATCCATTCCTCGGAGGACGCTGATGAAGTCTCTTTTGGAAACCGAGGAGATCAATTTTGCTCGCTTCCTCTCAGAACTGCCTGCTTCTTTTATCTTCTCATCCACGTTTGTTTGGTGCTTCCGGACCGCGTTGAATAACTGAACTACACCCCTGGAAATTAAAAGGAATCATTAGGCAGCTAGGTTTAATGACAGAAGCAATGTTTGTGGTCCCTCTCGACACAGCCTCAACAAGGAACCCTAATTATAGGTAGTCTTCCAATTTACGGCCACAATTGGGCCCAGAATTCCCATTGCTAAGCAAAGCATTTAAGGGAGTCATGCCAATTTTAGGGTCCTTTTTTCTTTTCTTTTTCCTAGAATTGTTAAGAGAATCCAGCTCCCCCCTGCAATTGACTCTGCTTGTCAGAAGCCAGCTGGGAAGGTCGCAAATTGAGATCCCAACGATCCCGGCAAGTGTTGTATATTTATGCCAGTTGCCAAATGCTGAATTTTGACCATGTAACCATGGTGATGCTGAGGCGGTTCTAAGTGTGAGTGCCAATGGTAAGTAATTTTTTTTCAGTGCTATTGTAACTTTGAATAATCATCAAACCAGTGGCTGTCGAGGACTAACTGTAGGGTTAAGATATCAGAAATATTTTTTTTCAATTACCAGGATTATTCAATAGTCAAAGAAATCCAGCTGGGTTATTTGATACATTACAATCTAGTTCTAAACTATATTTTATGGTTTTTAATAAGACTTCTGAACACTTTGGCTGATATTTTACGAGACAGTCCCATATACTGGTGGTCCTCGACTTACAACAGTTCATTTAGTGACCGTTCAAAGTTACATCAACACTGAAAAAAAGTGACTTGTGACCATTTTTCACACTTATAACCGCTGCAGCATCCCCATGTTCCCATGTTCCAAATTTGGATGCTTGGCAATTGGTTCATATTTACGAACATATTCGCCATGTCCCAGGGTCATGTGATCCCCTTTTGTGACCTTCTGACAAGCCAAGTCAATGGGGAAGCCAGATTCACTTTACAACTGCGTTACTAACTTAACACCTTCAGTGATTCACTTAACAACTCTGGCAAGAAATGTCATAAAATGGGGCAAAACTCACTTAACAAATGTCTCTCTTAGCAACAAAAATTTTGGGCTCCATAGTGGTCGTAAGTCGAGGTCTATCTATACAAATCATTCAAGTCACTCCAATCAGCCAAGAATTTGATTTGATCAAAAGAAGTTCATCTTGCAAAAGCTTTTTGGTTTGCTTTGCTGTACTGGTTAAGACACCAGGCTAGAAATCAGGCAACTGGGAGTTCTAATCCCACCTTAGGGCATGAAAGCCAGCTTGGTGACTTTGGGCCAATCATCAGAAGACTGAATTTTAATCCCGCCTTAGGCATGTAGGCCAGCAGATGACTTTGGGACAGTCACCAGGAGCCTGCGAGTTCAAGTCCCACCTTAGGGATGAAAGTCAGTGACTTCGGGCCAGTCCCCCTGTCACAGACCAACCCACCTCACAGGGGTGGTGTTGTGGGGAAAGTAGGAGGAAGAAGGAATACAAGTAGTCCTCAACTTACAACAGTTCATTTAGTGACTGTTCGAAGTTACAACGGCAACGGAAAAAAGTGACTTGTGAGTTTTTCACACGTACGACCTTTGCAGCATCCCCAGGGTCACATGATCAAAATTCAGACTTTTGACAATTGATTCATATTTACGACAGTTGCAGTGTCCTGGGGTCACGTGATCACCTTTTGTGACCTTCTGGCGAGCAAAGTCAATGGGGAGCCAGGTCCACTTAACAACCAGGTTACTAACTGCAGCGACTCACTTAACAACAGTGGCAAGAAAGGCCATAAAATGGGGCAAAACTCATATTTCCAAAGAACAAACCTTCACTTTTACCTGGTGGCAATCCTCTGAAGGTTTCTCTCAACTTCTCTGTCTTTGACAACATCTGGCTTCACTCGGCACATCATTTCCCATTCCCGCTTTTTATTCAGCTGGATGACAAGCACAGGGGAGAAATTAGTCATTTAATAGAAAGGACTGAAGGAAGAATCAATCCTTTCTAGCTGATGGTTATGAAGTGAAAATGCCCTCCAAACTGTAATCTGCTACAGGAGCTCAGCCAGCTTTGAATTCTGGGAGCTGAAGTCCACAAGTCTTAAAGTTGCCAAGGTTGGAGACCCCTGATCCAGACTCACCTAGAGTTGGACAACCTCTAAATTTTGTAACATAAAAACAGAATTAAAACATTCGTTTTATAGATTTAACAACAGATTATTTACATTTATTTTTAATCCAATTTATATGGCTGCCCATGGATCCAAGAAACCCTAGACAGTTGGGTCGTTAACAATAGATAACTTACAAAAATTAGGGTTTTGTCGTATAGGGAATCCTCGACTTAACAACCATCCATTTAGTGACTATTCAGAGTTGCAATGCCGCTGAAAAAAAGTGACTTACAGTGACCATCACAGCATCCCGATGGTCATGTGATCAAAATTTGGGCCGTTGGCAACCAACATGTATTTAGGATGGCTGCACCATGTCAGGTCATGTGATCATCATTTGCAATCTTCCTAGCCAGCTTCTGACAAGCAAAATCAACGGGGGAAATCTGGATTTGCTTAACGACGGTGTGATTAACACGTTCTGTGATTCGCTTAACAACGATGGCAAAAAAATAATAATCAGGGGGAAGTCACTTAACAACCACCTCACTTAGCAATGGAAATTCTGGTCTCAATTGTGATCCTATGTTGAGCATAACCTGTATCTCAGCCACTGCACACCTCTTGAATGTAGCAGTGATATACAACTGCTTTCCCTACCTTCTTCCTCTGCTCCAATCTCTCTTGCTTTTCTTTTTTTCGTTCTACGTCCCGCTCCTTGTTTTTCAACAGGATTGTGGGCTTATTACTAGAAATCTTTTTGTTAAGCACTTTGGCCATGGCTTCAGCCCATCCAGCATTTCCTGTTTCTTTGGATTCCTCTTCATCTTTAACTCTGGTATCTGGAGTCTTAGGGGTATCATCATCACCCTGCTCTCCATCATCACTTGAAAAGCTATCTTCTGGAACCCCTGAACTCCACTCGGATCCTAAAAGAAACAGAATATCTTTGTTACTTGCATCATATCCATAACCAAAATACTTTTATCTATATTTCTGCAACCCAACAAGACAGACACAGACTTCAGAGGATTATTAGAATTGCAGAAAAAACAATGGCTACCAACCCGCCTTCCACTGAGGACCTGTATACTGTGAAAATATTTACGGACCCCTCACATCCTGGACATAAACTGTTTCAACTCCTACCCTCAAAACGATGCTACAGAGCACTGCACACCAGAACAACTAGACACAAGAATAGTTTCTTCCTGAACACCATCATTCTGCTAAACAAATAATTCCCTCAACACTGTCAAACCAGTTACTAAATCTGCACTAATCTTCTCATCGTTCCTATCACCCATTCCTCCCACCTATGACTGTAAGACTGTAACCGTTGCTTGTATCCTTACGATTGATAGTTTCCTGATTATTTGTACCCTATGACTATCATTAAGTGTTGTACCTTATGATTCTTGACAAATGTATCTTTTCTTTTATGTACACTGAGAGCATATGCACCAAAGACAAATTCCTTGTGTGTCCAATCACACTTGGCCAATAAAAAATTCTATTCTATTCTATTCTATTCTAATTATAATTCTAATCATAATTCTATTCTATTCTATTTTTACTTAATTCAATTCAGTTTTTTTAAACTAATAGCCCACAAGAACAAGAGGAGCTTGTATCATTTCAAGGAAATGATGAGAATGTGTGTTTTGTACAACTAAGATGATTTCTGGCAGGGCCAAGATGGCGTAGTGCAATCCATCTACATCTGCTTGATCTCACAGAGGGCTTTGATACTATTGATCATTATATCTTTTTGAACTGTGTCTAAGGATTAGGAGCACAGAGCACTGTTTTGTAAGCTGGCAAAGAAGTGAAAGAAGGGTGTATACTCTCTCTTTATTTATTTAAGCCTGAATATTCAGTATATTAAGGGTAGTTGGACTGAAAGAAGATACGGTTTTAAAATTGAAGGAAAAAACATCAACAATCTGTACTATCCTAATGTGGCTACTTGATAGCCAAAACATGGAAATTTTTTCTCCTAAAATCAAAGATAAAGACAACCAATCTAATGACAAAGGTACAACAATCAGGATTGACAATGAAGAGGTATATATCTTCTTTTAGGATTACCCATTAACAGTAAAGAAAAAGCAATCAATAAATATGCAATGGATATTTATGCAATAGCATTTGTTAGGAGCAGCCACGAAGGCCTTGTAAAAATATTCAGATGCTGTGATATCTACAAAGATCACAATAGTACAAGCAACACTAAGAAAGTGAATGTCAGATCCCAAAGAAGCAGGATAGAGCAGAGGATGACCAGCAGCCAGGAGGATGGACTGAGTTACAATGGCTATAAGTGAACAGTTACAACACCTGAAGGATCAAGTTGAAAACAGATCCTCCAGGGGAAATTTATTTACGTGGTCACGAGGGCTCTACATCAGCATAATCAATCTCTCAATTTCACTACCTTATGAGGAAATGTCATCAGTGTAAAGTTTAGAGGGGAAACAACTGCCCAAGGAGCTGCTGATCCAGTTCTACAGAGGAATTATTGAGTCTGTCATTTGCACCTCTATAACTGTCTGGTTTGGTTCTGCAATCCAACAAGAAAGACACAGACTTCAGAGGATAATTAGAACTGCACAAAAATCAATGGCTACCAACCTGCCTTCCATTGAAGACCTGTATACTGCACGAGTCAAAAAGAGGGCTGCGAAAATATTTACAGACCCCTCGCATCCTGGACATAAAACTGTTTCAACTCCTACCCTCAAAACGACACTACAGAGCACTGCACACCAGAACAACTAGACACAAGAACAGTTTTTTCCCCAACACCATCACTCTGCTAAACAAATAATTCCCTCAACACTGTCAAATTATTTACTAAATCTGCACTACTATTAATCTTCTCATTGTTCCCATCACCCATCTCTTTCCACTTATGACTATATGACTGTAACTTTGTTGCTGGCAATCTTTATGATTTATATTGATATATTTGACCATCAGTTGTGTTGTAAATGTTGTACCTTGATGAACATATCTTTTCTTTTATGTACAATGAGAGCATATGTACCAAGACAAATTCCTTGTTTGTCCAATCACACTTGGCCAATAAAAAAATATATCCTATTCTATTCTATTTAATATCGTGAGGTCCTTGGTGCTCTTTGAGCTTGGTTGTTGTTTTTTTGCAGAGGTTTCATTGCTAGGTAACATTGCTAGTACCGATGTTACTTATTAGCTAGTTGAACATATGTTGTGCACTAATAAAGATCTGAACAGAAAACATCTGCAAGTAAACAGCCAAGCTCAGAGAGTACCAAGGACCCTACAGTTCAACCCTGAGGTACAATTATTATTTTCTAGTAGTGGCAATTAATATCGAGCAAAGAAATAAATCAATCCAAGAAAATGAGGGGTCCTTGGTGCTCTCTGAGCTGGCTTGTTTTCTTTTTTTAAAATATTATGAGTATCTACCACTGGTGATGTTACCTAGTTTGGGTAATGCAAGAAACTAAGCAAGCTCACAGAGCACCAAGGACCCCTCACCATGTGGGGGGCTGAGACATGGAAAAGCAACAGATACCAGATCTAATGAGCCGGGAAAGAAGGCGATATTAATCAGACATCCCCACCCTATAGAGTCCCCTTTATCCTACACTTCCCGTTATAAATACAGACGATTTGTCCGTTTTAAGCAGAAAATCCCTTTTGCTTTCTCCACAAATGCCGCCGCCTTTTCTCCCATCGGCCATCCATTAGCCGGCTAGCCGGCTAACCAATTGCAAATCCCGTCCCAGGCTTTACCACTCTCGTTTTCTTCCAACTCAGCGCTGGGAACTTTCGCCGCCCCACGTGGATCTACGGCAGCAGCCGCCATCTTGCTGGTCCCTGCCCCTTAAGCGATCCGGGGAAAACACGCAGCCGTCACAAAAGTTCCGGGCGGGACTATTTCTAGAGACCGGAAGTGGGGTGGGGCGGGATTTTTACCTGTTGCAGGCATATAATCGTTTAATTCTGATGGGATTAATATTAATAAATTTAATAGCCCATCGTTTAATTCTGATGGGAGGAACGTAATAGCGATTGGAAGTGATCTGCTGCTGGCAATTAAGGATGACGGGGGGAACCGGGGTTTTTTCAGCACAATGTAGTGTGCCTCCTCTAGAGTCGCTTTGGACAGCGAGATGGGGGAAGGAAGGAAGGAAGGAAGGAGAAAGGGAAGGAGGGAGGGAAAAGGGAGCGGATAGAAAGGAAGGAGAATAAGAGGGAATGGGAAGGGAGGGAGGTAGAAAAGAAGGAGAATAAGGGAGGGAGGGAGGGAATGGGAAGGAAGGAAGGAGGGGGAAAGGAAGAGAAGGGAGGGGATAGAAAAAAAGAATAAGGGAGAAAATGAGAAGGGAGTGGGTAGAAAGAATAAGGAAGGGTGGGAATAGGAAGGAAGGAAGGGGTAGAAAGGAAGAAGAATAAGGAAAAGTGGGAATGGGAAGGAAGGGAGGGGTAGAAAGAAAGGATAAGGGAGAAAATGGGAAGGGGTAGAAAGAATAAAGGAGGGAATAGGAAAGAACGAGTAGAAAGGAAAGAGAATAAGGAAAAGGGAATGGGAAGGAAGGGAAGGGAGGGGGTTGAAAGAAAGAATAAGGGAGAAAATGGGAAGGGGTAGAAAGAATAAGGGAGGGAATAGGAAAGAACGGGTAGAAAGGAAGGAGAATAAGGAAAAGAGGGGAAGGGAGGGGAGGAGTTGAAAGAAAGAATAAGGGAGAAAATGGGAAGGAAGGAGGAATAGGAAGGAAGGAAGGGGTAGAAAGGAAGAAGAATAAGGAAAAGTGGAAATGGGAAGGAAGGGAGGGGTAGAAAGAAAGAATAAGGGAGAAAATGGGAAGGGGTAGAAAGAATAAAGGAGGGAATAGGAAAGAACGAGTAGAAAGGAAAGAGAATAAGGAAAGGGAATGGGAAGGAAGGAAGGAGGTTGAAAGAAAGAATAAGGAGAAAATGGGAAGGGTAGAAAGAATAAGGAGGAATAGGAAAGAACGGGTAGAAAGGAAGGAGAATAAGGAAAAGAGGGGAAGGGAGGGGAGGAGTTGAAAGAAAGAATAAGGGAGAAAATGGGAAGGAAGGGAGTGGGTAGAAAGAATAAGGAAGGGAGGGAATGAGAAGGAAGGGGAAAGGAAAGAAGGGGTAGAAAGGAAGGAGAATAAGGAAAAGCGGGAATGGGAAGGAAAGGAGGGGCTAGAAAGAAAGAATAAGGGAGAAAATGGGAAGGGAGGGGGTAGAAAGAATAAGAGAGGAAATAGGAAGGAAGGGGTAGAAAAGGCGAATAAGGAAAAGAGGGAATGGGAAGGAAGGGAAGGGGCAGAAAGAAAGGATAATAAGAGAGGGAATGGGGAGGAAGGGAGGGGGTAGAAAGGAGAATAAGGAAAAGTGGGAATGGGAAGGAATGAAAGGAAAGAGTACAAGGAGAGAGGGGAGGGAAGAGAAACAAAGAAATGGGAGGGGGGAGGAAGGAGCCTGCAAGAAAGCAATTCTCGATCAATGCAAGCAATGGAGTAAGAAGCTCCTCCTTGTAAAGCAGAATTGGGCAGGTCTACTGGGATTTCATTCTGAATAAGTGGACTCAATGGGTGACTTACAATGCAAGGTTGCGGGCCAGACTCTGAATGGAGCTTCCCAAAATAGTGTTTCCCAACCTCAGAAACTTAACCCAAAGGTGCTTTGCCAAAAAGCAACCGGACTAAGAAAGTCCAGTTTCCCTTTTGAAAAGGGATGATCGAGACTCTCCATAGACAGAGGTTGTCCTCGACTTACAACTGTTCGTTTAGTGACCAAAGTTACAACAGCACTGAAAAGTGTGACTTATGTCCATTTCTCACACTTATGACCTTTGCAGCATCTTTATGGTCATGTGATCAAAATTCAGGTTGCTTGGCAACTTAACTCATTTTTGACTTGCTGTGTCCCGAGGTCATGCGATCCCTTTTTGCAACCTTCTGACAAGCAAAGTCAATGGGGAAGCCAGATTCACTTAACAACCAGATTACTAATTTATCAACTGCAGTGACTCACTTCACAACGGTGGCAAGAAAGGTCATTAAAATGGGGCAACACTAACTTAAACGTCTCATTTAACAACAGAAATGTTGGGCTCAATTAATGGTCATAAATCAAGGACTATCTGTACTCCGAAATTAAAGATGTGTGTGGACTTCATTCAATACCCAGAATTCCCCCAGCCAGAATTCTGGAGTTGGAAGTCTTAAATATCTTTGAAGCGAGACCCCAATGCTTTATAATACAAGTGCTTTATGTTTATTTGTTAGGATTATAACAAGATCAGATATTACCAACTTGTATAAAAGTCAACGTGTCACTTAGAAAGCAGAAGTATACCATTGGGCAGGTATATGGTGTTGCAAGCTTTTGGGAAAGTGCAGAAATATTTCTACAAACTGTTTTTGTAACTATGTGGCAAAGAGGAGGGGGCATCGAGAGTAACACGTGTATCCAGAAGGTGTATGATAAGAGTAGACCATATATGGGCTTTTGTTTATTTCAACCAATTAGGATAACTTCTTTTTTCTTTTGGCAATGTCTGTAACCAAAAAGTATAAAAGATTATGTTTAAGCCATGCTCGATGCTCAGACCTTTGTTTTCCACCCGAGTGGGGGTCTGTGTCCTATTTGCGCAAATAATAAATTAATTCTTGTTTCTCAAATCCTTCGTGGTCTTGTCTCCTCACTTTAAGACGTAAGTTTTCTACAACATCTTGAGGTTGAGAGAAGCACTTGATTTATTTACCATACAGCATTACTCTGGTCATTCGTTTCCCATTTTTCATTGCTTAATGGTTCATTTTAGAACGAAATTTAAGTTCGCATTGGAGTGCTTTATTTCCCATATTGTCTTAATTATTTTTTGGGGGGGATGAAGGGCCAGCAGGCTAACAGATTAACAGAGTTGGATGGGATTTTAGAGGTCATCTAGTCCAGGGGTCTCCAACCTTGGTCCCTTTAAGACTTGTGGACTTCAACTCCCAGAATCCCTCAGCCAGCAATTCTGGGAGTTGAAGTCCACAAGTCTTAAAGGGACCAAGGTTGGAGACCCCTGATCTAGTCCAACCCCACCCCCCCTCAATAGAATAGAATAGAATAGAATAGAATTTTTTATTGGCCAAGTGTGATTGGACACACAAGGAATTTGTCTTGGTGCATATGCTCTCAGTGTACATAAAAGAAAAGATACCTTCATCAAGGTACAACATTTACAACACAATTGATGATCAATATATCTATATAAATCATAAGATTGCCAGCAACAAGTTATAGTCATACAGTCATAAGTGGAAAGAGATTGGTGATGGGAACTGTGAAACGATTAATAGTAGTGCAGATTCAGTAAATAGTTTGACAGTGTTGAGGGAATTATTTGTTTAGCAGAGTGATGGCCTTCGGGGAAAAACTGTTCTTGTGTCTAGTTGTTCTGGTGTGCAGTGCTCTATAGCGTCGTTTTGAGGGTAGGAGTTGAAAGTTTATGTCCAGGATGCGAGGGATCTGCAAAGACTATTGCTAACATAGTGTAAGCCGCCCTGAGTCTTCGGAGAAGGGCGGGATATAAATGCAAATAAAATATATATATATATTTTCACGGCCCTCTTCTTGATTCGTGCAGTATACAGGTCCTCAATGGAAGGCAAGTAATTATTTTCAAGCAGGGGACCCTATTTTATTTTTATTTATTTCATTTCATTTCATTTGGCTCATCCAAATAGCTATAATAGTCTCGCCCTCCTCTTCCTTTCTCCTTCATTCATGCTTAAAACGGACACCTGGAGAGCGCGTGCCCGCCAACTTCTCCCCCGCGCGTGCGCGCCACAAAAGAACGTTCCCGGGCGCGCGCGCTCTTCCCGAAAAGGCGGGAAAGGAGGGGGCAGGGCCCGCCCGAGGGAGGGAGGGGGCGGGGGGGAGAAAAAGGCGGAGCCGCGTGCGCGACCTCCCCGGCGCCCCGCCCATTCCCGATCGCGCCCGAGCACGTCCGAGCGGGAGCGTGAGGAGGAGGAGGAAGAGGAGGAGGCGGCGCGTGCGCCGGCAGAGCATCAACAAGGGAGGGCGAGAGGAAAAAAAAAAAGAGAGGCAGAAAGATTTAAGGACCTTCCGCCCGGGTTGGTTGGTTGTCCGGAGCAGGTATCGTTGAACGTCAGAAAGCCGGCCGAGGCGCAAAGCAAGCCGGCTTCGGTGGAACGAAAAAAGTGAAGGAAGAAATAAATCAATACCATAAATAAGCCGGGGAGGTGATTCGGCGGGAGGGGGAAGCGGGAGAAAGAAGAGCCGGAAAGAGAGCATGCGCGGCGGCGTCGGGGGGGGGAGAAAGAACGAGGGGGAGGGCGACAAGCGTGGAGCGCGCGTACCGCGAAGAGCCACGCGGACAGGCGTTGCGCATGCGCCGCCGGCGGCTCCCGCTCATTGGGCGAGGGAGGGAGTGCGTGACACTGACGTAAACGGCGATCTCGGAAAGGAGGGAGGGAGGGAGCGGTTGAGGAGATGGGCAGGAAGGAGATGTAGCGATTTGTCGCCCTCTAGTGGGCAGCAGCGTTCATTCCAGCTGAAACCCCATCAAGTCTTGATTTGCATGGGAGGTTTTTTTTTGTTTTTTCCTCTCGGGCTGGAAAGTTGGAAAAATGCTTAAATAGAAAGCAAGGGCCAAACCACTTTGGGAGACTTTACAAGAAAAACGCATGTATGAGCAATGCCTGCGAGTCCCTTGGACGGCAAGGCGATCAAACAGGGCAGTCCTAGAGGAGATCAACCCTGACTGCTCTTTAGAACAGGGGTCTCCAACCTTGGCCACTTTAAGACTTGTGGACTTCAACTCCCAGCAAAGCTTGACTGAGGAATTCTGGGAGTTGAAGTCCACAAGTCTTAAAGTGGCCAAGGTTGGAGAGCCCTGCTTTTAGAAGGCCAGATCCTGGAGATGAAACTCAATCCTTTGGCCACCTAATGAGAAGGAAGGACTCCCTGGAGAAGAGCCTAATGCTGGGAATGATGGAGGGCAAAATTTATTTATTTATTTATTTATTTAAATTTTTATACCGCCCTTCTCCCGAAGGACTCAGGGCGGTGTACAGCCAAAAATAAAAACAGCAAGTATACAAAGTTAAAATATCAATTTAAAATACCTATTCAATAGTGGCCGAATTAAAACCGTCAGATTGACCTAACTTAAAATACCCCATATAAAATTACAAAAGATTAAAACTTTAAAATTTGGAATTTAAAAAATCAGTCCAGTCCCGCTTGAATAAATAAGTGAGTTTTTAATTCCCGGCGAAAGGTCCGAAGGTCAGATATTTGGCGCAGACCGGTGCCCAGGGGCCGCCAGCCGGCATTGCTTGGCGGACGGCACCCTGAGGAGACTCTCTGTGAGAGTGTACGGGTCGATGGGAGGCATAAGGTAACAGCAGGCGGTCCCGTAAGTACCCGGGCCCTAAGCCAAAATAAGAAGGGGACGTCAGAAAACGAGGTGGCTGGATGGAGTCACTGAAGCAGTCGGCATGAGATTAAATGGACTCCAGAGCAGGGGTCTCCAACCTTGGTCCCTTTAAGACTTGTGGACTTCAACTCCCAGAGTTCCTCAGCCAGCTTGTTGAAGTCCACAAGTCTTAAAGGGACCAAGGTTGGAGACCCCTGCTCCAGAGGATGGTAGAGGACAGGAAGGCCTGGAGGAACGTTGTTCATGGGGTTGCGATGGGTCGGACACGACTTCGCGACTAACAACAAAAATAGGGGTGTACAGCAGTGTTTCTCAACCTCAGCAACTTAGAAGATGCATGGACTTCAACTCCCAGAATTCCCTAACTGGCATGTTGCCTGGGGAATTTTGGGAGTTGAAGTCCACAAATTCTGGCTGGGAATGCCACATGCATCCATACAACACATTAAATGTTGCCTTTTTTTCCTCATTCCTGTCTATGGGATTTCCTTTTCAGTAATCTATGATTTTCAGTCTTATTGTCCATTCTTCCTTCAGGTACAGATAGTCCTTGACTTATGACTACAGTTGAGCCCAAAATTTCTGTTGTTAAGTGAGACAATTGTTCAGTGAGTTTTGCTCCATTTTATCACCCTTCTTGCCATATTTGTTAAGTGAATGGCTACAGTTGTTAAGTTAGTAACACGGTTGTTAAGTGAATCTGGCTTCCCCGTTGACTTTGCTTGTCAGAAGGTCGCAAAAGGGGATCACATGACCTCAGGACATAGCAACGGTCCTAAATATGAGTCAGTTGCCAAGCATCTGAATTTTGAACACATGACCATGGGGATGCTGCAACGGTCATAAGTTGAAAAATGGTCATAAGTCACTTTTTTCAGTGCTGTAATTTTGAATGGTCACGAAACAAATGGTTGTAAGTCCAGGACTGACATATATTAGTTTTGTGATGCAATCCTTGTTCATTCTGTCTTATTCATGCACTATTGTGTTCAATCCATGTTCATTCACCATTTCTGCATTGTGTCTCAGATCCTTGTTTTACATCACACACGTTTTACATCAATTCCCAACACGTTCAAATTACTTTTATGCATTTATATATTTATATCCCTCCTTTATTATTTTTACAAATAAAGCGGTGAATACATCCAACACCTTCTATTTTCCTCTACAACAGTCCTCCTGTTTTCTCCACAACAACAACCCTGTGTAGTGGGCTAGGCTGACAGTGACCGGCCCAAGATCACCCAGCTGGCTTTCATGGCTAAGGCAAGACAAACTCACCATCTCTTGCTTTTTAGTCTGGTGCCTTAACTTCTAGGTCAGGGGTGTCAAACTGGCGGCCCGTGGGCCGGATGCATCTCGCGCAGGCCACGCCCACCCCAGTTCCGCAAATGGGGACAACATCGCGAAACGTCACGTGACGCGGTGAGTTTGACACCCCTGCATGAGATTATATTTCTTGTGATTTACCCAACTCCGTGTAACTGCAGTCTTGAATTAAGCTACTTTTGCTTCTTTGGGCAAATACAGGTAATCCTCGGGTTATGACTGTAAAAACGAGCTCACAATTACAGTTGTAAGTTGCAACTGTTAAGCAAATCACATGACCACCCCTGCTTTTATGACCTTTTTATGCGGTGGTGAACTGAATGCCGCAGTTGTTAAATAAAACCATTTTAGCTAGTGGGTAGTTTTTTTTTCCCCACTGGAAACCAGAAATAAACATTAGTTTTTGCACACACACACCCCAAAAAATTGCCACAATAGTCACATGACATGGGGAAGCTACAAATGGTCCCAAATGAGGGACATTTGCCCAATGCCCAAAATACAATCACATGACCAGAACTGGGTCATAAATAGCTCTGGGAATGTCTGTTATAACTTTGAGTGGTCGCTAGGTGACTAGGCATATATCAAGGACTACCTGTAAAATCTTTCCTTGCAACTCACTACGTAACATATTCTAACTTTCTACCATCTTAAAATTTCCCCATACATTTTCTCATTCTACCAAAGTACACGTAGTCCCCACTTAATGACTGTGATTCAGATTAGAATTTGTGTCACTAAATGATGCAGATGTAAAGTGTAACGTCACGTGACCATGCCAGTAAATGAGAGCAGTTCTGGCATTTCCGATCGGTGTCGTTAAACAACTGTACCATGGTTCAACACGAACCACAGGGTTGCCATTTGTAGCCTTCCGCCAGCTTCCTCATTGGCTGCTTGTTGTAAACCAGGAACAGAGGTCGCAAATGGCGATCACATGACTGCAGGATGATGTAATGTCATAACTGACGGTTGCCCGGGGCCTGGATCATGTGATCATGGAGATGCTGCAACAACTGCAGCTACAAGGACAAGCTGTAAGTATCACTCAGCACCGTCGTAAGTTTGGACTGTTGCTAAATGGGTGGTCATTAAGTGAAGACTACCTTCACTCAAATTAATCCATTTGCTAACCACTAAAATGAGTTCTCTTTATTCTTTAGAACCAGTTCCCTTGAATCCTATTTGGCCTTGAAACTATCGAAAGTTACCCATCATACTATATACAATGATTCGTTTTGAAAAATTAGGATTTACAGGGTTAGAATTAGGCAGAGCTTGTTTCACCTGAATCTAATGGAGAAGAACTTCCAAGGTGCTTGGAAATTGCTTGATGTGTGTTTTTTTTCTCCTTTCTTGCAGTGGCTGAGTGTCCATAAAGCATCATTCAAAAGTAGGCAATTACCTTTACAATTTAGAAAGGACCATGGATCACCTGGCTTCATTCAGCAGTAAGTAATGTTAACTCTGAAATTGAAAAAAAAACCTCTTTACAAGCAAAATTGCTATTTAACCTTTGTTTAAATAGGTTAAATTAGTAGTACTTAGCATTAGACTCTATAGCTTGGTGACGTTAAAACATGCCTCATATATGAAGCACGATATGCTTATATTGTAGAACGATTTTAACAGAGGTTGTAGAGGTTGTGAGTTCTCTGTCTCTGGAAATTTTAAGAGGCAGATTTCAAAGAGCTGGAATAGCCCTTGGTGGGCTCCCTTCCAATTCTGCAGTTCTGTGGCCCAAAGGCATTTGCCATTTTTTTTAATACACCAGAGAGATGTTAAATTTTATATTTACCGACCAAGAAATAAAGGGAGACTAGTATAAATCTATTTCAAGCTATTTAGTTCTCATCAGCTAGCCATACCCTTCTGGGATTCGAACTTGGGCTACTTACATATTAGGTAGATGGATTAACCTCTAAGCCACTGGCTCTCCTAGGTTTGTCAGCTATACCAGGGGAGAGATTAAATGTTTTTTATCATGGCAACTTGGTTTACCCAATTATGGGTATAGCTAGCTGATGAGAACTAAATAGCTTGAAATAGATCTAGTCTCCCTTTATTTCTTGGTCGGTAAATATAAAATTTAACACAAAAATAGTTTGTCCCGATGTTTTGTCCTTTTTCGCCTCCGTCCGAGCGATGGCTTAATTAGCCAGCACTATCAGCTCTGGCAGCAAAATAGCGAGCGTCTGCCAAGGGACTCTGTTATCTCCCTCGACGCTGATGAGTCACCCAAACAGTACTTCAGCTCTTAGTTAATCAGTTGATTTACCTGCTACGAAGAGGCACAGCAGCTCTTGCTGCCTTTATATCCTGTGGGGTATGGCTCCATGACTCAACACTTCCTAGGCCTGCCCCACCCCTTCTGTTGTTCCCGCCTCTCCTGCCTACGAAACCTAGGGTCCAGCCAGGCCTGATTGCCATCAGCTGGGTCTGGAGGCGTGGCCGGGGGGGGGAAGAGTCAGGGGACGGAGACCTTGTTATCTCCTCCACCTAGCCTGCCTCTGGCTCCTGGAGCTGAGCCAGGGAAGCCAGTGCTCCCAAGGTAAGTCCTGATGGCCCTTCCCCCTCACTTTCCAAGTCACTTTCTGGCAGGAGGCCCGGCTCGGGGGGGCGCAGACACAACACGCGAAAGCAACTGCCTGCGAAGGCTCCGCGACTGGGGCCGAAAGGTGAAAGCGGAAACAGAAATCCGTCCGATATTTGGGTAGACCAGGTTGCCCTGATAAAAAACCACCAGAGAAATGGATCTATAGAAGGGAAGAAGGGAAGGAAGAAGAAAGGAGAATGAAGGAAGGAAATTATGAGAGTGAAAGAGGGTCTCAGGGAAGTTCTGCCTTAGCACTTGGCCACCACAGGTGCCCCCAACATGAGTCCTGTGTCATGCCCACCCTCGGCCACACACGCCATGCCCCACTGCCACCCTCAGCCCTCCCAGGTCAAACACAACCCTGATGCCTCCCTCAATGAAATCCAGTTTGACAACCCTGGTTTAGGGTGACTGCAGTTGGCCTGCAAACATTTGTATAATCACTAGATGGCAGCATTCCCTTCCAGGACTAGGAGCAGACACAACGATGAGTCAAAGCAGAGAATGAAAGATTGGGTCGCCCCTCATGACCCTCAGGTGGCAGGTGGAACAAACAGAATATCCTCCTCCTTCCAAAACTTTTGCTTCTCTGAAAATTGCCATTTTCTAACAGAGGAATTTTAAAGGAAGAATCCAGGGTCAAGTTTATAAGAGAGAATTCTATCCGGCCATGACTAAGGACAAAGGCTTCTGGTCTTGTTACATGTGCTAATCAACACAAGGACACCAAATAGTTGTCATTCATGACTGCTGTCCTGAATGGTCACCTAATTGAATGGTGAAAACACCACGTAGCTTGCATTTCTTAGTGGTTTTATTTCCGCTTTTGGTATTGATAAACATAAATATATGGGGCCTCTGTGGCTCAGACTGGTAAGACAGTCTGTTATTAACACAGCTGCCTGCAATTACTGCAGGTTCTAGTCCCACCAGGCCCAAGGTTGACTCAGCCTTCCATCCTTTATAAGGTAGGTAAAATGAGGACCCAGATTATTGGGGGCAATAAGTTGACTTTGTATATAAATATACAAATAGGATGAAGACTATTGCTAACATAGTGTAAGCTGCCCTGAGTCTTCGGAGAAGGGCGGGATATAAATGCAAATAAAAATTTTAAAAAAATAGACTAGCCTATTCAAGTGGAAACTTCACCCACTGGACCACAGTGCTGGTCCATGATGCTATCTACTGTAATAAACCCAGTAACAATTAAAGGTGCTCGCAGACTCATTCTTCCTTGCTTAGTAAAGACGTCATGAGATCACTTTGGTGAATGTCACTCTGCACACACAAGCAAATGGATTTTCTACATCGGGTTGAATGGGTTAGACATGCAGAATTGAAACAGCCCATCCTCAACTCACGGTCACAATTGGGCCCAGAATTCACGTAATTGTTCAGTGAGTCACGCCCCATTTTAATGACCTTTTTGCCACAGTTTTTAAGCAGATCAAGAGCTGTGGTGGTGCAGGCTACTTCTGCTGACTGCCAGCAGTTTGGCAGTTTGAACCTCACCAGGCTCAAGGTTGACTCAGCCTTCCATCCTTCCGAAGTGAGTAAAATTAGGATCCAGATTGTTGGGGGCAATAGGCTGACTCTGTAAACTGCTTAGAGAGGGCTATAAAGCGGTATATATAAGTCTAAATGCTGTTGCTATGGGCTAACTCTGCCCACTGCCAGCTCAGGGTTGACTCATCCTTCTGAGGTGGGTAAAATGAGGACCCAGATTGTTGGGGGCAACATGCTGACTTTGTAAACCATTTAGAGAGGGCTGTAAAGCACTGTGAAGCGGTATATGAGTACTACTGCTAAGTGCTAAATCACCGCAGTTAAGTGAAGCCCACAGCTGTAAAGTTAATCCAGCTTCCCTCAACACCTTTGCTTGTCAAAAGATGGCTGGAAAGATCACAGATGGGGATCACATGACCCCAGGGCCCTGCAATTATCGTGAATATATCCTGGTTGCCAAGCATCCCAATTTTCATCAGGTAACTGTGAGGATGCTGTGTTGTTTCTAAGCGTCAGCAACAGTTGTAAGTCGCTTTTTCCCCACTGGTGTTGTATCTCCAAACTATCACTAAATACAGGGGTTCCCAACCTTTGGACTGCTGCCCACTAGTGGGCTGTGAGGGGTTTGCAATTGGGCTGTGGAAATGGCCAGCGAGTGTGCACGCACATCCTCACTTGCACGAGTATGTGCACGCATGCTCCATTTGCGTGAACGGCAGGCACACGTGCATGGAGCTTGTGGAAATGGAGCTGCATGCATGTTTACCAGACATTTGCCTGAATCATCCCGTCCCTCCTTCCCTCGCCAGTCCGCAAAGCCGGAAACATTGGGGAACTCTGACTAAACAGACAAGTTGACGATTACCTGTATATTAAAATTCTGAGTGTGTAACTATGAAAATAAGACATTGTAGAACTTTGGCTGTGTTTCTTGTAATGGTGATCGACCCTCAAAGCAGCATTCAGGTTGCATACACATACATACCCAATGTTCTGCTGATAAGAAGTTGGCTTTTGTGGGCCGGCAGCAGCCAGCAGAGCTGGCAGCAGAGTCGGACAGTGAGGAGGTTGGGGGAGGAATATGGGCCAGTGCTGGGGGCTGGGGAAAGTTCGGACGAAGGCTGTGCAATGGAGGCAGAGAGTGAGCTAGACAGCAGTGAGGCAGAGAAAGAGCTGGAGCCTGTTCCCAGTGTACTCATACACAGAGCTGCCAGAAGACAAGAACAACTCAAAAAGCAGGGTCTACTTGGGAGTAAAGCCACACCTTGGAGGTGATTGGCTCCTCCCATAGGAAACAAAAGAGGAGCGAATGTGGAGTGGGCTTTTTCAGGAAACGATTTGTTGGTTCCATAACTCTAAGAGACTCTGTGCCAAGATTTGCCTTGTACTGCATCTTTTTTTTTTTTGTTTACATTTATACCCCGCCCTTCTCCGAAGACTCAGGGCGGCTTACAATGTATAGGGCAATAGTCTCATTCTATTTGTATATATTTACAAAGTCAACTTATTGCCCCCCCAACAATCTGGGTCCTCATTTTACCTACCTTATAAAGGATGGAAGGCTGAGTCAACCTTGGGCCGGGCTCGAACCTGCAGTAATTGCAGGCTTTGTGTTCTTAATAACAGGCCTTACCAGGCAGAGCTAAACCGGCCCTGGAAACAAGTTACGTTGGAGCTTGTCAAGCAAGATAAGTTGTGTTGATAAATATTCCTCTGAAGGACTGTTTGGACAGGCCTTGCTGACTGAGAATGAAAGGAGTTCACACTCTAAATAAAAGGGGTTTTGCTGGACCCAAGTCTCTGCTTCCTGCTTTTTACGGGAGCCTAGGTCAGAACATTGGCTAAGAGAAGCCTACCCTTTACATATAAATTTCATTTTAGTTTTTCTCTTTTCTCAGGTGACCCTTTTGATAAGCCACCATGCCGAGGGTGTTCCTCTTACCTTGCAGAACCTTACATCAAATGTGCAGAATGCAGCCCACCTCCTTTTCTGCTATGCTTGCAGGTAAAATATTTACAGATCCCTCACATCCAGGACATAAACTGTTTCAACTCCTACCCTCAAAACGACGCTATAGAGCACTGCACACCAGAACAACTAGACACAAGGACAGTTTTTCCCCGAAGGCCATCACTCTGCTAAACAAATAATTCCCGCAACACTGTCAAACTATTTACTAAATCTGCACTACTATTAATCTTGTCATCGTTCCCATCACCAATCTCTTTCCAATTACGACTGTATGACTGTAACTTTGTTGCTGGCAATCCTTATGATTTATATTGATATATTGATCATCATTTGTGTTGTAAATGTTGTACCTTGATGAAGGTATCTTTTCTTTTATGTACACTGAGAGTATATGCACCAAGACAAATTCCTTGTGTGTCCAATCACACTTGGTCAATAAAAATTCTATTCTATTCTATTCTAAATGATGTATTTACAAGGAGAGAGAGAAGAGAATGCAATGACGATCTCTTTTTTTTTTTGTTTACATTTATATCCCGCCCTTCTCCGAAGACTCAGGGCAGCTTACAGTGTGTAAGGCAATAGTCTCATTCTATTTGTATATTTACAAAGTCAACTTATTGCCCCCCCAATAATCTGGGTCCTCATTTTACCTACCTTATAAAGGATGGAAGGCTGTCAATCTTGGGCCTGGTGGGACTAGAACCTGCAGTAATTGCAAGCAGCTGTGTTTTAATAACAGGCTATCTTACAGCCTAAGCCACCCACGGCCCCTGGGGCTGATTTTTATCAGACAGGTCAAGTGAAAACGGACAAGAATTCTCTTCTTTCTTCCAGAAGAGACTCCTTGTCAATTTTGGACATCGATCATATTCACCTGGTTTGAAAGGGAGAGAGGTTGCCCCCCCACCCCCCGCCCCAAAGCTTTATTCTGGGTGTGTGATTTCTTGACTTTTTTTTTATGAAACAATGCCAGAACAAGGAAAAAGTTTGCTGGAAATGTGTCTGTAAATGACAACAATAACAGGATCTTTTTGCTTAGGATGATATGGTGGTATTGGTGGGAAAGGGAGGCTGGGAATTTTGTGATTCTTCAAAACCGCGTGTATCAAGAACGAAGGAACAAAAAAGCCTAACCTTGTTTTTCCAGTGCTTCACAAGAGGATTTGAATATAAGAAGCATCAGAGTGACCATTCCTATGAAATAATGGTAAATATACAGTTCTAATTAATCTGTCTTGCTTTCATCAGTTGTTGCCATCTAACTTTTTTTATTTATTAGATTTTTATTCCGCCTTTAATAGTTTACAAGTAACTGAGGCTGGTGAACATACTCAGTGCTCCTTCCCCCTCCTATTTTCCCCATAACAACAACCCTGTGAGATGGGTTGGGCTGAGAATGACCGGCCCAAAGTCACCCAGCTGGCTTTCATCACTCTGCTAAACAAATAATTCCATCAACACTGTCAAACTACCGTATATACTCGAATATAAGCCGATCCGAGTATAAGCCGAGGTCCCCAATTTTACCCCAAAAACTGGGGTAAACTGGGGACTCGAGTATAAGCCGAGGGTGGGAAATGAGGCACCTACCGGTTGGGGAAACCCTCCCTCCCTCAGCTGAGAAGGCTGGCGGCTCCCCCGCCCCGCCCTCTCACTGCACCGGCAGGGCTTCCCCGCGCTAATGCAAAAGCCCATCCGGTAAAATGTGAAAAAAAGAAAAAAAAAAAAACTCGAGTATAAGCCGTATATACTCGAGTATAAGCCGAGGGGCTTAAAAAAAAAAACCTCGAGTATAAGCCGTATAGACCCGAGTATAAGCCGAGGGGACGTTTTTCAGCACAAAAAACGTGCTGAAAAACTCGGCTTATACTCGAGTATATACGGTATTTACTGAATCTGCACTACTATTAATCTTCTCATAGTTCCCATCACCAATCTCTCTCCATTTATGACTGTATGACTATAATTTGTTGCTGGCAATCCTTATGATTTATATTGATATATTGACCATCAATTGTGTTGTAAATGTTGTACCTTGATGAACGTATCTTTTCTTTTATGTACTCTGAGAGCATATGCACCAAGACAAATTCCTTGTGTGTCCAATCACACTTGGCCAATAAAAATTCTATTCTATTCTATTCTATTCTATTTCATGCCTAAGGCAGAACTTGAACTCATAGTCTCCTGATTTTAAGCCAGCAACTTCACACAGGGGTGTCAAACTCAAAGCCCATGGGCCAGATGCGCCCCATGATGCGGCCCACAGGGCCGTCCTGGAAAATGTAAAGGGCCAACCCTTTACTTTGCCTCGGTCTACCAATGCGAATAGGAAACATTGACCCAGCATCGCTTCGGCTCTGTCTGCCCAAGTTGTGGCCTGCCGGCAACCAGCAGAGCTGGCAGCAGGGTTGGACAGTGAGGAGGTTGGGGAGGAACATGGGCCAGTCCTGGGGGCTTGGGAAAGCTTGGACGAGGGCCCTGTGTTGGAGGCAGAGAGTGAGCTAGACCAGCAGCAAGGCAGAGGAATAGCTGGAGCCTGTTCCCGGTGTGCGCATGCGCAGAGCTGCCAGAAGACAAGAACAACTCAGAAAGCAGGGTCGACTTGGGTGTAAAGTCACACCTTGGAGATGATTGGCCCCTCCCATAGGACATAAAAGGGAGTGAACAGGACGTGGGCTTTTGCAAGAAGCAATTAGTTCATCTCGTTTCAAGATTTGGAAAGTTCTGTTTGCGACTCTAATAGACTCTGTGCCAAGTTTGGCCTTGCCCTGCGTTTGGAAATTGGTTCCCTGGCAGCATTCCAAGTGGAGGTTGATAAGGTGGGGGGTTGATAAATATTCCTCTGAAAGATTGTTTGCCAAAGCCTTGCTGACTGAATGAACAGAATTCACAGTCGTGTAAATGAAAAGAGGTTTTGCTGGGCTTAAGACTTTGCTTCCTGCTTTCTGACGAAGCTTAGGTCAGAACAATGCAAAAGAGGAAACATGCCAGCAGTTTGGGGAGGGCTGTCAAGTTGGCCATGCCCATCTGTGCCCCCCCCCCCGAGGTCAACCACAGCCCCTATGCGTCCCTTAATGAAATTGAGTTTGACACCCCTGCCTTAACCTGTACACCAAACAGCCTCTTTATGGAATATGTTCTATTGATACAGGCGTGGGAAAGTTTTATGGTTTTTTTTTTAAATTTTATTTGCATTTATATCCCGCCCTTCTCCGAAGACTCAGGGCGGCTTACACTATGTTAGCAATAGTCTTCATCCTATTTGTATATTATATACAAGTTAACTTATTGCTCCGAACAATCTGGGTCCTCATTTTACCTACCTTATAAAGGATGGAAAGCTGAGTCAACCTTGGGCCTTGGTGGGACTAGAACCTGCAGTAATTGCAGGCAGCTGCTGTTAATAGGGCCTCTGGTGGCGCAACAGGCTAATGCAGCCTATTATTAACAGCAACTGCTTGCAATATTACTGCAGGTTCAAGTCCCACCAGGTCCAAGGTTGACTCAGCCTTCCATCCTTTATAAGGTAGGTAAAATGAGGACCCAGATTGTTGGGGGCAATAAGTTGACTTTGTATATAATATACAAATGGATGAAGACTATTGCTTGATATAGTGTAAGCCGCCCTGAGTCTTCGGAGAAGGGCGGGATATAAATGCAAAAAATAAAAATAAAATAACAGACTGTCTTAGCAGTCTGGGCCACAGAGGCCCCTCTGTTTAGGTCTAACCTTTTAAATCAGGAGTCATCAAACCTTGGCAACTTTAAGACTTGTGGACTTCAACTCCCAGAATTTTGGGAATTTTGGGAGTTGAAGTCCACAAGTCTTAAAGTTGCCGAGGTTGGAGACCCCTGTTTTAAATGATGGTGTCACTCACTGAAAGTATGGGAATAATAAGATGTCAGTACCAAAAAACATGGGAAAGAAATTTTCAGAATACATTATTTATTTATTTGTTAAATATAAACACTAGCTAGAAGTGGCTGCTAGGTTAATGGCAGACTCTTAACTCGCTCTCCTCCCCTTGTTCCCTGCTCTCTGTCATTCCATCTTTTTCGGTTATCATATTGATGGGTTCTCATTACGTTCTTTTTATTGGTCTGTTACCATCTGTTCTGGGAAAACTACTTTCGTTTCTTCCTTTTTATTGCTGTAAACTGCCTAAAGTAGCCCCACGGTGAGAAAGGCAGGAAATAAATGTAACAAATAAAATAAAATTTCTTTTGGAGAGTTCTCAAATAAAATGGACCTCAGAAGCCGCCAACTTAAACTCCTGTGCCTTGTTTTTTCCAGAGAGAGAGGGAAAAAAAACGTGCTTCTTAATTTGACCATTTGAAACTGAATTTCAGTAGTTTAATTTAGCAAGAACCACCAGGAAAAAAGCTGGGGAAATGTAGGCTGTACACATCAATCTTAGAAGATAATAAACCTATAATAAACTTGTTTTTTTTCCAACTGGGTGGACTCCAGATAATGTTAATTTCAACCAATTTCCACAACCGCCAGTTGATGTGTCCAGTTGGGAGAATCTGAACAAAATGTTACTTATGTAATGCTTTTGTTCAGGTAGAGTTTGAATCAGAAAATACCTTTGTTAATAATTTGTCATGCAGAACAATTAACATTTTCTAACCCATTAACACTATGGTATAACACAACAAGTTTTGCTTTATTTTATTTTAATCACCCATGCCGATGTTCCCTCTAGGATTAGCTGGCCGACAGCTAAATTAGCAAGAAATTCTTTGTTACATTCTGTAACAATGCTTCATAACTAACAATAATTACAGCTTGAGTAATGTTTACTTTGTGTGGCATAATTATTTAAAATTCCTGTGGGGTGCCACTGGAACTCTTAAAATGTCAGTACGTAAATAGCAGTTTGCCTCAGTGGCAAAAATACTCATTTGGACTATTCTGCATGTTAAATCTGTTAGTCAGCAATGGACGTTTGTAAGTTCATTATCAGGTTTTCTTAGGGGCACATATGGGTACCATTTTCTATGCCTGCAGGTATGAATAGAAATGAAATTCACTCATTTCCACTGGAACAAACTCAAAACTACCGTATTTTTAGGACTATAAGACATGCTGTCCCCCAAAGAAAGTGGGTGGAAATGTCTGTGTGTCTTATAGAGCAAATGTTACAGAAGCCTCGCCCACCCACCAGCTCCCACCTCTGCCTCCCAGCAATTTGCATCCTTGCAGCAAATAGCCTGATTTAGCATGAGCAGCTGATTGGCGGTTGGATCTGCCTCCTGGAATACCACCAATCAGCTGTTCCAGGAGGCAGGGATAGGCAACAGCGACGGCGATCCCCGCCACCTGGAACAGGCCAAAAGTGGGATGCAGGGAGGCCGACAATGGGGCGTGTGGAGGCAGCGATAGGTGGCACCAGCGATGGGCGGTGTCGATCCCCGCAGCCTGGAACAGCTGATCACGTGTATTCCCGGAGGCCATCCAACCACCAATCAGCTGCTCGGGCTAAATCAGGCTGTGCTGAAGCTGGCCTTGCTGTTTGCTGCAAGGAGGCAAGTTGCTGGAAGGCAGATGCAGATTTTTTTTTTCCTCCCCAAAAGCTTGGAGGGCCTTATAGTCTGAAAAATATGGTAAATTGAATATAAAGCAACTTAATAGAATAATAGAGTTGGAAGGGACCTTGGAGGTCTTCTAGTCCAACCCGCTGCACAAGCAGGATACCGTACATCATTCCTGTGGCTGTCCAGTCTTTTCTTCAAAGTCTCCTGTGATGGAGGACCCACAACTTCTGAAAGCAACCGGTTCCACTAATTAACTGTTCTCACTGTCAGAAAATTTCTCCTTAGTTCTAAGTTGCTTCTCTCCTTGATTAATTTCCACCCACTGCTTCTTATTTTACCCTCAGGTGTTTTGGAGAATAGCTTGACTTCCTCTTCTTTGTGGCAACCCCTCAAATATTGAAACTGCTATCATGTCACTCCTAGTCCTTCTTTTCACTAGACGAGGCATACCCAATTCCTACAACCGTTCTTCAAATGTTTAGCCTCTTGTATTTGTACTCTTGTGATTATAATCTTCAAATTATGTCAATAAAATCAAAGCAAATCACTCAACCATTTCATCTAAGCACATTGAACTTTGTACTTAATATTCTAATTTTTTTTAAAATTATTTAATTTTGTCACAACAGTATACATAAACATTGTCATAGTAAAAAAAGAAAAACATATCATGAAATATATATATATACATATATACATACACACACATATATATAAGTAAAGGATATGCATAGCTATATTAATTAGAAATAATAAAAGAGAACAATAGGACAGGAACGGTAGGCACTTTTGTGCTCTTATGCACGCCCCTTATTTATTAATTTATGTTGTAGGCCTGCATATTAATTTTTTTAAAGTTGTGTAAAGCAGGAAATGGCAAGAGAATTCTTTCTTGAAGAATTTCTTTATTTTTATTCGAATTCACCAATTGGAGCCAAGTGCACAAAACACAAAATTAAACTTCACAGTACTTTTGATAACTTTTTAAGCCCTACAGCTGAACCAAAATTTTATTTCCTGGTCTTCCTTCATTTTAGGAGCCTAATTTAGGTGAGAGGAAGTCATCCAATTCCTTCTGTTAGACAGCATTTCAGAAACTCTATAAAAGTTGTAATCACACTCTCTCACTAGAACCGTGATGGCGAACCGATGGCACGTGTGCCACAGCTGGCATGCAGAGCCCTCTCTGCGGGCACGCGAGCCGTCGCCCAGCTCAGCTCCCCCGCGCATGCACGTGCCTCCTGCCAGCCAGTTGATTTTTGGGATGCGCAGGGGGGTGAAGCACATGCGGGAGATCCGTGTGCATGCGCAAGGGGGGGGCATGTACGCATGTGCAGGGTGGTGGCACCCCCCCCCCGCCTGTTTTTGGGCCTAGGAGGCTGCAGGGAGGCCTGCTAGGCCCAAAACGGGGGGGGGAATGAGGGGGGTTGTGTGCAGATGTGGGGGGGCAGGAGGAGTGGGGGGGGGAGTCGGGGGCGCATTGCATTATGGGTGCCGGCTGGTGCGTGTGCACACACGCTTTCGGCACGCAGCGAGAAAAAGATTAGCCATCACTGCCTTGCAACATCGGTCAATGCTGTATCCTGATACGGTTATTTGTTTAAATGTTTTAAAAAGTACTATGAATATACATATCCACGCTGATTTGACCTTTGGGTATAACCATCATTGATCCAAATGCAGGAAGAAAATAAGAGCCCTAAAATTAAAGGCATGAGATTTTTTTTAAAAAATCCTTTTCCTATAGGTACTGTATGTGTATGGGGGAGTCCTGCTATATTAACTGCAATTGCTTCTGAAGCCTTGGTTCTGAAGCTTGATTTTAAAATTTTTAATTTACTTTTATGGGTTTTAAATTTTTGTAAATTTTTATAGGGTGTTATTGTATTTTAAATTTTTGGCCAATTGAATAAGTTTTTTTAAGGGGTGTTCTTAATATTATATGTATTGTTTCTCTTTGTATTTTTATTCTGGCTGTGCACCGCCCTGAGTCCTTCGGGAGAAGGGCGGTATACAAATTAAAATATTATTATTATTATTATTATTATTATTATTATTATTATTATTATTATTATTATTATTATTATTATTATTATTTGTTTACTGAAATGGCTGCTAAGTAAACAGAGAGCGAGAGAGAAAGGAAACTCCTGTCCTGTGATTCAGATAAAGTTCTCTCTCCTAGAGCATCCTGGGCCTGACCCCCTTCCTTTCCCCCACCTTTTTGCCCCCTGGCAGCATGCAGAGATTGTTGTGCCATGGACAAGCGAACAAACTCAGCTCCGTGAGCTTAATTACTTGATGAGAAGTCTGTAGAGATTCTCGGTCATCCAGGCCATAGTTGTCCCAAAGGAGCCTTTTTCAGAAGGCAACTGGACTTCTTTGTTTGTTTGTTTTTCTTTTGCAGGCATTTCACTTCTCATCCAAGAAGCTTCTTCAGCTCTGACTGGATGGTGGGGAATGGAAGGATTTATATTCCTTGCAGACAGCTGGTCATCTGCATCCTTTTAGAGAGCCGTTGAGGCCATTTGGAGGATGCAAATGACCAGCTGTCTGCGAGGAATATAAATCCTTCCATTCCCCACCGTCCAGTCAGAGCTGAAGAAACTTCCTGGACGAGAAGCGAAATGTCTTCAAAAGGGAAAAAAAACAAGAAAGTTCAGTTGCCTCCTGAAAAAGCACCTTTGGAACTACTTGATTAGAAGTCTCCCAGGCTAACAGCTTCTTCCTGAAACCGACCGGATCTTTAATCAATTTCCCACTGAAGGAGTTTGTTGTGGTACAATAAATGCAGACTTTGGTTGTAAAACGATTTTTTATTACGGCTCATATTTGCAAATGGTCACTATTCAGCACAACTGTTAAATATGGATTACCTGCGTGTATATGTGTTTGTAAGCGTATAGAGAGAAAAAAAATGAGGTGTTCCATACATGCACAATACACACACATATGTGGTGTGTGTGTGTGTATGAAAAATCAAAATCTTGTGAGTTAGATAAGTGTCACAAGTTTTCATGACATCTCATAGGTTTTGGGGCATTAAAATGATTTAAGCGTTTTCCATTTTTTTTATGACTTTTGTCACTGTGACACTGCACATCACTTGAAAATATATCTTTGGGCTAGAAGGGCCTGTCACACAACTGAACATGCTCTGCTTAATCCCTCCATTTAAAAATGTGTGAAATGGATTAAAAATCCTTTTCTCTCTGTTATAATGTTCGGAATTCCAGAGTTCATCTTTGAGGGGGTAAGCGGGATATTTCTGCAACTAGAACTCCAACATCTGTTAACAACTTACGCTTAGGCTTTTAGCTTATTTATTCTTTTATTATTTAATAAGAAAACTTTTACGATTGCCCAATTCACTCATGGCGACTCGGGGCTACTTACAAAAAATAAAAACCCAAATACAAAACCCAATATTTCGATTGCCTAAAAAAGAGTGGCAATAGTTGCCGGAAAGCAATTGGAATTCAAGGAGTTATTGCCAGGAAATAAACCTGTCTCATTTCTCTCTCTCTCTCTCTCTCTCCCTCCCTTTTCCCTCTCCCTCCCTCCTTCCCTTCTTTCTCTTTCCTTCTCTCTCTCTCTCCCTCACTCTCCTTCTTTCTCTTTCCTTCTCTCTCTCTCTCCCTCACTCTATCTCCTCTCTCTCCCTCTTCCTCTCTCCCATCCCCTCTCTTTTTTCTCCCTTTTCCTCTCTCTCTCTCCCTCCCTCCTCCTCTCCCTCCTCCCTCTCCTCTCTTTCCTTCTCTCTCTCTCTCTCTCTCCCTCTTCCTCTCTCCCACCCCCTCTCTTTTTTCTCTCCCTCTCCCTCTCTCTCCCTCCCTCTCTCCCTCCCTCCTCTCTTTCCTCTCTCTCCCTCCCTCCTCTCCTTCTCTCTTCTCTTTCCTCTCTCTCTCTCTCCTCCTCTCCTCCTCCCTCTCCTTTCTCTTTCCTTCTCTCTCTCCTCTCCTCTTCCTCTCTCTCCCACCCCATCTCTTTTTCTCTCCTTTCCTCTCTCTCTCTTTCCTCCCTCCTCCTCTCTTTCCTCTCCTCCTCCTCTCTCTCCTTCTCTCTTCTCTCTTTCCTTCTCTCTCTCTCTCTCTCTCTTCCTCTCTCCCACCCGTCTCTTTTTCTCTCCCTTTCCTCTCTCTCTCTCTCTCTCTCTCCTCCTCCCTCCTCCTCTCTTTCCTCTCTCCTCTCTTTCCTCTCTCTCTCTCCTCCTCCCTCCTCTCTCTTCTCTTTCCTTCTCTCTCTCTCTCTCCCTCTTCCTCTCTCCCACCCCTCTCTTTCTCTCCTCTCCTCTCTCTCCTCCTCTCTTTCCCTCTCCTCCTCCCTCCCTCTCTCTCCTTTTCTCTTTTTCTTTCTCCCTCCCTCTCTTTCTCTCTCCCACCCCCCCTCTCTTTTTTCTCTCTCACTCTTTCTGAGTTGTGTACATGTGTGTGTATCCTGACACAGCATATTTAATGGAAATGCAAATAAAATATCTTCAGCTTTGCTGGCTGAGGAACTCTGGGAGTTGGAAATCCACAAGTCTTAAAAGAGCCAAGTTTGCAGACCCCTGGCCTACACAATTGCAGTCCCAAATGATTTTTTTTTGATACTTGCCTCCTACTGCAGACCTCTAATTTCCCCGTCCTTGATCCTACCTGGACCGCTCAGGAAGAAATGGCTCTCCTGGAAGCAGTGATGGATTGTGGCTTTGGAAACTGGTGAGAGTTGCTGAGGGTTAACCGGTTGGGGAATCTTCCAGATGTCAGTGGGTATATACGGATAGTCCTTGACATATGACCTTAACGGGGTTATTACAGTTGCGTGTGACAACATTTGTAAACGAGGTTGGTCACCTTTTTTGCAGGGGTTGTTAAATGAATGTCCCCAAATATCAAGCAAACCCGTTCGCTATGACACAGTTTTGCCAAAAAAAACCGAATGTAACTTCTGGTTTTTAGCAAGACTGTCTTAAAATGCAATCATGTGACTGCGTGGGGGTGGGGGCTGGTCATCAAAACTTTGGAACTGGGTTGTAACTCCCATTTTCCCAGGACTTTGAATGGTCGCTAAATCGAGTACTACCTGCACAGTTAGAATGGTCATAAGGATGGGACCCAGAGGTGGGTTTCAGCAGGTTCTGACCAGTTCTAGAGAACCGGTAGCAGAAATTTTGAGTAGTTTGGAGAACCGATAGTAAAAATTCTGACTGGCCCCGCCCTCATCTATTCTCTGCCTCCCAAGTCCCAGCTGATCATGAGGAAATGGGGATTTTGCAATATCCTTCCCCTTGATTGGGGAGGGAATGGAGATTTAAAGTATCCTTCCTCTGCCACGCCCACCAAGCCATGCCATGCCCCCCCAAGCCACGCCCACAGAACCGGTAGTAAAAAAAATTGAAACCCACCACTGGACTGGGACCAAGGGAAAGAAAGAAGCCAAGGGTATTATAGGTAGTCCTTGACTTACAACCATTTGTTTAGTGACTTTGTTTAGTGACTGAGTTACAGAATGCCACTGAAAAAAGGCATTAATGAGTACTTTGTACACTTATGATCATGGCAGCATCGTCATGGTCATGTGATCAAAATTTGGACACTTGGCAGCTGGTTCATATTTACGACAGTTGCAACCTCTTGGGGTCATGTGATCATGTTTTGCGACCTTCTGACAAGCAAAGCCAATGGGGAAGCCGGATCTACTTAACAAATATGTGACTAACTTAACAACTGCAGGATTCATTTCAACCATGGCAAGAAAGGTCCTAAAATGGGGCAAATCTCACTTAGCTGCCTTGTTTAGCAATAGAAATTTTGGGCTCAATTATCGTAAATCAAGGCTATCATGGACTTGAGCCCAGTTAACTCTGGCTTGACTCATGGAGTCAGAGTCACATGTTAGACTGTTGTTTTTTTTAATCTTGGAATAGTGTTGATGTGCTCTGGAGTTGATGGATGGTATCAGTCTTTTGTCGGGGATGGATCACTCCTTGTTGACCTTGGAGTTCTTGGACGCTTCACCCCACGAGGAATGTGGGACCTGTTTGATTAACAGAATAACAGCGTTGCAAGGGACCTTGGAGGTCTTCTAGTCCAACTCCCTGCTCAAGCAGGAAACCCTACACCAGTTCAGACAAATGGTAGTCCAGTCACTTCTTAAAAATCCCCAGTGTTGGAGTACCCATAACTTCTGGAGGCAAGTCGTTCCACTGATTAATCGTTCTCACTGTCAGGAAATTTCTCCTTAGTTCTAGGTTGCTTCTCACCTTGATCAGTTTCCATCCATTGCTTCTTGTCCTGCCTTCAGGTGCTTTGGAGAATAGCACTAGCACTTAGACTTATATACTACTTCCTGGTGTTTTACAGCCCTCTCTAAGCGGTTCACAGAGTCAACATGTTGCCCCCAATAATTTGGGTCCTCATTTTACCAATCTCGGAAGGATGGGAGACTTGCCAGGATCAAACTCCTGGCTTTAGGCAGAGTTAGCCTCCAATACTGCATTTTAACCACTGCACTACCATACCTCAGTTGACTAGGTTGACTCCCTCTTCTTTGTGGCAGCCCCTCAAATATTGGAAGACTGCTGTCATGTCACCCCTAGTCCTTCTTTTCCTTCATAATAATAATAATAGCCTTTATTGTCATTGTACATCATTTATACAACAAAATTGATTTAGCCTCTACTGGTGCAATCCAGAACAGAAAATACAATACAAGACAGATTGATTAGACTAGATAGGTTTGCCCCATGCCCCAGGTCCACTGATGGAATGCTGTTGGGTTTCAGAGGGAATTTGGGGTTATTCTTGGAACGCCGGTCCACAGTTCAAGCAAGGCCTTTGATGCCATTTGAAGCAAGAGGTCAACAATTGCCTGTGGCTGAGATTGTCCCTGTGCAACCTCTCGGAGAGCTCCTGGCGTGGTCCAGAAGAAACCCAACCTTTCCAGAGTTTTCCAAATCATTTCCTTTCTGAATCAACAGTTTTTGCATGTCTCTATAGTCATCGCAGATTTTATGAGCCAGGCGCGCTATCGGTTTTATTTCTTGGCCCCTTGCAGGCAAGATGTAGCCAACCAGATGAGCACAAAGACGAAAGAAGAGTGTGAAAAGCATTACATGAAGCATTTCATCAACAACCCCCTTTTCGCATCCTCCTTATTACATCTGAAGCAGGCGGGGGAGAAGCAGCAAACCAGCTTAGCCATTCCGTTTTATGGTAAGTACCAGCCACAAAGAAAATTGAAAGTAGCGTATTTTTTGGAGTATAAGACACACCTTTTTCCCCCCAAAAAAGAGGGTGAAAATCTGGGTGCCGAATGTAACCCACGCAGCTTCTCAAACGGAGGTTTCAGAGGCTGGAAGAAGCTTCAGAAAAGAAGCCCCCAAATAGAGCTTTAGAAAAGAAGCCCCCAGATAGAGCTTTAGAAAAGAAGCTCCCAAACAGAGCTTCAGAGGCTTTTTTTCTGAAATTCTGTTTTGGAGGCTTTCAGAGGCAGAAGAAAAAGCAAAAAAAAAAAAAGCAAGGCACAGAGCTCACAACCAAGGAACCTGTTGCTAAAATTCACCTCTGGGAACAGCTGATTGGGGGTATTCCAACCTGCCAATCAGCTTTTTTCTTATTTTCCTCCCCCAAAACTAAGGTGCGTCTTATATTCTGAAAAATACGGTATTTCCTGT
The DNA here is from genome assembly GCF_028640845.1 of Ahaetulla prasina. NCBI lineage: Eukaryota > Metazoa > Chordata > Lepidosauria > Squamata > Colubridae > Ahaetulla > Ahaetulla prasina. The sequence continues at coordinate 11,173,237 of NC_080539.1, forward strand.
TCTTCTTCAGGCTTTCAAAACAGCAGCGGGTTTATTAGAGGCAAATTTGTATGAAGGGTGGTTCTCAGCCTGTGGCCTACGGACACCTGGGTGGCCGCAATGTCATCACAGGGGCCCCCCTGCCAAGGCTTGAAAAAACATTTTGATTTAAATCTTGAATTAAGTCTCGGTGGTCCATGGCCACAAAAGGTATTTAAAGGCGGTCTGTAGTGAAGAAAAGAGAATCACTGCTGTATTAAATACCAACCTCCCAAACCTGGGTTGTTGTTTTTTAAGGTATTTTGAAATGAACACTGCCAGAATTCACATAGGCTTGGAATTTTGGGAGTTAAAGGCTTACTAGGTGGCAGCCTTTGACCTAGACCAGTGTTGGTGATCCTTTTCGGTACCGGGTGCCAAAATAGGAGCGCGTGGGTGGTGAAGCGCCAGAAACTGGACGAGCAGCTCCCTGGTGTCTATGCATATGCCGAGAAACCGAGCTTCCTGTTTCTGGCATGTGCATGCACGCCGGTTACCTGGTCTTCCTGTTTCTGGTGCCTGAAGACCAGCTGGCCAGCCCCCGCATATGCGTGCTGCAGACCGGAAGCTCAGCTTCCAAGCATACATATGCACACCAGGGAGCTGCTCTTTCCGGTCCTCCTGTGCGTGCAAAGACCAGCTGGCCGTCATGCATGTGCGCGCCGGAACCCGGAAGAGCAACGGGTGATGGCTGGCGTGCCCGCTCTGGCACGCATGCCATAGGTTCGCCATCATGGACTTAGACCATAATGGAGCCTGTCCATTATGGTCATCAGACATGACGGTCGTAAAAAGGACCACCATCACCGGATGGGTTTTTAACTATGGTTTTTTCAGCGGTCATTAAATGACCGTAAAGCAAATGCCACAGTCATAAAGCAAACCCATTGTTTGCTGTGGACCATTTTTGCTGAAACGTGGAAGTAAATGCTGGGGTGGTGTTTTTTTTTTGGCAAAAACGCTATAAAACAGAATCAGATGACCATGAGGCACAGCAAACAGCCATAAATGTGGACCAGTTGCCGAGCACCCAAGATGCGCTCCCCAGCCACTGGAATATCAGAGCTGGTTGGGTGGGTGTTCTAACTTCAAACAGTCACTAAGCAGCTGGTCATAAGTCAAGGACTACCTGTAACTCAGTGCAACGTACTGGGAGAATTGCAGAAGGAAGGTTCATTGGGCTGCCTTCAACACCAGTCAGAAGGTACAGCTGGTCCAAAATGCCATGGTGCAAATAGTGATGGACGGTTTGCAGGACGTCCACATCACATCTCTTTTATTCAGCTGCATGTGTAACCACTAGTCTCCTAAATATAACCAGAAATTCTGGTTGCTAATTTATATAGCCCTGTATCAGGGGTGTCAAACTCGATTCCATTGAGGGCCACATCAGGGTTGTGTTTGACCTCGGGAGGCCGGTGGGTGTGGCCAGCTTGACATCACTCGTGTTGGAGGCGCCCATGATGGCTTGGGCGCGGCTTGGGGGGGGAGAATCCATTGTCTCCAGTGGATGACACCGCTGGCTCCCTCTGCCAGCAAAAACGGAGCTTGCGGCCATTCCCACAAGGCACTGCAGGCCAGTCCTTCACTGTTTCCAGGGCAGCCCCGTGGGCCAGATCCAGCCTGTGGGCCTTGAGTTTGAGACCCCTGCCCTATACAATACAGGGACTGGATATTTCCTACACTGCCTCTCCAGATAGTGATATCTCCCTATCCTGTAGGGTTTGATAGATTTTTGGCATCCTTTGGGTCCTGTCTATTAAAAAGTGTCTTGTTATAGGACCTAGGCGATAACGTGCTTTCTCTGGAGTAGGATCGCCTCAAGGCCATGTGGCCTGACTCTGCTTTCTCTCTGGAGACCTTTAAAGCTCTGGTTCTTGGGCACAATCACCGAACTGGGTTATTGTGTGAACCAGCACAGCACGGGTGTCATATAGCCGTCAAACTTGCCGTGTCATATTGCCGTCACATGACGTTTGGCGATGCTTTTTCCCTTCATGGAGCTGGGGAGGGTGTGGCCTGTGTGTGATGCCTCCAACCCCTGGGCCGCCAGCTTCACACCTATGAGTTACAGATTGCTGGGTTTTTCCTCCCTGTTTTTACTACTGTCATTTAATTGATTATATCGTTTGCTTTTAACTGTTAAGTTGAGTTGCTTGCAGGAAGGCAGCTACAGAAACTGAAACCGTAAATAAGTTATGGGAAATCCCAGCATATAGTTAACAAAATAATTTTCCTTTCTTTGAAAAGTCAGTTTTCCTCTATCAGTGATTCTCAACTTGGCAACTTTAAGATGTGTGGACTTCAACTGCCAGAATTCCCTGTCCAAAATCGGAAATAGAAGCCCACACATCTTAAAGTTGCTGAACTTACTTTCTCTTAGTAAGCTTTGAAAATTGTGACAAAGCATTTAATTTTTTTAATTTTTTTTTTTTTTTAGCATCTGAAGATCCACCCCGGCCTACCTTTGATTCCCTTCTTTCTAGAGACATGGCAGGATACATGCCAGCCAGGGCCGATTTCATCGAGGTAAGAATGTCTCGGAGCCGGCTGCTGTTTTAGCTATTTTTTTAATTTACGTCTGTTTCTGTGTGTGTATATAAAACAACTGTTTTATGATTACCTATGAATAAATGTAGGGACGCGATGGCTCAGAGGCTAGGACACTGATCGAAAGGTCGGCAGTTCAGCAGTTCAAATCCCTAGTGCTGCCGTATAACGGGGTGAGCTCCCATTATTTGTCCCAGCTTCTGCCAACCTAGCAGTTTGAAAGCACGTAAAAAATGCAAGTAGAAAAATAGGGACCACCTTTGGTGGGAAGGTAACAGCGTTCTGTGCGCCTTTGGCATTTAGTCATGCCGGCCACATGACCACAGAGATGTCTTCGGACAGCGCTGGCTCTTCAGCTTTATTTATTATTATTATTGTTTATTTATTTATTTTATTATTTTGAAACAGAGATGAGCACTGCCCCCTAGAGTCAGGAACAACTAGCACATATGTGCGAGTGGAACTTTTACCTTTACCTATGAATAATGTAGGGACGCGGTGGCTCGGGCTAGGACACTGAGCTTGTTGATCGAAAGGTCGGCAGTTCAGCGGTTTGAATCTCTAGTGCTGCCATATAACGGGATGAGCTCCAATTACTTTTCCAGCTTCTGCCAACCTAGCAATTGAAAGCACGTAAAAAATGCAAGTAGAAAAAATAGGGTCTACCTTTGGTGGGAAGGTAACAGCGTTCCGTGCACCTTTGGTGTTTGTTTATTTAATTATTATTTATTTATTTATTATTTAAATTTTTATACCGCCCTTTTCCGAGGACTCAGGGCGATGTACAGCATAAATAAAACATAAATATCAAAATATTTTAAAATACAATATTCAATTAAAAATCTAATTCAATACGCTGCATGTTAAAATTGTTGAATAAAAAGTAATAAATAAATTAAAACCCCTTAAAAAACCCTCTAAAAACCCTCAATATTAAAATTAATCATTAGGCCAGCCCCGCTTGATGAAAGAAAAAAGTTTTGAGCTCGCGCTTAAAGGTCCGAAGATCAGGGAGAAGACGAAGTCCCACAGGTAGATCATTCCATAGGGCCGGAGCCCCCACAGAGAACGCTCTTCCTCTGGGGGCCGCCAGCCGACATTGGTTGGCCGACGGCACCCTAAGGAGGCCCTCCCTGTGAGAGCGCACTGGTCGATGGGAGGTATTGAGTTATGCCAGCCACATGACCACAGAGATGTCTTCGGACAGTGCTGGCTCTTCGGCTTTGAAACAGAGATGAGCACTGCCCCCTAGAGTCAGGAACAACTAGCACATATGTGCGAGGGGAACCGTTACCTTTACCTTTTATGAATAAATGTGAGTTTATCCCAGATTATTATTATTATTATTATTATTATTATTATTATTATTTATTAAATTTTTTATACCGCCCTTCTCCCGAAGGACTCAGGGCGGTGTACAGCCAGATGCTTACTTGAATGGACCAGGAACCATTGCAGTGAGCAACACACTGCAGTCATGCAACTGAAATGGCCACATTAGATTCCTCATCCTGCTGCTCTTCTTTTGACAAGCTATTGGTTGCTAGCAGTGGTGGTATTCAGCCGGTTCTATCCGGTTCAAGCAAACCGGTAGCGGCGGCTGCGGGAGGCTCTGCCCACTGCCTAGATGTCATCACGTCCAGTTTTTGATGCTCTGCACATGCGCAGAAGGTCCTGCGCATGCACGGAGGTTCACATACACTCCCATTTGCGAACGGGTAGCGAAGCTAAGTGAATACCACCCCTGGTCGCTAGTAAAAACCAGTTCCATGTACCAGTCGACCTTGACTTACAACAGTTTATTTAGTGACTGTTCGAAGTTACAACAGCACTGAAAAATGTGACTTACGACCATTTTTCACAGTTATGGCCTTTGCCGCATCCCCACGATCATGTGATCAAAACCGAGATGCTGGGCAACTGGTTCATACTTATGACCATTGCTGTGTCCTAAGGTCATGTGATCCCCTTTTGCGACCTTCTGATCAGCAAAGTCAACGGAAAAGCCAGATTCACTTCACAACTGGGTTACTAACTTATTAGAGCTTCAGTGATTCACTTAATAACTACGGCAAGCAAGGTCGTATAATGGGGCAAAACTTCCTTAACAAAGGTCTCGTTTAACAACATACATTTTGGGCTCAATTGTGTTTGTAAGCTGAGGACTACCAGTATAACACTTTGCGATCGTTTGAATAAAAAGCCAGTTTAGTTTAGCGGTTAAAGCCCCAGGCTATCAACCGGGATACTGTGAGTTTTAGTCCTGTCCTTGGTGATTGGCGCAATCACCAGGAAACAGTGATTTTAGTCCCGCCTTAGCCAAGAAAACCGGCTGGGGGAATTTGGACCAGGGGTGTCAAACTCGATTTCATTGAGGGTCGCATCGGGGTTGTGTTTGACCTTGATGGGGGGGATGGGGGGGCATAGCCAGCTCGATGTCACTCGTGTCAGGGCACAGGTGGTGGCCCAAGCACTCTTCCAGCGAAAACGGGCTCCCGAGCTCCATTTTGGGCTACAACAACCTCCTGCAACCCTCGGCCAGCAAAATCGGAGCTCGGGAAGGCCGCCTGCAGTGCTCCTAAACTCCATTTTCAGCGGGCCAGTCCTTTGCTGTTTCCTGCGGGCCAGATCTAAGCATCCCACGGGCTAGATATGGCCCCTGAGCCTTGGGTTTGATTGACACCCCTGCTTTGGACCAATCACTAGGAGACAGTGAGTTCTAGTCCCACCTTAGCCATGAAAACCGGCTGGATGACTATGGGCCAATTGTCAGGAGATTATGAGTTCTAGTCCCGCTTTAGACATGAAAGCTGGCTGGGTGACAGGGCCAGTCTCTCCTGTTCAGTCAAACTCACCTCACAGGATTGCTATTGTGGAGAAAATAGGAAGAGGAAGGAGTGTTAGATATGCTGGCTGCCTTGGGTTATTTATAAAAATAATAAAGGTGGATATAAAAATAAATAAATCCCAAGTCTTAAAAAAAAAGGTTGTGCTTTGTTCTCTGACCAAATAGCTCAGTTTTGCCATTTCTGCAGTTCTGACATTTTCACAGCCCATTCCTCCATTGTGAGAATGTCATTACTTTTCCACTAATATTGATGCCGCTTTTATATTTGCCAATTTTTGCTTCAGATTTTGGAACTATCTGATGAAAGCTGGCAATGTTATCTAATTATTTTGTGATTTCTCCATGAGAAATGTTGGTTTTTGTTATAATATTGTACAAGTGTTTCAGATCATTGACCAACTGCTGCCAATTGATTGAAGGCTGAAGGGTGTATTTCTGGCCTATTTTTGATTTCTGGTCATAGACCATAAATCTGTTAAATAAGTTTGCTTTTGAGAATTATCTTGGATTTCTGCTGAAGGACATTACAGGTAGTCCTCAACTTACGACCACAATTGAGCCCAAAATTTATGTTGCTAAGTGAGACATTTGTTAACTTTTGTCCCATTTTTACGAGTTATCTTGCATAATTGTTAATTGAATCACTGCAGTTGTTAATTTACTAAATGTTGTTAAGTGAATCTGGTTTCCCCATTGACTTTGCTTGTCAGGAGGTCACAAAAGTGGATCACATGATCCTGGGACACTGCAACCGTTATAGATGCGAGTCAGTTGCCAAGCATCCAAATGTAAATCACGTAACCTTGGAGATACTGCAACGGTCATAAGTGTGAAAAATGGTCATACGTCACTTTTTCAGTGCTATTGTAAGTTCAAACGGTCGAAAAGATAAATAAGCAAATTAAGTTACGTAAGAAAATGGTAAAATTAGATATTTGTGAAAAAAATTGTAACAGATTAGATGAAAAGGAAGATAGAAGAAACAATAAAAAGATGAAGTCAAGGAGAAAACACCGAGATGTCACATGGAAAGAACGACTGATGTATTAAATGTTTGTTTATGTATAAAATAAAAAAAATTATTCAAAAAGAAAAAAAAGTAAACTCAAACGGTCAATAAGTGAACTGTTGTAAGTCGAGGACTATCTTTATATAAATCTTTTTCAACGGATAAGAGAAAATCAACAGCTTATGGTTCTTTCTATACAGTACTGGTAGTTCTCGACTTGTAACCATTCATTTAGTTGCCAAACGCTCTAATTGTGATCACATGGCTGTAGAGGTGGTGTGATGGTTGTGACTTGGAGGAGGGGTCATAATTTTTTCTGAGGCTGTTATAACTTCCAGACATTGTTAAATCAATGGTTATAAGTTGTGAGCTACCTCTAACCAGCTTTTTGCCCTGAAATCAGGGATGGGCTGCTGGGGGTTTGGGAGAACCTCTAGCTAAGATTCTGTGCAGTTCGGAGAACTCCCCAAATCCCACTCCTGGCTGGCCCCGCCCCGCCCACCCTGCCCCTCCCAGGAGTCCCCACACGGCCGTTTTGGATGCTGGTAAGTGCAGGGTACGCATGGAGGCTCGGGGAGGGCAAAAAAATGGGCTTGCTGGAAGTTTGAGAAAAGCCTCTGGAGCCTGGGAAGGCCATTTTCGCCCTCCCGGAGGCTCGAAGAAAGCCTCCGGAACCTGAGGAAGGCAAAAAGCCACCCCCCACCCCCCGGTGCAGGAAGCTGACTAGGCCACGCCCACTATGGCCACGCCCACCCAGCACCCAGGCGGAAAAACCCTTGCAAAAATTTTTGAAGCCCACCCCTGCCTGAAATGATAAATTAATTTGTATGGATTCACCTCTCCTCACCAGACTTAACATTTCATTGTGCTTAAGGTTGGACAAGCAATAAATATATTATTTATTTTTAATAGCCTGATCCTAATTAATAAAAGGGGAAGTCTTTCTCATAGTAAAGATTAAAGGCCAATTTGGAGCCTATTTACATTTTCTACTAGTTTTATTACATTCCTCTGCCCGTATAATGTTTGTTTATTTGGGCATTTTGCTTCAGGAGCCCCCAGGGCAGATTCCAACCTAATTAAAACAGGACAATAATCCCAAATATTAAAAATGATTCCACAAAATCCTACAAAACTCTATAGAGAATTGCAAACCGCTTGGAAACAGCAAGCTGAAAATTAAAATAACCCAAGATGAAAATTTAACCAGGAGGACTAAGAGCCAAAAAGGCCTTGCCCCATCACTAACTCAAATTTATAGAAACATGGTTAGAACAATTAACCAGTGGAACTACTTGCCTCCAGAAGTTGTGAATGCTCCAACACTGGAAGTTTTTAAGAAGAGGTTGGATATCCATTTGTCTGAAGTGGTGTGGGGTTTCCTGCCTGAATGGGGGGGGGGTTGGACTAGAAGACCTCCAAGGTCCCTTTCAACTCTGTTATTCTATTCTATTCTATTCTACCCCACCCCATCCTTCCTGCAGAGATCAGAATGGCCCTAACCCTGTTGGCCTTTTGCAAAGCTTTAAAAACCTGGCTATGTACTCAGACCTGGGGTTCAGAATGTATGAAGGGCCCCATTACTTGGCTTCACTATTAGCAGATTAATCATCAAGGCTGCTGTTTTACATCTATACATATTTATTTTATGGATGTTTCTATTGTTTTCATGTCTTTTAAATCGTCGTAAAATTTTACATTTGTAAGCTGCCCAGAGTCACTTTGGTTGAATTGGGCAGCCGTAGAAATTGAATAAATAAATCAATAAATAAGTGCACACAGTGCTCTTCACCGCAGATTAGCCCGCCAAATGTTACTTGAATGTATTTTGTGAATCCAGCTGGTCTAATTAATGTTTACTGAGTTGTGTGTATGTATTCAGAAAAATCAGATTCAGTCTTTAGTTAGCGTTGGTAAAGCGTGAGTAAGCATGTTTGTGAACCTCGCCGCACTCAATTGTTCGTCTGCCTTCCAGCTTGGTGAATTACATTTATTTAAAGTTATTCAAAGCTAACCAGGAGCCATTCCTCTTTTTTTTTATCTGTTTTCCACAGGAGTTTGACAATTATGCCGAATGGGATTTAAGAGATATCGATTTTGTAGAGGATGACTCAGATCTTTTACACGGTGAGTTTTGCTTCCATGGTTGAAATCCTAAAACACCTCCTTTTTTCTCTACTTCCTTCCTACTTCCTAAGGAATAAAATTTCTTGCAGCCATTTTTTTTTTATTCCTAATGACTTCATGATCAGGTCCACATAGGCAAAGAACAGGAGTGCAATAGTTGCTAAGTAATTATTTCCAGGATTATTATTTTTTTTAATGACTCTTAATTACAGTTAAGCTTAGTGAGCTTAGTTATTTTCTTGCAGACATTTCATTACCAAACTAGGTAACATCATCAGTGCCAGTCTAATTACAACTCTAGAGTTTCTTGGTAATGTCCCACCAAATATTTACCAGGTTGAACTGTGTTTAGTTCCAAACCCAGTGAGATTCGGCTGGAGTTGTCGTCTGATATCCAATAATAATGAAATCCTCAGAAACAGCCATCCTTAAAATGTTTGATGGATTGATTTGATTTGATTTCTATTAACACCCATCTCAACAAGTGACTCTGGGCAGAGTAATGATAAAAACACCGAAAACTTGGTTTTCTTTCTCATTTATTATCTGAAAATACATATTTCACTTTAGTCACTTAAAAAAAAATAGCAATTTTAGGACATTTTCACATATGTTTCCCACAGCATCCTTACATTACAGGAGATTGTTTTCTTTCTCAGTATGATTTATTTATATTTCAAGGCAGGCGCTCCCAAAACAGCTCGTAGCATAATTAATATTACAAAACTCATCTCACAGAGCATAAAAATCACACTTTCTAATAAAAAAAGACGGGCCCACACCCATGCAAGTGTCACCACAAACAGAAGCTTGATAGAGAAAAATCTCACTGCATATAAAAAGCAAACTTTAATGTGGGACTGGGTTATAGAGAGCTAAAATGAACCAGGGCCTCTGGTGGCTCAGGCTGGTAAGACAGTCTGTTATTAACAGCAGCTGCTTGCAATTACTGCAGGTTCAAATCCCACCAGGCTCAAGGTTGACTCAGCTTTCCATCCTTTATAAGGTAGGTAAAATGAGGACCCAGATTGTTGGGGGCAATAAGTTGACTTTGTATATAATATACAAATGGATGAAGACTATTGCTAACATAGTGTAAGCCGCCCTCTTCGGAGAAGGGCGGGATATAAATGCAAATTAAAAAAAAACACGACGCCATGTCAGAAGGTCTGTGGGAAGTCTGCTGTTCATGAGAATATGACAGTCACACCTGGAGACCATCCTTCACTGGTTGCTCCCGACCATAAGCACATACGGTATTCACAGGTAGTCCTCGACTTACGACCACAACTGAGGCCAAAATTTCTGCCGCTAAGCGAAACATGTGTTAAGTGAGCTTCGTCCCATTTTACGGCTTTCCTTGCCACATTTGTCAAGTGCAGCTGTGAAGTTAGCCAGACGGTTGTTAAATGAATCTGGCTTTCCCATTGACTTTCCTAGTCAGAAGGTCGTAAAAAAGGGATCACATGAACCCAGGACACTGCAACCGTCATAAATAGGAGTCAATTGCCAAGCATCTGAATTTTGATCATGTGACCATGGGAATGCTGCAACGGTCATAAGTGTGAAAGTCTTTTTCAGTGCCGTTGTAACTTTGAATGGTTACTAAATACACCGTTGTAAGTTGAGGACTACCTGTTTTGTTGTTATTATTATTATTACATTTATTGGCTGTCTATCTCACCATCCAGCTACTCTAGGTGGCCCACAACAGCAACAAAACAGAAACAAAAAGGAAGTTTAAACGAAGTTAAGATAAAATAATAGAACAATAAAATAAGGAAAAAAGAAAACAAAAAAAATACATCGATCTGTCAGGGGAAAAATTTATTATTAGCTGATTGTGAGCATAGCTGCACTTAATAACAAATGAAACAGCACACCATAAAAGTCTCATTTAGTATTCAGAGGTTTATTAGAATAGAATAGAATAGAATAGAATAGAATAGAATAGAATAGAATAGAATAGAATAGAATAGAATAGAATAGAATAGAATAGAATAAATTCTTTATTGGCCAAGTGTGATTGGACACACAAGGAATTTGTCTTGGTGCATATGCTCTCAGTGTACATAAAAGAAAAGATACCTTCATCAAGGTACAACATTTACAACACAAATGATGGTCAATATATCAATATAAATCATAAGGATTGCCAGCAACAAAGATACAGTCATACAGTCATAAGTGGAAAGAGATTGGTGATGGGAACGATGAGAAGATTAATAGTAGTGCAGATTTAGTAAATAGTAAATAGACCAAAAGCATAGCAAACATAAAGTCTTTACTATTAAGGTACTTAATCCACTTGACCCACATTACAATGAGGGTCAAGCAGTCAAAAGGGACGGCTTGAAGCCGATTGGCAACCTCCCATTATTCAACATTTCTTTATATACCTTAAAACCGCGAAGCACATGACATAGCAACAGAGGCAGTTTTTCATTCCTTTAACCTCCGTGTTACAACACGATTATTTTTACAGGTATTTTCAGCATACACGTCCTCTTTTTCCCACAGCCTCAGCCCCACTCATTTCGGCATGTAGGGGACTACGGTGTCCATGTCAGCTACCATTCCATCAGACGCACATGCTGATTACAAATTTTCCTTTATACTTGCATCAGGCAATTAATGTCAATATTGAACCCATCTCAGCCCCCCTCCCCCAAATTTTACTGCGCTGAAAGGGGGTCCCCATTATTTCCCCCCCCCCAGATATGACTGGTAAAAAAAGATGGGAGACTAGAGAGCAGAGAGCCAGGGTGGGTGGTGGGGAAGCTGGAGCCTGCTGTCAATCGAGCAGCCACCTCCAGAGTCAAACTTCCCCATTGGGTCCCCAGACCAATTTGCAAAGCCAGGACTTTAGGATAGGAGGTTGGGGGATAGATCTTATCCTGTGCCAAAAGGCAATGCTGCAGCAGAGAAGGTTCTTCTTCTGACTCCCGGCATTTGGAGTTCTTTGACCCATGAGATCCGTAGTAGGTTATCTCTGCTGGCCCAATGATTGATGATATCAGTAGGAGAGAATATTTGTAGCTCAGGGTTGAACTGTGAGGTCCTTTGGCGCTCTCTGAGCTTGGTTGTTTTCTTGTAGACCTTTCATGACCCAACTAGGTAACATCATCAGTGCTGATGTGGCGATACATAGTTGGGTCCTGAAAGGTCTGCAAGAAAACAGCCAAGCTGAGAGAGCCCCCAAGGACCCATAAGAACCAATATAGGCACATGATGGCCATGTTTTGGAAGAGATTCTTTTCAAACCAGGATTCAGGTCACTTTGTTTTGTTAGTTCTTGAGTTCTTCACTATCAAGTAACTGCTTTGATGATATGGAAGATCAGTGTTGTAACCCTGTCAGTTTTGCCGTTCTGCTTCGCCCCATTGCTGCATAAACCCCCCTGCATAAAGGATTTTTATTCTTTTCGTCTGTCTTCCACCGCTCCCCCCTTGAACTTTTTACAGCTTTGAAGATTGCAGTCGTAGATATCTATCACTCTCGGTTAAAGGAAAGGCAGAGACGGAAAAAGTGAGTTTTTGGCAATTTCCTTCCCCCCCTCCCATTCTTCCAACATTGTTAACAAGTTCCTTGGAGCTTAATTGCAGTTTTCTACTAGCATTTGAAAAGGGATAAATATGATACAACACAGCCCAATTTTGTAATTGCTCCAGTGATGCATGTATGGATAGTCCTCAACTTATGGCCACAATGGAGCCCAAAATTTCCTCTGCTAAGCAAGACAGTTGTTAAATGAGTTTTGCCCCCTTTTACAACCTTTCTTGCCACTGTTGTTAAGTGAATCACTGCGGTTGTTAAATTAGTAACATGGTTGTTAAGTGAATCTGGCTACCCCATTGACTTTGCACTGTGAAGCCATATATAAATCTAAGTGCTATTGCTAGTAGAAAGCAAATGTTCCATCCTAGAAACTTGAAGATATTGTCAGACTGGAAGCAATCAATCTGAAGAACAAGAATTAAAGAGCTCTTATTAACCATATTAATTAGAAAAAAGGTTAAGGTTGCAACACAAAGATGCCTCTGACTTCCCTACTTTCAAGTGAGATAGCCAAAACCCCACACAAATATATCATTGGTGAAATCCAATTTTTTTTTTACTACCGGTACTGTTGGCGTGGCTTGGTGCGGGTGGCAGGGGAAGGATGCTGCAAAATCTCCATTCCCTCCCCACTCCAGGGGAAGGATACTGCAAAATCTCCATTCCCACCCCACTCTGGGTCCAGCCAGAGGTGGTATTTTCCAGTTCTCTGAACTACACAAAATTTCCGCTACTGGTTCTCCAGAACCTGTTAGAACTTGTTGGATTTCATCCCTGAAATATATGAATGATGGTAGTCTCTTTTGTAAAAGAAAGTTACCGTATATACTCGAGTATAAGCCGAGTTTTTCAGCACGTTTTTTGTGCTGAAAAACGTCCCCTCGGCTTATACTCGGGTCTATACGGCTTATACTCGAGTTTTTTTTCTTTTTCACATTTTACGGACGGGAAGCCCTGCGGTGCAGTGAGAGGGCGGGCGGGCCGCCAGCCTTCTCAGCTGAGGGAGGAGGTTTCCCCAACGGTAGGTGCCTCATTCCCACCCCACTCTGGGTCCAGCCAGAGGTGGTATTTTCCAGTTCTCTGAACTACACAAAATTTCCGCTACTGGTTCTCCAGAACCTGTTAGAACTTGTTGGATTTCATCCCTGAAATATATGAATGATGGTAGTCTCTTTTGTAAAAGAAAGTTACTTTAAATGGTTGCAGGAACTGGGTATGTCTAGTTTAATGAAAAGAAGGACTAGGGGAGACATGATAGCAGTCTTCCAATATCTCAGGGGCTGCCACAAAGAAGAAGGAGTCAAACTATTCTCCAAAGCACCTGAAGGCAGGATAAGAAGCAATGGGTGGAAACTGACCAAGGAGGGAAGCTACTTAGGACTAAGGAGAAATTTCCTGACAGAACAATTAATCAGTGGAACAACTTGCCTCCAGAAGTTGCGAATGCTCCAACACTGGAAGTTTTTAAGAAGAGATTGGACAACCATTTGTCTGAAGTGATGTAGGGTTTCCTCCCTTAGCAGGGGGTTGGACTAGAAGACCTCCAAGGTCCCTTCCAACTTTGTCATTCTATTTCTATTCTATTCTATTCGGTTCTAAAACCCACCTGATGTCTCATTTAATGACCACATCACTTAATAATAGATTTTATAGTCCCTGTTGTGGTCGTATGTCAAAGACTACCTGTATTGTCTGAGGGAACTGGCATTCCTCTCAGTTGGAGAAGCAAGTCAGAGATACCAGTGTTCATTAAGTGATATAGGTTGCGCATAACTAGATACAGGTTGTCCTTGACTTACGACCACAATTGAGGCCAAAGTTTATAATGCTAAGTGAAGACATTTGTTAAATGCGTTTTGCCTCATTTTACGACCTTTCTTGCCACAGTTGTTAAGACAGTCACATGGTTGTTAAATGAATCTGGCTTCCCCATTGACTTCGCTTGTCAGAAAGTCACAAAAGGGGATAACGTGACTTCCGGGATACACTGAAATCGTTATAAATATGAGTCGATTGCCAAGCATCTGAATTTTGTTCATGTGACCATGGGGATGCTTCAAAGGTCGTAAGAGTGAGAAACGGTCATAAGTCACTCTTTTTTTCAGTGCCATTGTAACTTCGAACAGTCACTAAATGAACTGTTGTAACTCAGCTATCTATAAATACATCTTGAATTGCCTAGATCAGGGGTCTGCAACTTGGCTCTTTTAAGACTTGTGGACTTCAACTCCCAGAGTTGAATTCTGGGAATTGAAATCCACAAGTCTTAAAAGAGCCAAATTTGCAGACCCCGGCCTAGATCAGTGTTTCTCAAAATGTGACAGCTTTAAGATGTGAGGACTTCAATTCCCAGAATTCCCCAGCCAGCACGGGGAGCCTGAAGCTTAAAGTTGCTGAGCTTGGAAAATACTGCTCTAGGCCAGCCTTTCTCAACATTGACCACTTGAAGATGGCTGGACTGCCGACTCCCAGAATTCCCCAACCAGGAATTCTGGGAGTTGAAGTCCACAAGTCCTAAAGGGGCCATCATTCCCTGCCTCTGAGGTAAATCATTGCAGTTAGGCCTCCTATCTTTATAGAATTAACACCAAAATGAAGAATAGAAACTGGAAATAAATGTAGTCGACTTGATAAACTGGAAAACACAACCACTGCCACCACCACCCCAATCTTCTCTGCCCATTGCTCCATGCCAGGCACTTTCCCAGATAGTTACTGGAAACTTGTTTTAGTGTTGGTTTATGCAAATCCGAGACAGCGTTAAGGCAGCCGTTACGCCTACAGTGATGGGAATCTATTTGGAGGTAATTTACCTACAGATTTTATCCTCTGCATTCAAACACCGTGTGTGCTGTTTTGCACAGGACCTTGGCGCTGGAAACTTCAAACAACAGAGTGGGATTCTTATTACTCCCTCAGCATCTCTTTTTTTAAAAAAAAAAAAAAACACACACACACACAAATACACACATGCACACCTGGCTAAGGTTTTAAAAATGAAATTTTGCTTCCAGGAGGCAACCTCAGGTCCCCCTCGGCTTGCCACTCCACTAAATGAGTAATTCACCTTGCCCAGAAGGAAAACCTTTCTGCCTGTTCCAACAAATCTTGCCAAGCGTTTGTCCAGTCTTCTCGAGACAATCACAGAGGGAAACCAGATGCCAGTTCCTCAGAGGGTGTTATTGTTGGTGTTTTTTTGTTGTTGGTTTTTTTGCTGCTGGCGCTTGTCTGTGATTATAAATACTACTAATAAGCACCTTTTAACTTACAGAATCATCAAAGACCATGGGCTAATCAATCTCAGAAAGTTTCAGAGTAAGTATGTGAAGTCATTGATCTTAATGTCATGTTGCCTCTTTTAAAAACAGTGCCACCGCCCTTCACCCTTTAACTACGGCTGGCGCTTTATGTAATTATGTCTGAGATGAATGAAAGGCAAGTCGGAAGCTTCTGGAGCAGGAAAACATCTGTTCCTCTAAGTCTGTCATGTTACTGAAGCAGACACTGCTGGGAAGCCTCCGGGAGCACCATGTAAAAACATACCCGTTGCTTAAAAATGTGCAATACAGGTAATCCTCAACTTACGACCACAGTTGAGCCCCAAATTTCTGTTGCTATGTGAGTCAGCGGTTCAGTGAGTTTTGCCCCATTTTACGACCTTTCCTGGCACTACAGGTAGTCCTTGACTTAACGACCGCAATTGAGCCCAGAATTCATTTTGCTAAGTGAGAAATTTGTTGAGTGTCCCGTTTTACGACTTTTCTTGTCACATTTGTTAAGTGAATCACTGCAGTTGTTAAATTAGCAACGCGGTTGTTAAGTGACTCTGACTTCCCCATTCAGTTTGCTTGTCAGAAGGTCACAAAAGATAGCCAAGTGACCCCTGGATATTACAACGGTCATAAATATGAACCAGTTGTCAAGCATCCGAATGCCAGTCATGTGACCATAGGGATGCTACAGTGTGAAAAATGGTCATAAGTCACGTTTTTCAGTGCTACTGGAACTTTGAACGGTCAGTAAACGAACTGTTGCAAATCGAGAATTACCTGTATTGTTAAGTGAATCGCTGCGGTTGTTAAGTTGGTAACGTGGTTGTTAAGTGAATCTGGCTTCCCCATTGTTTTGCTTATCAGAAGGTCATAAAAAGTGATCACATTACCCTGGGACTCTGCAACCGTCATAAATATGAGCCAGTTGCTAAGTGGCTGAATTTTGATCACCCGACCACGGGGATGCTGCAGTCGTTATAAGTGCGAAAAACAGTCATAAGTCGCTTTTTTCAGTGCTGTTGTAACTTGAATGGTCATTAAATGAACTTTCGAAAGTTGAGGGCTACCATTATCCATTTTTAAAAGGTGCAGTGTTTCTTTACAGTGGCAAGGCTGTGACCTATGACGTTTCTTCTGGAAACTGATGTGTGTACTTCCACTTTCCAGCAAAAACTGGCCCATAGAAAACAACGGCTCTACTTAACAACTGCCACATTTGCTTAACTGTCGCAAAAAAAGTTCATAAAATCAGGTTGGTCACACTGCTGACCCACTTTACAACCATATAGACTTACGACTGTAGCGAGGCTCGAATTTTGGTCCTTAGTTGAAGACTATCCGTAAAGGAGAAGGCAGTGTTGGCTACTTCTGTCTGATCTTAGCACCATGTAATGCGTTACGAATTCTGAGGTTGCAGCCTGAATCAGGAGGTGTCTTCAGACACACTCGCTGCAACCAAACGGTTGCAGCCTCCATCTTGATTTTTTTGACTCCCTCCCCCCCAATAGATGTCTTGGTCTCAACTTAGCAGGACAGCTGGGAAAACAGGATTTCAGGATCATATTCTTGACTCAGTATACATTTCCTTCTTTGTTTTGCAGTTCTGGAAAGAAAATACCCAAAGAAAGTTCAAGACCTCTATGAGGCCATGAGGCGCTTTGCAAGAATATTAGGACCGACGGAACATGATAAATTCATAGAGAGCCACGCACGTAAGGTTTTCTTATTCATATTTATTTAAGTAGGAGGCTTTCACTGGTGCATGGCTCAGCCATGAATGTAAAACACATCTAGGTGCGTTTGATGTAGAATTGCTGCGTTTCTCGCCAGACCGAAAAAACAGGTTGTCCTCGACATACAACCACAATTGAGCCCAACATTTCTGTTGTTAAGTGAGACGCTGGTTAAGCAAGTTTTGCCCCATTTTACGACCTTGCTTGCCATAGTTATTAAATGAATCACTGCAGCTGATAAGTTAGTCACCCGCTTGTTAAATGAATCTGGCTTCCCCATTGACTTTGCTTGTCGGAAGGTCGTAAAAGCTGATCACGTGACCCAGGGACGCTGCAACCGTCATAAGTATGAACCAGTTGACAAGCATCTGAATTTTGATCACATGATGAAGGGGATGCTGCGGTGGTCGTAAGTGTGAAAAATGGCCATAAGTCACTTTTTTCAGTTCCATTGTAACTTTGAATGATCACTAAACGAACCAGAGGTGGGTTTCAGCAGGTTCTGACCAGTTCTGGAGAACCCAGTAGTGGAAACTTTGAGTAGTTTGAAGAACTGGTAGTAAAAATTTTGACTGGTCCCGCCCCCATCTATTCTCTGCCTCCCAAGTCCCAGCTGATTGGGAGGAAATGGAGACTTTACAGTATCCTTCCCCTGGATTGAGAGGGAATGGAGATTTTACAGTATCCTTCCTCTGCCATGGCCACCAAGCCACACCCACCAAGCCACACCTATAGAACTGGTAGTAAAAATTCTGACTGGCCCTGCCCTCATCTATTCCCTGCCTCCCAAGTCCCTTCCGTCGTGAGCTAAAAACACATTTATTTATTCAAGCGGGACTGGCATAATAGTTTTAATTTTAAATTGGGGTTTTTATTGTTCTGGGTTTTTAAAATTTTTTTTATAATTTTAAATTTAAATTTTTAATTATCAGCCTTTTTGTAATCTGCTAGGTTTTAATTGTTGGTTTTAATTGTTTATGTATTGTGTTTTATCTTTGGCTGTACACCGCCCTGAGTCCTTTGGGAGAAGGGCGGTATAAAAATTTAATAAATAAATAAATAAATAAATAAATAAACAAACCGGGAGGAAATGGGGATTTTGCAGTAACCTTCCCCTGCCATGACCACCAAGCCACACCACGCCTACCAAGCCACCTCCATAGAACCGGTAGTAAAAAAAATTTGAATCCCACCACTGAAACGAACTGTTGTAAGTTGAGGACTACCTATACCTGTTTGGCAAATTATGATCTGTTATTAGAGAAGAGTGTAAGATAGGAGCTTCGCTAAGCTAAAAAAGTATAGGAGAAAAAAAGGTGCAATGTACAGATCGACAGAAATTTATTTGCTTTTGTCTTCATTTTATTGTTTTTGCTAAACCATTTATATTTATTTATTAAATTTGTTTGCCATCCCTCTCTCGGCAAGGCAACGCTACCTGTCATAGAATATTTCAGTAAATCAATTTTTTTTTAAAAAAAGGAATAAAACAACCATGTTAAAACATTTAAAATCAAACTAAAATGGATAAGGAATAAATGCAGGCAACTCCTCAATTTACAACAATTCATTTAGTGACCATTTGAAGTTACAACAGCACCAAAAAAAGTGACTTATGACCATTTTTCACACTTAGCGACCATTGCAGCATCCCCACGGTCAGATGCTCGGCAACTGGCATGCATTTATGACGGTTGTGGTGTCCTTGGGTCACGTGATCCCTTTGCGACCTTTTGAGAAGTTGTGGGAAAATCAGACTCACTTAACAACCCTGTTGCTAATTTAACAACTGCAATGATTCACTTAACAACTGTGGCAAGAAAGGTTTTAAAATGGGACAAAATTCACTTAACAAATGTCTCATTTAGCAACAGAAATTTTGGGCCCAATTGTGGCCGTAAATTCAGGGCTACCTGAGTAATACAATTGAAAGTCCCTCCGTGGCTCCTAGAGGAAAGAGTGGATAGTTCATTTATTTTATCTGCTTTTGTTTGTTGTGTCTGTTTATAATGTCGTTTAAGCCCTTCAATTATAAAATACGTTGACCAGAATGGGTATTATTACTGTACAGCTGCTTTGGATGGATTTTAGCAGAGAAAATCAGTATGTAAATAAAATACTAGTTTGTGTGCCCAACACACAGCTTCCTGTTTAAACAGCCCCTAAATAAAAGCCATAATCATCTTGTCAGATAATGGTTGTTTAGAAGTTAAACAATTCTATTTTTCTTTTCCTGAAACAAAATGCCACATGTAACCGTTCCGGGCTCCATTTCCCATACAAAGCACTGGGTTTTGTAAAGGCTTGATGCAGACACACTGAGAATTGGAATAAGCCCAATTAAATTAGAGAAATTAAACACATAGATCTCTCGCCTTTAATAAGGAAGGTAAGAACAAAAGCCTCGTCCTTGTGTCTTTAAAAAGAGCTCTACCCACTGCAATAACATTTAATACATGAACTAATTTGGAGGTCTTTTTTCCTGACACCAATCTCAAGAGTGACTTTTTCCAGTTGAAATGCCCTTCCCTCAAAATTCTCATTCCCCATTCAGAACAGATTAATTTGAAACGTTTTGCACAAGGTTAATTCTTTAATTTGTCTTAATTAGAGGTTCGGAAATGACCGAATTTTTACCAGTCTTTTTCAAGAGTCTTTGTTTTTTACCGTCAGCAGATGCTGAATGTCATTTTTTCACTGTCGGTGTCTTACTCAGTTGTTTTACTCATTATGTCGGTGGTTTTACACGTGGAAATTGCTTCTATCCACGGGAATGATCAAAACAGTTCAGAACCCTCAGTTTGAATTTTCCCTTCAAATGAGAGACAAAGAGTTGAATGAGATATGCTCATGATGGCAAACCTATGACAAGTGTGCCAGAGGTAGCACGCAGCACCCTTTTTGCTGGCATGCGAGCCGTCATTCCAGTTCAGCTCTGTTGCGCATGCACACGTGCCTCCCACTGGCCAGCTGTTTTTTGGGTCTCTGCCATGCATGCGCGGGGGGGGGGCGCATACACAGAACCACGCACACGGGGGGGGCATGGTGCATCCGCGGGGGGGCGTGCACACATTGCATTTTGGGGGGTTCAGGCACTCAGTCCGGAAGAGTTTAGCCATCACTGAGATATGCCATTGGCCCCATTATTTTACTGCATTTCCACCATCACTGTGGGGTTGGGCCAATCCCACAGGTGCCTGGAAAATCCTTCACAAGGGCCACTGTTCTGTTTATTAAACTGGAAAATGAAGCTCATTGATACGCTAGCTGGCAGGGGAATTCTGGGAGCTGAAGTCCACACACCTTAAAGTTGCTACAGTTGAGAAACATTGCTTTATTGTGTTTTAGGGACTAAGTTTCCAGTATTTTGGACTACAGCAGCATGCTGATTAGGGAATTCTGGGAGTTGAAGTCCATAGACCTTTAAACATTGGTAAGGCTGAGAACCATTGCTCTGAGGCAGGCAGGGGTCTTCAACCTTGTGGCATGGCTTGGCTGAGGAATTCTAGGAGTTGCCAAGTCCACAAGTCGTAAAGTTGCCAAGGTTGGAGACCCCTGCTTTAAGGAATTCAGAGAGTTAGGGCAGTGTGGTGTTAAATGTGTTAGACTATCGTTGTTGTTGTTAGTTGCGAAGTCGTGTCCGACCCATCGCGACCCCATGGACAATGTTCCTCCAGGCCTTCCTGTCCTCTACCATCCTCTGGAGTCCATTTAAGCTCACACCTCCTGCTTCAATGACTCCATCCAGCCACCTCATTCTCTGTTGTCCCGTTCTTCTTTTGCCCTCAATCTTCCTCAGCATTAGGCTCTTCTCCAGTGAGAACTATAAACTATAAACAGTGAGGACTATAAACAGCTTCAATTGCATCTTCAGCTCCAACTCTCTCCCCGTCCCCAGTCCATTTCTTTTGGACCAGTCCACTTCTTTTCGCCTGAGAATCAGTGTAGTACAGTGTTAGAAGTGCTGTTTAGGTATTTGAAGACATGGAAGCCCTTGGTGACTTTGGACCAGGGGTGGGATTCAGCTGGTTCGGGCAAACTGGATGTTAATTTTAATCTGGTTTGCTGAACCGGTAATTGCAAAGACTGGCTGACCTCGCCTGCCCCGCCCCTCCCAGGAGTCTCCACACGGCCCGTTTTGGATGCCAGGTAAGGGCAGGACCCACATGGAGGCTCTGGGAGGGGGGAAAACGGGCCTACCGGAAGTCTGGAAACAGGCACGTTTCCAGCTTCCTGAGCCTGGGGGAGGCTGTTTTCGCCCTCCCTGTGGCTCAAGGAAAGCCTCCAGAGCCTGGGGAAGGCAAAAACACACACACACCACCGTGGTGCAGGAAGCCGACTAGGCCACGCCCACCCAGCAACCGGGCAGAGAACTGGTTGCTAAAATTTTTCAATCCCACCCCTGCTTTGGACTAGTCCTTTTCTCCACCCAAGTTGTTCTGTCCCCCTCTGCAGTCCGGGAGACACGAGCGATGACTTAATTAGCCGGCAACTATCAGCTCTGGCAGCAAACTAGTGAGCGTCTGCCAAGTGTCACTGTTATCTCTCTTGATGCCGATGAGTCAGCCAGGAAACCAGGAACAAACAGGACTTCAGCTCTAATTCTCCCTCTAAGCAGTTGATTTGCCTGCTACGAAGAGGCATATCAGCCCTCTCTGCTTTTATATCCTGTGGGGTGTGGCTCCATGACTCAGCGCTTCCTAGGCTTGCTCCACCCCTGCTTCTGTTGTTCCCGCCTCTCCTGTCTACGAAACCTAGGGTCCAGCCAGGCCTGATTGCCATCAGCCGGGTCTGGAGGCGTGGCCTGGGGGGTGGAAAGAATCAGGGGATGGAGGCCTCCTTATCTCTTCCGCCTGGTCTGCCTCTGGCTCCTGGAGCTGAGCCAGAGAAGCCGGTGCTCCAGAGGTAAGTCCTGATGGCCCTTCCCCCTCACTTTCCGAGTCACTTTCTGGCAGGGGGCCCGGCTCGGGGGGCGCAGACACAACACAGGTCTCAGTCTGGTCTAGTGGAAAAGATGCTGGACGAGGAACGGAGAGTTCAAGTTGTGTGTCCGGCCATTCCCCGCCCCAGCTACAGAAGCTCCCTGGTGGGCTTTGGGCCAGTCCTTCTCTCTCATCTCGGAGGGAGGCACTCGCTATAAGATCTCATCCCTATCCCATCTGGCTTTTGGCTCTTGTAGGCATGGTTTTATCACCTGTTTTTAATAATGTTTCAAGATTGGTTTGTTTTAATCTTTTTAAGTACTTTTTCCTATTCTATAATTTGTAAGCCGCCAAGAGTCACTTTGTAGAGGAGGTGGTCAGCATAGAAATTTAATAAATAAAACATTTTTTTTTAATAAATAAAACTCAAGTTTCCTCTTGAACTCTCAAATTTCTTCTTTCCGCTACGTATTCAAATTGGACAGTGATTAGTGTGTGTGTGTGTGTGTGTGTGTGTGTGTGTGTGTGTGTGTGTGTGGTGCAGGTATATATTTATGTATGTATATAGCATGTATAGTATGTGTATTATGTATGTGTTTGGGGTGGATATACACTTTCTGTTCAGAGCAGACAACAGAATTTCATTTTTAATGTGGGCCAGTGTGTTTGGAGTAAAAAAATGACAATAAGGTTACCTTATCTTAAAAATCTCCAGAGCCAGTGTGTTCCTAGTGGTGAAGGTGGTGAGATATGAGTTCTAATCCCCCCTTTGGCCACTGGATCTCCCTGGGTGACTTCATTCTCTCTTAATCCAGCCCACTCCAGAGTCAAACTCTCATCCAAGCCTAGTTACATTATTATGGTGCTTAAGGAAAGAGCCAGATATTTTTTATTTTATTTTATTTTTAAATCATACTACCATATTTTTTGGAGTATAAGACGCACCTTTTCCCCAAAAAAAGAGGGTGAAAATCTGGATGCGGTTTATACCCCGAATGTAGCCCCACGCAGCTTCTCAAATGGAGGTTTCAGATGCTGGAAGAAGCTTCAGAAAAGAAGTTCCCAAACAGAGCTTCAGAGGCTTTTTTTCTGAAGTTCTGTTTTGGAGGCTTTCAGAGGCAGAAAAAAGTTTTTTCT
This sequence comes from Ahaetulla prasina, assembly GCF_028640845.1. Taxonomy (NCBI): domain Eukaryota; kingdom Metazoa; phylum Chordata; class Lepidosauria; order Squamata; family Colubridae; genus Ahaetulla; species Ahaetulla prasina. Next base: position 11,196,411 of record NC_080539.1, read on the forward strand.
GAAACAGAGTTTCAGGGGCAGAAAAAAAAGCAAAAAAAAAAAAAAAAGCAAGGCACAGAGCTCACAACCAAGGAACCTGTTGCTAAAATTCACCTCTGGGAACAGCTGACTGGAGGTATTCCGGGAGGCCCATCCACCTGCCAATCAGCTTTTTTCTTATTTTCCTCCCCAAAAACTAAGGTGTGTCTTATACTCAGGTGCGTCTTATACTCTGAAAAATACGGTATTTTTTAAAATCATACTAACTTTTCACTCGCTTCTGGATTTTGCTATTTGGTGAAGTTTTTCCATGTTTGTTTTATACGTTATATCTAAATATTGTTTTAAATGCAAATAATAATTTAAAAAAACAAAGAGAGCCACAACCTAACATGTTCTTTATTGGTTGTTGTTGTTTTCATTTCCTATTATTCTAATGGAAACACAGTGGAGTTTGAACTGCGAACTGAAATCAAACGCCTACAGGAATACAGGGTAGCAGGAATCACCAATTTCTGCAGTAAGTATATACTGGATAGTACCAATTCGAGTAGTCCTCGACTTGCAACCATTTCTTTAGCAACCATTACAAGCTAACAGTGGCGCTGTAAAAAGCGACTTAACATCCGATCCTTGCACTTACGACCATCGCAGCATCCCCAAAGTCACGTGATCAAATTTGGGGCACTTGCCAACCAGTTTGTATGTAGGACAGTTTTAGCCTTCTGGGGTCACATGATCTCCATTTTGTGACCTTTTCAGGTGACCTCCAACAAGCAAAGTCAGTGGGGGGGGGAAGCCAGATTTGCTTAACAACCATGTGATTCACTTAACAACAGTTCATGTAACTGTGACCAAAAAAAAGTCATAAAATTGAACGCGCCTCACTTAACAATCCTTGCTTAGCAATAGAAGTGTGGGCTCCAGTTGTGGTTGTAAATGGAGGACTACCTGTAGTGGCAGCAAGAATTATTGTTTAGTGTGTTCTCATAAGCATAATACGTGTATTATACTTCGCTTACTGATTGATTGATTCAGTTAGTGACCTTTCATAGTTATAAGAGTGGAAAAAATGAAATTGCGACCGATCCTCATATATACGGCCATTGCAACGTCCCACAGTTACATAATTGCCATTCGCACATCCAGTTGATTTGTGACAGAGTTAATTAAAAAAAATTTTTTTTTACTCCTTTAATGACCCTCTAATCCCTTGCATCGGGGTGAAGTTGGGGCAACTGAATGGAGTTGAGTGGCCGGATGCCCTTCCTGTTGCCAGTGCGGAGTTCGCAGCAGATAATTTCTCATTGTGCCCAGAGAGAGAGAGAGAGAGAAATATCTGCCTCTACCTAGGATTGAACTCACAGCCTCCTGATTGTGAGGCGAGAGTTCCACCTCTAGGCCACCGCACCATTCCAAACAGAATTAATAAAGATGATGGAAGCAAAATTGTAAATTGTAATCGTGCTGCTTTGCTTAGCGACTATAGCAGGAATGGGACGACTTCCCACAGCCAACTCACCATGGGCAAGTTAGCGGGGGACAAGTCACCACAGCCAACTCGCCACGAGACAACTTGTTGTGGGACAATTTAACAATTCTATTTAATTATTTAAAATAAATTTTAAAAAATTTAATTTTTGCCATTCACATTTCATTCTGTCCCTCCTTTCTGTAATGATTATATTCCATCATTTCTTTTGATATTAGTGTAACTCTTGTCCCGCAGTGACTTGTCCTGTGGCGAGATGACCGTGATGGAAAAGAAAGTGAGGTCATTAGCCCTTGCAGTCATGTGATTTTCCACTTAGTGTCCCAATTATGAGCATTAAGGGAGGACTGCCTGTATAGATGAATTGCCTCTGTCTGTTCTGTGGTGTAGCCACCCCTAAATTGAGAAACCTAAGCTATTAATGACAAAGGCTCAAGTCATTATAATTGAGAAGAATCCGCATTCTGCAAAGAAGGTGGATATTTAGGGGATGCCCCAGATGGCAGCTGCTAAATTCTGCAGCAGTCACCAATTCACCTGAGAAGGAGCCGACTGAGTCACAAACCCATGTGAGTCCTTTCATCAGACAATGCAGCAACTATGTGCTCTGTCATTAGAGTCCAGCTTCCTGCTAGGAAAAAATTAATAATAACCTGCCATCAGCAGTGCCCAACAATTGTCAATATTGTCAATTGTCTTTCTGCGCCAACTCAGAAAGTTCAAACTGCCCAAGGAGCTGCTGATCCAGTTCTACAGAGGAATTATTGAGTCTGTCATTTGCATCTCTATAACTGTCTGGTTCGGTTCTGCAACCCAACAAGAAAGACACGGACTTCAGAGGATAATTAGAACTGCAGAAAAAACAGTGGCTGCCAACCTGCCTTCCAGGGAGGACCTATATACTGCACAAGTCAAAAAGAGGGCTGTGAAAATATTTACAGATCCCTCACATCCAGGACATAAACTGTTTCAACTCCTACCCTCAAAACGACGCTACAGAGCACTGCACACCAGAACAACTAGACACAAGAATAGTTTCTTCCCGAAGGCCATCACTCTGCTAAACAAATAATTCCCTCAACACTGTCAAACTATTTACTAAATTTGCACTACTATTAATCTTCTCATCATTCCCATCACCCATCTCTTTCCACTTATGACGGTATGACTGTAACTTTGTTTCTGGTAATCCTTATGATTTATACTGATATATTGACCATCATTTGTGTTTTAAATGTTGTACCTTGATGAAGGTATCTTTTCTTTTATGTACACTGAGAGCATATGCACCAAGACAAATTCCTTGTGTGTCCAATCACACTTGGCCAATAAAAATTCTATTCTATTCTATTCTATATGAGAGATTTCAAACTAGCCATTCAGGATCCCCAGCTAAATCTTGATTTTACAGTATGGTTTTTTTTCCTCATGTTTGGGTCTCCGGCACACAGATATGCGTGCGCAAGCGCGTATTCCAGTTTGGGTACTCGGTGATGAACAGGTTCGCCATCCCTGCCCTACACCATTTCTGACAAATGACAGTGAAGACCGTCCCACGGTGCCTCTGCCAGCGAAAACAGACCTCGCGGCCTCTCGGGCTCCGTTTTCAGCCATGATGACCTGCAATCCTCTGCCAGTGAAGACAGAGCTCTGGAGCACCTCCTCCACCCCACCCTCCCAAGGTCAAACACAACCCTGATGCGGCCCTCAATGAAATCCAGTTTGACACCCCTGCCCTACTACACCATTTCTGACAGATGGCGGTCCAGCCTCTTCTTGAAAGCTTCCAGTGATGAAGCTCCCACAACTTCCGAAGGCAACTTCTGTTCCATTGGTTGATTGTTCTCACTGTCAGAAAATTCCTCCTTATTTCCAAGTTGAATCTCTCCTTGATCGGTTTCCATCCATTATTCCTTGTCTGGCCTTTGGGTGCTTTGGAAAACAGGTTGACCCCCTTCCTCTCTGTGGCAGCCCCTCAAATATTGGAACACTGCTATCATGTTTCCCCTGGTCCTTCTCTTCTCTTCACTAGACTAGCCATGCCCAGTTCCTGCAACGGCTCATTATATGTTTTATCCTCCAGTCCTCTAATCACCTTGGTTTCTCGTCTCTGCACTCTTTCTAGGTCTCAACATCTTTTTTATAGTGTGGTGACCAAACTTGGACACAGTATTCTAAGTGTGATCTTACTAAGGCTTTATAGAGTGGTATTAGTACCTCCCTTGATCTTGATAGTATCCCTCTGTTAATGCAATTTAGGATTGCATTGGCTTTTTTGGCTGCCGCCTCACGCTGCTGGCTCATATTTAACTGGTTGTCCACCAAGACTCCAGACTCACAGTACTGCTATTAAGCCTGGTTTCACCCAGTCTATATGTGTACTTTTGGTTTTTCTTATCTAAGTGCAAGACTTTACTTTTCTGTATGTTGAATTTCATTTTGTTAGATAGAGCCCAGTGTTCAAGTCTGTCAAGATCCATCTGGAACTTGAGCCAATCTTCTAGGGTCTTAGCTATTCCTGTCAGCTTAGTATCATCTGCAAATTTGGTAAGTTCCCCTTCTATTCCCTCATCTAAGTTATTTATGATGGTAGTCATTCTCATTAGTAATGAGAAAATAGGTTATCTCCCTAGGTTATTTTCCTCCAGCAAATCTGGTTCTTCTCAAAGCCCAACAGGAAATGTCAATCACTTGGATTTCATTGCATCTGAATTTTTTTCTTACAACTCTGTAAGAGTTATTTATAGAAGTATTCATTTTTGACATGTCTGATAAATATTAGGATGTTCTTTAGTGAACATCCATTTAGTTCATTGGCCACGTGCATTTAATGATAAAGGTTAACACTGCTATATTTTACCTTTATTATTTTCCTACAGATGAGAGTTCGGTTACTTTAAAAAACTTCTAAGTTTCATTATAAAATAAAAATACATAGAAAAAGAAGTTAGAAAACAGAGAGAGGAAGGAAGGAAGGAAGGAAGGAAGGAAGGAAGGAAGGAAGGAAGAAAGAAAGAAAGAAAGAAAGAAAGAAAGAAAGAAAGAAAGAAAGAAAGAAAGAAAATTTGTGACCAACTTTTTTCACTACAAAAAAAACAACCCCAAAATACAACTTTAACCTTCTGAACACAACATTTCAAGCCATTTGTATCAAATGCTTCAAAATCAGTCTAACCATTAAAACCTAAAATCAACATTTCATTTTTTTCCCTTTTTGAGCAGAAAGTCCAAAAGCTTTTCCAAGTTAAAAACAAAACTAGTTAAAAGTCTTCTCTTAGTTAAAGTAGTCAATTTTGCCTTCTCCGCCAACTCCATCACCTTCACTAGCCATTCTTCCATTGTGGGAATTAGCGTGTCTTTCCATCTTTGTTCTACCCACCTTTCCTCTAGTTATCTTTGAATTACATTCAAACAAATTATTTCAGTAACAGTCCCTGGCTTGGCAGCCTGGATGGTGCTGTATTCCTTTCCATGATCTCGGAACTGCCAGCGGCTCCCATGGGACGATGCATAGAGTAGTTTTGATTCCCCCTTTTCCCAGCCTCACTTCTATTCCCCACAGCTCCCTCCCCACATTGACTATGGCATCTGGCAAGGGGTGGTTGCACGGGTGGGCTGCTGGGGGTTCACAGAGGTTCGGGAGAACCTCTAGCTAAGATTCTGTGCAGTTTGGAGAACCCCCAAATTCCACTCTTGGCTGGCCCCACCCACCCCGCCCCTCCCAGGAGTCCCCACATGGCCTGTGTTGGATGCAGGTAAGTACAGGGTGTGCGCGGAGGCTTGGGGAGGGCGAAAAATGGTCCTGTTTCTGTTCTCCAGAGGGCCTCCGGAGCCTGGGGAGGCTATTTTCACCCTCCCGGAGGCTCAAGGAAAGCCTCCAGAGCCCAGGGAGGGCAAAAACGCACACATACCCCCACCATGTTAGAGGAAGCCGACTAGGCCACACCCACCATGGCCACGCCCACCCAGCAACCGGGCAGATAACCCCTTGCTAAACATTTTGAAGTCCACCGCTGGGTAGTTGTAGCAGGATGGCAGTCTTGACCTACTTTTTAAGGGGCAAAACTGTTTGGGTTTATTTGACAAGGGGGAAGAGGAAAATCTGACCCCAGCACTCTTCTGACACCCACAATTCTCCTTCCTGTTCCAGGTGCGAGGACATACGATCGTCTCAAGAAAGTGCGGGAAGAGGAGCGGCTAAAACGCACCATGCTTACTGAAGTCCTGCAGTACATCCAGGACAGCAGCGCCTGCCAGCAGTGGCTCAGCCGGCAAGCTGACATGTACGTCCCACTTTGCTTTGAGCTTAGAAGGAAAAAAACAAACAAAGAAAATTGGTCCTTTTTTTATTGAACAGGCAGGTTTGCCTGAGGAATGAACAGAGAGGTAACACGGAAAAAAAAGCCACTAGCTGTATGTTCATCTTTCGGGAGCTCTGTCAATCTTGGGTAAAGAAACAGAATAGGATTAGATTTCTTTTACATTTTTATTTTTATACATATATTTATTTATATCACATCTGTATTTTCTTTTAATAAATAACTCAAGCCTGTGAACATACCTAATAATTCCTTCCTCCTCCGATTTAACCCCCCAACAACAATCTTGTTGTTAGGTTGGACTGAAAACAGAGGGACTGGCCCGAAGTCACCCAGCCGGTTTTCATGCCTAAGGCAGAACTAGAACTCACCATCTCCTGGTGATTAGTCCAAAGTGAATTGGCTGCCTGTTCATACCTATTGTGGGAGTAGGACTCACCAACTCCTGACGATTGACCTAAAATGACCTAGTTGACTTATTATGCTTCAGGCGGGACTAGAACTCACCGTCTCCTAGTTTCTAACCTGGTGCCTTAACCACTAAACCAGACTGGCTTAATTTCCAGGCAAAGCAATTTGCCTAATTTTCTGTTCCAAGATATGAGCAATTGTTCTTGGGAAGCAGGATGTACATTTGATGTGTCAAGCGAGGCAGGGATCCAACCAACTCTGGCTTCTGAAAATTGTGCCACTCATTATTGACACTTTCCTGCATTTAGTGTCTGACATCATCCCAACCTCTAGTCATAGTGTTGGGACCAACAAACTTCCTTTTCCCACCAACGGGCCAGCGTGAGACCTCCAGCCAGGTTCTCAGAGGTGACCGGTAAAGTTGAGTTTTGCCTCATTTTACGACTTGTCCTTGCCACATTTGTTAAGTGAATCACTGCAGTTGTTAAATTAAATCACCTGGTTGTTAAGTGAATCGGGCTTCCCCATTAACTTTTAAGATCACGTGATCCTGGGACACTACAGCTGTCATAAATAGAAGCCATTTGTCAAGCACCTAATGGTAAATCACCTGGCCACATGGATGTTGCAGTGATCATTCATGTGAAAAATGGTCATGAGTCATGTTTTTTCAGTGCCGTTGTAACTTCGAATGGTCACTAAGTGAACTGTTGTAAGTTGAGGACTACCTGTATTCCTTCCTGATGCTTTGAGAACTGCTTTGAGGGTTGGCGCCTCTCGATTCTCATTCTATTCTCAGGCTATAGCAATAGCACTTAGACTTATATACCGCTTCACAGTGCTTTTACAGCCCTCTCTGAGCGGTTTACAAAGTCAGCATATTGTCCCCCCAACAATCTGGGTCCTCATTTTACCCACCTCGGAAGGATGGAAGCCTGGGTCAACCTTGAGCCTAGTGAGATTCGAACTGCCAAACTGCTGGCAGCCAGTGATCAGCAGAAGTAGCCTGCAGTGCTGTACTCTAACCACTGCACCACTGCAGCTCTATCTGTCCGTGGCGGCTGGCTCTTTCCGATTTGATACGTCTGCTTCTCACCAGCTTGTGTTTCCCACCCCCCTCCTTTTGTCTTTCCCATTCCCATGCCCGATTCTCACTTCCGCAATTCTTTTTTATATATTTCATTTTGTCACAACAGTATACACAAACATTGTCATAAAAAAAAACATATCATGAAGAAAATATATATATATATATAAGTAAAGTATATGCATCAGCTATATTAATTTGATAAAATAAAGGGAACAATAGGACAGGAACGGTAGGCACTTTTGTGCTCTTATGCACGCCCCTTATAGTCCTCTTGGGAATGGGGTGAGGCCAATAGTAGACAGTTTTTGATTGAAGATTTTGGGATTTTGAGTAGAGACTATGGAGTCAGGTAATGAGTTCCAAGCATTAACAACTCTGTTGCAGAAGTCATATTTTCTGCAATCAAGTTTGAAGCGGTTGACATTAAGCTTGAATCAATTTTTTGCTCTTGTAATATTGCGATTGAAGCTGAAGTAGTCTTTTACAGGAAGGATATTGCAATAGATGATTTTGTGTGTTAAACACAGGTCATGTCGAAGTCGACGGAGTTGTAAGTTTTCTAATCCCAGGATTTCAAGTCTGGTGGTATAAGGTATTTTGTTGTTTTTGGAGGAGCGAAGAACTCTTCTAGTAAAATATTTCTGGATGCGTTCTATTGTATTTATGTCAGAGATGTGGTATGGGTTCCAGACAGATGAGCTGTATTCAAGAATAGGTCTGGCAAATGTTTTGTATGCTCTAGTTAGTAGTGTAGAGTTTTTGGTGTAGAGTTTTTGGCAAATGTTTTGTATGCTCTAGTTAGTAGTGTAGAGTTTTTGGTGTAGAGTTTTTGGCAAATGTTTTGTATGCTCTAGTTAGTAGTGTAGAATTTTTGGTGTAGAGTTTTTGGCAAATGTTTTGTATGCTCTAGTTAGTAGTGTAGAGTTTTTGGTGTAGAGTTTTTTCCTTCCTCCCCCCCCCCCAATTTGCATTTTATGGCAAGATGCCAGCGAAGAAGCTGAAGATGGCAGTTGCTTAGAGAGCTTTTATTCTCTCTGTCTGTTGCTCAGCTGGACTCTGTACAACTAAAGAGTAAAAAGTCATACCAGATAGGGTCATTTAGCTGCTGTCTGTTGAAGGCTCACAGGGCACACGGCCAAAAAAAAACAACCACAACAATGACATACGATGACAATTGAGTCCAAAATTTATGTTGCTAAGCGAGACAGCCGTTAAGCGATTTTTTTTTGCCCCATTTTACAACCTTTCTTGCCACAGAAACACTGCGGTTGTTATAGTTACACGGTTGTTAAGTGAATCCAGCCTCCCCCATTGACTTTGCTTGTCAGAAGATTTCAATAGCTTTTCGCGTGGCCCTGGGACACTGCAACCGTCGTAAATCATGCCAGTTGCCAAGCGTCCAAATTTTTGATCACATGACCTCGAGGATGCTGCAACTGTCGTCGTTAAGTGTGAAAAATGGTCGTAAGTCCCCTTTTTCACTATCTTAACTTCGAACGGTTACCAAACAAACGGTCATAAGTCAAGGAGTCCCTGTATTACAGCTGAAGAAACAACTATATCAGTGGTCTGCAAACTTGGCTCTTTTAAGACTTGTGGACTTCAACTCCCAGAGTTCCTCAGCCAGCAAAGCTGGCTGAGGAACACTGGGAGTTGAAGTCCACAAGTCTTAAAAGAGCCAAGTTTGCCAGACCCCTGAACTATATCAAGCCCACTTCCTTCCTTCTGCCTTCCCTGAAGGGCTGCAGGATGGATGCAGCCAGACCATCCGTTCATTCATCTTGGGAAATGTTCTTTGCCTTAAGCTCTCCTTAACCCTAATGTGTGGATCTTACATTTGGCTAACCTGTTGCTTTTTTTCTTTTTCTTTTTACAGCGATTCTGGCTTGAGTCTCACAGTACCAATTACGTCAAATTCAGGTATTTCCTTCTGTGCCTATCCATCCGTCGTTATACTGTACAGCAGTGGCCAAAGTTATGGAAACCTTTTGGGAAATGTGTATTTTTTGAGGTTTGATGGCTAATAACACCACTTTTTTGGGGGGGAGTTTCAAGATAATCATATTCCACTGCTGGAATGGCCTGGGAATAGCCCAGACCTTCACCCAATTGAAAATCTATGGAGCCGACTAAAGAAACTTGTTAGTCAGAAGTGACCCAGTAATAAAACCCAGTTAATAGAAGCAATCATTCAATCTTGGTTTCACATGATAACAGCTGCAGAACTAAAAGATTTGGTTCGCTCCATGGGAAGAGTTGCAGGCCCTAATTCATGCTAAAGGTTACCCAACTCAGTATTAACTGACATGGTGATAATTTTTGTATATCTCATTTTTTCTGCGTGTTTCACTTTTCTTCTTTATACTGTAACTGCTCTTCTAATAGCAAATCCTTCATAAAAATGATTGCATTACATTCTTGATTAAATTATCTTTCCATTGATAAATAATTTTATGGTACTACTCCCAAAAAAAAAGTGGTGTTATTAGCTAGTTTTAGAAAATACACTTTTCCCAAAAGGTTTCCACAATTTTAGCCACTACTGTAAAAATGGGGAAAATGAGTCCGGATCCCTAATTATTAATGCACTCAACATCACTCCGCTTTGAAAAGAAAAGCCTTGGTGTTCTGCACTGAAAATTGTTCTGAAAGGCTGGCAGGTTACTAGTCCTCACTTCCTTCTTTATAGAAGGCCACAAGTGGACAAGCAGGAATCATTTTGTGGCATCCTTGGTGCTCTCTGAACCTGGTTGTTTTCTTGCAGACCTTTTATTACAAAACCAGGTAACACCATCAGTGTCTACGTGATCAATGCACTGATGATGTTACCTTGTCTGGTAGAGAAAAGTCTGCAAGAAAACCACCAGGTCAAAGAGCACCAAGGATCCTACAGTTCAATCCTGAGTTACAAATATTCTCTTCCTATAGGAATCGTTTTGCTTATCATGTGATTTTTAACTGAGCATAAGAGACCCGATAAAAGAACAATAAGTATCATAATCTACTAAAATCAATTTAACCTTTCAATGTAGCATCAGCTGCCCCTAGTATAAAATGCATGTGACATGTAAAATCAATACATTCAAAATAACAGGAAATGATTTTTAAATCACTTCAAAGCATCCATTAAAAAAAGAAGCAGTTGTGGTGCTTTTTCATTTATTAGTGCCCAAAGTTGGGTTTTTTCTCAGCAGTTTAATTGCAGTAGGCTGCACAAACAGGCAATGCACACACACACTTTCCAGAATCACCAGCCCATTGGATTTAAGAAAACCAGACACCTCATGACATGTTACTAAATGCAAAGAAACATTTACGACATACAAGCCTGTGACACACTCACACTTACGTATGTGATTGTTTTGCATGTGTTCACAAGAATGTACAGCATGTGCCCATAAAATGAGTCCTAGGATGTCATTCCCCAGTCAGGATCTTGATATTAAATTGGGAATCACTAGAACTCAAAATGAGGCATACATGAAACCCATGAGTAATTAACATTCCTTGTAGAATCTCAAAAGGGGAAAGGAAGGCGTCTCCTCACCTACATTTGCTCCAAGCTAAAAACTTGCAAGCTGTTTTATTCTTTTTTTTTTTTAGCCACTGCCCATTAAGGTAATTATCCCTGGCATTTCGTTTTCCTCTGAGCTCACTGGTTCCCTTTTTTCCCATCCATACCTTGGTGTGTGTGAGTGTGTGTGTGTGTATTACTGACAAAGAAATAAAGGGAGATTAGTATAGATCTATTTAGCTCTCATCAGCTGGCCATACTCTTCTGGGATTCGAACCTGGGCATGGCTAGCTGATGAGAGCTAAATAGTTTGAAATAGATCTATACTAGTCTCCCTTTATTTCTTTGTCAGTAAAATATAAATTTAACACAAAATAGTTTGTTAAGCAACTGCCTGTGAGGGCTCCTGGATTGGGGCTGAAAGGCGAAAGGGAAGCAGTATGCTCCCTCCCATATTTGGGTAGACCAGGTTGCTTCGAAAGGAAAAAACCCACTAGATAGATAGATAGATAGATAGATAGATAGATAGATAGATAGATAGATAGATAGATAGATAGATAGATTAGAGAGAGAGAGAGAGAGATTACATAGATGATAGAGAGAGAGAGAGAGAGAGATAGTCCTAGCTCAGAAAAAACTGTGAAGGCATCTGATGGACTTCAGTCACGGCGCCATAAACACGTAATCTTGATGGTGGCAGAAGACTTGCACCGCCTTGTCGGCTTTAGTCTCATTTCAGGGGAAATAATAATAATAATAATGGCATTTCTCTTATGACAGCTCATTGCTTAGTAAGTGTTCCTACTCATTTTCTTAACTGCATCTTTCCACCGATTACCTCACCTAATGTGAACAGGTTTCAACGTGAGTCATTCGGCTGCATTGCTGGTGCCTAATGTGTCACCTGTTCAGGGCTTGAACCTGCTCAGAAAATCAGACACCAGTAAGAAGAACCCAGCCTGCTGTCAGATGTGCTCTGAATCAGGGGTCTCCAACCTTGGCTGCTTTAAGAGTTGTGGACTTCAACTCCCAGAATTCCTCAGCCAGTTTTGCTGGCTTAAAGTCTTGACCGCAAGTCTTAAAGCAGCCAAGGTTGGAGACCCCTGCTCTGAATGACCCAAAATTGCCTGTCCACTGTGTGGCCAGATATGGCCCAACACACAATAGCCACAAGGATTTCCATGGTGCACTGGAACTCATGCCTCTCCTTAAAGAAATCACTTGTTCCATTTTTACAATGCCAAGAATAACACAAAATGAAGAGGGCAGAGAAGAGCAACAAAAATGATTAGGGGACTTAAAGTTGTGAATGCTCCAACACTGGAAGTTTTTAAAGAAGATGTTGGATAACTACTTGTCTGAAGTGGGGTAGGGTTTCCTGCCTAAGCAGGGGGTTGGACTAGAAGACCTCCAAGGTCCCTTCCAACTCTGTTATTCTATTCTATTCTATTCTATTCTATTCTATTCTATTCTATTCTATTCTATTCTATTCTATTCTATTCTATTCTAACATACTCCTTTATTTCCTGCAAAATATCCCAAAATGTCAATTATAGGAAGTCCTCGACTTAACAACCATAATTGAGTCTGGAATGATTGTTGTATGGGTAATCTCGACTTACAGTGGTTCATTTAGTGACCGTTCAAAGTTACAATGGCACTGACTTATGACTTACACAACATAAGTGACTTATGACCGTTTTTCACACGACCGTTGCAGCATCCCCATCCACATTGTCCCGTGATCAAAATTCAGGGGCTTGGCAACTGGTTCACATGTATGATGGTTGCAATGTCCCAGTGGTCACGGGATCGACTTCTGCGACCTTCTGACGAGCAACGTCAATGGGGAAGGCAGATTCACTTAACAACCGTGTTACTAACTTTAACTGCTGCAGGGATTCGCTTCACAGCAGTGGCAAGAAAGGTCGTAAAATGGGGCAAAATTGACTTAACAACTGTCTCCAAGCAACTGAAATTTTGTAATTCAATTGTGGTTGTAAGTTGAGGACTGCCTACAACCTGGTGGGGCTTCATTGCTAGATAAATGCTTGGAACCATAGAATCCTGCCCAGGAAGGAAATTCTTAGACCAAGGATGTCCAAACTTGGCAACTTTTAAGACCTGTGGACTTCAATTCCCATAAGACAAGACTCATGAAGTTGCCAGGTTTGGACACCCCTGTCTTAAAGGCCATCATAAATCAACAGCCCCCCTCCCCCCCCCGCCCAACCTTTGCTTTAAAACTTTAAGGACCATACTCAGCTATCATCTCAGGAAACCACAACTCTTGAAACAAACGGTATTTCAAAAGGAACTTTTATCAAGAGAAGTGATCGCAGACAAGTCAGGCAAAGCCTGAAGATTCCGGCATAAAGCATTATGCTAATTTCTCCTGTTCTGTTGTGACCCAGGCCCAAGTAGGTAGTAGTGAAACTCAATCAGTGAAAAAACAAATAAACTTTATTCGAACAACTGAGAATTACTTCATTCCCAGCGTAGTTCAACCAAATTAAAGCAAATTCCTCCCAACACAAATTCCTCAGTCCGATCGCAAACCTTGGTCCAATTAGGCAAACTGCCAACGGCCTTTATTGGCAAACGTTCAGAAGTCACAGATACAAAAATAAATGCAAGACGAAGACGAAGCTACCAACGTTGTTTTCCGGCAAAGTCTAGACGCCATTGCTGGTCTGTTTTAAGCCTTATGGGAGGGGCCAATCATCTCTTGGCCCTACTTCCGAGTCATCTTCTCTGCTTGAGCTGCTCTTGCCTTCTGGCAGCTCTTCTCATGCGTGCATTAGGAACAGGCTCCTCCTGTTCCTCTGCCTCACTATTATCGGGCTCTGGAGGCTTTGGAGTCCACACATCACTCCCTGATGGCCCTGGCCCCACCTCAGCCTCATCGCTGGCCGACTCCGTTACCAGCTCCTTAAGCTGCTGGCGGACCACAACATGTTCAACCAGTGCCCCATGTCCACCAGTCGCCAATACAACGTCACAAAGGTGTTGCAAAAACCCCAACATCTTCGGGACGCCGCAGCCTTTGGTAACAGTCTGGAACCGGTTGGGAAGGAATCCACCCTGAAGGCCCAGTCCCCTTTCCCTAATTCCCACGGGGTTGCAGCAAAAGCATTCAAAGCAACCAGGCCCCCAACCCTGCCATTCGGAATGGCAGCAACACTTCCATCAATCAAGTCCCACCCCAATTCCAGGAAGACTCTTCCCAGTCTTCATAATTCAAGCTCAGGGTTTTTCTTCCTCCTTTCAAGTAGGGGTCTGCTTCTGTAAAGCTCCCCACCTGTTGGTTCTTGTTCTGTCCTTGTTCTATCCAGACATTGTGGATAGAATTGAGCTACTCCCTCTTCCACGGAACAGCCCTTCCAGTTTGGGAAGATGCTATCTTGCTGCGTGTTTAAATCCCACGGGATCCTGTTAAATTCTCTAGATTGCTATCTAGAAATGCCAGAGGTGTATATAGCAAAGGCAAATCAGTCCATTACCAAATTCTCTTGTCTACTGCGAGAGCCTTCTCCTTGGGTCTAGAGATAGCCCTCGACTTACAACCATTTGTTTAGTGACCGTTCGATATTACCACAGCACTGAGAAAAGTGACTTACGGCCATTTTTCATACTTAACAACCATTGCAGCACCCCCAGGGTCACGTGGCCAAAATTTGGATGCTTGGCAACTGGCTCACGTTTATGGCATTTGCATTGTCCCCGGGGTCATGTGATGGGCTCTTGCGCCCTTCTATTTGACCAGCAAAGTCAAGGGGGAAGCCAGAGGCACTTATAACAGTCGTGTAACTAACTTAACAGCTGCAGTGATTCATTTAACAGCTGTGGCAAGAAATGGTGGTAAAATGGGACAAAGCTCACTTAACAACTGTCTCGCTTAGCAACAGAAATTGTGGTTGCAAACTGAGGATTAACTTGCATAGTAGCGCAGTGTTTCTTCATCAGTGTTTCTTACCAGGGTCGGAGATGGCAGGACCAAATAGGGCCTTTTGCTAATAGGCTGCCAAAAGAGAAAAAGACCTGATCTGATTTCTTAATTAGTAGTGTCTTTGGAACAGGTTGGGCATTTTATGGACCCTGGGCAACATCTAGCCCTCGTGAGCCCTTGCTTTTATTTTGAAAGCATTTCCCCCCCAATTTACATGTGTGCAAGCGTGCATTTTTATGCAACTTCATAGCCCTGTTGATTCAACCTTCCACAACAGTTCCATCCAGTTTCTCGTGCAATCCTCTTGGGGAAATCAATTGCCCACCCTTGTATTGGAAGGTAGCCCCAAATTACTTAGCAATAGCACGTAGACTAATATATTACTTCATAGTTCTTTGCAGCCCTCTCTGAGTGGTTTACAGAGTCAGCCTCTTGCCCCCAACAATCTTGACTCCTCATTTTACCAACCTCGGAAGCATGGAAGGCTGAGTCAACCTTGAGCCGGTCAGGATCGAACTCCTGGCAGTGAGCAGAGTTAGCTTCCAATGCTACACTCTAACCACTAGGTCACCACGGTTCCCGATTACTGGTAATTAATGGCATTCAGGTTTGTCCATTGCCACACAACCAGAGGCTGCTTTGATGAAAAACTTTGGGATTTCTTCCCCCCACTGATGCATTAGTAATTCTAGTTGCACATCCCAGTGGTAACTTTTTATGGCCCTTTCAGAACAGGCCCAGGTTGTTCAAAACAGTGGGCAGCATTTCTACTAAATCTATCCGCCCCAGGGGTGAAATGCTCCCGGTTAGGACCGGATCGGCCAATCTGGTAGCGATGGCGGCGGGTGGTTCGGAGGACCAGTAGCAAAAATCCCTGCCCCCCCCACTCATGCCCGCTTGGTCACCCGCTTGCTGCTGCTTTTCAAAAATGCTTTTAAAAATAAAATAAAAAAGGTCTGACGATCACAGCTGAGCTGATCGTCAGAGCCTTTTTTTTTACTTTTAAAAGCATTTTTACAACCTATTCGGTAGAATAGGTTGTAAAAAAATGCTTTTAAAAGTAAAAAAAAAATCTTGTGCCACAGCTGATCACACACACACCCTGCGCACTGTTCTGCTTACCCCATGCCTCCTTTTGGCGAGCACTGTGAGCGCGCAGCTTGCATTTGGGGTGTGGTGCGCAGTGCGCATGCGCAGCCAGTGAACCGGTAGTAATCCAGTTCAGATTTCACCACTGATCCGCCCCCATTTTAACTCTTCCCCCTCCCTCTCCCCCTCGCCCCTTCTAATCCACCAGCACCCCATGTGGAAAATAATTGCAAGAGCTGGTTCCCCAAATCCTGACTCCTGCTAACCAGAGCTTCTACCTTTCCATAGGTAGAAGAAGCGCCCCTCCGTTGAACCTCACCGGTCTCCCTGGAACGGAAAAGCTGAACGAGAGGGAAAAAGAGGTAATGGGGATTCAGAAACTGGTTGCATTTACCCTCGTGTTAAATTACTCTTGGTCTCGTTTAAGGCCATGTGGATTGCACCTCATCAAAGTTTTTGTGGATGCAGTCCATGCAAATTCCTGCCTGGACTGACAGTTACGCAGATCGGGTCTAATGCAGGGAATATGCTGCCTATTTCCTGCCTGTGTAATCTTTTCCCATCACTATTTCATAGGAAACCAACATTGTTTGTTGGGATCGGCCTGCAAATGCGAGTCAGTTGAAATGCTGGCCTTGCCTGACGGGGTTTGTGCCATTCGCCCTAATCACACAATACCTGTGTGTATAAGTGGCCACTGGAAATGCCAGCTCTAGGAACACATACAGGCCTAAATATTTTCCCTGTCACCCTCATAGACTCAGTTATTTTTTTATTTTCAAAGACTCGCAGTGCAATTAGAGGAAATGAATTTCCTGGGCAAAAATGGAAAGGAATGCAGGTTTTATAAAAGAGAAATGGCCTTTAAAAACATTGAAAGCTTCCTTCAAGTCCCTGATGAATTCCTGAATAGAAGCCCTTAGGACAGTGTTTCTCAACCTTGGCCACTTAAAGATGGATGGACTTCAACTCCCAGAATTCCCCAGCCAAAGCAAATTCCATGAGGCAAAAAAACTCTAGAACGGTGTTTCTCAACCTTGGGTACTTTTAAGATGGATGGACTTCAACCCCCAGAATTCCCCAGCCAGCATGGGCGGGCTTCAACTCCCCAAATTTCCAGCATGGCTGGCTGGGGAAGTCTACACATCTTCAAGTAGCCATGGTTGAGAAACACTGCGTTAAGATAACGAAATGGTCATATTTGGAGTTTTTTTTTCCCGTTCTTCTCAAGAAAGGAAGAGACTAGCTGCCTTTTCCCCCCAAATCTGCCAAACCTTCAAGACAAATTCAGCCGATATTTTTCATGTGTCTCAGTATCCTAGGACCTAGGTGAACATTCTTCATCTACAACGTTCTTGTAGCCTTGACAGAAGCTTCATTTTCCTTGGTGTTTGCCATTTTGTTGTGCTGGGTTATATAAGAGCATTTTCTTATTAGTGTAAAGCAGGGATCTCCAACCTTGACAACTTTAAGACTTGTGGACTTCAACTCCCAGAGTTCTTTGCTGGCTGAGGAACTCTGGGAGTTGAAGTCCACAAGTCTTAAAGTTGCTAAGGTTGGAGACCCCTGGTGTAAGGGGAGAAAAGTTGGTGTCTCCACCGTAGTCATTATAACACTGGGAACTTAAGAAGGGAGCTGGAGTTTTTAGCATCTGCTGGTACTATTTTGGCACTACTAAGGCGAAGGGCAGATTCATAAGCTCCTGTTTCAGCCTCCAGGAGACACAAGGGGCTTGTCATGTAACGTCTAGCGTGTAAGTCTGCAGTCTGCATGCCTCATTCCAGAGATAGTCCCAAAGGTGCTTTTTCAAAAAAAAGCACCTTCAAAAGGCAACTGGACTTTCTGTGGGGGTTTTTTTTTTTCTGTCTTGAAGACCTTTTGCTTCTCATCCAAGCAGCTTCTTCAGTTCTGATTGAATGGTGTGGAATAGAAGGAAGAACGCAGGAAATATCAATCCTTCCATTCCCCACTATTCATTCAGTCAGAACTGAAGAAGCTTCTTCGATGAGAAGCGAAATGTTTTCAAGGAGAAAAACCAAGAGAGTCCAATTTGCCTCTTGAAAAAGCACCTTTGGGACAACCATGGACTGGAAGACTGAGAATCTTCGTAGACATTCCGCAGGTAGTTGCTTTTCAGAGTTTGGGCAGAGCCAGGTTTATGAAAAGGTACCAAAACGGACTGACTGATCTTACTGTTGTGGGGGGGAGGAAGGGTGAAGAGATGGCTGCCTGATTGGCATCTATCAGTCATCCTGGATTAGGCACCGCTAGGTCTCTTGAGTTAGAACGCCTAGCTGTATTTGAAGCAAATTTTCCTACGCAGCCAATTTTGGAAGAATAGAATTTCTGGCTGTTGTGGAGACCAGATGTTTTGAATATGGGTGGGTGTGCTTTGCAGCAATTGTTAAGTGAATGCCACAGTCATAAAGCAAAAGCCACAGTCTTAAGCCGGCCCATTGTTCATCATGGGACAATTTTTGTCAGAAACCAGAAGTAAATGCCAATTTCCAGCAAAATGCATCATAAATTGTGGTCATGTGACCTCAGGGTGCTGCAAATGGCCATGAATGCGACCTGTTTGCTGAGTGCCTCCAATGTAACCACATGACCATGGGGAAGGGATGTTTTGTGACCCAGGCCCAAGTAGGTAGTAATAAACTTAGTCCATGGAAAAACAAACTTTATTCGAACAGCTGGGGATTACTTCATTCCCAGCATCATTCAACTCAAAGTAAAACAAATGCCTCCCAACACAAATTCCTCAGTTATCTCACAAACCTTGGTCCAATTAGGCAAACTGCCAAAGGCCCTTCCTGGCAAATGTCCAGAAGCCACAAAAACAAAGACGTATACGAAGCAACTACAACGTTGTTTTCCGGCAAAGCTGAAACACCGGTGCTGGTCTGTTTTAAGCCCTATGGGAGGGGCCAATCATCTCTTGGCCCTACTCCTGACTTGTCCTCTCTGCTTGAGCTGCTCTTGCCTTCTGGCAGCTCTTCTCATGCGTGCATTAGGAACAGGCTCCTCCTGTTCCTCTGCCTCACTATTATCAGTCTCTGGAGGCTCTGGAGTCTGCACCTCGATTCCCGATAGCCCTGGCTTCACCTCAGCCTCACCGCTGTCCGACTAGGTTGCCAGCTCCATAGGCTGCTGATAGACCACAACAGGATGCTGCTGGCTGGGGAATTCTGGGAGTTGAAGTCCACACATATTTTTAAGTTGTCACGGTTTAGAATCATTGATCTAGAACAGTAATGACGAACCTTTTCAGCGCCGAGTGCCAAAAAGGTTGCACGGAAGCGGGGGCCGTTCATCAGGGCCGTGCTCCAGAAAAGCCAAATATCCGGGTTCTAGCGTGCATGAGCGCCCGACAATCAGCTGTCCTTCATGCACGCGGCAGTGCCAAAAAACGGCCAGCTGACCGTTTTTTGGCAGTGCCGCGCGTGTGAAGGACAACTGATCATCGCACACGCATACACACCAGAAACCCAGAAAACAAACTGGCAAGGCCACACATGCCGGGCGACATGGCTTCATGTGCCACTTTGGGCACGCATGCCGTAGGTTTGCCATCACAGATCTAGAACAAATATCGATGGATAATTAAGCAGATGCGGTCCTACTGAAATTGGGAGAAAGGGAGGAAGTGAAGGGGAGAGGGTGACGATGCTGGCTTGGGAATTCTGGGAATTGAAGTCCCACAAATCTTACAATTGCTAAAGTTGAGAAACACTGAGGTAAAACGGACATTGAGGGGTTATTAAGCCAATGTCGTCTCAGTGAAGGTGGGAGACAGGAAGAAAATGAAGAGGAGTGGGTGACGGGTATTTAGGATACATGACTAACCAGAAGTGGTTTCTCCTAGCTCTGTCAAATCGTACGGTTGGTCCCTGGAGCATACTTAGAGTACAAAGCCGCCTTAGTCAACGAGTGCCATAAACAAGGAGGCCTTAGGCTAGCCCAGGCCCGAGCCCTGATCAAGATCGACGTGAACAAGACCAGGAAGATCTACGACTTCCTCATCCGAGAAGGATCCATCACCAAAGCCTAACATGAAAGAAAAAAAAATCAGAACCTTTTTTTGGGGGGGTACTTTTTGCACCTTGTGCTTTTGAAGCGAAGATTGGGGTTTCGTCCGTCGTGACTGCCTTGCAAGATGGAGAAAGACGTCTTCGCAAACTTCATTTACATGTCCTCGGTTCTTTTTAACTCTGGCGTATAACGATTTGTGTGCCCTGTGCTGCTATGAACTTTTTTTTTTGGGAAAGAATGGTAAGATATGTAATCTATTAATAAAATATGAGTGGGTAGCGTGTTTCTCGCACTTCTGCTAGTTCTTAAAAGAGAAGTGTGGAAGATTTTTGCTTCAGTGCTACCGGTGGCATAAGTACAGGTCTGAAACACTTCACACTCGCTTCTTGGAACACATTTTTGTGCTCAGCTTTTGTGTGGGAGAACCGGCAGGAAAAAAATTCCTCTTCATTTTTTTTTTTTCCAAGAGGCTCAGTGAATGCTAGAGGAGATAAAACCTTCACCGCCTGCTCATGTTACCCATTCTAAAATTACAGCATTCAGAAGGAGGGAGGGAGGGAATTTCAGGATGGATGGAGCAGAATTAATTATCAATCGCTTCTCTTTCACATACCTAAATTCTGCATCAAGGATTCAAATACTGGGTGTGTGTAGGGTGTATTTGAAGGAGCTGAACTGGGAAAGGTCCCTGAAGTTTAGGATATTGAAAGCATGAGTTTGGGCACTTAAAGAAGCAGCTTTTAGGCTAATATACCACCCCATAACATTTTACAGCCCTCTCAAAGCAGACAGCCTGTTGCCTCCAAAAATTTGGGTCCTCATTTTACTGACCTCGGAAGGATGGAAGGCTGAGTCGACCCATCAGGTTCAAACACCAAGCTGTGGGCAGAATTAGCCTGCAAGGCAGCATTCTAACCACGGCGCCACCGGGGAACAAAATCTTATGGAGGAACAAAACCATAAACCTCTGACTTGACTATTCCAGAAGGTCTTGTGGTCCCAATACCGGCTGTCTGCTGAGAATACTTAATACTTAGGACTAGCCTTTAAAAATAGCACTGTGGGGTCTTTTGATGCTCTCTAAGCTTTGTTGTTGTTTTTTACAGATGTTTCATTACCCAGCTAGGTAACATCATCAGTTTGCAAACCCCATTCCTTTCTAGCACTGATGATGTTACCTCATTGGGTAATGAAACGTCTACAAGAAAGCAGCCAAGCTCAGAGAGCATCAAGGACTCCACAGTTCAGTCCTGAGCTACAAATATTGTCAGCTGTTCATATCAGGTGTTGTTTTGTGATGGGCTTCTTCAAGACATCTTCGACCTCCGACTGGATGTGTGCATTTTGGGCTATGAAAACTAAAAACTTGTCAAATTATAATCGTAATTATAATGTGTTACAGTAGTAGCCAAAATTGTGGAAACCTTTTTTGGGGAAAGTGAATTTTCTAAAACCAGCTTATAATACCGTTTTTTTTATGGAGTAGTAGCTTAAAATTATATATCAATGGAAAAATGATTTAATCAAGAATGTAATGCAATAACTTTCATGACGGATTTGCTATTCGAATAGCAGTTATAGTATAAAGAAGAAAAGTGAAACACGTAGAAAAAACGAAATATACAAAAATTATCACCCTGTCATTTAATCCTTAGTTGGGTAACCTTTAGCGTGAATTAAGGCCTTACAACGTCTTCCCATGGAGTGAACCAAGTCTTTTAGTTCTGCAGCTGTTATAATGTGAGACCAAGATTGAACGATGGCTTCTATTAACTGGGTTTTATTGCTCTGTCACTTCTGACTAACAAGTTTCTTTAGTCGGCTTCTTAGATGTTCAATTGGGTTAAGGTCTGGGCTATTCCCAGGCCATTCCAGCTGTGAAATAGGGTTATCCTGAAACTCCAAGTGGTTTTATTAGCCATCAAAACTCAAAAATACACTTTTCCCAAAAGGTTTCCACAATTTTGGCCACTACTGTATATTCTCTAATACAGGGCTCTCCAACCTTGGCAACTTTAAGTCTGGAGGACTTCAACTCCCAGAACTCCCAGACTTCAACTCCCAGAATTCTCCAGCTAATTCTGGGAGTTGAAGTCCTCCAGGCTTAAAGTTGCCAAGGTTGGAGACCCCTGCTCTAATAGCACTTTGGGGGGTAATAAGGGAGCCTGGTGAAACTTCTAAAAAGGAAGACAGCACAGCAAAAATTCTACGCTGAGTCTGAACTGCGCTTGGGATTAAACATTAAAATCCATGCAAAACAAAATACAGGTAACCCTTGATTTACGACCACAATTGGGACCGGAATATGTCTTGCTAAGCAAGATGGTTGTTCAGTGAGTTATGCACTTTTATGACCATTTTGCCCTGGTTGTTAAGTGAATCATACAGTCATTAAGTGAATCCGGCTTCCCCCATTGACTTTGGCTGTGGAAGCTGTCTGGGAAGGACACTGTAACAGTTGTAAAGACATGCCAGTTGCCAAGAACAGTCACTAAACGAACAATTGTAAATCGAGGACTACCTGTATAGCACAGGACTTACTAGAAAAGTCTCTTTTTAGATTGACAGCACTGTGTCAACAGTGAATTTTAAAATTCAGGGTTGAGCTGAATTAAAATCCCAACATTGTAAGATGGACTGGCCAGTTTTTAAAAAACGGCAGTGGAAAACTTGTGTATTCTGATCAGAAAACCAACAACAAATGAGTCCAGCATGAACTAATTTTAATTTGTTACATTGAGATGCATTTTGACATCACAAGTTTCTGTACGACATCACGACTGGTGCAAACACAGGCTACCAAAGAGAGTCAGCACCGTTCTAAATACACCCCTGCGCCATTCAATTCCATGCAATGGGGATAAATTCAGCCACTGTATGTTGTCAGAGGCATGGTGAGAAAGGCGCACCTGGTCTATATTACCCCCTTTATGTATCTCTTAAAAGGCAGAGCCAGGCTCACTAAAGCAGGGCTCCTGGCAGACAATGGCTGGGTCAAGGCAACACTGAATTCTAGTTCCATCTTAAGCGTGAAAGTCAGCTGGGTGACCTTGGGCCAATCGCCAGGAGACTGGGAGTTCTAGTTCTGTCTTAAGCATGAAAGTCAACTGGGTGAGTTTGGGCCAATCACCAGAAGATGGAGTTCTGGCCGGGTGATTTTAGGCCAGTCATTCTAGTTGTGGGTTGTGGGGAAAATAGGAAGTGTTCTGTTCTCCTTCGCCTCCATCCGAGTGATGGCTTAATTAGCCGGCACTATCAGCTCTGGCAGCAAAATAGCAAGTGTCTGCCAAGTGTCTCTGTTATCTCCCTCGACACTGATGATTCACCCAGGAACAAACTTCAGCTCTTAGTTAATCAGTTGATTTGCCTGCTACAAAGAGGCACAGCAGCTCTTGCTGCCTTTTATATCCTGTGGGGTGTGCCTCCATGACTCAGCACTTCCTAGGCCTACCCCACCCCTGCTTCTGTTGTTCCCGCCTCTCCTGCCTACGAAACCTAGGGTTCAGCCAAGCCTGATTGCCATTAGCTGGGTCTGAAGGCGTGGCCTGGGGTGGGAAAGAGTCAGGGGACGGAGGCCTCATTATCTCTTCCACCTGGCCTGCCTCTGGCTCCTGGAGCTGAGCCAGGGAAGCCGGTGTTCCGGAGGTAAGTCCTGATGGCCCTTCCTCCTCACCTTTCCATGTCACTTTCTGGCAGGAGGGCCGGCTCGGGGGGCGCAGACACAACAGGAGGAAAGAGTATAAGGTATGTTTACCAACTTGAGTTATTTATAAAAATAATAAAGATGGGATAATAAATAGGCAGACGACTAGCAGAGCACGTCCATGAATACCAGCTACCAGTCAGAAGACTCCATAAAGACTCCTTAATCTCACCACACATGGACAGACTCAAGTCAGTTTCAGCTGGGAAACGATTAGCATTTTAGACCAAGCCAAATCCAAACATGCTAAGGAATTCTTGGAAGCATGCCATTCAATCAATCAACCATTGCTAGACACAAAGAGATAAACCACATTTACATACTGTTCAAAAAAGTCAACAAAAGAATTTAGAAGAACAAAATCCCCTCCAGCAGCCTACACTCGGATAAGCAGGGATCAATACCAGACAAACAATCGGGCAGAAATCAATAATTAAGGAACCATCGAGAGGGAAACCACATCTCCAGTGTAAGCTGACCTCACGATGATGATGATGATGATGATATTACATAGTTGGGTATTGAAATGTCTGCAAGCCAACAACAATGCTCAGAAAGCACCAAGAAGGCTACCGAATAATATACCGGTAATGATATATTACAATAATATAATATAGTTTTACTTATTTTATTCACCAAATAAATATTCCTATTATTAAGAAGCGGCAAGATAGAGTAAATGTAGTCCTCAACTTCCAACCACAGCTGAGCCCAAAATCTATGTTGCTAAGTGAGAAATTTGTGAAGTGAGTTTTGCCGCATTTTACGAACTTTCTTGCCACAGTTGTTAAGTGAATCAGCGCAGTTGTCAAATTAGTAATACGGCTGTTAAGTGAATCTGATTTCCCCACTGACTTTGCTTATCAGAAGGTCACAAAAGGCAATCACATGACTCCGGGACACTGTCACCGTCATAAATGCGAGTCAGTTGTTACATCTGCATGTAAATCACATGACCATGGGGATGCTGCAACGGTCATAAGTGTGAAAAATGGTCATAAGTTACTTTTTTCAGTAGTGTTGTAATTCTGAATGGTCACTAAGTGAACCGTTGTAAGTCGAGGACCACCTGTACCACAAAATACATAGAAAAACATACACAATGCAACCATTTATTTATTTATTTATTTATTTTTATACTTTTATACCGCACCATCTCCCGTAGGACTCAGGGTGGTTCACAGGCATATTAAAATACAACAATAATAAATAAGCAATTTAAAACCCAATTAAAAC
Source organism: Ahaetulla prasina (assembly GCF_028640845.1). Classification (NCBI taxonomy): domain Eukaryota; kingdom Metazoa; phylum Chordata; class Lepidosauria; order Squamata; family Colubridae; genus Ahaetulla; species Ahaetulla prasina. Next base: position 11,221,225 of record NC_080539.1, read on the forward strand.
AAAATATTTCAATCGCCAAATAACTAAAACGGTAAAAACTGGTTAAAAAAAAGCTTTTGCAAAGCATTAAAAGCTTTGCAAAAGGATTTCATCCAGTTTTTCAAAAGCTAAGAGAAAAGGGAATAACAACTGTGGGAACTTGACAGCAAAGGAGATGCAAAGCCAAAATTCTAGATGGGTTGCAAAATATCTTCAATCCAAAACAGTTTAAGCTGAAACAGTACAGGTAGTTCTCACTTAACGACCGATCGCTTAGCAACCATTCGAAGTTACAACAAACCTCCCAAAATGTGCTTATGACCCGGTTTTGAAATTCCGACAGCCGCTCCCCACCCCGCAGTCACATGATTGCACTTTGTTGCTTGGCAACCATCTTACATTTATGGCCATTTGCAGCATCCTGTGGTCACATGACCCTGATTTTCAACATGATTGGGGGTTTTTTTTGGCTGTTCTGGTGTTCATTTCCGGTTTCCGGCCAAAAATCACCCATTGGATATAATGTATTCCTTTAATAACTGCCACATTCACTTAACGGCCACAGCGTTTAGCAACTGCCACAAAAGGGATCGTAAAATTGGGCATGGTCATGCAGTGATCTGCTTAATGACTGCCATGACTTATGACCGTAATTACAAGCACAACGTTCTGTCCCCCTTCGCCTCCGTCCGAGCGATGGCTTAATTAGCCGGCACTATCAGCTCTGGCAGCAAAATAGCGAGCGTCTGCCAAGGGACTCTGTTATCTCCCTCGACGCCGATAAGTCACCCAGGAACAAACTTCAGCTCTTAGTTAAGCAGTTAATTTGCCTGCTACAAAGAGGCACAGCAGCTCTTGCTGCCTTTATATCCTGTGGGGTGTGGCTCCATGACTCAGCACTTCCTAGGCCTGCCCCACCCCTGCTTCTGTTGTTCCCGCCTCTCCTGCCTACGAAACCTAGGGTCCAGCCAGGCCTGATTGCCATCAGCTGGGTCTGGAGACATGGCCTGGGGGGGGGGAAGAGTCAGAGGACGGAGGCCTCATTCTCTCCTCCACCTGGCCTGCCTCTGGCTCCTGGAGCTGAGCCAGGGAAGCCGGTGCTCCAGAGGTAAGTCCTGACGGCCCTATCCCCTCACTTTCCAAGTCACTTTCTGGCAGGAGGCCCGGCTCGGGGGCACAGACACAACACACAATTAGAAACTCCGCTATAGTCGTAAGTTGAAGGCTACCTAAATTGGAATACACCCCTTAACATACAACCACAATGGAGCCCAAAATTTTGTCATCATGTGAGACTTTTGTTAATTTTGCCCCATTTTATGACCTGTCTTGCCACAGTTGTTAAGTGAATCACTGCAATTGATAAATTAATAACCTGGTTGTTACAGGACTCTAGCTTCCCCCTTGACTTTGTCAGAAAGTCATAAAAGGAGATCGCATGACCTTGGGACTCAACACCGGTCATAAGTATGAGCCATTTACCAAGCATCTGAAGTTTGATCACATGACCATTGGGGGGGGTGCAAAGGTCATAACTGTGAGAAAGAGCTTTAAGTCACTTTTATCAGTGCCGTTGTAACTTTGAGTGGTCACTAAGTGAACTGTTATAAGTCGAGGACTACCTGTACTTTTCTGCAGGGTCTGAATAACCCATTCTGTATTTAAAACAGAGCTTGAAATGTTTCTTATTCAAAAGGTTCGCATATTTTCCCCAATGTCCCATTTGCAGTTTACCATTATCCTGCCTAAGCAAAGGGTTGGACTAGAAGACCTCCAAGGTCCCTTCCAACTCTGCTATTCTATCCTATTGTATCCTATCCTATCCCTATATAAAGTATGAATGCCTGGGACATTGTAAACAGTCCGACGGTGTCTCTGCCCGAAAGTTGGCACAGTACTGTTTTAATTAGCAAACAAAAATATATCTTCTCCAAATAAACCTGACTCCTTTTCTTAATCCAGAAGTTTCATTTTCACAAACAAACAAAAAAAGGCCTAAGAATTCAGCAGAGTTTTATTCCTAAGCACAAAACGAGCCGATGGACACCCAGCAGTGTTCGAAAAAAGAGAGACCTCCGCAGGATTCAACCATGACAGACAAAAGCTTGCAACCAAAATAGGAAACACAACGGTCAGACCTGCTGAATTGAAATAATGCAGAGAGCAGTTGGGGAAAACGGAATGGAACAAGCCAGCATCTTCCTCGTTTATCCTGGGCTTTCAGTCTTGGAAACCAAGAAACGGGCTGTTCGCACTTTTTGCTTTTGCGCCTGGTCCTTCGAACGCCTTGTCATGTTGGCTGCGCCTAGCGCTATTTTTACATTTGGAGCTGAAGCCTAGAAGCATGCAGTTAACCCAGCAAAAAAAAAATATGAGGTGAAAAACAAGGAATAGCTTCCTCTGGCTATTGATGCTTGCTATGTAACAGTGCGAGGTTTCAAAATATTTTACTACCAGTTCTGTGGGCGTGGCTTGGTGAGCGTGGCAAGGAAAGTATACTGTAAAATCTCCATTCCCTCCCCACTCCAGGGGAAGGTTACTGCAAAATCCCCATTTCCTCCCGATCAGCTGGGACTCGGGAGGCAGAGAATAGATGGGGACGGGGCCAGTCAGAATTTTTACTACCGGTTCTCCGAACTTCTCAAAATTTCCGCTACCGGTTCTCCAGAACTGGTCAGAACCTGCTGAAACCCACCTCTGATGCAAAATAGATGAACAGTCTTGCTAACCAGTCTCTAATCCAGTGCTTGTCAATCCTGGCAACTTGAAGATGGGTGGACTTCTAACTCCCAGAATTCCCTAGTCAGCCATGCTGGAAATTCTGGGATTTGAAGTCCATCCATTCTGGCTGGGGAATTTTGGGAGTTGAAGTCCAGCAGTGAAATTGCAGCCCATTGTGAGGCTTAAAGTGCTGGACAGAAAAGGCCAGTTTGGCAGCTTGATTAATGTACTCAAAATATATGATTTTTTTTCTTTTATGTACACTGAGATGATGTACTCAATAAAGTTTGGCATTAAGGGATTGGATTGTCTCAGCTTTGCTGGCTTGGTTGGTTGGGTTCGTCAATCCGAACCTTGATACCAGTCTCTGATCCAGCGCTTGTCAATCCTGGCAACTTGAAGATGGGTGGACTTCAACTCCCAGAATTCCCCAGCCAGCATGGGTGGATTTCAACTCCCAGAATTTCCAGCATGGCTGACTGGGGAATTCTGGGAGTTGAAGTCCACCCATCTTCAAGTTGCTAAGGTTGAGAAACTCTAATCCAGGGGTATCAAACTCAAGGCCTGGGGGGCGGATCCGACCTATAGGGTGCTTAGATCTGACCCGCAGGGCCGCCCTGGAAACAGTGAAGGACCAGCCCGCGGTGCCTCTGCCAGCGAAAACCGAGCTCGGGAGGGCCACAAATAGCCCTCTCAGACTCCATTTTCGGCCAGGACAGTCTCGTGCAGCCCTCTGCCAGTGAAAACGGAGCTGGGGGGAGGCGCGTGGCTTCCCAGAGCTCCAGTTTTGCGGGCAGAGGGCTGCAGGAGGCCCTCATGGCCAAAAACGGAGTTCGGGAGCCTGTTTTCACTGGCAGAGTGCTCAGGCCACCACAGGCGCCCCCCCCCACCCGACACGTGTGACGTCAATCTGGCCACTCCCAGCTCGGCCCCCTGAGGTCAAACACAACCCTGATGCCCTCAATGAAATCGAGTTTGACATCCCTGCTGTAATCCATTACTGAAAAACAAAACAAGGTTAGCGGCTAAAACACAGTAGTCCTTTGTGGCTCTATACACATTTCTGTGCACATCTATATGTACCTTGTCTGGGTTAAAAACATTTGGCTGCAGGTCATTGAAATGGGGATTGATATATACCAGTGGGGAAATCCAAATTTTTTTACTACCGGTTCTGTGGGCGTAGCTTGGTGTGCATGGCAGGGGAAGGAAATTGCAAAATCTCCATTCCTACCCCACTCTGGGGCCAGCCAGAGGTGGTATTTGCTGGAAGGATACTGCAAAATTCCTATTCCCTCACCATTCCAGGGGAAGGATATTGCAAAATTCCCATTACCACCCCACTCCTGGGGAAGGATACTGCAAAATTTCCATTCCCTCCTCACTCCTGGGGGAAGAATACTGCAAAATCTCCATTCCCACCCCATTCTGGGGCCAGCCAGAGGTGGCATTTGTTGGTTCTCTGAACTACTCAAAATTTCCGCTACCGGGTCTCCAGAACCTGTCAGAACCTGCTGGATTTCACCCCTGATATATACCATAAATCTGCAGGATTACCCCCCGATGCTGACACCTTTCCAAAACACAGTTAAAAAAGTGTGGAAATAGAAGTTACTGCACATTAAATTTTCACAGTCTCAATCCCCAAACGTTTGATTAGGTTCTTGAAAGTTTAAGTATGTGAAGATTATATGATCCCACACTGTGCTCTTTTCTTGCAGTTACTGATTACAGGACGTGATTACGTCTCTTACAGTGTCCGTTCCAAGATGGTTTTGAATAGCCTGTTTCTAACTCACTCTGAAATTAACCTGAGGACTACAGAACAGGTAGCCCTCGAGTTTCAGTCACAATTGAGCCCAAAATTTCTGTTGTTATCTGTCTCCTCAGGGTCACCTGAGTAGTGCTAATGGTTCCTGTAGTCTGCAATTATTTTTCTCTGGAAGTGACGACCGCCGTGATGGCACGCGTGCCATAGGTGGCATGTGGACCCATATTTGTGGGCACGCAAGCATTACCCTAGTTCAGCTCCAGCGTGCATGCACATGCCAGCCACCTGATTTTTGGGCTTTCTGAGCCACTGGAAGTCGGGAAATGGGCTATTTCGGGCCTCCGGAGGGTCTCCAGAGGGGTGGGGAAGGCCGTTTTCACCCTCCCCAGGCTCCAAGAAAGCCTCTGGAGCCTGGGGAGGGCGAAAAATGGAGCCATCGTGCCAAAAGCCGGGAGAGTGCAGGGAGGGGGGGATAGCGTGTGCATGCAAGGGGAGACGGGGCGCATTGAATTATGGGTGTGGGCACATGCACTCATGCCCTCCCCCACACTCCCCCTGCTTTTGGCACGCGATGGCAAAAAGGTTAGCTATCACTGGACTACAGGAACCATTAGCTCAACTCCAGGGGTGAAATCTAAATTTTTTTACTACCGGTTCTGTGGGCGTGGCTTGGTGGGGGGTCATGTGACAGTGGGTGTGGCTATGTAAGCAAGTGACTGGGGGATCAAAAGACAGAAACTCACTAACAATGTCCTGCTGGAGCAGGGTTGGACTAGATCAGGGGTCTCCAACCTTGGCCACTTTAAGACTTGTGGACTTCAATTCCCAGAATTCCTCAGCCAGCTTTGCTGGCTGAGGAATTCTGGGAATTGAAGTCCAGAAGTCTTAAAGTGACCAAAGTTGGAGACCCCTGGGCTAGATGACCTCAGGTCCCTTCCAGCCCTGGATTATCCTCTGAAGCTGCATCTAGTGCCAGGTTTTTACTCCTTCCTTCCTTCCTTCCTTCCTTCCTTCCTTCCTTCCTTCCTTCCTTCCCTGCCTCCTTCCCTCCCTCCTTTCTCTCTCTCTCTCTCTCAAAAATGATGCCCCCACACCCCATTTTTCTTCCCAGCCTACCTGAAGCCTGCTAGCCAAACCAAAAAACCCAGGGAGGTGTTTGAGTCCGTTTTTCCTCCCAGCAGGCTTCAAGCTTCAGGGAGCCTGCTGGGAGGAAAAACAGACTCTTTCCCCCCCCACCCCAGTTTTTTGGCTAGGACACAGCTGAGCCACGCGATCATCAGAGTTTTTTTTTTTACTTTTAAAAGCATTTTTTTTGGCCGAAGAAAAAATGTTTTTAAAAGTAAAAAAAAGAAAACTGATGATCACACGGCTCAGCTGGGCATTGGGGGACAGCAGGGATTCTTGCTACTGGTTCTCCAAACCACCCGCCACCATCGCTACCGGATCGGGTGATCCGGTCCGAACCAGGAGCATTTCACCCCTGCACTACTCAGGTGGCCCTGAGGACACAGAGAAACCTCCAAATGCTTCAAGGACCCACTAGAAGGATGCAACTGACCAGCTGTCTGCAAGGAATATAAATCCTTCCATTCCTCCACCATCGAGTCAGAGCTGAAGAAGCTTCTTGGATGAGAATCGAAACATCTTCAAAGAAAAAAACAAGAAAATCCAGTTGCCTCCAGAAAAAGTACCTTTGGGACATCCGTGACCTGGATGACTGAGAATCTCTACAGAATCCCTGAAGATGGGCTTCAGCAAGAATCTGAAAGCTCGGAAGACGAAACCTCTGATCCCGGTCAGATTGGATCCTGCAAACGGAACATGTTGGATAAATCCCAACTCTGACCTGGTTTAGTATGTATGTGTAAATGCTGTTTGGGGTTTATCTGATTCCAGCTTCCCATGTTCTAGAATTCTGGCTTGCAGTTTTGGAAACTCTAGCTTAATGAACAGGAAGCCTGGCAAAATGGTGGCTCCTACCCCAACGTCTGAATGGTAGGTGGAACTAGCCAGGATCTCCATATTGGCAGGCAAGATGAAACCTTGACAGTCCCCATGGCATAATAAGCAATTGGAGGAAGACAAAAATCAAGGCTTAGTCATGGCAAGGGACGAAGCAATGAACCTCCATCGGTTGCAAAAGCATGTACTTTTTATAGGCCAGGGCTATCTTAGTCATTTTTAATGGTTGGACATAGAGTTGTTCCGGCATGCACAACTGTTTTCAATGGGACACATTAGGCCTGAAATAAAGGATCATCACAGGACTGGGGAATTCTGGGAATTGAAGTCCATACATCTTAAATGATTTGTCTCATTCAAGACAATGACGAATCCGCATGTAGACGAGAGGTCAAACGACTAGCCTTGTGGTGCAACCAAAACATCTGGAACTGAACACGCTCAAAACCGTAGAAATGGTGGTAGACTTTAGGAGAAACCCTTCCATACTTCCACCTCTCACAATACTAGACAACACAGTATCAACAGTAGAAACCTTTAAATTTCTAGGTTCTATCGTATTGCAAGATCTAAAATGGACAGCTAACATCAAAAACATCATCAAAAAAGGACAACAAAGAATGTTCTTTCTGCGCCAACTCAGTAAGCTCAAACTGCCCAAGGAGCTGCTGATTCAGTTCTACAGAGGAATTATTGAGTCTGTCATTTGCACCTCTATAACTGTCTGGTTCGGTTCTACAACCCAACAAGAAAGACACAGACTTCAGAGGATAATTAGAACTGCAGAAAAAACAATTGCTACCAACCTGCCTTTCATTGAGGACCTGTATACTGCACGAATCAAGAAGAGGGCCGTGAAAATATTTGCAGATCCCTCGCATCCTGGACATAAACTGTTTCAACTCCTACCCTCAAAACGACGCTATAGAGCACTGCACACCAGAACAACAAGACACAAGAACAGTTTTTTCCCGAAGGCCATCACTCTGCTAAACAAATAATTCCCTCAACACTGTCAAACTATTTGCTAAATCTGCACTACTATTAAACTTCTCATCGTTCCCATCACCAATCTCTTTCCACTTATGACTGTATGACTGCAACTTTGTTGCTGGCAATCCTTATGATTTATATTGATATATTGACCAGCATTTGTGTTGTAAATGTTGTACCTTGATGAACGTATCTTTTCTTTTATGTACACTGAGAGCGTATGCACCAAGACAAATTCCTTGTGTGTCCAATCACACTTGGCCAATAAAAATTCTATTCTATTCTATTCTAAAGTTGCCAAGGTTACTTACTTTCCTGTCCTGATCAATGAATGGCACACAACCAGTGGTGGGATTCAGCCGGTCTGGACAAACCGGTAGTTAAATTGCTGGCTGGCCCCTCCAGGAGTCCCCGTGTGCCCCATTTTGGCTTCCAGGTAAGTACAGGGAGGCCTACCAGGCCCAAAACAGGGTGCAGGGAGGGGCAGCGTAGCCCACTCCCTGGCCTGTTTTTGCTCCCAGGAGGATGCAGAGAGGCCTACTGGGTCCAAAATGGAGCATGGGGGTGTGTGTGCGTGCCACTGGTGAAATCCAAATTTTTTTACTACCGGTTCTGTGGGCATGGCTTAGTGGGCGTGGTGTGGCTTGGTGGGCGTGGCAGGGGGAGGATATTGCAAAATCTCCATTCCCACCCCACTCCAGGGGAAGGATACTGCAAAATCTCCATTCCCACCCCACTCCAGGGGAAGGATACTGCAAAATTCCCATTCCCACCCCACTCCAGGGGAAGGATACTGCAAAATTCCCATTCCCACCCCACTCCAGGGGAAGGATATTGCAAAATCTCTATTCCCACCCCACTCTGGGGCCAGCTAGAGGTGGCATTTGCTGGTTCTCTGAACTACTCAAAATTTCCGCTACCGGTTCTCCAGAATCTGTCAGAACCTGCTGGCTTGCACCCCTGGGCGCGTCCCCCCACCCCATGGCCCATTTTTTGTTCCCAGGTGGGTGCAAGAGACGGAGTGCTGCCTCTCACCCCCCTGGCCACACCCACCATGGCCACACCCACCCAGCCGGTCATTAGTGCAGAGAACTGGTTGTTAAATTATTTGAATCCCACCACTGCACACAACACTCCTTTTTTGAAAAAGAGTCGCAAAGCCGCTACTTTTGTCTATTTCCCCAGCTGTGAACAGCAGAAAACCCCTTTTTTGTTACATGTACATATTCAACTTTCAAAAAAGGATAGATTGTCAGTGTATGTGATGATGTAATAAGAGCCGGAATCAGAGTTTAGCATCCTGGTAGTATTTTCTTCATTCGTGGACCAGTTCTTATCATATTAACCTACTCTTACTAAATACCTTTGACAAAAAAAATGAAAAAGGGGTCTCTTGATGTGGCACAAATAATTTTTCTAACCCTTTGATGTCAAACACCCTGGATGAAGGGGGCTTGGTAAGGTATCTTTGTTTAGCCTAAAAGATTGAGAATAACTGGCAGTTGTTGAGGTCCGTGAAGCTTTAAGCTTGCCATCCAACCAGTTTAGCAACATTCGGGATATAGGCAGGTGTTCCTATGTTGGAGTCAATAAAGCTTAAGAATTAACATCAGCCCATCAGTTGTCAAGCTACAGTTCTTCATTCCCCAGTTATCTTCCCTCTGATCTCACCAAGGTGCAGCCAGCTGTGTAACTGCAGCAAGGAGCTTTTGCAACGGATAGTGGCCTACAAACACAAGTTGAGTTGCCAGGAGCCCCTGGTAAAAAGACAGGTAGTCCTCAACTTACGACCCCAATTGACCCCAAATTTGATGTTGCTAAGTGAGACATTTGTTAAGTGAGTTTTGCCCCCTCTTACGACTTTCCTTGCCACATTTGTTATGTGGATCATTGCCGTTGTTTAATTAGTAACACGGTTGTTAAGTGAATCGGGTTGGCTTTGCTTTGTCAGAAGGTCGCAAAAGGGGATCTCGTTGACATCTCTAATAAATTGGAGCTCTGAGGCTTGAGGTTCCTCAAAGATCCAATTTATTAGAGATGTCATGTTGGCACAGCTGGGAAAACCCGAAACTGAAAGCTTCCAAGTTTTCCACACCCAGCTGACAGTTCACAGCCCTGCCCCACACCCACAAATTCATCACATTGTCCAATCAACTCTTCACACTAATTGGATACAATCTTCAGGCAGTCTACATCAGACGCAGGCAAAAGTCCTTGAATACGAAATGCTGTTATGACTCACTTTCTACTGCTCTAACAACAACCCCCTCCCAACTTCCCCAGCTAAAATATGTGGCAGTTAAGAAGCAAAAAGAAAATTGCCTTCCAAAACTGACACTCGTGACCCCTGGACACTGCAACCGTCATAAATGGGAGTCAGTTGTTTATCACCCAATCATGGGGGTGCTGCAATGGTCATAAGTGTGAAAAACGGTCCTAAATCACATTTTTCAGGGCCGTTGTCTGGTCATGGTCACTAAGCAAACTGTTATAAGTGGAGGACTATCTGTATAGCCTGAATAGATAGATATGTGATCGCTTTTCTCTACCCCATCCCTCTATCCCAAATGTTGGCAACAATACAGGTAGTCCTTGACTTAGGACCCCAGTTGGGACTAGAACTTCCACCAGCAAGACAGTTAGTCATTAAGGGAGTCACACCCAATTTTACAACCTTCGTTGCCATGGCAGTTGAGCAAATCCAGATTTCTTCATTGACTTTGCTTGTCTGGGAAGGTAGCAAACATGACTGCAAGATGCTGCAACCTTTCCAGTTGCCAAGTGTCTGAATCAGGGGTGGGTTGTACTTACTTTTACTACTTGTTTGCAACGGTAGCTTCTGCGCATGTGCAGATCATCAATTATAGAATAGAATAGAATAGAATAGAATAGAATAGAATAGAATAGAATAGAATAGAATTTTTTATTGGCCAAGTGTGATTGGACACACAAGGAATTTGTCTTGGTGCCTATGCTCTCAGTGTACATAAAAGAAAAGATACCTTCATCAAGGTACAACATTTACAACACAAATGATAGTCAATATATCAATATAAATCATAAGGATTGCCAGCAACAAAGTTACAGTCATACAGTTGTAAGTGGAAAGAGATTGGTGATGGGAACGATGAGAAGATTAATAGTAGCGCAGATTTAGTAAATAGTTTGACAGTGTTGAGGGAATTATTTGTTTAGCAGAGTGATGGCCTTCAGGAAAAAACTGTTCTTGTGTCTAGTTGTTCTGGTGTGCAATGCTCTATAGCGTCGTTTTGATGGTAGGAGTTGAAACAGTTTATGTCCAGGATGTGAGGGATCTGTAAATATTTTCACGGCCCTCTTCTTGATTCGTGCAGTATACAGGTCCTCAATGGAAGGCAGGTTGATAGCAATTATTTTTTCTGCAGTTCTAATTCCTCTGAAGTCTGTATCTTTCTTGTTGGGTTGACGTCCAGGCTAAAGAACCGGACAGAACCGGGAGCAACCCATCACTGGTCTGAATCACAGTCATGTCACCATGGGAGATGCCACGATGGTCATAAGGGCAAGGACCAATTGTAAGTCCCTTTTTTCAGTGGGGTTGTAACTTTGAATGGTCCCTAAATGAATGGCTATAAGTCGAGAACTACCCGTGTTGCTGACCTATGGTGGCCATTGCTCTGAATATAAGAAAGCATTGTTATTATTGCTGTAAGTAGTATTGGTATTATTTAGTACTACGCTATCAAATCATTTGAGGTTAAGTCTTAATGGTTTGTTACCGATGGAAAAGTGTTCAGTAGATGGTTTTTGTAGACAACTTCCCGCGAGTTGCTGCCCCATTATCTGTGAAAAAAGCCACTATGTTGTGGGTACAGAAGAAAAGCACAAAAAAGAAAGCACAATAAAGTCTCCACCTCAACCAGGGTGAAATGCTCCGGGTTCAGACCGGATCACCTGATCCGGTAGTGATGGCGGCGGGTGGTTCAGAGAACCGGTAGCAAAAATCTCTGCCCCGCCCGCCCCATTGCCCAGCTTTTTTGGCTGAAAAAAAGCTTTTAAAAGTTAAAAAAAAAATGGCCACACCCACCCAGTCACATTACCCCCCCCCACTACCAAGCCACGCCCACAGAACCGGTAGTAACAAATTTTACATTTCACCACTGCCCTGTTCTAAAGGCCAATGGGGGTCTATGAACGAATGAATGAATGAATGAGTGAGCGAGTGAGTGAGTGAGTGAATGAATACAAAAAAAATTGAACAAATGCGAAAATGAATCAATACAAAAATGAATGAATGAACAATTGAAAAACAAACGGATGAACAAGAGCAGAAATGAACGAATGCTTTATTACAGCCAACTTATTATTATTATTTTTGAGAAAAATTTTTATTTATTTTTAACAGAAAAACACCCTCATCAAATCAATCAAAACAATTTACAACATGCTGCATGGGTGTTAACATATCTTCTTGTGCATTCACAGAATAAACATCTCATTCATACATATATCTTATATTATCTTTTCTTACATATCTTTCCATATAACCAATGATAAAATAAATCCCATATTTTATAATATTGCTTGTCTTCTTGCTCTCTAATTTCAAATGTTAATTTACTCATCTCTGCACATTCCATCATTTTTCTAATTATTTCATCTTGCAAAGGTAACTTCTCATTTTTCCAATTTTTAGCAAACACAATCCTAGCTGCTGTAATAATATCCACAATCAAATATTACAAGTGATTAAATCATAATTACTGGTTGAAATGTCCAAACAATAAACAACACATCAAACAGACATTGGTACGGGGACAAAAATAATAGGCGATGGTTTGCGGCATCTGTGAAGCAAAATTGATTGCCTGCTTTCCAGACCTCTCTAATTATCTGGAGCTGCATGATATAGGCTATTCTCTGAAGCAACGAAAATTGCTTGTCCTCAACTGACCAAGCAAGAATTTGTCAGAATAGTAGCAAAGTTTCTGAATAGGGCATAATCATACTACCTAGCTCCCTAAAATATTTTTGTTTTGCTGCTCAGAGTTGCCTTGAACCATGAGATGGACGGCAAATAAATGGATAATTATAAGCATAATAAGAAAGCAAAGGGAATATTACCCATCATCATAGGTGCCTTGGGTGCGAACTCCAAACATCTGGAGCAGCTGTCTGCGGAGATGCTCAGTCATCCAGGTCATGGCTGTCCCAAAAGGTGCTTGTTGTTGTTGTTGTTGTTGTTGCAAAAGGCAACTGGCTTTTTGTTTTTCCTTGAAGACATTTCGCTTCTCATCCAAGAGGTTTCTTCAGTTCTGACAGAATGGTGGAGGCTGGAAGGATTTATATTCCTTGCAGTCCTCTGGTCGTTAGTGCTCTTTCTGAGAGTGCTGTAAGCAGGGATGAAATCCAGCAGGTTCTGGAGAACCGTTAACGGAAATTTTGAGTAGTTTGGAGAACTGGCAAATACCACCCCTGGCTGGCCCCAGAGTGGGGTGGGAACGGAGATTTTGCAGGATCCTTCCCCTGCCACGCCCACCAAGCCATAGAACCAGTAGTAAAAAAAATTGGATTTCACCACTGGCTGTAAGGCATGATTTATTTTTTTATTTTATTTTTTTTAATTTATTTTTATTTTTCACAACAGTATATATAAGCATAAGCATGAAAGTAACTATATAATATATAAGCATATATATATATATATAAGCATAAGTATGTAATAACTATATTGATTGGATATAATGAAAGAAAACAATAGGACAGGAACGGTAGGCACGCTTGTGCTCTTATGCACGCCCCTTATAGACCTCTTAGGAATGGGGTGAGGTCAATAGTAGATAGTGTTTGGTTAAAGCTTTGGGGATTTTGGGAAGAGACCACAGAGTCAGGTAGTGCATTCCAGGCATTAACAACTCTGTTACTGAAGTCATATTTTCTGCAATCAAGATTGGAGCGGTTCACATTAAGCTTAAATCTATTGTGTGCTCATGTATTGTTGCGATTGAAGCTGAAGTAATCTTCAACAGGAAGGACATTGTAACAGATGATTCTATGAGTTAAACTCAGGCCATGTCAAAGGCGGTGGATTTCTAAGTTTTCTAAACCCAGGATTTCAAGTCTGGTGGTATAAGGTATTTTGTTGTACTTAGAGGAGTGGAGAATTCTTTTTGTAAAATATTTCTGGATATGCTCAATTTTATTAATGTCTGAAATGAGGTATGGGCTCCAGACAGGCGAGCTGTATTCAAGAATTGGTCTAGCAAATGTTTTATATGCTCTGGTTAGTAGTGCAGCGTTTCTGGAGAAGAAGCTACGCAAGATTAAGTTTACAACTCTTAAAGCCTTTTTTCCGACGTAGTTGCAGTGGGCTTTGGCACTTAGATCATTTGATATGAAAACTCCAAGGTCTTTAACGGGGTGGGGGTCATCTATAAGGTAATGTCCGGTATATAATACAAGGTAATTAAGCGGTATATAAGTCTAAGTGCTGTTACTAGTGGCCTTGAATGGTTTTTAGGAAATCAGAATTCCTTCACTCACGGACCGGGTGCAATTGACACATAATGTGAACCTGTGTAAAGGCCCTCTTGATCACAGCTGCTACCTGCTCTTTGAGCAGGCATTGTGAGTCCAAGAGGACCCTCAAGGTCTACCCTAGTCTCAAATGAAAGTAGAGCTCCATCCAAGAACAAGGGTGCCTTAAATAACCACCATTACTCAGTTACCAGGTTTGGACTGAAATTTGTTCCTCCCATTCATCCTCTAGCTCAGGGGTCTCCAACCTTTCAGACCTCAGGGACCACTAAATTCATAATGTTAAATCCCATGGACCACTAATATGATTTGCCTAATGACCAGCTGGGGGGCGTGGCTAGGTGGTCATATGACAGGGTGGGCGTGGCCAACTTGATGTCACTCATATGTCTCGCCGGCCTTGACTCGCCCTTCCCCTCCCAGCCACTCCTCACCTGCCTGCCCAGGATCCTTAGGGCCCCAACCAGAAGCAGTTGTTGGAGCTAAGCAGCCACCATGAGGAAGAGTTGGCAAAACAGCTGGCTCAGTTCAAATTGGATCTGACTGAGAAGGAGGCTCAACAGAAGCACCTCACTGAGGACTAGGAGCATAAGCTTTCCAAGCAGAGGGAAGACCTGCGGGAGTGCAAGGCCAGGTACCGGTGCCTGGAGGCTCAGCGGGCTGAGATGGTCAGCCAGTTCCAGGCCATGATGCAGTCCCACTGGAACAAGGCCCTCCGGTTCTTTGCTACCAGCAGCACTTCCCTCCAGCCTTTGCCCAAAGCCCCACACCAGGAGACCAAAGCAAACCCCAAATTGGAATTTCTGCCCCCCTCTGACCCACACAAAAAGACCCCAAAGGGGGAGACTTTCTGCAGCAACACAACTGTTCATTGCACATATCTGGCCAAGGGACCGTAGTTTGAGGACTCCTGATTTAGTGCAATATAAAAAAATGCAAATAATTTTTCTGTGGACCACCAAAATTTTCTTGTGGACCACCAGTGGTGCATGGACCACCAGTGTCGTGTCCCACTCCTCCGCTGACGGTCGGGTTGGGGAAGTCCGTATCAAGCGTGCCTCTGCAGCTCTGCCAAAGTCCTATCAGAGTTCTCAAGGCAGGCAGGAGACCAGGAAGTGACTTCAGCAATCCAAGTTAGACTTTGCCTGACTCAGAGAATGCCAGAAAGCAGATCCTTTATATAGGCCATGGGGTGTGGCTCCATGACTCAGCACTTATCCAGGCCTGCCCCTCCCTTCCTTTTGCTGACTTCGCCTCTCAATTCTCCGGAAGCGAGGATCTCTCCAGCCTCCAGCTGTTGGTAATCTGAGCTCATGACTGGCTTCACATTCTTCAGGCTCACATGCTGTGGGGGAGGGGTTTAGTTGCTCCGTTTGCCTGGGCATGGTGCCAGGACTGGGGGCTGAAGGCACGTCAGGCCCTTCGTCTTGCTCGGCCTGTCCGGGCATGGTGCCAGGGCTGGGGCCTGGAGGCATGCCAGGACATTCTTCCGAACTATCAGCGTCCGGCAGGAGATAAGAGGGGCCCGGCTGCGGCAGGGGGAGCGGGCGAGACACAACAACCAGTTGGTGACCGTTGCTCTAGATCAGGAGTCTCCAACCTTGGCAACTTTAAGACTTGTGGACTTCAACTCCCAGAATTCTGGGAGTTAAATCCACAAGCCTTAAAGTTACCAAGGTTGGAGACTCCTGCTCTAGATCAGACTTTCCCAAAATTTCAGGGTTGGTGGTCCAGCATGGGGGAGAGGGGTGGAAGAGAGCCAGGGGTGCACACATGAGGGGCAAGGGCGCACACGTGTGTGCGAAGCTTCATTTGTGTGAGAGGCAGGCTCACGTACCAGCATCAGCCGCTTGCGTGAATTGGGCTGCGCGTGAACACACACACACTGACCCACTGCTCATGCGGCCCAGTTGCAAATAGGCCACAGCCCATAGTGAGCCATGACCCACAAGTTGGGGAACCCTGCTCTAGATCAGCGATTCCCAATCTTTCTGGCTCAACAGGCGCATTCACCAATGAAGCTTCAAGTGCTCACCTGCCATTTGTATGGCCTGGTCCCAGGCGGTGGACCAGTAACAGATTAACAGACTCCTAGGTCATCTAGTCCAACCCTCCGCCAGAGCAGGAGATCCTACACCATTTCTGACAGATGGCAGTCCAGTCTCTTCTTGAAAGCTTCCAGGGATGAAGCTCCCACAACTTCTGAAGGCAACTTCTGTTCCATCGGTTGATTGCTGTCACTGTCAGAAAATTTCTCCTTATTTCCAGGTTGAATCTCTCATTGATCAGTTTCCATCCATTATCCTTTGTCTGGCCTTCAGGTGCTTTGGAAAATGGGTTGACCCCTTCCTCCTCTCTGTGGTAGTCCCTCAAATATATTGGAAGACTGCTATCATGTCACTCCTAGTCCTTCTTCTCATTAAACTAGACATACCCAGTTCCTGCAACCGTTCTTCGTATAATTTAGCCTCCAGTCCCCTAATCATCCTGGTTGTTCTTCTCTGCACTCTTTCTAGAGCCTCCACATCTTTTAGAACTGGGGACTCCTGCTCTAGAGGAATATTCCTTAAGCTTGGCAGTTTGGAGAATTCCCCAGCCAGCCTGCTGGGAGATGAAATCCACACATCTTCAAGCTAGTAATTTTGAGAAGCATTGGTCCAGATACTGACTCAGAACATTGGCAGCTTCACCTGTGCAGCCTAGGGCATGCTGTCCAACTGGATATCATCCAGATGCTAATGACACCGGACCTCAAACTGACCGATGACCTCACACAGAAGTTCCGTGTAGATGTTAAACCGGAAGGACAAGTGCATGACGCCTCAAGGGTATCATCTCTCTCCTTCTGTCTGTACCAACGGTGATCAATCCCTGAGAAAATCCTTCAAAACTTTTAACACGTGTCTTCTGTAAATCCAAAATAAGAAATTTACCCAAGTCACCCTTCTGGTTTGTTGTTTGTATATCCCTTTTCATTATTAAGCCATCAGCCAGTTTCATTCAGTGTAACATCTTTTTTTTTTCCATGTCATTCTTGTAATCTCACATTAAAACCCACATCCGAAAAAAACCTCAGTTTCAGTCCTGCCCAGTAAAACCAGCTCTGCCTGGTTTATAAGCTCACTTAAATCCAGTTTTTTGATAGTAGACAATCTTTAAGAGTACTTTCTGGGTGCATTGTTCCCAAATATTCAGCCGGTTCTATCCGGCTCCGGCGGTGGCTGCGGGAGGCTCTGCCCACCCGCGCGGACCTCACGACGTCCCTTTTTTTTGCGACGATTTCAGCCTCTGCGCATGCGCAGAGGACATTTGCGAACCGGTAGGGAAGGTAAGTGACTTTCACCCCTGCCAAATGTCCTTGAATTTTTTTTCAAAGTTTTTGATCCATTGTATATTATGGGTTTCTTCTCCATTGCAGGTAATTTAGTGACAGTTTAAAGTTACAACAGCACTGAAAAAAATCACACTAATGCTACTTTATAAATCCTTAGTGAGACCAAACTTGGACTACTGCCTCCAGTTTTGGTCACCACGTTACAAAAAAGATCGTGAGACTTTGGAAACAGTGCAGAGAACAGCAAGTAGGATAACTAAACATAAAGGCCTGTGAAGAAGGGTTGCAGGAACTGGATATGGGATAGAGAAAAGAAGGACTAAGGGTGATATGATTGTAGTATTCCAGCATTTGAGGGGCTGCCACAAAGAAGAGGGGGTTAAAATTATTCTCCAAAGCACCTGAAGGCAGGACAAGAAACAATGGGTGGAAACTAATCAAGGAGAGAAGCAACCTGAATTAAGGAGAAACTTCCTAACAGCGAAAACAATCAACCAGTGGAACAGCTTGCCACCAGAAGATGTGGGCGCTTCATCACTGGAGATTTTTAAGAAGAAACTGGACAGCCACCTGTCTGAAATGGCATAGGGTCTCCTGCTTGAGCAGGGGGTTGGACTAGAAGACCTCCACGGTCCCTTTCAGCTCTATTCTGATTGATTGATTACAAGAGGAAAAAAACTGTGGAAGATAGCAAAATAAAAAGACCTGCAGATAGAAATTGAACAACTGTCAATAATAATAGACGCCTTGGGTGCAATCCCAAAACAACTGGAGCATCACTTGAAGACCGTCAGCCAATCAGCCTCTGGTGGCTCAGACTGCTAAGACAGTGTGTTATTAACACAGCTGCTTGCAATTACTGCAGGTTCAAGTCCCACCAGGCCCAAGGTTGACTCAGCCTTCCATGCTTTATAAGGTAGGTAAAATGAGGACCCAGATTGTTGGGGGCAATAAGCTGACTTTGTATATAATATACAAATGGATGAAGACTATTGCTTGACATAGTGTAAGCCGCCCTGAGTCTTCAGAGAAGGGCGGGATATAAATGCAAATTTTAAAAAAAATTGCAAAAAGCGACTTTACAAGGAACGGCTTACATCCTGCAACGATACCTCTAACACCACAAAACATCAACAACTGCCTATCCGTGGTGGTGCAGGATTGCAGGCTAACTCTGCCCACTGCCAGCAGTTCGATCCCGACGAAATCAAGGTTGACTCAGCCTTCTATCCTTCCGAGCTCGGTAAATTGAGGACCCAGATTGTTGGGGGCAATAGGCTGATTCTGTAAGCCGCTTAGAAACGGCCTTAAAAGGACTGTGAAGTGGTATATAAGTCTAAGCGCTATTGCTATCCCAGGTCTCGATAGGTGGATAAAAATGGCAAATCCAGTCTACGATGATGAAGCATAATAATAATGCATACCTGTAGAAGAGCTGTATATGCCACTTAAAAAGGACCAGACTGAACGGATGAGTAATACGCACATCTGCTTCAGCAAACAGGACCTATTATTAATATACCACATATAACTTTCCAGAAAACATAGGTAAAGATTCGGTTCGTTGTGGCTGCATCCTAAAAAACATTTAGCCTAATTAAATTAAACTCCTTTCAAACTTTAGGCAATATGTTGAATCATGAAGCAACTGAAGGTTCTTGGTTTGCTCAACAAGCCAACCAGGAAAAAGTAATCAAATTTATAGAATGTCAAATAAATGCCCTATCTGTCGTGTCCCACTCCTCCGCTGACGGCCGGGTCGGGGAAGTCCGTATCAAGTGTGCCTCTGCAGCTCTGCCAAAGTCCTATCAGAGTTCTCGAGGCAGGCAGGAGACCAGGAAGTGACTTCAGCAATCCAAGTTAGACTTTGCCTGACTCAGAGAATGCCAGAAAGCAGATCCTTTATATAGGCCATGGGGTGTGGCTCCATGACTCAGCACTTATCCAGGCCTGCCCCTCCCTTCCTTTTGCTGACTTCGCCTCTCTACTCTCCGGAAGCGAGGATCTCTCCAGCCTCCAGCTGTTGGCAATCTGAGTTCATGACTGGCTTCACATTCTTCAGGCTCACATGCTGTGGGGGAGGGGTTTAGTTGCTCCGTTTGCCTGGGCATGGTGCCAGGACTGGGGGCTGAAGGCACGTCAGGCCTTTCGTCTTGCTCGGCCTATCCGGGCATGGTGCCAGGGCTGGGGGCTGGAGGCATGCCAGAACATTCTTCCGAACTATCAGCGTCCAGCAAGAGATAAGAGGGGCCCAGCTGCGGCAGGGGGAGCGAGCGAGACACAACACTATTTAAGATTTAGCCCACATAATGAAGTAGGTCAGATTCACTAATAAAGGTGGTACTTGGCTCAACAATATCAACTGTGAGAGGGATCTAGGTATTCTAGTAGACAATCACTTATATGTGAGCCAATAACTTCTATATGTGCCAGTCGTTCCTGACTCTAGGGGGCGGTGCTCATCTCCGTTTCAAAGCCGAAGAGCCAGCGCTGTCCGAAGACGTCTCCATGGTCATGTGGCCGGCATGACTCAACGCCAAAGGCGCACGGAACGCTGTTCCCTTCCCACCAAAGGGGGTCCCTATTTTTCTACTTGCATTTTTTATGTGGTTTCGAACTTGGAATATTGTGCCCAAGTCTAGTCACCACACTCCAAAAAAAGGATCTGGATAGGCCTAGGACAGGGGTGTCGAACTGGCGGCCCCCAGGCCAGATGCGTTCCGCACAGGCCACGCCCACCCCAGCTCCGCAAACGGGAAAGACATCACGTGATGGCAATGTGACGTCATGAGTTTGACACCCGTGACCTAGTAAGAAGGCAGGGAAGAGCAACAAAGATGATTAGGGGTCTGGAGGCTAAACTAAACCATATGATGAATGATTGAGGGAACTAGTTTGTCTAGTCTAACAAAGAGAAGGACTAGGGGTGACATGACGGCAATCTTTCAATCCTTGAGGGGCTGTCACAGAGAAGAGGGGGTTGACCTACTCTTTAAAGCAT
This sequence comes from Ahaetulla prasina, assembly GCF_028640845.1. Lineage (NCBI taxonomy): Eukaryota > Metazoa > Chordata > Lepidosauria > Squamata > Colubridae > Ahaetulla > Ahaetulla prasina. The sequence continues at coordinate 11,241,502 of NC_080539.1, forward strand.
CGGAGAGCCGGACAAGAAGCAACAGATGAGAATTTATCAAGGAGAGACCCAACTTAGAATGAAGGAGAGTGAGAACGATCAGTGGAACAGCTTGACTCCAGAAGTTGGGGGTGCACCATAACAGAATTGGGAAGGGACCTTGGACTTTCTTCTAGCCCAACTCCTGCTCAAGCAGGAAACCCCATAACATTTCAGACAATTGGGTTTTTGCTTTCTAGTGTAATCATAACATGGTCCAGTTTGTTTGTTTTTAATTTTAACCTCTCGAGATCTGTCAACCCAACATTGCCCTTTGGTCCCCAAACCTGGAATCAGCACACAGGAGGGTCAGCTGCGTAGCAAACCTGCTATTTTTCCTTCGATCAGCTGCAGAGACAAAACACCTGCAGCTGATGCAAAACCTACTTAGGTAAGAGGCTTCGCTCCAGCCCTTCTGCCTGCCCGCTCGGTCGGTGCGTGTTTCACGTCAGAGAGTGGCTGATTCAGCTCTGCCAGCCTCCATCCAATGAGGATGTGGGAAAAGTACATTGTTTTGGTATCCAAGGCAACTGGGGGTAAAAAAATGGAGGGGGGTGAGTCTGCTGTGTTTTGACACATGCGAGAACATGAGCTTGCGGGCGGGAGTAACAGAATGAGTTGGCGGGTCCGTCATTCCAAAGATGACGGACGGAATTTAAAAACCTCTGTGCCATTCTTTTGCCCAAACCAACATGTGTTTAACCGTCAAAGCAAGAGAAGAGGGTTGTTTTGAAGCCAACCCAACAGGAAACCCAGTGTCCAGGGTTAACCACAGGCCTGACGTCCCAAAAATGACTTTTAGGTAAACCAGCTTCCTCGTTTGCATCCTTAGATGCAGACTGACCTTAAGAGGAATTCCCCCCCTTAATTAACTGCTTTGATTACTCTTGGGGAGCTGAAGGTTATTTACACAAGGTGCTCACCTAATTGTATCTCTCCACCATCACCCTGCAAAGTAGGTTAGGTTGGGAAAGAGTTTCCAAAATCAAGAGAAGATCTGAAATTTGTCTCTCCCTGCCAGGAGGTCATTGCAGGTCAGGGAAATGCATAGGGCTGACCTTGGCTGATTTTGAAAAAAGATAAGAGTTTTAACAAGGCTGGGAAAACACCAGGAAATCCCCAGGCTGTGCTATTTTTTTAAAAAAAATTTTATTTGTCATAACAGCATACCTAAGCATAAGCATGAAGCAACAGTAGGACAGGAACGGTAGGCACGTTTGTCCTCTTATGCACGCCCCTTATAGACCTCTTAGGAATGGGGTAAGTTCAATAGTAGACAGGTTTTGGTTGAAGCTTTGGGGACTTTGAGAAGAGACCACAGTCAGGTAGTGTATTCCAAGCATTAACAACTCTTGTTACTGAAGTCATATTTTCTGCAATCAAGATTGGAGCGGTTAACATTAAGTTTAAATCTATTGTTTGCTCTTGTATTGTTGTGATTGAAGCTGAAGTAGTCTTCAACAGGAAGGACATTGCAACAGATGATTCTATGAGTTAAACACAGGTCCTGTCGAAGGCGGCGGAGTTCTAAGTTTTCTAAACCCAGAATTTCAAGTCTGGTGGCATAAGGTATTTTGTTGTATTCAGAGAAGTGGAGAACTTTTCTTGTAAAATATTTCTGGACAAGTTCAATTGTATTGATGTCTGAAATATGGTATGGGTTCCAGACAGGCGACCTGTATTCAGGAATTGCTCTAGCAAATGTTTTGTAAGCTCTGGTTAGTAGTATAGTGTTTCTGGAGAAGAAGCTACGTAAGATTAGGTTTACAAGTCTTAATGCCTTTTTTTTTTTAATGTTCTAGACAGGAAGCCAAAGAAAGCACGGCAGAAGAAGAAAAATGGCAAATTAACACTGTTGATAAGAAAATTAGGGTGAATTGGTCCCTCTGAGGTCACCAGGAGTCGAGCTGAATTGCATTCAGCTGAGTTGAAGTTGACTCAACTTAGCTGAATTCAGTTCAACTGCCTTTTCCACTTACTCCCTTCAACCTTGACAATTTGAAGGTGTGCGGACATCAACTCTCACCATGCTGCCTGGGGGAATTCTGGGAGTTGAAGTCCATCCCTCTTCAAGTTGCCAGGCTTAAGAAACACTTCCTTGTTCAAAAGCCAGAATCGAAGAAGCTTCTTGGATGAGAAGCGAAACCTCTTCCAAAGCAAAACAAAGTCCAGTTGCCTTTTGAAAAAGCACATTTGGGACAACCGTGACCTGGAAGACAGAGAAACTCCATAGAGATCCTTACTCTGTGACTCACATCCAATAGAGCAGGGGTCTGCAAACTTGGCTCTTTTAAGACTTATGGACTTCAATTCCCAGAATTCCTGGGAAACCAGCAAAGCTGGCTGAGGAACTCTGGGAGTTGAAGTCCACAAGTCTTAAAAGAGCCAAGTTTGCAGACCCCTGCTATAGAGTAACTACTGTGACATTCTGTCTCCCCTAACAGATTGCAGGATCTGTTCTCAAAAGGTTGTGTGTTCAGTTCTTTGAATATACATAATTAACCTTATTTAAAAATCAACCAATAAACTCCTATTTCTTATGGGTTAGTTGCAAAAAAACAACAAAGAATTGTAGAAAGATTTTTTTCTTTTTCAAAATGGATGCTACTTGTACCCAGTCCAAATTCTAGAAGACTCTAGGTAATCTACAGCAAGAAATGGAGAAGCAGATGACAAAAACAGTCAAAAGCAACACCACCCACAAAGTAAAATCCAAGGTTAAGGCAGACCCAGTTTTGTGTAATGGCTAACAGCTGGGTGATATTGGGACAATCCCTTCCCTCTCTCTCACCCCAGCTGACCGCACAGGGTTTTTGTGAAAACAGAACAGAAGAAAAACAGAATGATAGAGTTGGAAGAGACCTTGGAGGTCTTCTAATCCAACCCCTTGCCCAGGCAGGAAACCCTACACCACTTCAGACAAATGGTTATCCAACATCATCTTAAAAACTTCCAGCATTTACAATATCTGGAGGCAGGTTGTTCCACTGATTAATTGTTCTGTCAGGAAATTTCTCCTTAGTTCTAAGTTGCTTCTCTCCTTGATTAGTTTCCACCCATTGCTTCTTGTCCTGCCCTCAGGTGCTGTGGAGAATAGCTTGACTCCAGCATGTTTTTATGACAGCTGCAGGGTCCCGGGGTTCATTTGATCACATTTTGCAACTTTCCGACAAGCAAAGTCATCGGAGAAGCCAGATTCACTTAACAACCGTGTTCCTAACTTAACATGGCTAGTTTCTGGCTACTTTCTAATCATGATTGTATCCCCCGAAGGAGCATACCTCCAGAAGAATTTCAAATATATTTGAAGGCAAACGGAATATAAGCCAGAAGTATCACATGGCTGCAGGAAAGGCAAATACAATTTTAGGCCACATCAATAGAAGAATAATTTTCAAATTAAGGGAAATAATTGTTTTAATAATTACAAATACTGCTTTGGTCACAGCAGACCACAAGTTCTGGGCACCAGGCTCAAAGAAGGATGAAGAGAAACTGGTTAAAAGAACGGCAACACAAATGACCAAGAGGTTAGAAATTATAGTCCTGCAAAATGCATTTGAAGGAGCTGGTTTATGTTTAGCCTTAGAAGAGACAGTTCACAGGACACAATCGCCCTCTTCAAATCCCTGAAAAGATATTGCACAGAAAGTGTGGTTTTGCGTGTTGTGTAGAAGGTATGAGACAGAATAATGGAATTAAGAGGATAGGAAGGTTCACGATCAAGGAGTGAAACAACTTAAAACTAAGGAGAAATTTCCTGACACTGAGAATAATTAATCAGTGAAAGAGCTTGCCTCCAGAAATTGTGGGTGCTCCATTCACTGAAGGCTTTTAAGAAGAGACTGGCCAACCATTTGTCTAGAATAAAGTTTTCTGCCTTGAGCAAGGGGGTTGGACTAGAAGACCTTCCAAGGTCCCTTCCAATTCTGTTATTCTGTTTTGCCTCTCTAACTTACCCGAAAGCATATTTAAGAAATGGACAAATGTCTTTTCGTTAAGCAAAAGTCAGAGAGAGAGAGAGAGAGAGAAACAGCCAAGAAAATACTCTTTTCTCTCCAACTCTAAACAACCACTAAAAACAAGGAGAGATTTTTTTTTCCAAGCGATATCTCTTTTCAATGCAACTTTTGAGAAATGGGAATTGTGTAATTCCCCTGGGCCATTAGGTGGGAAATTAAATTCTATCCTGATTGCAAAAGGACTGATGGGCCTCAACATTATGCTTCCTGAAAAATATTTGCAGGTGTATATAGGTAGGCCACGTTTAGCACCACAATTACGACCAGCAACTCAGTCGTTAAATGAAGAAGTTTGCCACCATCACAAGGTGAAAATGTTGTTAAGTGAAACCACACCTATGCTTACGATTTTGCTTCAGCTTTCCTTTGGTTTACAGAGTTGCGAAGGTTGCAAATACAAGGAATTGGTCCCAAAGTTAATATTTTATGACCATCATGCAAATGATCACCGCTAAATGCGGACTACAGTACGGAGCAGCAGCCTGGCCTTTTAAATGCCACTATTTGGGGAGGGGGAAGCAGAGGTGGTCTTGGTATCCATTTTTCAGATTTCACATTTTCTCCCTGCCTTGGAAGCCTCTCCCTGCCTCTAACCACTAAGCCTCCCACAAGGTATCTGTGCGATATTTTCTTGTTTAGAATAGAATAGAATAGAATTTTTATTGGCCAAGTATGATTGGACACACAAGGAATTTGTCTTGGTGCAGATGCTCTCAGTGTACATAAAAGAAAAGATATGTTCAGAATTAGAATAGAATAGAATAGAATAGAATAGAATAGAATAGAATAGAATAGAATAGAATAGAATAGAATAGAATTTTTTATTGGCCAAGTATGATTGGACACACAAGGAATTTGTCTTTGGTGCATAGGCTCTCAGTGTACATAAAAGAAAAGATCAAGAATTCTAAGGTACAACAATTAATGATAATCATAGAGTACAAATAAGCAATCAGGAACCAATTTTTGTGGGAAATTTTCTTTCTCACTCAATTCAGTCATTCTCCACCTCTCTCCAGTCCCTCCTGGAATGATGAAATCCAGATTTTTCCAAGTTGTGTTATTATTTTAATAGCTTAAAACACTCCATTTCTTCATCCACAAGAGAGCCTTTCTGAGTGATGGCAAACAAAGAGTAAAAAAATATAAAGTTTTCACCGGTAGACTTGGGTTTCATCACATCTTATACAATAATAGTGAATTTGTTTTCTTTGAAGTTGTCATTGTGGCTTAGGCAGCACCATCCATTCAGGAGAAGTTAATAGGAAGCTGGGAGAAGGCCCCAAAATTGTGAATGGGCAAAAAAACCAACAACTGAGAGCACCCCAAAAAATCTCCCAAAGGACTCAGCATGTCAATAGTGCCACAAATACAGGAAGTCCTCGACTTACAACAGTTCATTTAGTGACTGTTTGAAGTTACAATGTCATGAAAAAAAAGACTTAGGACCATTTTTCACACTTATGACCGTCGCAACGTCCCCGTGGTCAACATTCAGCCGCTTGACAACTGGCTCGTATGTCCCGGGGTCATGTGATCATCTTTTGCAACCTGATAACCGAAGTCAATGGGAGAGTCAGATTCACTTAACAAGATTATTAACTTAACGACTGCAGTGTTTTCACTTAACAACCGTGGCAACAAAGGTTCTAAAAATGGGGGCAAAACTCACCTAATAACTGTCCATAATAATTGAATTATCTGTAATAATTGAGCCCAACACAAGTTTGGGGTTCAGTAATTTTGGTCGTCAGTCGAGGATTACCTGTACCAAATGACTTGGGGTGTCTATTTTGGGGGGTGGCAACTTGGGGGAAGATGAGGAAACAAGGTTGAAAGGACAATCTAGGCTCCTGAACGAGTGGTCACTCTATCATCTTGTTGGCCTTCCTAACCGGGCAGATATATTTCAGTCTCTCTTCCATCTCTATTCCCCAAGACAAGTGGGTTCGGTTTAGGAGTGTGTGCCTGGATTTTGGGGAGTGGGGGGGACGACTCCTGCCTGTTGCTCACCTGTATTCAGCAGCGCAACTCCATCACCTCAGTGATAGTAATGGAGTTGGGAGGGACCTTGGAGGTCATCTAGTCCGACACCCCCCTGCTCTCACAAGGAGACCTATATTATACGATAGATGGCTGGTCCACTCCAGTCTCTTTTTAAAAGCCTCCAGTGTCGGGGCAGCCACAATTTCCAAAGGCAATTTGTTAACTGTTCTCACTGTGAAGCATTCATTCTAGGTCAGGGGTCTCCAACCTTGGCAACTTTAAGACTTGTGGACTTCAACTCCCAGAATACCTCAGCCAGCAAAAGCTGGCTGAGGAATTCTGGGAGTTGAAGTCCACAAGTCTTAAAGTTGTCAGGGTTGGAGACCTCTGTTCTAGATTGCTTCTCTCCATGGTTAAGTTTCCATCCATTGTTTCTTGTCCTGCCTACAGGTATTTTGGTAAATAAAGTTAGACCCCCACTTCCTTGTGGCAGCCCTTCAAATACTGAAAGAAGGAAGAGGGGGAGGGGGGTTTCAACTGATACCTCCACCACTATCAAGCAGACAAAGGACGTCCTCACACCTTTGGCCTAAGGCCCTTCTCCTTTGAGAAGACCGAGCCCTCACCTGGCTGCCATTCTGTCAAAACTCAGAGGACCTGGATGACTTCACTACTGGGGGTGGGTGGGTGTTGTTGTTTCTGGCCGCACCTGGCCAAGGTGGCTTCCAACGGAGGCCTGCTGAGATGGGCAGTGCCAACCTTGCCTAGATTGGTCGAAAACATCCCTCAACTCCCTTTGAGTCATCTTATTCATGTTTCCACGGGGCTGTTGCTACTGCTGCGGCGGTTTGCCAGGTTCAGCGCAAACAGCCGTCTCTTAGTAACCCCCGGGTAGTTCAGAGACACATACCCACACACACACACTCACAAACACATCCAGCGCTGGGCGGGCGAGAGGAGGCGGAGCCTGGGAGGTGAGCTGTCAGCTGCCAGGGCCAACCCAAAGCACATTCCCAAGTGCTCGCTTAAGACCAGAGGCGTCCAGCCATTCATAAGCCCTTGCAGGGACCCAGAAGCACCTTTTGAGTCAGTGCGCATCTCCAGGACCGGGTAAGTCATGGGGTGGCCAGGGATTGGAGAGGGCGCAGGGGTTGGGTGTTTCGGGGGGGGCACACATCCTGTGAAAGGGGGGGGGCGCGGAAGAACCCCAAATCTGGCAAAGCCAGAACTAAAGTCCCTCTTTTTCCAAGGTGAAGAGAAAGAAGCAAGGCAAAACTGTGTGCAGTTGTTGACACAAGTGTGCTGGGTTTGCTCCAGAAGCAGCTGCTTTGGGAAGTGAGGAGGGTGGGAGTCGAAAGTAGTGTAAGAGGGAGGAAGAAGAGGAGGGGTGGGTGGGTTTGTTGGGTGGGGGAATGGGAAGGGGGTTAAGGCTTCTCAGGTGTATAAACACCATCCAGCTGTTGGTGATCCCCAAATGGCTTTCTTTGCTGCACAAAATGAGATGCAGTTGGGGGTTTGGAAAAGGGGGGAAATTAAAGTAATAGGACCTGATGCGCAACATGTGATTAAACAATTAAGGTGTTATTTTTTGGGGGGCGGGGGAGGAAGAGAAGGAAGCATTTGCTCTGCTCTTTTCATTCCTGCCGGTTTGTTTCTTTGTGGTGAGTTTTATTGAGGGGGGGGGGAGCCCAGGGTTTTTTTTGGGGGGGCCGTTAAGGGGGACTATTTGGAGCCTGCTTTGTGGGGCGTGGGTCACCCCCTCCCCCTCCGAAAGAGTCTTTCCAAGCGCCTAATAAAGTCCCTGGCAGCTCGGGAGATGCAATTCGTTACCTCGGGAGGACTTTTTTTTGGGTGGGGGGAGAAGGGGGGGGGGAAAAAGACAGAGCGGAAAAAGCAGCGTCGTTTTTAAGCCTGTCCGGCGTAAAGAAATATATATATATAGAAATCCGATCGGGCTTATATATATATATATATATAGGACCTTTTCAAACAAAAATGAAGAAACGGAGCGTGGCATTTTGGAGATGCTGGGTTGTTTTTTTTCGCTCCGGCTTCCAAGCCATCCTGGATTTCTCTCTCTCTCTCTTATTTTTTTGAGTCGAGACAACGCAGATGATTGTGTTGTTTGTGACTGATTCGGGTAGTGGCGGAATGGGGTGTGTGTGTGTGTGTGTGTGTCCCCCCCGCTTCTCAACCTCCGACAAAACTTTCCAAGGAGGTTTTTACGGCGATTGTTTTTCAATAGCCCGCATTTTCATCCCGAGGAAACCCTCTTGGACCAAAACAGGCGGCTGCTGGTGCTGTTGTTTTTTGGAGGGGGGTTTCATAACGATTTGCTGATTTTTTCAGAAATACCCTGTAAAATGAGAATACTCCGTCTTCTCATTTTAGAGAGAAAGATAGGAAGGTGAGAAAATACATTTTGAAGGTGGAATGGATGCGTTGTGTTAAAAAAAACAAACCATTTTGTATTTTTTTTTGGTGGTGGGTGGGAAAGGAGCCGTTAAGCCATGATGAGGTCGATCCTCTTGCTAAGTCACAAAACAATGGTTTGTAAGCTAGGATCGTGGCTAGGTTCGTTAAGCCAGGCCAGACTCAACTGTGGCTTGTTTCAATGTGAGAAAACCAGGCGAAGAGGGAAGCAAACCCAAGATCAGGAAACGAAAGACGTTTGGGATGACAAAGGATGGAACATTGTAAAATATTATTTGTTTGTTTCCTAGGTTTTATAGTCCGTCTTTCATTCGGTAGCTTGAGGCTGGGTGCGTAGGGCTTCCTCCTCTTGTTGTTGTTTTTCCCCTTCAAAACAACACGACAAGGGTAGGCTGGGTTGAGGAAGAATGACTGGCTCAAAGTCACTGCATCCATCGTCAAGGCTGAGGCTAGATTTGAACTCGGGGTTTCTCAGTCCCAGCCCAATACTATACCGCACCACACTGACTTTTGGGCATGTTCGGAGTTACTTTGATTAAGAGACAGTCAACTCACTTCTTTGGGGATGATTAGGATTACAATCTCTTGCTTCTGACTTTGTGGCTGCGGCTAATGGGATGTGGAGTCCACAACATCTGGAGAGTCCCAGCTGGCCCCGGCATCTGGACAGCAGGGTTGGAAACTGTGAGATTGTGGCTTGAAGATGCCTTTCAATAGACACGCACGCCATTTACTGCAGTGCTTCTGAATTTTGACCACTTTTGAGATGTGTGGACTTCGACTCCCAGAATTCCCCAGCTTGTGTGAATTCTGCCATACATCTTAAAATGGCCAAGCTCAACAAACATTAATTTAGTGTATTTGCTTTTCAATTCCATTATTGTTTTCAAAAGTGATTCATTTTTTAAAAATTGGGCTCTGTCCTTAGGCTGACAATCAAAACCAGCCTTTGCTTAAGTGGTCCTTGACTGACAAGCGTTTTGTTTAGCAACCTTTTGAAGTTAGCAGCAGCAATGAAAAAACTGACTTGCAACCCGTCTCACACGTACAACCGTTGTAGCATCCCCACAATCATGGGATCAAAATTCAGATGATTGACAGCCAGGTTGTATTCATGACAGTCACAGCGTCCCGGGGTCATGAGATTGCCATTTTCCAACCTTCGGAGTCGCATAATGACCATATGATTCACTTAACAACTGCAGCGATTTGTTTAACAACCTGGCAATATAAAAAAAGGCACCCGCCTTGCTTAGAATGGAAATTCTGGCCCCAGTTGTGATCTTAAATTGAGGACTGCATCAGTGCAAATATTTTCCCAAATGCTGGGATCTTAAGTGTTAAATTTGTACCCTATGACTATCATTAAGTGTTGTAAGTATTGTACCTGGATGAAGGTATCTTTTCTTTTATGTACACTGAGAGCGTATGCACCAAGACAAATTCCTTGTGTGTCACTTGGCCAATAAAAAACTCTATTCCATTCTATTCTTTTTTTTTTAATAAAAATATTTTTATTAATATTCTATTCTATTCCATTCCATTCCATATTTTCTTTTCTATACTATTCTATTTTATTCTATTCTATTCCATTCCATTGCATTGCATTGCATTCCATTCCATATTTTCTATTCTATTCTATTCTATTCTATTCTATTCTATTCTATTCTATTCTATTCTATTTTATTCTATTCTATTCCATTCCATTCCATATTTTTTCTTTTCTATTCTATTCTATTCTATTCTATTCTATTCTATTCTATTCTATTCTATTCTATTCTATTCTATTCTATATTATGGTGGAGTGTTCGGAAAATATGTGGCTTGAGAAAGGTGTGGCTATTGAAGCCAAAGTACAGATCTTTGGAATGATACAAAGAATAATAGAATAACAGAATAAATAATAGAATAACAGAGTTGGACAGGACCTTGGAGGTCTTCTAGTCCCTGCTGAACAGTTTGTTAAGTGACCATTCAAAGTTACAACAGCACTGAAAAAGTGTCTTAAAACTGTTTTTCACGTTTTTGACCATTGCAGCATCCCTGTGGTCATGTGATCAAAATTGAGACACTAGGCATCTGACTCATGACAACTGCAGCGTCACATGGTCCTTTTGCAACCTTCTGGCAAGCAAAGTCAACGGGGAAGCCAGATTTATTTTACAACCCTGTTACTAACTCAACAAGTGCAGTGATTCACTTTAACCCCTGAGGCAAGAGAGGTCGGCGTTTTTATCCACCTGTTGAGTCCTTCCTAGGAACCTGGGATAGACAGGTGCTGATGTTTTATGGCTTTCGATGTATTGTTGCAGAACGTCAACGGTTCTGAGTAAAGCTGCCTGTTGCAATTGACTGATGGGGATTCTGTCAATGCCGATGTTTCACGTGGTGCTCCAGTTGTTGTTGTTATGGTTTGTCACACAGTCAGCTGCGTATTTAGACTGGATTTGGCATTTTTATCCAAACGGGCCAAAAGTCTCTTTAACAACTGGGTTACTTAGGAATGGAAATTTTATTCCCAGTTGTGGCTGTAAGTCGAGGACTACCTGTACCATTCCGGACAAATGGTTGTCCAGTCTCTTTTGAAAAACCTCCAGTGTTGGAACACTCACAACTTCTGGAGGCCAGACGTTCCACTGACACGTCTGTGGATCTGAGCAAAACTTTTTTTTTTTTAACATACATCTTATTTACTCATCGCAAGGGATTGAACTGAAGACTTGAAAAATGGGAAACTGAATAGAAAACAGCCTTGATGGGTTTTGCTCGCTCTAATGATAGAAGGCAGAGAACGCTTCGTGGTGCGGGTTTTGGACTTAAGGTGGCATTTTCCTTGCACAGTGTGAATTATCCTACCCAGGAAATCCCAAGCCTGGAGGCTGGAATGGGAAGTGTAAAAACATCCTGGAAGAAGACAAAACATTTCCATATTATTGTTTAGAAAAGGATGCAGCTATGAGCTCATCAGGAGCTAAATCAAAGTACACTTTCCACTCCCAGGGGTGAAATTCTCCCAGTTCGGACTGGATCAGCCAATCTGGTCATGATGGTGGCGGGTGGTTCGGAGAACCAGTTGCAAAAATCCCTGCCCCCCCCCCCCGCCCATGCCCACCCAATCCCCCGGTCGCCTGCTTGCCGCTTCTTTTAAAAAATGCTTTTAAAAGGTAAAAAAAAGGCTTTGACGATCACAACTGAGCTGCCTGACAGTCAGAGCCTATTTTTTTACTTTTAAAAGCATTTTTTAAACAACCTATTCAGCAGAAAAAAAATGCTTTTGAAAGTTAAAAAAAAGATCGCACAACACAGCTGATCACCTCACCCACCCACCCCCATGCACTGTTCTACTTACCCCATGCCTCCTTTCGGTGTGCACTGTGCGCACACCTTGCATTTGGTGTGTGTTGCGCACTGTGCATGCGCGTGTACTGTGTGCATTCATAGCCAGCAAACTGGTAGTAAACCGGTTCAGATTTCAGCACTGTTTCCCCTCCTTTTAATGATAGTGGAAGAAAAAGGTGTATTTTTCAGCTACTGTATAATATCTGAGTCAGAGTACATTTGTTTAATGAATAATGATGTAATTAGACATCATAGCTCCGTTCAGAAGATGGATGTTCCATTTTAGTGTTTTTCAATCTTAAAAACAATAAGCTGTGTGGATGTCAATCCCCTTTAAAGCCAGCAGGCTTCAAGACCTGTGAACTTCCACTCCCAGGAATCCCTGGTCAACATGCTTTGTCGACTTCAACTCCCAGAATTCCTTAGTCAGCATGCTGTAAGATGGGTGGACTTCAACTCCCAGAATCCCTGGTCAACATGCTTTGTAGAATTCAACTCCCCAAATCCCCCAACCGGCATGCTTTAAGATGGGTGGACTTCAACTCCCAGAATCCCCCAGCTGGCATGCTTTAAGGTGGATGGGCTTCAATTCCCAGAATCCCGCAGATGGCATGCTTTAAGATGGGTGGACTTCAATTCCCAGAATGGCATGCTTTAAGATGGGTGGACTTCAACTTCCAGAATTCCCCAGCTGGCATGCTTTAATATGGGTGGACTTCAACTCCCAGAATCCCCCAGCCAACATGCTTTAAGGTGGATGGACTTCAACTCCCAGAATCCCCCAGCCGGTATGCTTTAAGATGGGTGGACTTCAACTCCCAGAATCCCCCCCACCCGCATGCTTTAAGATGGGCGGACTTCTGGGAGAAACATTGCTTCAATCTACTGGTGCTTGATGCTCAGCAGACTAAGTCTGTCTGTTATTAACACACTGCTTGCAATTACTGCAAGTTCAAGTCCCACCAGGCCCAAGGTTGACTCAGCCTTCCATCCTTTATAAGGTAGGTAAAATGAGGACCCAGATTGTTGGGGGCAATAAGTTGACTTTGTATATAATATACAAATGGATGAAGACTATTGCTTAACACAGTGTAAGCTGCCCTGAGTCTTCGGAGAAGGGCGGGATATAAATTCAAATTAAAAAAAACACGACATTCTGCTCTTAGGCTCACAACTTTTCCTTTCCTTTTCTGCCGTGTAATTTAAATCCTTTTAAACAATAGATGGTTGGGGAGATTTTTTTGGTTTTGTTTCCGCTTTATCCATTTTTAGTCCAGCTGCAGTGCTTATTTCACAAATGCCTTTGACTGCTTAATAAGAAAACCCTTCATTAACTGAAACAGGTCATGCCCAAAAGTTGTTTTGAAACTAAATCTATGTTGGTTCAGTCTACAGCTGTTGTGAGCTACACTTTTTATTGTTGCTGCTGCTATTATTGTTGGTTCGTTGCATAGTCAGCCAGATGTTTAGACTGGATTTAGTCAGCCAGATGTTTAGACTGGACTTTTATCCACCTGCTGAGTCCTTCCCAAAAACATGGGATAGGCAGATTGCTGATGTTTTATGGTGTTGGATATTTTATCGCAGAATGTCAGCTGTTCTGAATAAAGCTGCCTTCTGCAATTGACTGATGGGGATTTTGTCAATGCCAAGGGTGCTCACGTGGTGCTCCAGTTGTTGTTATTATGGTTTGTCACACAGCCAGATGTTTAGATTGGATTTGGCATTTTTATCCATCTGATGAGTCCTTCTCAAGGACTTGGGAAGATAGGCAGATGTTTTATGATGTTAAAGGTCCAATCCAAGCTGCCTTCTGCAATTGACTCAGGGGTAATTTTGTCAATGCCAAGGATGGTTGAAGTTGTATGCCACCCAACTCACAATGACTTTAGGCGTCTCACCACAAGCAAACATCGTCAGACATTACAACAATATTACAATGATATCAACAGAAGTGGGAAATTTCAGGTTTTATTAGTTTCACCGGCAACTAATTTTTTGTATACCCGGAGAAAGTTTTTAAAGCAGAAACATGGATGTGGCCATGGGAATTACTAAGCCCACCAATATCTCTTTAATTGACTCCCCTCCCCCATTGAGAGGGCTTCCTTCCCCTCACTCGTTCAGTTTAATTTAGTGTTTCTCAACCTGCAGGCTGGGGGATTCTGGGAGTTGAAGTCCACACACTTTCAAGTTGCCACAACTGGTTTAGATAAAAGAGAAATTAGCAGTTCAGCAAAATACCCCCTGGTTTATAGAAAAGGTGAAATGGGTATACAGAGAGTCCTTGACTTACAACCATTTGTTTAGTGTCCATTTGAGGTTACCACGGCACTGAAAAATTGGCTTAGGACCCTTTTTGCAACATTTTCATGGTGATGTAATCAACATTCAGATGTTTGGCAACTGGCTCATATTTATGACCATTGCAGTGTCCCGGGATCATATGATCCCCTTTTGCGACCTTCTGACAAGTAAAGTCAATGGGGAAGCCAGATTCGCTTCACAACCGTGTTCCTAAGTTAACAAATGCAACGATTCACTTAACGACTGCAGCAAGAAACGTCGTAGAATGAGGCCAACTCATTTGACAAATGTTTCACTTAGCAACATACATGTTGGGCTCAATTGTAATCGTAACTCGAGGACTACCTGTACTGCATATTTTCACCTTGGAGGTCTTCTAGTCCAGGGGTCTACAACCTTGGCAACTTTAAGACTTGTGGACTTCAACTCCCAGAATTTGCTGGCTGAGGAACTCTGGGAGTTGAAGTCCACACACTTTCAAGTTGCCACAACTGGTTTAGATAAAAGAGAAATTAGCAGTTCAGCAAAATACCCCCTGGTTTATAGAAAAGGTGAAATGGGTATACAGAGAGTCCTTGACTTACAACCATTTGTTTAGTGTCCATTTGAGGTTACCACGGCACTGAAAAATTGGCTTAGGACCCTTTTTGCAACATTTTCATGGTGATGTAATCAACATTCAGATGCTTGACAACTGACTCATATTTATGACGGTTGCTGTGTCCCGGGGCCATGTGAATACTTTTCTTGTGGTCTGCCAGCAGCCTGCAGAGCTTGCAATGGAGTCGAACAGCGATGAGGCTGAGGAAGAACAGGGGCCAGTCCCGGAGGCTGGGGAAGGCCCAGATGAGGGCTCTGCGTCAGAAGCTAAGGTGGGGCCAGGGCCATCGGGGAGTGAGGTGCGGACTCCAGAGCCTCCAGAGCCTGACAGTAGTGAGGCAGAGGAACAGGAGGAGCCTGTTCCTAATGCACGCATGAGAAGAGCTGCTAGAAAAATCTTTGCATCACAACAGGTAGTGCCGTGAGAAGAAAATTGTGAGCAGGGAGGGAAGATATATTATTAATATTAATTAATATTAACATTCTGCCTCCAGGCCCTTTAGGGTGTATAATATTCTGGGTGCATGCTTAAGCCTTTGCAAATTATTGCTTTCTTGAAAAAGATCCTGCATGGGCTTTTAATTAGTAGAAGGTAATGTTTCATACTGGATTTCAAAAAAACTGCCCAACAAAATTGGATAAAGTCTGGTTGGGTACCCCAAAATTTGCCACTCTGGGCTTTACACCTTCCTTGTCCAGGAAAAGTGATTGGATTGGATTGAAAGCTGCAGGCTACAGAGGTAGTCCTTGACCTACAACAATTCATTTAGTGCAGGGGTGGGTTCTACTTACCTTTGCCACTGGTTTGCAGCAGTGCTGCGGGTGCTTCTGTGCATGCACAGAAGCGTCCTGATGATGTCGGGGTCAGTGGGCTGCTTGAATCCACGGAGAATTGTCATAGTTCTGCTAATACTCATTGAATAAGAATACATGTGTTTTGTATTATTAAATAACTATTCCTTATTTGAGATTAAAATGTAGTGCTCCTTGTATCTTATCCTCCTGCTCCATATTTTTTTAGTCCCGGTTGAAGATGCACTCTAGTTGCAGAAAAGAACTTTAATTCAAACTTTAATTAAATGTAATTGAAACCACTTTAATTCAGATTTTGAATTATTTGAAATGCTGTTGAAATCAAGGTTTGTTTGTTTTACACTGACTGAGTTTCCTACTACATACTGGGGCCTGGGTCACAACAACTTTGTGTGACTTTCTGACAAGCAAAGTCAATGGGGAACCAGATTCACTTAACAACTAAATTAACAACTGCAGTGATTCACTTAACAATTGTGGCAAGAGAGGTGGACAAATGGGGCAAAGCTCGCTTAACAACCATCTCACTTAGCAACAGAAATTTTGGGCTCAATTGTGGTTGTAAGTCGAGGATTACCCACACTCTTCAGATCTCCTTGTGAGTTTGAAAGTTGAGGGAAAAGTGAGTATTTTTCGGGAATGGCAGCCTTGTCTTTTCAAATTACAATCTGAAACTATTTTTGGAAAACCGGAATACAGAATGCCAACTCCAGGGAAGGCCTCAAACGCCAAGATCCAAAGTCATTTTGGGACAGACGTTTTTCTGATTTAAATTTATCCAAACATTCCTGCCCACGTTGAAGCTTTTAATTGTAAACTTGTATTGATGTGTACAATTTAATATTTTCTTTTACGGTTTTAAAATTAAGTTCTTCTAATTGGTATTCCTGACTGTGTTTTATGATTTTTAAATCCCTATTTTGTTTGTTAAGTGAGTTACTCATGAGAAATATCACAGAGGCAATTAGTCATAATAATGAACTTAAATCTCGTTAATTAGTTTCAGGGTAGCTTAGTCTGGAAGCTCCCTGTGTATTATAGGAAGATTTTGCTTAGAAAAACAAATCAGTATATAAATTTAATAAATTCAATATACTGCTGCCTAATAAGGAACTTTTATGCGCAACATGTTATAATCTTAACATCATCTTTATTTTGGAGCTTGTCGTGTGGCAAACTGGAAACTGATATAGGGTGTGTTAGCACTTCACGTGAATTAAACTTGAATTTGTCTGTGGAGATTCTCAGTCATGGTTATCCTAAAGATGCTTTTTCAAAAAGCAAATAGACTTCGTTTTTCCTTGAAGACATTTCACTTCTCATGCAAGAAACTTCTTCAGTTCTGACTGAATGGTGGGGAATGGAAGGATTTGATGACTGCAAGGAATATAAATCCTTCCATCCTCCACTGTTCAGTCAGAACTGAAGAAGCTTCTTGGATGAGAAGCGAAACGTCTTCCAAGGAAAAAAACGAAAAAAGTCCAGTTGCCTTTTGAAAAAAACACCTTTGGGATAAACTTGAAGTTAATATCCAATCCTGAAGCAGCTTCAGAATTTTGGCTTTCAGGCCTACAATAAGAGCAGGATTACTGTACAGGAGATGCACACTAAATACAGGTAGTCCTCGATTTACAACAGTTCACATAGTGACCGTTCAAAGTTACAACGGCACTGAAAAAAAGTGACTTATGACCATTTCTCACATTTATGCCCATTGCAGCATCCCCACGTTCATGTGATCAAAATGCAGGCGCTTGGCAACTGACTCGTATTTACGACGGTCGCAGTGTCTCGGTGTCACATGATTCCCCTTTTTACGACCTTCTGGCAAGCAAAGTCCAACGGGGAAGCTAGATTCGCTTCACAACCGTGTTCCTAAGTTAACAAATGCAACGATTCACTTAACAATTGTGGCAAGAGAGGTGGACAAATGGGGCAAAGCTCGCTTAACAACCATCTCACTTAGCAACAGAAATTTTGGGCTCAATTGTGGTTGTAAGTCGAGGATTACCCACACTCTTCAGATCTCCTTGTGAGTTTGAAAGTTGGGGGAAAAGAGAGTATTTTTCGGGAATGGCAGCCTTGTCTTTTCAAATTACAATCTGAAACTATTTTTGGAAAACTGGAATACAGAATGCCAACTCCAGGGAAGGCCTCAAACGCCAAGATCCAAAGTCATTTTGGGAACAGACGTTTTTCTGATTTAAATTTATCCAAACATTCCTGCCCCACGTTGAAGCTTTTAATTGTAAACTTGTATTGATGTGTACAATTTAATATTTTCTTTTACGGTTTTAAAATTAAGTTCTTCTAATTGGTATTCCTGACTGTGTTTTATGATTTTTTTTAATACACCCGTTGCCCTGGGAGTTTTAGCTAGAGGGCAACAAACATGTTTTCTAAAGCAACCTAAACAGATGAATTTAAGAAATAGTGAATCTGTACTTGTTTTGTGGCGTTTACAGATTTTGTCTGCTCATTTAACAGATCAGGAAGGGATTGTGCTGCGAGACTTAATTTGGGGCATTGCGATATTCATCCTTCATGTAATCAGACCCCTGTGCTGCAGCCGAGATATTCCACATTTAATTGCAAATGTTATGTCCTTAAATATATGCGTTTTAAATACTATTTCACCTCAGAAAGATCTGATTCCTTTTTTATCAAATAGCCATTTCCCTTCTAATATGATCTTATCTGCAAAACTCCAGACAACCAGTAGAGAAATACAGAAAATTGATGCTTTGCGGCAGTGGTGGGATTCAGCCAGTTCGCACCACTTCGGGAGAACCGGTTGTTAACTTTCTGAGCAGTTTGGTAAACTGGTTGTTGGAAGAAATCATTAGGGCAGAGAACCGGTTGTTAAATTACTTGAATCCCACCACTGCTTTGCGGTCATCTGGGTGATCACAATTCAGCGCTGCAACCTTCCATTCATCTATGTTATAAAACAAATTTCTTCTGACAAAGAGGAAGAATATAAACCCTGTTCCTCTTTAAGAAAAAGAGAATATATATATACACACACACATCCATATATATATTCTGAGGTTTTCGCGGGTGTTTGTATGTAGGTCTTTGGTTATTGGGGTTTTCTCCCGCGTAAAATTAGAAGTGTCTTGGCGACATTTCGACGAAGTCTCATTCGTCATCTTCAGGCTTCAGCTTCGTGCTTCTAAGAGCAATGTGTGATTGCAGCTGTTTCTTCCTTTTAACTGCTAGTGGGGATTTGAACTGATTGGGTGGGAGCTTGGCTGTGTTCTGATTGGTTAATCCCATCACCTCCTGGTGCTCAAACCCTGCAGAAAACTGTCTTGTGGTCTAATTGCAAGGAACAGCCACCCGGAGCACAAGTGGGTAATCTCCTGTCTTCCCCTTCCAGGCAGGCTTGGCTCTTCTCTTCCTCTCAGGTGAAGTCAAGCGCCGTCTCTCCTCCCTCTCACGCCCCCTTCTCCGCCACTCCCCCTTCTCTGCCTCCTCCTCTTGCGTTGCCGCCTCCCATTTTCAGAATGGGAGTGAAACAAAAAAAAAATCGGGACTTTTTGGAATTGCTGCGGGACGTGGGACAAATTATTAAAAAGCGGGACTGTCCCGCCAAAAGTGGGACATCTGGTCACTATACATAAAGGGGAAGATGTAGGTAGAGCTACTCCCCAATTGGGCAACTCAGATCTCTCAGAGCAGGGGTTTCCAACCTTGGCAACTTTAAGACTTGTCGACTTCAACTCCCAGAGTTCCTCAGCCAGCAAAGCAGGCTGAGAAATTCTGGGAGTTAAAGTCCACAAGTCTTAAAGTTGCCAAGATTGGAGACCCCTGTCCCAGATGTGACTTGTTGTCCAAAATGTCTAGAAGCTGCAGGTACAGGAAAACTGCTGACTTGGAGCCTAGAGGCATCTTGAAGAAGTGTCATCTTCCTTCTTGTCTACTTGTTTTTTTTTTTAAGGATAGCTTTAGTTTCCTTACAGAGGAACTGACCTTGATTACAGAGTGAAGGTTAAAGAGGCCCATTGAGTCAACTCTGACTTTTGTTGAAAGCAACAGTATTATGATTTGTCAGTGACTTCTTCCAGATTTTTATTTATTTATCAGTCTAGCCCAGGGACAGGGGTGAAATCCAGCAGGTTCTGACAGGTTCTGGAGAACTGGTAGTGGAAATTTTGAGCAGTTCGGAGAGCCGGTAGCGGAAATTTTGAGTAGTTAGGAGAAATGGCAAATACCACCTCTGGCTGGCCCCAGTGTGGGGTGGGAATGGAGATTTTGCAGTATCCTTCCCCTGGAGTGGGGTGGGAATGGAGATTTTGCAGTATCCTTCCCCTGGAGTGGGGTGGGAATGGAGATTTTGCAGTATCCTTCCCCTGGAGTGGGGTGGGAATGGAGATTTTGCAGTATCCTTCCCCTGGAGTGAGGTGGGGATGGAGATTTTGTAGTATCCTTCCCCTAGAGTGAGGTGGGAATGGAGATTTTGCAGCGTCCTTTCCCTGCCACACCCACCAAGCCACACCCACAGAACCAGTAGTAAAAAAAAATCCCACTACATGTAGTGTAGAAATGATTTGCCCTTGTCTTCTACGTTTTTGCTTCATGTGCATCGCCAGGTCCTTCTATATCTTGAAACCTTCCAGGTGAATTAGTAAAATCATCTTCATATCAAGGTAGACTCCATTAATTTCATGGAGATATCCTTGGGGAATCAATGGGTAATAATAACAAGTGGATGGATGGATGGATGGATGGATGGATGGGTGGGTGGATGAATGGATGGATGGATGGGTGGGTGGGTGGGTGAATGGATGGATGAGTGGATGGATGGATGGATGGATGGATGGATGGATGGATGGATGGATTACTGGTATGTGCCTGGAAGTTGGTGTCAACTCTTAGTGGTCACATTAGATGGATCTTCTCTGGAATGAATAATCTAAACCACAGGTGGCATAAAACAGAGCTATCAAGCAGAATAACAGAATAACAAAGTTGGAAAGGACCTTGGAGGTCTTCTAGTCCAGGGGTTTCCAACCTTGGCAACTTTTGTGGACTTCAACTCCCAGAATTTGCTGGCTGAGGAACTCTGGGAGTTGAAGTCCACAAGTCTTAAAGTTGCCAAGGTGGGAGACCCCTGTTCTAGTCCAACCCATTGCTCAACCAAGAAATCTTATAACATTTCAGACAAAATTGTCATTCAATCTCTTAAAAATATAGTTAAAAATATAGAACTTCTAGAGGCAAATCATTCCACTGATTAATTGTTCTAATTGCAAGAAATTTCTTCTCCGTTCGGAGGTTGGTTCTCTCCTTGATTAGAACAACTAGGAAAGCTGTGGTAGGTCGGACTTGGATTTTAAAGAACACCTGTTGAATGAAAGTTTTTTCTTTTCCCTTTCTAAAATTAGTTTGATAGAACAACTGGTCTGTCCTAGCTCAGAAGCATGGATTGGTTTCTTTACACAAGTATTCCAAGAACGCTGGCAGGAGAATTCTGGTAATTGATGCCCACTCATCTTAAATTTGCCAAGGTTGGGAAACACTGTTGTAGGGCATGGAAATCTCTTTGAGTTGATTGCAGGGCACGATGGGATTAAAAGTAGGCCCTATCTGCATTTCTTGATTTAAGACAGGCTGGTTGGGGATAATGGGAGGTATAACCCCAGGAAACCCAGGCCCATTGGGCTGGGGAAACCAATCTCCATGTGAGGTCCTTGACGCTCACTGAGTTTGATGGTTTTCTTGCAGATGTTTCATTACCCAGCTAAATAACATCATTAGTGCACCATAATCTCCATGTTCTGTTCTATTCTATTCTATTCTATTCTATTCTATTCTATTCTATTCTATTCTATTCTATTCTATTCTACTCTATACTCTACTCTACTCTACGTTCTGTTCTGTTCTATTCTACTCTACTCTACGTTCTGTTCTATTCTATTCTATTCTACTCTACTCTACTCTACGTTCTGTTCTATTCTACTCTATTCTGTTCTGTTCTATTCTATTCTATTCTACTCTACTCTATATGTTCTATTCTATTCTATTCTATTCTATTCTATTCTATTCTATTCTATTCTATTCTACTCTACTCTACTCTACTCTACGTTCTATTCTATTCTATTCTATTCTATTCTATTCTATTCTATTCTATTCTATTCTATTCTATTCTATTCTGATCCTTCTTTTCTTTAGACTAGCCAAACCCAGTTTTTGCAACCGTTATTCATATGAAACTTTTATGTACACCGAGAGTGTATGCACCAAGACAAATTCCTTGTGTGTCCAATCACACTTGGCCAATAAAAAAATCTATTCTATGCTGTACTGTGCTGTGCTGTGCTGTTCTATTCTATTCTATTCTATTCTATTCTATTCTATTCTATTCTATTCTATTCTATTCTACTCTACTCTACTCTACTCTACTCTATGTTCTAGGACTGTATATTTCAAACTTAGTAAATGTACCAATATGTGTACTTCGACTCCCACAATTCTCTAGCAAGCACCCTGGCTTGAAGAATTCTAGGAGTTGAAGTCCACCCATCTTAAAGCTGCCAAGTTTAAGAAAAGCACTGTTCTAAGGATAATTGCCAGCCTAAGAAACTAACCAAACGCAGTCATTTTTATCCAATTGCTATTTTAAAAGTCTGCAGATTTTTCTCACTTCATGTTGTTGTTGTTGCTGCTGCAAGCGTGTGAAAGATAAATATAATGAAAGATAAATATAATGAAAGATGCTCGTTCGTCTGTTTTGGGTTTATTTCTATCTCTGCTAATCCCAGGGGTAGCATTTGGTTCTCGGTTTGGCATAGATCCCAAGTCTCATATTCTCTGGCTAAAATGTTTCTCCTCAGAGGCAGAGCGCTGGCCGATGATGCTCTCTGGATCAAATTGCATCAAACAAAAGAGACACACAACCTAAGCCGCACAATGCATTTGCTGCGAGCAGTCAAAAGCGTTGTGCGTTTTTGTAATGACAAATCAAGGGGCTGCAGATGGCAGACAGTCTAGTGCAGTGATGGCTAACCTTCTTTTTCCTTGGGTGCCGAAGGCACGCATGCGATGCCGCCCCCCCCCCACATGCCCTGCCCCCCCTGCACATCTGTGCGCAACCCCCCCCCGGGGCCCATTTTGAGCCTAGCAGGCCTCCCTGAAGCCTCCAGAGGCCAGAAAGGGCCCGTTTCTGGATTTCTGGTAGGCCTGTTTTTCACCCTACCCAGGCTCTGGAGGCTTTCCTGGAGCCTCCAGGAGGGCGAAAACCGCTTCCCCTGGCCCTCCGGAGGCCCTTCGTAGGCTGGAAACGACCTGTTTCCAGACTTCCGGGAGGCCTCAGCTGGCCGGCATGCACAGATGCGCGGTGGAGCTGACCTAGGGCAATGGCTCGTGTGCCTGCAGAGATTTATTTATTTATTTATTTATTTATTTATTTATTTATTTATTTATTTATTTATTTATTTAAATTTTTATACCGCCCTTCTCCCGAAGGACTCAGGGCGGTGTACAGCCAAGGTTAAAACAGTTAAATATACAAAATTAAAATATCAATTAAAATACATATTCAATAATGGCCAAATTAAAACCGTCAAATTGACCCAAACTAAAATACCCCATATAAAATTATTAAAAATTAAAAATTTTAAAATTTTAAAAATCAAGCCAGTCCTGCTTGGATAAATAAATAAGTTTTTAATTCCCGGCGAAAGGTCCGAAGGTCAGGTAGTTGGCGCAAACTGGGGGGGAAGTTTGTTCCAGAGGGTAGGTGCTCCAACAGAGAAGGCCCTTCCCCTGGGGGCCGTCAGCCGACATTGCTTGGCGGACGGCACCCTGAGAAGACCCTCTCTGTGAGAGCGTACGGGTCGGTGGGAGGCATAAGGTAACAGCAGGCGGTCCCATAAGTACCCGGGCCCTAAGCCATGGAGCGCTTTAAAGGTGGTAACCAGAACCTTGAAGCGCACCCGAAAGACCACAGGTAGCCAGTGCAGACTGCGCAGGAGTGGTGTTACCCGGGAGCAACGTGGAGCTCCCTCAATCACCCGCCCAGCTGCATTCTGGACTAACTGGAGTCTCCGAGTGCACTTCAGGGGTAGCCCCATGTAGAGAGCATTGCAATAATCCAGACGAGAAGTGACGAGAGCATGAGTGACCGTGCATAAGGCATCCTGGTCCAGAAAGGGGTGCAACTGGCAAACCAGGCGAACCTGGTAAAAGGCTCTCCTGGAGACGGCCGCCAGGTGATCTTCAAACGACAGCCGTCCATCCAGGAGAATGCCCAAGTTGCGTACCCTCTCTGTTGGGGCCAGTGACTCGCCCCCAACAGACAGCCGCGGTTGCAGCTGACTGTACCGGGGTGCCGGCATCCACAGCCACTCCGTCTTGGATGGATTGAGTCTGAGTCTGGCTTGCCATCATGGCTTGCCATCATGGGTCTAGTGGGTCTAGTGGTGAAGGTTCCTGGCTAGAAACCAGGAGATTGTGAGTTCTAGTCCCGCTTTAGGAATGAAAGCCAGTTGGGCAACTTTGGGCCAATCGCCAGGAGACTGCGAGTTCTAGTCCCGTCTTAGGCATGAAAATTAGCTGGATAATTTGGGGCCAATCACCAGGAGACGGTGAATTCTAGTTCTACCTTGCAGGTGGTGACTTTGCCATCTGCTGATGAAGGATAAGTGGGAATCCGGTTGATCTGATGTTCAAATTTCTTTCTCTACACAGATACGCTGTATTATTTTGTCATCATTAACTCTACTCATTTGTTAAAACTGTTTGCATGTCATCAACTCATAGCCCAGCAAGATGTTCCACTGGTTAAATTGTTCTCATGGTTAGAAAGTTTCTCCTTAATTTCAGGTTGCTTCTCTCCTTGATGAGTTTCCATATCATTGTTTTTTGTCTTGCGTTCTGGTGCTTTGGAAAATAGGTTGACCCCCTTCCTCCTCTCTGTGGCAGCCCCTCAAATATTGACATACTGCTATCATGTCACCCCCTAGTCCTTCTTTTCTCTAAACTAGCCAATCCCAAATCCTGCAACTGTTCTTCATATGTTTTAGTCTCCGGGCCTTTTAATCATCTTTAAACTGCTCTTCTCTGCACCTTTTTGCCAAAGTCTCAACATCTTTTTTGTAATGTGGTGACCAAAACTGAACTTGCTAACTTAACCGCTGCAGTGATTCACTTAACAACCGTGGCAAGAAAGATCATAAAAGAGGGATAACATTCACTTAACAATTGTCTCACTTAGCAACAAAAAAAAATTGGGCTGCGTTGTGGTCTTAAGTCGAGCACTACCTACATTTTCTAGTTTGCACCTAGGAGAAGGGGAGTCTGGTGATGTGGCTGTGGGAAGTAGCTTTCGCTATTTTACCACCCTGCGAGCATTGCTGGTGGCCTCCATGTGTGGCATGGACATTCTGAATGAACACTAAACCTCTCAGCTTTGGTTTCTGTTCACACAACAGGCTTAAACAGATCAGTTATAATTCCAGAGCAGTGTTTCTAATACCACTCTATAAAGAGCTATAAAACTCTAATGCCACTCTATAAAGCCCTAGTAAGGCCACACCTAGAATCCTGCATCCAGTTTTGATCACCACACTATAAAAAAGATGTTGAGACTCTAGAAAGAGTGCAGAGGAAAGCAACCAGGATGATGAGGAGACTGGAAGCTAAAACATACGATAAACGGTTGCGGGAACTGGGCATGGCTAGTCTGGTGAAGAGAAGGACCAGGAGAGACATGATAGCAGTGTCCCAATATTTGAGGGGCTGCCACAGAGAAGAGGGAGGGGTTCAAGCTATTTTCCAAAGCACCTGAAGACCAGACAAAGGATAATGGAAGGAAACTGATCAATGAGAGATTCAACCTGGAAATAAGGAGAAATTTTCTGACAATGAGATCAATCAACTCATGGAACAGAAGTTGCCTTTGGAAGTTGTGGGAGCTTCATCCCTGGAGGCTTTCAAGAAGTGATTGGACTGACATCTGTCAGAAATGGTGTAGGATCTCCTGCTTGGGCAGGGGTTTGGACTAGATGACCTATAAGGTCCCTTCCAACTCTTTTAATCTGTTTCTCAATTTTGGCAACTTTCAAATGTATGGACTTGCAGAATTCCCCAGCCAGCATGAGGAATTCTGGGAGTTGAAGTCCACCTGACTTAAAGCGGCCAAACACTGATTTAGAAGTATAAGCAAAGGGGTTTCCCTTAAGTGTCTGGGAAAGTGGTAAAAAAAGTCAAGATGGCGGCCACAGAAGCATAAGTAAAGCTTCCAAATGGGCCTTTTGAACCACATGAAGACCCCGAAGTCTCCTAGCTTCAGAAATGAAGGTTTATTTCAAATTCTTCTGAGCCAGCTGGTTACGTGGACAGCGTGCAAAGCAAAAACTGGAAATAAAATTAAAGCTATGGAGGAGAAAGGACCATTCATAAAATCATGATTTAGTCTGGATCCTCCCAATCACGGTTTGAATGGTTATCCATATGAAGTTGATTTAATTAACTGTCAAGATTTAGAGGGTTAACAAAAATTTGAAGCAACTTCTTGTCGCTGGCTCAGCTCAAACATTTGAGTGGATAAGGAATGAAATGGAATAGGAATAAGGAATAAGGAATAAGGAATAGAATAAAAATAAGAATAAGAATAAGGAATAGAATTAGAATTAGAATTAGAATAAGTATAAGAATAGAATAAGAATAAGAAAAGAATAAGAATAAGGAATAGAATAAGAAATAAGGAATAGAATTAGAATAAGAATTAGAATTAGAATAAGTATAAGAAGTATAAGAATAAGTACAAGAATAGAATTAGAATTAGAATAGAATAGAATAGAACAGAACAGAATAGAATAGAATATTTATTTGAAATGGAATGGAATGGAATGGAATGGAATGGAATGGAATAGAATAGAATAGAATAGAATAATGGAAGACAAAAATAAAACAGGTGCAATATTGAGGTATCAAAATTATGTGGCTTAGATGTTTCTTTGGCAGATGAGCTAAAGAGCATCACAGCTGAAAATACCTGAAAGAAAATACTTCAAGCCACCTTGAAATTCTGTAATCCTTTTGCTTTTCGGGGAACGCTTTGTTAATAGGATAATCACTCTGGATAAACAGCTTTGCCAAATTTCCCTCAAATAGATACTGAAAGATATTAAGATATTTGCGGTCCTGTCAACCCTTTGGCTTACACCAAAAGTGTCCAACCTGGGGCAACTTTAAGTACCTGTGGATTTCAAGATCCACAATTCAACCGTGCTTGGCTGGGGAATTCGGGGAGTTGAAGTCCCGAAGTCTTAAAGTTGCCAGAGGTTGCACACCTTTGGCTTACAATTTGTCTTTTTCCTGGTGTCCCCTTTCAGTTGAAAGAACAAACGTGTTCACAGAAGAACAAATTAAACGAATTGAGCAGAGACAGGTGGGTCAGTCTGGTGGCAATGCACAGCAGGCAGGTAGCCGTGGCTGATGATGTGTTCTGGATAAAAATAGCATCTTGTTTTTCTTTGAGAAAAGCTGAAAGGTCCGTACGTTAGACAACGAACAAGGACAGTGGGGAGCTGGGGAAGAGGACGTCAAATTATTAGCCCAAATCGGAGCCTGCTCTATCATTGTTTATTCCAAAATAGATATTTTCCTTATTTTTCAAGGGGGTCAAATTCAAGGCCCAGGGGCCGGATTTGGCCCGCAGTGTACTTAGTTCTGGCCCACGGAGCCACCCTGGAAACAGTGAAGGACCGGCCCACGGTGCTTCTGCCAGCGAAAACAGAGCTCACGGCCCTCCCGAGCTCTATTTTCGCTGGCAGAGGGTTGCAGGAGGCCGTGACAGCTGAAAACGGAACGTGGGAGCCCGTTTTTGCTGGCAGAGCATTTGGGTCTCCACAGGCGCCCCTGGCACAAGTGATGTTGAGCTGGCCATGGCAATAGTGAAATTCAAATTTTTTTTACTACTGGTTCTGTGGATGTGGCTTGGTGGGCGTGATGTGGCTTGGTGGGCATGGCTTGGTGGGTGTGGCAGGGGAAGGATACTGCAAAATCTCCATTCCCACCCCACTCTGGGGTCAGCCAGAGGTGGTATTTGCTGGTTCTTCGAACTATTCAAAATTTCCGCTATCAAAATGGGGGGGAGGGGGAAATCTGCCTACCAGGTATTCATCTGGCTAGCGTCCTTAGTTTGGTCAGCTTCAGTACATTAGTTTGCTGGTTTTTACCCCCTGCTTGGGGATAAAAAACAGCTTCTAAGGCACAGCTGATCTTTGGAGAGAGAAGCAATAAGAAAAGCAGGCAAAGCACGGAGCTCGCTTCACTCGCTAGCGCCTCCTTAGGGCTGAAAAAAAAAGCTTCGGAAAAGCTACATTCAGAATATAAGACGCACCCATATTTTCAGCCTCTTTTAGGAGGGGAAAAGTGTGTCTTATAGTCTGAAAAATACGGTAAATAATAAAATTAATCAGCATTAATTTAATAAATGATGATGAAGATGCTGCTATTAATAATATTAATAATAATAATAATATAAACAGCGTGTGTTTTCCTTTAAGAAGATACTTGGTTGATACCTAGGATGCTGGCAGCAACCTGTATCAACCATCAGTGCTAGTCAATGGTATTTATGTTATATTTTTAAATGTTCAGTTGACTGAGTTTCATGTTTAATGAATATAATAATAGTAATAATAATAATAATAATAACAAGAAATTGCAGCTTCCTGCAATAACACCAATGAAACTGCAAAAAACTGCGCTACTCCTAACATCATATATTTTAAGAAGATACTTAGTTGATACCTAGGACACTGGCAGCAACCCATATCAACCATTAGCACCAGTCAATGGTATTTGTGATGCATTTTTGAATGTCCAGTTGACTGAGGTTTTTTTTTTATTTATTTGAATTTATATCCCTCCCTTCTCCGAAGACTCAGGGCGGCTTACATTGTGTTAAGCAATAGTCTTCATCCATTTGTATATTATATACAAAGTCAACTTTTATTGCCCCCAACAATCTGGGTCCTGATTTTACCTACCTTATAAAGGATGGAAGGCTGAGTCAACCTTGGGCCTGGTGGGACTTGAATCTGCAGTAATTGCAAGCAGCTGTGTTAATAACAGACTGCATTAGTCTGTTGAGCCACCAGAGTTTCATGTTTAATGAATAATTATATTATTATTATTATTATTATTATTATTATTATTATTATTATTATTATTATTATTATTATTATTATTATTATTTCATGTTTAATGAATAATTAATTAACAAAATAACAAGTGTTAGAAGGGACCTTGGAGGTCTTCTAGTCCAACCCCCTGCCCAGGCAGGAAACTCTACACCACTTCAGAGAAATGGTTATCCAACATTTTCTTAAAAACTTCAAGTGTTGGAGCATCCACAACTTCTGGAGGCAAGTTGTTCCACTGGTTAATTGTTCTGTCAGGAAATTTCTCCTTAGTTCTAAGTTGCTTCTCTCCTTGATTAGTTTCCACCCATTGCTTCTTGTCCTGCCTTCAGGTGCTTTGGAGAATAGCTTGACCTCCTCTTCTTTGTGGCAGCCCCTGGGACATTGGAAGATTGCTATCATGTCATCATAAATTGAATGTACACCTCATCTATCGATTAGATTACCACTCTATATTGGTTATTGGCTAACCAAGGAGAACTATGAAGTTCTATCAGTTTGTTCCAATGAAGAAGAAACAAAGAATATATTTGATATAATGTTATCCATCCTTGCAGAATAGGGACACAATGGCTCAGTGGCTAAGATGCTGAGCTTGTTGATCGGAAGGTCGACAGTTCAGCGGTTCAAATCCCTAGTGCCGCGTAACGGGGTGAGCTCCCCTGACTTGTCCCTAGCAGTTCGAAAGCATGTAAAAAATGCAAGTAGCAAAATAGGGACCACCTTTGGTGGGAAGGGAACTGCGTTCTGTGTGCCTTTGGCGTTGAGTCATGCCGGCCACATGACCACGGAGACGTCTTCGGACAGCGCTGGCTCTTCGGCTTTGAAATGGAGATGAGCACCGCCCTCTAGAGTCGGGAACGACTAGCACATATGTGTGAGGGGAACCTTTACCTTTATACCATAAGGTCTCCTGCTTAAGCAAGGGGATGGATTAGAAGACTTCTGAGGTTTCTCCCAGCCCTATGAATTTATGTCCTATGTTCTAATATATACTTAGTGAAAAAACAGATGTTACAAAATGGTCAGATGGAACAGGATGCCCAGGAAGGGGTGTGTATTCATGTAAAACATATCTATCCTTGCTCAATTGGAAAAAGAAACTATACATGTTGTGCACCATAATCTCCATGTTCTATTCTATTCTATTCTATTCTATTCTATTCTATTCTATTCTGTTCTGTTCTGCTCTGCTCTGCTCTGCTCTGCTCTGCTCTGCTCTGCTCTGCTCTGCTCTGCTCTGCTCTGCTCTGCTCTGCTCTGCTCTGCTCTGCTCTACTCTACTCTGCTCTGCTCTGCTCTGCTCTGCTCTGCTCTGCTCTGCTCTGCTCTGCTCTGCTCTGCTCTGCTCTGCTCTGCTCTGCTCTGCTCTGCTCTGCTCTGCTCTGCTCTGCTCTGCTCTGCTCTGCTCTGCTCTGCTCTGCTCTGCTCTGCTCTGCTCTGCTCTGCTCTGCTCTGCTCTGCTCTGCTCTGCTCTGCTCTGCTCTGCTCTGCTCTGCTCTGCTCTGCTCTGCTCTGCTCTGCTCTGCTCTGCTCTGCTCTGCTCTGCTCTGCTCTGCTCTGCTCTGCTCTGCTCTGCTCTGCTCTGCTCTGCTCTGCTCTGCTCTGCTCTGCTCTGCTCTGCTCTGCTCTGCTCTGCTCTGCTCTGCTCTGCTCTGCTCTGCTCTGCTCTGCTCTGCTCTGCTCTGCTCTGCTCTGCTCTGCTCTGCTCTGCTCTGCTCTGCTCTGCTCTGCTCTGCTCTGCTCTGCTCTGCTCTGCTCTGCTCTGCTCTGCTCTACTCTACTCTACTCTACTCTGCTCTACTCTGCTCTGCTCTGCTCTGCTCTGCTCTGCTCTGCTCTGCTCTGCTCTGCTCTGCTCTGCTCTGCTCTGCTCTGCTCTGCTCTGCTCTGCTCTGCTCTGAAGGGACGATGGCTGGCATTGCCCAAATAACCCCCTTCCTATACCTCAGCAAAGGCAGCGTCGCCTCCAACCGCCAACTGCTCTTATCCCGCGGGATCACCTGCATCATCAATGCCACCGTCGAACTCCCGAACCTCAACTTCCCCGACTTTGAGTACCTCCGGGTGCCCGTGGCCGATATACCCAGCGCCCCGATTTCTCTTTACTTCGACAGCGTGGCAGACAAGATCCAGAGCGTGGCTCGGAAGAACGGCGTCACTTTGGTCCACTGTGCGGCTGGGGTGAGCCGATCGGCCACGCTGTGTATCGCCTATCTGATGAAGTACCAAAACGTCAACCTGTACGAGGCCTACAACTGGGTCAAATCGAGGCGCCCAGTCATACGTCCGAATGTGGGTTTCTGGAAGCAGCTGATAGACTATGAATGGGAGCTATACGGCCGGAACAGCGTGAAAATGGTGCAAACTCCTTATGGGACGATGCCAGATGTTTATGTTAGAGGAGGGAGGGTCTTTATGCCTTACTGGGGGATCTGAAGCGAGGAAGCCGGACCAGGCGGTGGTGAGAAACCCTAAACTGGCCAGATTGGAGAGGACCTGTTTCCGCTCCTGTTTGGGAATCATCCCACTTCTTGGCTCCAGCTTCTTTTGAGTCGGCTGAACCTCAGAAGCATCTTCAAAGCACTAAACCAGCAACCTCTTACTCAAGGGGGCCTTAAACCTACATCCTGCGGAATCACTTTTGTAAGGAAAACTATGAAGTTCTATCAGTTTGTTCCAATGAAGAAAAAACAAAGAATATATTTGATATAATGTTATCCATCCTTGCAGAATAGGGACACGATGGCTCAGTGGCTAAGATGCTGAGCTTGTTGATCGGAAGGTCGACAGTTCAGCGGTTCAAATCCCTAGTGCCGCGTAACGGGGTGAGCTCCCCTGACTTGTCCCAGCTTCTGCCAACCTAGCAGTTCGAAAGCACGTAAAAAATGCAAGTAGCAAAATAGGGACCACCTTTGGTGGGAAGGGAACAGCGTTCTGTGCACCTTTGGCGTTGAGTCATGCCGGCCACATGACCACGGAGACGTCTTCGGACAGCGCTGGCTCTTCGGCTTTGAAACGGAGATGAGCACCGCCCTCTAGAGTCAGGAACGACTAGCACATATGTGTGAGGGGAACCTTTACCTTTATACCATAAGGTCTCCTTCTTAAGCAAGGGGATGGATTAGAAGACTTCTGAGGTTGCTCCCAGCCCTATGAATTTATGTCCTATGTTCTAATATATACTTAGTGAAAAAACAGATGTTACAAAATGGTCAGATGGAACAGGATGCCCAGGAAGGGGTATGTATTCATGTAAAACATATCTATTCTTGCTCAATTGGAAAAAGAAACTATACATGTTGTGCACCATAAGAGAAGACATTGGCCAGGTTCTTTCAAAACACCTAAACTGGAAATGGAATGACTTTGTTTTCTGGGCGTTTGTGCAATAGATCGAACAATAAACAGACCAAATAAGCTGCATTCACACAACTAAGGGACAAAACAACTACCCAAGATGAACGCTAACCCAGTTAAGCATGTTGAGCGCGTGCAGTTTGGAAGGACATTGTAAGCCCAAATGATTGTGTTGCCTTGCAGATTCTTGTCCTCACTATTCCTGCCTGCTGCTGTCAACACTTGGGCAGCGCCAGCGTGAAGCTCTTCGAAGTCTGTATTATAGCCTGCCAATCTGTTTTTATCTCTTAATATCGCATAGCGAAGCTTGCAGGCTGAACTGAGTGAGAGTTGATGAAAGGTTCAAAACAGCATTTATTTTGCTTAGAGCAGTGTTTCTCAACCTTGGCAGCTTGAAAATGTGTGGGCTTCAACTCCCAGAATTCCCCAGCCACCCATGCTGGCTGGGGAATTCTGGGAGTTGAAGCCCACACATCTTCAAGTTGCCAAGGTTGAGAAATACCGGCTTACAAACTGCTTGTAATTTCCAGGGAAGGATAAATAGACAACTATAGATATTTGGCATTGTTTTTTATCAATTCCATACTACCGGTTATAAGACCTATCCTGAAAATAAGCCCTAGCATATATTTTATGCATGTGCCTAATATAAGCTCTACCTCCAAAATAAGCCCTACTTAAGCATCTGCGCAACCAGCTGGCTGCCCATTCCGTCTGGTTGTTCGCAGTTCCACTGACATCAGGTGAGGCATTGGTGAAATGTAAATTTTTTTACTACCGGTTCTGTGGGTGTGGCTTGGTGGAGGGGGTAATGTGACTGGGTGGGCGTGGCCAATTTTTAAAAAACTTTTAAAAGCATTTTTTCTACAACCTCTTCGGCTGAAGAGGTTGTAAAAATGCTTTTGAAAGTCTCTGACCATCCCAGCTATTTTGCCTGATCGTCAGAGGCTTTTCTTTTCTTTTAAAAGCATTTTTTTTACCTTTAAAAGAAAAAAAAGCCTCTGACAATCAGCCAACTCAGCTGGGATCGCCAGAACCTTTTAAAAGCATTTTTTCTACAACCTCTTTGGATGAAGAGGTTGTAGGAAAAAATGCTTTTAAAAGGCTCTGATGATCCCAGCTGAGCCACGCGATCATCAGAGGCTTTTTTTTTTTACTTCTAAAAGTATTTTTTCAGCAGAAGAAAAAATGCTTTTAAAAGTTAAAAAAAACCTCTGATGATCATGCGGCTCAGCTGGGCATGCCAGGGGGCAGGAATTTTTGCTACCGGTTCTCGGAACCACCTCCACCATCGCTACTGGATCAAGCGATCCGGTCCGAACCGGGGGCATTTCACCCGAGGTGAGGGGAGGCGAGGTGAAGCTGCCTCACATGCCCTGCACCGGCTTACCTTAGGACCCTCTCAGCCAGGCTAGCCAGGCCCCAACAACTTCCTCATGGTTGTGGCACCACCGTATCACTGTGCCTCCTGCTCCGTTGCAGCTGCAAGCAAGCAGAAGTGGGCCGGTGGCCACATGGAATCCTGCTGGACAGGACTGCTGGAGCTGCAACAACGAGATGAGGCAGGTGTGAGTGGCCTGGCTGCGGGGGCACAGAGGTAAGTCAGTGCGGGGTGGGGCAGCTCCTCCTCCCACTGCCTCATGGCGGCAGTGTGGCCTGCCCCCACCGCGAGGAAGCAGAAGTGGGCGTCCCATACATGGGAAAAAAATAAGACATCTCCTGAAAATAAGCCCTAGTGTTTATTTTGGAGCCCAAAAGAAAATAAAACT
Source organism: Ahaetulla prasina (assembly GCF_028640845.1). Classification (NCBI taxonomy): domain Eukaryota; kingdom Metazoa; phylum Chordata; class Lepidosauria; order Squamata; family Colubridae; genus Ahaetulla; species Ahaetulla prasina. The sequence continues at coordinate 11,275,306 of NC_080539.1, forward strand.
GGGTCTTATTTTCAGGGAAACACGGGTAGATTTGCAATAGATTCTTGTAATTTAGCGGTTGAGCAGCAAGTTTCAAGTGCTTATGGGGCAGGAGGAGACAGCTTCAGAAACTCAACCTTTCCAGTTGCCTGAAGAAATTTTGATGCCCTTAGAATAATTGTACATTTTGACAGTTTCGGTGAACAAAAGCTGGCACAACCCCTGTATGATTCAAAATGGAACCAAGCAGCTGTCTGCAAATTTGAATGTGTATTTAGGGATAAAGTTTTTTGCAGATTCCAACTAAGAAACCTGAATATGCAAATACTGTACAGCGGTGTTTCTCAACCTTAGCAATTGTACAGTATCTGGACTCCCAATTCCCAGAATTCCCCACACATCTTAAAGCTATCAAGGTTGAGAAACAGTGCTGTACAGGATCCAGCAGTGAAACTGATCATTTCAAAAAAAAATTTAAATTTACATTTATATCCCGCCCTTCTCCGAAGACTCAGGGAGGCTTACAGTGTGTAAGGCAATAGTCTCATTCTATTTGTATATTTACAAAGTCAACTTATTGCCCCCCCCAACAATCTGGGTCCTCATTTTACCTACCTTATAAAGGATGGAAGGCTGAGTCAACCTTGGGCCTGGTGGGATTCGAGCCTGCAGTAATTGCAGGCAGCTGTGTTTTAAAAGCAGGCTATCTTACAGCCTGAGCCACCACGGCCCTTTTATTGGTAATCTATATGCTAAATTGTCTTTAGCACAAGGGAGTTGTACGGAAGAGGGACAAAAATGTGACTTTGTAGGAAATTTGGGACATGAGCAGAGATTTTCAATCTAATGGCAGGTGGGCAACTCTTGAGTTATACATTTTTATGCTATATGCACAAGTGCTATATGCACAAGGGGCCGGGATAACTCAGGCAGTAGAGAAGCCTGTTATTAGAACACAGAGCCTGCAATTACTGCAGGTTCGAGCCCGGCCCAAGGTTGACTCAGCCTTCCATCCTTTATAAGGTAGGTAAAATGAGGACCCAGATTGTTGGGGGGGCAATAAGTTGACTTTGTAAAAAAATATACAAATAGAATGAGACTATTGCCTTATACATTGTAAGCCGCCCTGAGTCTTCGGAGAAGGGCGGGGTATAAATGTAAACAACAACAAAAAAATTGTTGATCACCATAAGCTGGAGCTTGGGAGAAAGAAAATTCCATATGGTCTGGCTTCAGAAGGGAGAGAGGAAAAAAAAGGGAAAGTACAGGTAGTTTTTGACTTATGACTGGTCGCTTAGCAACCATTCGAATTTATGATCTACCTAGAAAAAGGAGATTTATGAGCTGCATTCAAAGTTTTGATGGTCGCCCCACCCTCTTGCAGTCCTGTGACCATATTTTGGGTGGTTGGCAACACAGCTTTGAAGAGTTGTAGGCTTCAACACCCAACATGGCTGGCTGAGGAATTCTGGGAGTTAATATCCACCAGTCTTAAAGTTGCCAAGCTTGGAGAACCTTGATCCATGCTTACCCATCAATCCCTTTGCATGTAGGTGTGTCAATGCCACAGTTGTGCGTAAGTCTAAATCAAACTTGCCTGGGCAAAGGTTACCCAGCTGGCTTCATGCAGAAGGTGTCAATTCTGAAGCCAACTCGGCTGAACCATTTTCTGCAGCCTCATAGTTGCCACAAACTCTGGGAAGGAAGGGGGTAGATAGCCCACTAATAGACAAAACAAAACAAAACTTTCTTGCGGGAACCAAGATCGTGCCAACAGGTGGCTGTTGGAGGAAGCAGAGTGTGAGCCAAGGAACCAACAAACTACTTTATTGGACAATGTGATCAGTAATATTCGGGGAGGGAAACCTATGCACTTTTAACTAGGCTGAAACCGCGGGAAAGTTTAGAGTTGGTTTCTACTAGCTGTGCCGATTTGATGCATCCATAAACATGTTCTCTGGGGAAATCTACTAGCCTCGGAGTTTTGCTTTTGTTGGGTGCATTATTTGGAATGTTATGCAAGGCAAGACTAAAACTCATCTTCTCCTGGTTTCTAACCTGAACCATCACCACTCCATCAACTGGCTTGGTTGTGGTAGGGGTGGTATTCTTACTTTCCCTACCTGTTTGCAAATGTGAGCTCATGCACCCTATCCACACATGCGCCTGGCTTTCTGTGCACATTCTTTGCTGCAGGGGTGAAATGTAAAATTGGTTACCACCAGTGGGTGTGGCTTGGTGGTGGTGTTGGGGTTAATGTGACTGGGTGGGCATGGCCACTTTTTTTTTTTTACTTTTAAAAGCATTTTTTTACAGCCTCTTTGGCTAAAGTGGTTGTAGAAAAAATGTTTTTAAAGGGTTCTCATGAACCCTTTAAAACCAATTTCTTTTCAGCCTCTTTGGCCGAAGGTTATAAAAAAAATGCTTTGAAAGGGTTCTGACAATCCCAGCTGAGTTGCCTGATCGCCAGAACCCTTTACAAGCATTTATTTTACAGCCTCTTCAGCCAGAGGTTGTAGAAAAAATGCTTTTAAAGGGTTCTGACGATCCCAGCTGAGTTGCTTGATCACCAGAACCCTTTAAAAGCATTTTTTTACAGCCTCTTCGGCCGAAGAGGTTGAACTTTTGAAAAGGTTCTGACAATCCCAACTGAGCCGTACGATCATCAGAGGCTTTTTTTTTTACTTTTAAAAAATGCTTTTAAAAGTAAAAAAAAACCTCTGATGATCACGCGGCTCAGCTGGGCTTGCGGGTGGAAGGGGGAGGGGCAGGGATTTTTGCTACTGGTTCTCCGAACCATCCGCCGCCATCACTACCGGATCGGGCGATCCGGTCCAAACCAGGAGCATTTCACCCCTGCTTTGCTGGCGTATGTACCTTTTGCACATGTGCCCGGGTTCAAAAACATGCCTAAATAGGATGGCATAGAGCAGGCGACAAAAACCCAAATTGGAGATCCAATGCTTTTGAAAGAGTTTAAAAAAATACAAGCTTCTTGTTCTTTGATTCCACCACCTGTTATTCAAGATGCAGACTATCACCATCCAAGGAGGTTATGTTTGGCTAAGTGCCACCATCGACTTCTCTTCCAGCAGCTCACCAACCGTGAAGGAGACGAAGGAGAAGACACAGAGAGCGAGCGAGAGAGGAAATGGTGCTTTATTAAGGGTCAGAAAATTTAACAGGAATCGATACAGCGTATAGATTATGAAGGAGAGTGTATGTCCCTCTGCGTGTGTCTGCATTTTGTTTCTATGGGTCCGTGTATGTGTATATAAATAGTTATAAATAAAACAATCATTCCCGGGGTTTTTAAAAGTATCAACACCACCGCATAGCAAAGTCAAGCGAGACATTTCACATCACAAGCATGCCAACCACAAAACACCGTTTTGGAGGCCATCCGAGACGGCCACCAAAGGAACAGACGCTTTAAAAAGCATTGAGATGCAGCCGGTCTTTTCAAGCAAGTTTAAATATATAAAAAAAAAAGTGTCACCAAATAGAAAACCGAATAACAAGAGCAGGGAACTCCGATCTCTACAGATTGAACACAAATAGCAGCTTTATTTCAATCTGCTTTAGGGAAGGTGGGGTAGAGACATCCATGAATTCCACAGCGATGCTATTTGCACGCAGTGGCTAGAACTGGATATACAGGGAGTTTGACGTTTCTTGTCTCTCTCTCTTTTTGGTGGGGCGGGGGGACGTTCTGTATTTGCTATAAGGCTGGCTAAGGAAGCATTTTATTTCTTTCTTTTGGCTCAGTATTTACCCAATGGGTTGGAAATCCCGAAACATGTGAGAAAATGGGAGGGGGGGGAGATCGACCCAACGTAAGCCAACTTTAAGATGAACAAGGAGTCCGTGAATTTATATAGTTTCTTGCCTTGCTCTGAATGGCATGGATTTCAATGCCAAAAAGCTCAGCTGTTTTTCTAGTAGGGTCAGTATTAAGGCTGCCTTCTCCCACTTCTACAGCAGAAATGGAAGGAAATCTGCTAAGAGATTTCTGTCAATATAGAATCTGTCAATGCCTTGTGGAAGGCCCACAAGGCATCGACATCAGCCAAGAAGGTGGACAATACACGGGAAATGTGTTCGTTCCTAAAGAGCTGGCCTTCTCGTGCGGACTGAAGGCCATCGGGGTTCGGTACCCCTTTTCTAGCCTTCAAAGTCGGGAAGAAGGAAGACTAATGATCCAATACGACGCTTGTCCTTAAACACAGGAATGTATCTGAGGGCTTAAAACTGGCTTGTTCCCCCCCCCCCCACACAAAAAAAATTAGGATACAACAAACACATCCGACTCGTGTGGTCAAAGTACAGATTTAAGGAATTAGGTTGGGGTTCGGATCAAGTCGAGGAAATTTGGGGAACAGCGGTGCAGAGAAATGGATGGATGGATGGAAAGGATTGATGGGAGTTTAAACATGGATTGTAAACAGGGCAGGAAACACATAACTGGGGGTGGGGTGGGGAAGCAAGCACTCACCGTAGTTTGAGGGGGTCTTTTGCTTCCTTCACCCCAAAAGGGGAGCGTGTTTAAGCAAAATAATTTGGTAAAAGTACAACAACAGACGCCGGGTTTAAGAAACCCACAAAAGAAAACCAAGCCACTCTTCTCCCAGCTGCAAACCTGGATTTGAAGCAAGGCAAAAAAAAAAAGAAAAGAAAAGAAAAGAAAGAAAGCAGTAATATAATATGCGGAAACACCGTAACCTTGGATACAGTTTCCAAGGACACAGGAGTGGAAGAGGGGGGGGGCGCTTAGCTACCAAAGCAAGTGAATGAGAGAAGCTGTGTTAATAGAGGAGGCCTGGTCGAGTGCAACAGTTTGGGGGGGAAAAATTGAGGGTGGAGGGGTTTTTGCAATCTCTCCAAACAAAAGAAGGAAAGTGTTTTGTTCTATTATATCCATCACCTTTTTTTTATATTTTTGTTTTGGGAGATGTTTTGTTTTTCTTTGGGAGATGTTTTGCTACGAATCATGAAAGCGACTGGGCAGGTTTTATCTCCCGGTTACCTGCGTGGGACTTTCGCACAACCACAGTTTCAAAAAATGTGCAATTGGAACATCCCAGGTCTTGTGGCCGTCTCTTTTTGTTCGTACAGGCCATAACTTGGGTTAATGCTTTTCAAACTTGGGGCATTTTAAGATGGTGGACTTTAACTCCCAGAATTCCCCAGCCAGCCATGGCTGGCTGGGGAATTCTGGGAGTTGAAGTCCACCTATCTTGAAGTGCTCAAGTTTGAAAGGAAAAAAAAAAACACTGACCTAGAAGAAATTTTCATTCTTTGCTAGAAATCAAAGACCAACTTAAAACAGCCTTATTATTGATCATCGCAGCTACGATTCAAACCAGCTTCACCTTTTCTCAGTTACAGAGAAATGCTCTTCTGGGGGAAAAAAAATGCATTTATTGCAACCCCCTCCTTCCCCCATTTAGCTACAAATTGGTACATTTCAGTAAACCTGGAGCTATTATTCCCCCCCCCCCCTGGCTGGAATAATAAGCTGCTTAGATCTGCCAACCCCTGAACTCAAAAGAGACACGTCACCGATTTCCCTCAGCGTTTTGAAGGCCCATCTTTATCACCTGACTGAACCCGTCAGGATGTAGTCGTGGATGCCTTGAAGGGGCGGGATGGGTGACGGCTCAGTGGCGAGAAATTTCAGAGGACTCTCTGTCCTACAGAGCCAAGCAAGAATCTGAGTCACCACATTTGATTAGAAAGATGATCAATTCCAGCTGAGGCGTGCTTTATTGTTTTCGGTCTCCAAGGGTGGCTAACGGGTGTGGCGGCGATGTGGTTCCACCATCGTTGAGGGTTGACATTTTGGGAGGCAGGAGAGATTTGGCTTTGAGGTTTTGCAGAAAAGCTTGGGATTTGGGGTCTACGTCGATGTCTCGCAATCTTGGCGGCTTAAAGATGGGTGGATTTCCAACTCCCAGAATTCCCCAGCCAGCCTTGCTTGAAGTTGTCATATTTGAGAAAAACTCTGCCCGTTTATGATCAAGTCCACCCGTCTTCAAGCTCCCATGGTTGAGGAACGCTGGTCTACATACAGGGAAGTTGATCATACTCTGCAGAGATTTATCACGGTGAAGCAAAACTCAATGATGTGACCTTAAGGAGAATGAGGGTTTTATTACATAAAACAGGGCTCTCCAACCTTGGTCCCTTTAAGAAGTCCACAAGTCTTAAAGGGACCAAGGTTGGAGACCCCTGACATAAAAGATGGCGTCCTTTTTGCTTTGGGAACTGTGGCTGTGGCCACCGCAGGAGGAGGAGGAGCCCAGATGCCAAATGAGAAGCCTGTAGCCTGAATGCAAAGCCCAAGCGGCTTAGAGAACCTCTATCTCCAACCAAGCCTGGTAAATATCCAACCACGTGGAAATGAACTGGAGAAAGAGATTCTTGATCGGCTTATGGCCAGTACAGGAAGGAAGGAAGGAAGGAAGGAAGGAAGGGAGGGAGGAAGGAAGGAAGGAAAGGAAAGGAAAAGAGGAAATGAAGGCAAGGAAGAAGGAAAGGAAGAGAAAAGGAAGGAAGGAAAGGAAGAAAAAGGGGAAGAAAGGAAGGAAAAAGAAAGGGAGGGAGGGAAGAAAGGAAGGAAGGAAGGAAGAAAAGGTAGGAAAAGAGGAAAGGAAGGCAAGAAAAAAGGAAAGGAAGAGAAAAGGAAGGAAGGAAAGGAAGAAAAAGAAAGGAAGGAAAGGAAAAAGAAAGAAAGAAAAAGAAAGGAAGGAAGGAAAGAAAGGAAAGAAGCAGGGAGAGAGAAGGAAAGAAAAACAGTATTGCAGGGGTGAATGCAATCACATGCTGCCATCTCTTCCTGCCTTCCTTACTTGCTCGTTTGACTTTTCCTGTTTTTATAACCCGTGGGGGCTGTGTGCATATATGTGTGTGCGGGGACGGGGGAAGATATCTTTGATTGCCAGGCCTTTGCTCTGCACTGGGGATACCTAGACTTGCACCCCATTCCAGGGGTCTCCTAAAACACTCCTGCACCTTGAGAGATCTGGCCACCATGCACCAGCCCAAGAGGCTGTTTCTGCAAATTCTATTCTCACGTTGGGAAAAAAGCCGTCCTCCTGAGACATTGCGGGAGGCCTCTTTCAGAGCCACCTGCAGAGAAAACTCCCACTAAGCAGAGAATAGGGGGGGGAAAATCATCACAGTTGCCAACTGCGGTAGCAGCCAGATTAACTCGTTGAGTTTGGCCGATGCACGTTTTGGGTCGACAGAGAACGGGTTTCGCCAGCTATGACTTCACGTCAAATAGAGAAGACGAAAGATGCAGAGTTTATCTCTGCCCAACACCTCGGATCAAAAGCATTTACAACCTGTAGAGCTCATTTCTAATCAGGGAGCAATGAGTCATGGTCCAGGGCTATAATTACCATCGTTAAACCTGAGGTTTTAAAAAAAAAGGCTCCGTTCAAACTGCTGAAAAAAGGGAAGGCGAAAAAGAGGCTGTGTGTTTTTGTTTTGCAACAGCCGCGTCCCCCCCCTCCTCCTACCCCTCTTTGATCACAGTCCTGTCTCAGTGGCAATCAAAATACCAACTTCTGCTTAGAAGGGGAGCAAAGAGGCCTCTACAATCTGACGGGTCTTCAAAAGAGTTTCCATCACAATACATTTGCAGGATGAGTACTCTCTGCCAATCCTGTTTGGCTGCTAACAAACCCGTAGGGTGTTAACGCCATTAAAAAGAAAGCATATACCTGGAACGGAGGTGTCGAACCTTGTTCGACTTGAAGACTTCTGAACTTCAACTCCCAGAATTCCCCAGCCGGCTGGGGAATTCTGGGAGTTGAAGTCCAGGAGTCTTCAAGTTGACAAGGTTCCACACTCCTGAAGTAGAAGATTCCACTATCCACTTTTCCCATTTGCACTTTTTCTGCTGTAAAACCATGAGGCCAACTGAAAAGACCGCGTTATAGTAAATGTAAACTCGTTTGAAAGTGTCAGGACCCTTCTATGGCCTGCGTCCCAAAAACAATAGTTCTGAAAAGGAGTTTTAAGGTTGGAAGGACAATTTGCATTCAGTCAAATATAACCGGATCTTGTCACCTAACTTGGGGGTGTGTGTGGGGGGTCTTGATTGGGTGGGGAGAGATTGGTACAGATGGGGATGAACAGGTGTGTCAGTACAGGTGTTTATGTCCCTTTGGGGGGATTTCTTTAAAAGGGATCCTTTTAGGACGAGCAATGATAAAAATTTTAGGAAACCTGCAAAGCGGAAAGTTCCTTTTTGGGGGAAAATGAAGGAAAAACTACGGGGGTTCTTTCAAAAGGGTGTGCATGCTAAAAAGCGAACGGAGGACTCATCCTTTCGGGCCTTGGAAATGTTTGAAACCCAAGTTACTCCTTTGTGGAAACTATCACGCGCTTCGACATAAAAACAACAGCACTTTGCCACATCCGAAAGGCGGCATGAGTCCAGTTCTGCTCAGGAAGGCATTTGTGCCTTAGTGCAAAATCCCCCCCCCCCCCAAAAAAAATATTAGGGTGTATCGCCAAATCCTTGCCAAGGTGAGGCTCTTGCAGATTAAAAATGTACCAGTGGCATTTACCCTTCCCCGTGAGCTAGTCGAAGGATGAATGTTTTCAAAGCGCCCGAAAGCACCAGCACCGTTTCACGTTGGCTCCTCAGAAGCCTGGTTTCCTCCCTCCTTTTGGGAATTTAAGACCAAAGGCTGGCCCAGAACAGTCTGCTTAAAGGAGGTCGGGCAACAGAAGGCCTGGAGGTTTGGGCTCCACGCAATTGATCCAGAAGTTAGCACAGCTGGCGTGGTATTGATGCCCTCCGTAAGCAAGTTTGAAGCTGTCCGTCTCGGAGTTGAAGGCCTAGAGAGGAAGGAAAGCAAGAACACAGCGTGAGAAACACCTCATGGTGTGTTTGTTATCTTTAACGTCGAAGGAAGGAAAAGGAAAGGTCGACTGCTTTGGGGCACCAGGTGCGCTTTCCAAACTTCCTATCCAGGCACTCTTGAGAAAGGCGTCTAACTAACCTAGTTTTTCCTAACTGTGGCCACCACTTCCAGATGTGGAAACTTCAAATCCCAGAATTCCACAGCTAGGGTAGCCATTGGTAAGAATTATGGGATTTGAAGGCCACGCGTCTTCGAAGTGGGTCAAGGATTTGGAAAATGCTGGTCTAATCGGGTTGCAAATTGCAGTGGTGCGTAATCCAGGTTGAATCTAGGGATAGTCTATTACAGGGGTCTCCAACCTTGGTCCCTTTAAAACTTGTGGACTTCAATTCCCAGAGTCCCTCAGCCAGCTTTGCTGGCTGAGGGACTCTGGGAGTTGAAGTCCACAAGTCTTAAAGGGACCAAGGTTGGAGACCCCTGCTCTATTAAATGCAGGTTGTCCTCGATTTACAACGATTTACCAACCGTTCGAGAGTTACAACGGTGCTGAAAAAGGTGACTTAACAAGCAGTTCTCACCACTTAATGACCATGGCATCCTCTCCACAATCATGTGATCAAAATCCGGGTGCTTAGCAACCCACATGTGTTTACAGGCGGTGGCAGTGTGTCCTGGGATGGTGAAATAAAGTGAAATGAGCTACCAGACAGGAATTTCTTCCTGGTGACTCTAAACCAGGGGTGTCAAACTCAACTTCATTCAGGGCTGCATCAGGGTTGTGTTTAACCTGAGGGCCCAAAGTGGGCATGGCCAGCTCGACGTCACTCCTGTTGGGGGCGCCTGTGGTGGCCCCAGAGTCCTACCAGTGAAAATGGGCTCCTGAGTTTCATTTCCGGCTGCCACGGCCTCTTGCAACCCTCTGCCAGTGAAAAGGGAGCTTGGGAGGGCCGCTGGCAGAGGCAGTGCAGGCCGATCCTTCGCTGTTTCCAGGATGGCCCTGCGGGCCAGATCTAAGCACCCCATGAGCCAGATCCGGCCCACAGGCTTTGTGTTTGACACCCCTGTTCGAAACTCTCATCACCGCCCTGCAATTTTTTCAGTTTCTTGCTGTCGGGCAAAGTTCTTTCCATTTCTATAGTTTTCCACGTACAATTTTAATCTTGCTGTCTAGTCCACCATGCAAGACGTACTTTCATAATCCTGACAAGGGCAGGATGTTTTTATTGATTGCCCGGTTATCTATCCTCTGCCAAAATGGAACAAGACCAGAAAAACTGGTGGGATGTCTCAGGGTTGGGTGAATAAGCATGTTCAGGTACTGGGACTTTGAATCTGGCTTCTAGGGACAGGTAGTCCTCGACTTATCTCCGTTTCAAATTGAAGAGCCAGCATTGTCTGAAGACGTCTTGCACGTGGTCATATGGCCGGCATGACCCAATGCCGAAGACGCACGGAACGCTGTTCCCTTCCCACCAAAGGGCTGCGGTGTGGCTCAGGCTGTAAGAAGCCTGTTATTAAAACACAGCTGCCTGCAATTACTGCAGGTTTTAGTCCCACCAGGTCCAAGGTTGACTCAGCCTTCCATCTTTTATAAGGTAGGTAAAATGAGGACCCAGATTGTTGGGGGGGCAATAAGTTGACTTTGTAAATATACAAATAGAATGAGACTATTGCCTTACACACTGTAAGCCTCCCTGAGTCTTCGGAGAAGGGCGGGATATAAATGTAAATAAATAAATAATAAAAAAAAAGGTGGTCCCTATTTTTCTACTTGCATTTTTTACGTGCTTTCGAACTGCTAGGTTGGCAGAAGTTGGGACAAGTAACGGGATCTCACCCCATTACGCGGCACTAGGGTTTCAAACCACTGAACTGCCGACTTTTCGATCGACAAGCTCGGTGTCTTAGCCCCTGAGCCACTGCGTCCCTTTCAATACATGCCATACGTGTGTGAAAATGTCGGAAGTTGGATCACGTGACCACGGGAATGATGCGATGGCCGTAAGAGTGAAAAATGGTCGTAAGTCACTTTATTTCAGCATCGGCGTAACTTTGAATGATCACTAAATGAATGGCTGTAAGTCAAGGACTTCCTATAGACCAAAGCAGGGGTCTCCAACCTTGGCTACTTTAAGACTTGTGGACTTCAACTCCCAGAATTCCTCAGCCAGCAAAGCTGGCTGAGGAATTCTGAGCGTTGAAGTCCACAAGTCTTAAAGTGGCCAAGGTTGGAGACCCATGGCCCAAAGGTAAATCTACTGTAACTTCAAATGGTTGCTGAGTGACCAGTCGTAAGTCGAGGACGACCTATAAAGGGCAACAGAACCAGTGCAAGAACAAGGTACTGAGAATTTAGATTCTTAAAGAAGAAGCCCCCCCAAAAAATAAGAATCAGAAGGTTCTATCCAGTCTTCTCTGTCTTATAAGGAGCCACCACGGAGTTCAGAACTTCTTTAGACACATAAGAACCAATAATACAAACTACAGAATGACTTGACAACTCAACAGTCACCACACACGAGGGACACCAGCACAAAGCAAGCGACTCACAAACAACCAGCATGCTGACAAGGCCAAGAGGAAGGAGGTCCTTCGACTTGGGTAGTGCTGTGTTAGTCGACTAAAATCAAAAGGTTAGCGGAAAAAAGGGGGCGGGAGTGTCACAGAGATTGCGGTTGGAGAACAATGGCCCAAAGCTATGCCGACACGTCTTGTTTGGGACACACAGTTTAAAAAAAAAGAGAGAGAGAGAGAGAGAGAGAGAGAGAGAGAGAGAGTGTGAGGGGAGGACAAACCAGTCAAGGTTTGTGAATTCGTACTTCTCTAGGATGCTCTTCCAGGGGCATTTCTTCTTTCTGAAAACAATGTCGAAACCAAAAGAAATGTCAGCAACAACATTGCCAAAAGACAGGAGCTGGGTTCTCTGCTCCATGCCGTGACCCTTCATCCCATCAATGGTTCAAGATTTGGACTTCCTTTCATCCTGCCTTGCTAAGCAGATAAGCAGAGCCTAGCCTAATCTCCATGGATGTCAGCTTTATCCTACAATCACTGAGGAAATTCCACAGCCTCCATATAGAATAGAATAGAATAGAATAGAATTAGAATGGAGTGGAATAGGAATAGGAATAGAAATGGAATGGAACGGAACGGAACGGAACAGAACAGAACAGAACAGAACAGAACAGAACAGAACAGAACAGAACAGAACAGAACAGAATAGAATAGAATAGAATAGAATTAGAATGGAGTGGAATAGGAATAGGAATGGAATAGGAATAGGAATAGGAATAGGAATGGAATGGAATAGAATAGAATAGAATAGAATAGAATAGAATAGAATAGAATAGAATAGAATAGGAATAGGAATGGAATAGGAATGGAATAGAATAGAATAGAATAGAATAGAATAGAATAGGAATGGAATAGGAATAGGAATGGAATGGAATAGAATAGAATAGAATAGAATAGAATAGAATAGAATAGAATAGAATAGAATAGATTAGAATAGAATAGAATAGAATAGAATAACAGAGTTGGAAGGGACCTAGGAGGTCTTCTAGTTCGACCCTCCTGCCCAGGCAGGAAATTGTATTATATTGTATTATCTGTTTTATTTTTGCCTGTACACCGCCCTGAGTCCTTCGGGAGAAGGGCGGTATAAAAATCAAATAAATAAATAAATAAAATAAATAAATAAATAAAAACCCTACACCACTTCAGACAAATGGTTATCCAATCTCTTCTTAAAAATTTCCAGTGTTGGAAGCCGTCTTCCAACACTGGAAATTTTCTGAGAAGCCGTCCCTACGTGGAATTTCTGTAAATAAATAAATAAAAATCCTTCCCATTCTACAACACTTCTAAGATCATCTAACCCAGAGGTAGTCAACCTGGTCCCTACCGCCCACTAGTGGCCATTCCAGCTTTCATGGTGGGCGGTAGGGGTTTTATCTGATACTGAAGCACTTTCCTTTTTTTTAATTTAATTGACTTTTTCAAAAAAATTCATAGCATTATTTAAAAACATTTTCATTAGGTTTTCATAAAATTCCCCGTGACAATTTAAATTTCTGAAAATATACTATTTGTATCACCTGCGCATAAGTTTAGTTCACGTTACGCAAGTGAAACTAAATGGCGCTATAGTGTGAGTGCAAACAAAAGAACCTCGTCCCAGGCTCTTAATAGCTTGCGCAACTCCCCCCACACCACCCAGCTGTAACAGACAAGCAGAGCTAGTAGCCGGCGCCACCACCCCGCCAACCTACTTTATAAATCACCATTACTGTGGAACCAGTGGGAGGTTAGAAAATTTTACTACTAACAGAGATACAAAAGTGGGCGGTAGGTATAAAAAGGTTGACTACCCTTGATCTAACCAGTGAGAAGTTTGCTAGAACTTGGCTAGTTTGAAAGAAATGCCTGATGTCCCAAAGGACAAATTTGACAAGGCTTCCCAGAGTAATCTCATTTCATGGTTTACTCAGATAACAAACATCCTAAAATAGACAGTGGGAATGCTGTGAACATAGTATACCTTGACTTAGCAATTCATTTGACAAAGAACCTTAAAACATTCACATTAGCAAGATATTCAAGTACGGGTTAGAAGGCAAGTCTGTTAAGTCAGGGTTCCCCAACCCCACGGGCTGTGGATTGACTGCCTGTTGGGAACTGGGGCACGGAAGTGGGGAGCGAGCTCATGAAGCTTCATTTGCACATGCGTGGCTGTGTGTGCAAAACCATCCGCGCCAGTGGTGGGATGCTGCTGGTTTAACAACCGGTTCGGTGATCACGCACTTTGCCTGCACAGTTTTACAAATACTAACTTTCTGTGTTACCACTTGGGAGTAACACAGCTGAGGCGCGGCAATCGGCTCTGCCGCGCCAATCAGCTGAGAAGATAAACGTAAATAAAGTGGAGGGGCGGTTGGGCAGGCTGACCTGATCGTCAGAACTACCGGTTCACCTGAACCGGTAGAATCCAGGGGTGAAATGCTCCCGGTTCAGACCGGATCGCCCCATTTGGTAGCGATGGTGGCGGATGGTTCCCTGCCCCCCCCGATTCTCAGCTGAGCCGTGTGATCAACAGAGTTTTTTTTTACTTTTAAAAGCATTTTTTCTTCAGCCTAAAAAAATGCTTTTAAAAGTAAAAAAAAAAGCCTCTGATGATCAGGCAACTCAGCTGGGATCGTCAGAGGCTTTTAAAAGCATTTTTTTACAATCTCTTCAGCAGAAAGAGGCTCTTCTGATGATCCCAACTGAGTTGCCTGATCCTCAGAGGCTTTTTTTTCTTTTAAAGGCAAAAAAAATGCTTTTAAAAGAAAACAAAAGCCTCTGACCATCAGGCAACTCAGCTGGGATCATCAGAGCCATTTAAAAGCATTTTTTTAACAACCTCTTCGGCCGAAGAGGTTGTAGAAAAAATGCTTTTAAAAGTAAAAAAAAAAAAAAGTTGGCCACGCCCACCCAGTCACATTACCTTCCCCACCAAGCCACGCCCACAGAACCGGTAGTAACAAATTTTACATTTCACCACTGGTAGAATCCCACCCCTGATCCCTGCCCAACCCTATCATTGCGGTCGGTCTGTGGAGCCAGAAAGATTGGGGACTATTGTATTAAATGATTCCATAGCTGGTTTGAAAATCATGTTCCAAAAGAATTTTTAATTGTTCCTTGTGAACCTAGAAAATGATTTAAGGATTGGGCTACAAGGTCCAATCCTGGATCTGCTACTTTACAAAATTTTCAATAATGACTTGAAAGAAAAGATGGAGGGAATGCTTAAATCTAACTGCAGAAATTGAGTAGGTTGACTACTATAATAGAAAACACAAATAAATAGTTTGAGGGTTGAGAAACAGATTGAAAATAACATTTTCAACATTTTATGAATTTTAATAAAGACCAATGGGTAATTCTTCAGAAATTAGGAAAAGAAATCAAATATATAAACTGCAGGATGGGGGAAACCTGGCTTGGTAATGCTTTATGTCAGTATTTTTCATCCTTGGCAACTTGAAGATATATGGACTACAACTCCCAGAATGTTGTCAGCTGGGAATTTTGGGAGTTGAAGTCCACATATCTTCTTCATGCTGCCCCGGTTGAGAAACATTGATTTATGAGAGCTGGACAAACTGAATATAAGTTAGCAGTGTTACTGTGACTGCTAAAATGGCCAAAGCAATTTTCAGTCTGCATCAATAATGTCATTTCCAAATGATAGACAGTGAACGTTTTGCTATATTTTGCCATTGTGCCATTCTGCAGATTGGGTCCGGTTTGGGGAACTTCATTTCAAAGAAAGATTCTGGAAAAAAATTTAAAACAACGGCAAACAAGCACAGGGGAGGATAATCAGAGGATGGAAACTTCAACCTCGCGAACAGAAAATGTGAAGAGGGATGTACATGAAACAGGAATGTATTTTGGTTCGAAGAACCTACAAAGAAATAATATTCCAAATTTCTGCCAACTCTTTCGGATCTGTCTTGGTTTGGCAGAAGCGATACTTGGGATGTTCTGGTTTTGGTTCTGCGAACCAAAATCTGCGAAGTTTCTGACATGATATATATTTTTTTAATATGAGGCTGGGGCAGGGCTGATATGCAGGCCCCCTTCCATTGGCAGAGCCTGGGCACCAGACTGCCTATCACGGACAGAGAATGGAAGGGTCCCTGGAGGTCTTCCAGTCCACCTCCCTGCTCAAGCAGGAACAGTTCTCCAATCTCTTTTTAAAAACCTCCAGTGTTGGAGCACCCACAACTTCTGGAGGCGAGTTGTTCCCCTGATGAATGGTTCTCCCTGTCAGGAAATTTCTCTTTAGTTCTAGGTTGCTTCTCTCCTTGATTAGTTTCCATCCGTTGCGTCTTGCTCTGCCTCTGCTTTGCTTTCCCTTCTTTCTTTGCCACTGCTGATATCCCATTGCAGTAATTCTCACCAGCCCGTCCACTGCCTTGAGCTTGCCCACCATCCTGGTCTACTGTATCCCCTCCTCACTGTGATGGTCTCATCAAGAATTGGCATTGGCTCTCTACATGGGGCTCCCCTTGAAGAGCACCAGGAGGCTCCAGTTAGTCCAGAATGCGGACGCGCGGGTGATAGAGGGAGCACCGCGTTGCTCCCATATAACACCTATCCTGCGCGGCCTGCACTGGCTGCCGGTAGCCTTCCGGGTGCAATTCAAGGTTTTGGTCATCATCTTTAAAGCGCTCCATGGCTTAGGACCGGGGTACCTACGAGACCGCCTCCTGCCGCCGATAGCCTCCCAACGACCGGTGCGCTCCCACAGGGCGGGCCTCCTCCGGGTGCCGTCGACCAAGCAATGTAGGTTGGCGACCCCCAGGGGGAGGGCCTTCTCTGTGGCAGCACCGGCCCTGTGGAACGAGCTTCCTCCAGGGTTACGGCAACTCCCAGACCTCCGGACCTTCAGACATGAACTGAAGACTTTATTATTTCAACGAGCTGGACTAGCCTAAGAATAAAATATTTTAGTTAATTTTAATGGGTTTTAACCGGTTTTTACCGTTTTAGTTATTTGGCGATTGAAATATTTTGTTTTAATTGGGTTTTAATATTGCTTATTTATTATTGTTGTATTTTAATATACCTGTGAGCCGCCCTGAGTCCTACGGGAGATGGTGCGGTATAAAAGTATAAAAATAAATAAATAAATAAATAAAAGGGGTCCTTGGTGCTACCTGAACCTGGTTGAGTACCAAGCTCAAGGGAGCACCAGTTCAACCCTGAGCTACAAATATTCTCCACTGCTGGTCAGTGGTGGGATGCAACCGGTTTAACAACCAGTTCGGTGAGCACTTGTGCGCCTAACGCACTTGTGTGCCTAACACTCTTGTGTGCATAACACGCTTACGCGCCTCACGCTTATGCGCCTAACGCGCTTGCGCACCTAACACGCTTGCATGTCTAACGTGCTTGTGTGCTTAACACGCTTGTGTGCCCAACTCGCTTATGCACCTAACATGCTTGCATGCCTAACGCACTTGCGTGCCTAATGTGCTTGTGTGCCTAACGTGCTTGTGTGCCCAACGCGCTAACATGACTAACGCGCTTGTGTGCCTAACGCGCTTACACGCCTAACACGCTTACGCATCTAACACGCTTGTGTGCCTAATGCGCTTACACGCCTAACATGCTTACATGCCTAACACGCTTGCGTGCCTAACGCACTTGCATGCCTAATGTGCTTGTGTGCCTAACACGCTTACACGCCTAACACGCTTACGCGTCTAACACGCTTGTGTGCCTAACGCGCTTACATGCCTAACACGCTTGCGTGCCTAACGCACTTGCGTGCCTAATGTGCTTGTGTGCCTAACGTGCTTGTGTGCCTAAGGCGCTTACAGGCCTAACATGCTTATGCGCCTAACATGCTTGTGTGCCTAACGCGCTTGCGTGCCTAACGCACTTGTGTGCCTAACGCGCTTGCACGCAGCATTCAAAATACAGCAATTTGAAGCTCAGCTGCTTATCTTCTAAGGCAGCCCCGGTAAGTAGAACAGCGGAAGAATGGAAATCAGCTGAGCCAGAAAGAAGGAAAGATAGGACAGGATAGGGCAGGTGTGGGTGGGCGGGGCCAGCTGATCATCAGGAGTTACCAATTCACTCGAACCGCTCCGAAATGGCTGAATACCACCTCGGCTGCAGGTCCTCAGGACTTACCAAACAAGCTTCCAGTGTGGTATTTCCCACTGGCCTGTCTTTTCCTTCTATAGTCATACATTGATTCATTCAAATATTCATGAAATGAGTGGCCCTCATTTGAATGAATGAATGAATGAATGGATGAATCAATCACTCAATCAATCAATGGTATTTTATTTATCAAGTTGACCAGGCCATTCATTTCATGCAAGGTAATTGTGGACCAAATACAATAAAAGCAATGATTAAAATGTAAGAATCAGTTAAAATAAATAAATAACATTAAGTAAAAGCAACAATCTTTCTACTGCCTCCTCTTCCCTCCTCTTCCCTCCCTTTTCTGCCAGCCATGGATTTTTGTCCCTCTCTTGCCTCCCTACAAACCATTTCTGCTCCAAAATCACATTTTGGTCTGTAACAAAAACCGAACATTCAAAACATGCACATTTTGGTTCGTACACAGATCTTCCTGGATCAGCCGTTTGGGCACAGAAAGCTTTCTAAATCCCTAGAGATAGATAGGTTTGGTTTTGAGCAATGATGGCCGAGGTAATGGACTTGCAAAAGGATCATCTGGAAAAAGCCGGCAATCTGTTCTTCCAGAGTAAAGGACAAGGAAGAATGGATTCAAGTTAAAGGTAAAGGCAAAGGTTCCCCTCGCACATACATGCTAGTCATTCCCGACTCTAGGGGGCGATGCTCATCTCTGTTTCAAAGCCGAAGAGCCAGCGCTGTCCGAAGACGTCTCCATGGTCATGTGGCCGGCATGACTAAACGCCAAAGGCGCACGGAACGCTGTTACTGTCCCACCAAAGGTGGTCCCTATTTCTCTACTTGCATTTTTTACATGCTTTCAAACTGCTAGGTTGGCAGAAGCTGGGACAAGCAACGGGAGCTCACCCCATTACGCGGCAATAGGGATTCGAACCGCTGAACTGCGGACCTTTTTGATCGACAAGCTCAGCGTCTTAGCCACTGAGCCACCGCGTCCCCAATGGATTCAAGTTACAGAAAGGCACATTCTGGCTGAATGTCAGAAAAAATTTCCTAACGGTAAGAAAGGTTTGATAGGGTCATATTATTCTTATTAGGATTGATGACTTCAAGGGTCTCTCTTCCAATGCTAAGGTTCTCTGGCTGAGTTTACACAACCGGCTGGTTACAAATCTAGTGGCCACAAGATTCACACAATCTGCTCCTCTGGGTTAGTGGAATACTTGCTTATATTGTGGGTGGTTTAGCCTGGCTTTTTCGTTAATTTAGTTTGAGGTATTGTGCAAACCTTCAAAACCAGCTAATTCTACAACCAGTGTAATTTCTTTTGACTTATTTAAATTTATAAGCTAGTGGTATGAATGCAGTCCATGACCATAACTGTTCAATCTCTTATGACAGGAGTCTCCATTCTTGGCCACTTTAAGATTTATGGACTTCAACTCCCAGAATTCCTTAGTCAGACATGCTTGCTGAGGAATTCTGGGAGTTGAAGTACACAATAACAATAACAACAGAGTTGGAAGGGACCTTGGAGGTCTTCTAGTCCAACCCCCTGCCCAGGCAGGAAACCCTACATCACTTCAGACAAATGTTTATCCAACCTCTTAAAAATTTCCAGTGTTGGAGCATTGACAACTTCTGGATGCATGTTGTTCCACTGATTAATTGTTTTAACTGTCAGGAAATTTCTCCTTAGTTCTAAGTTGCTTCTCTCCTTGATTAGTTTCCACCCATTGCTTCTTGTTCTACCCTCAGGTGCTTTGGAGAATAGTTTGACTCCCTCTTCTTTGTGGCAACCCCTGAGATATTGGAAGACTGCTATCATGTCTCCCCTAGTCCTTCTTTTCATTAAACTAGACATACCCAGTTCCTGCAACCGTTCTTCCTGTTTTAACCTCCAGTCCCCTAATCATCTTTGTTGCTCTTCTCTGCACTCTTTCTAATCTTAAAAGTTACTAAGCCTTATAAAATGAGCATAGCAAACGAAGAGGGAAAAATAAAACCTGGACAGCAAAATTGTAAAAGGGAGATTGCAGAGTGGGGAGAAGAAGAGACGAAAATGGCCGCTCTACTTGCCTTGCTCCTTGAATTTACATTTAAGAGGCATACCCCACAAGCCAGTTCCTGAGCATTTTTAATTCCTGGGCGAAGCATACAGGAGGAGAAATCCAGTGAGTTTTCGTCAGGCTGCAGGGGGAAAAGAGGAAAATCTTAACATTTCTCAGGGGAGCAAAGAAACAAGCCAATCAAACTTTTATTCTAGAACAGCCTCTTCTGCCTGGGAGCATCTATGCGGGAATTGTGAGAGCCACTTAAGTTTAGTGATTAAGGTGCCAGGCTAAAAACCGGGAGTTCTAGTCCTGCCTTAATCATAAAAGCCAAACTGGGTGATTTGGGGTCAATCAATCAATTCACCTCACAGGGTGTTGTGAGGAAAATAGGAAGAGGTAGGTGTTTGCCACCTTGAGTTATTTATAAAAATCATAATAAATATAAATAAATTCAAATAGGAAGAGGCCTTGCCCATAACTTGCTCGTTTGATCTTGAACTGCCGACTTTAGTCTTGAGAGAGACCTGCATATAAAGGAGATGTTCTTCCTTTGAACTTCGTTCTTTCATGAGATGATACAGGTAGTCCTTGACTTATGACCACAATTAGGGCTGGAATTTCCACCGTTAAAGCCAGAGCTACATTTTACAAAAATGTAAAGGTCTTCTGTTGGTGTTTACGGATGAGTTCTGCCAGTTTGTCCTACATAGTGGTGGTTGTAGTTCTTACATTGTATGTTGTAGAACAGGGATCTCCAACCTTGGCAACTTTAAGACTTGTGGACTTCAACTCCCAGAATTCCTCAGCCAGCTTTTGCTTTTGCTGGCTGAGGAATTCTGGGAGTTGAAGTCCACAAGTCTTAAAGTTGCCAAGGTTGGAGACTCCTGTTGTAGAAGACTCCTGTTTTCTCTGCTGGGGCTTTTGGTTTGCTTAGGATGTTCTGAAGGGCTTTGAAGACCCTTGACTCTTGAACTGCCGACTTTAGTCTTGAGAGAGACCTGCATATAAAGGAGATGTTCTTCCTTTGAACTTCGTTCTTTCATGAGATGATACAGGTAGTCCTTGACTTATGACCACAATTAGGGCTGGAATTTCCACCGTTAAAGCCAGAGCTACATTTTACAAAAATGTAAAGGTCTTCTGTTGGTGTTTACGGATGCGTTCTGCCAGTTTGTCCTACATAGTGGTGGTTGTAGTTCTTACATTGTATGTTGTAGAACAGGGATCTCCAACCTTGGCAACTTTAAGACTTGTGGACTTCAACTCCCAGAATTCCTCAGCCAGCTTTTGCTTTTGCTGGCTGAGGAATTCTGGGAGTTGAAGTCCACAAGTCTTAAAGTTGCCAAGGTTGGAGACTCCTGTTGTAGAAGACTCCTGTTTTCTCTGCTGGGGCTTTTGGTTTGCTTAGGATGTTCTGAAGGGCTTTGAAGACCCTTGACTCTTGAACTGCCGACTTTAGTCTTGAGAGAGACCTGCATATAAAGGAGATGTTCTTCCTTTGAACTTCGTTCTTTCATGAGATGATACAGGTAGTCCTTGACTTATGACCACAATTAGGGCTGGAATTTCCACCGTTAAAGCCAGAGCTACATTTTACAAAAATGTAAAGGTCTTCTGTTGGTGTTTACGGATGCGTTCTGCCAGTTTGTCCTACATAGTGGTGGTTGTAGTTCTTACATTGTATGTTGTAGAACAGGGATCTCCAACCTTGGCAACTTTAAGACTTGTGGACTTCAACTCCCAGAATTCCTCAGCCAGCTTTTGCTTTTGCTGGCTGAGGAATTCTGGGAGTTGAAGTCCACAAGTCTTAAAGTTGCCAAGGTTGGAGACTCCTGTTGTAGAAGACTCCTGTTTTCTCTGCTGGGGCTTTTGGTTTGCTTAGGATGTTCTGAAGGGCTTTGAAGACCCTGCCAGGTCCAAAAATGCCAGGAAATTTCTAGAAGCCTGGCACCCTGACAAATCAGCCATTAACAGACATAAAGGTAAAGGTAAAGGTTCCTCTCACACATACGTGCTAGTCGTTGCCGATTCTAGGGGGTGGTGCTCATCTCCGTTTCAAAGCCGAAGAGCCAGCGCTGTCCGAAGACGTCTCCATGGTCATGTGGCTGGCATGACTCAACGCCAAAGGCGCACGGAACGCTGTTACCTTCCCACCAAAGATGGTCCCTATTTTTCCTACTTGCATTTTTACCTGCTTTCGAAACTGCTAGGTTGGCAGAAGCTGGGACAAGTAACGGGAGCTCACCCCGTTACATGGCAGCACTAGGGATTTGAACTGCTGTGCTGCCGACCTTTCGATCGACAAGCTCAATGTCCTAGCCCCTGAGCCACCGCGTCCCTTCAAACAGACATATAGTGACACAAAATCAATGATGTCCTTTCTTATTTAGCTTTTACGAATAACAGGTACCCTGTCCTCCCAAATCAGTCCATTAAAAAAGGACATATGCGATTTTGACTTTAAAAAATAAACAAACAACTTTTCCACTAGGGAACATCAAAATGGAAAGATTGGAGGAATAGGACTCCCAAACGAGAAGCCTAATGCTCGGGCCCAGTGTTTCTTAGACCCGGTTGCTTTAAAACATGTGGACTTCAGCACCCAGAATTCCCCAGCCAGTATGACTAGCTGGAGAATTCTGGGAGTTGAAGTCCACACCAGTGGTGAAATCCAAATTTTTTTACTACCAGTTCTGTGGGCGTGGTGTGGCCTGGTGGGTGTGGCAGGGGAAGGATACTGCAAAATCTCCATTCCTACCCCACTCTGGGGCCAGCCAGAGGTGGTATTTGCCGGTTCTCCGAACTGCTCAAAATTTCCGCTACCGGTTCTCCACAACCTGTCAGAACCTGCTGGATTTCACCCCTGGTCCACACGTCTTGAAGTTGCTAAAAGTTGAAAAAAACTGGCTTAGATAATTAGAAATGTCCCGTCCAAGCATTATCCTTACTATTATTACTTAGTTGATCTGGAATTAGCCTCAGAAAAATATACGCTGCCACCTACACGCAGACAGTGATCCTAATGGCTTAATGAAATGATTGTGCAGATACAATCCAATTCGACCGGTCTCCTGGCCTCCACCTATTTTCCTCTAGCAATTGTTCAAAATTACTAGAGCCGTTACCGTTAACGCGGCAAGGGACATGAATCCGATCAGGTTGTTCCACACTTTATCGATATCCTTCAGGAGCAGTTGGAGTTTCTCACTGCAGACGGCGGTGGCTTTGATGCCCAGCTCCACTCGCTTGGTGACTCGATAAACTTCAACAACCCCTAGGAAGAATTTGAAAAAAGAGCAAGAGACACACCAAGAGGTCATACGGACAGTGGGTGGGATTCAAATAATTTAACAACTGGTTATTTTCCCTAATGACCGGCTGGGTGGGCGTGACCAGGGTGTGTGACAGGCAGCACTCGGCCTCCTTCACCCCCCTGGGAGCAAAACCGGGCAACAGGGGGGGCCGCCTCACCCACATGTGTCCCGTTTTGGGCCTAGTAGGCCTCCCTGAAGCCTCCTGGGAGTGAAAACGGGCCGCAGGGGTGTGTGTATGGCAGTGGCCAAACCATTCTTAAGCGACTGGTTATGAGTTGAAGACTACCTGAAATTGTATTACTGAGATACGAAATCAAATAAAATTATACCTAATAAATATTCCATGCCCTGCACAGACTGGATGACTTCAGTACATACAGAAGAGCTGCTGATTCCATTCAGGATGTCATTCGCTTTCTTGATGACCTATTAGAGGAGAGGTTCATTTTAGCACAGGTGTGGCAAAGTTACACATTCAGCTGCTGAATTCTATCCGATTTTTATCCTACACTGCTTATTTTACATAAGATAGCGCATATTATTGTACTCTTCCCCAACTTTATAACAGTGGCAGAACTGTTCAGGTGACTCTCCATGTGCAGTTGAGGCTGGTGTCCAGATTACTTAAACACCACAATTTGTAATTCAAACCACAACACCCCGCAAAAGATCTGAAGTTCTTTTTCCTAGTAGTTGGGATACATTTGCTACAAAGGACCTGTTGTGACTCCAGCCCCCGAACCTGGCCCCATGCCTGAAAGTGACTCCGAAAGTGAGGGGGAAGGGCCAGTAAGGCTTACCTCGGGAGCACCGATTCCTTTGGCCCGGCTCCAGGAGCCAGAACCAGACCAATTGGAGGACGTAATGAGGCCGTCATCCCCTGATTCCTCCTTTCCCCAGGCTACGCCTTCAGACCCAGCTGATAATAATAATAATCAAACTTGGATCGACCCGCGCTTCAGAAGATTAGAGAGGCGGCGTCATCAAAGGGAAGCCTGCCCCGCCCCACAGGATATATAAGGAGCTTTGGGACTGCTCTCATTCCACGGGAAGCAAAAATTAGCTGAACCGTTTCAAAAAGAGCTGAAAGTCTTACTCTGTGAGTCATTTGTTTGAACTTTGGCAGGCAGCTGCGATTTCTCTGCCAGGACTGATAAGAGCCATGAATCCACTGGCTGAAGGCCAGCTCGTTGCTCCGAAGTGGGGAAGGAGATAGAACAGGACTTCTTTCCTTGTACGCTCTTAAAACTACGCAGCTTACACGGAGTTCTCAACTTACGGCAGTAATGAAGCCTGCCCGTTATGGTCGTAAGTTATGACAGTCATAAAGCAGGTTGCCACACGACCAACCTGTTTTTATGACCTTGCTTTGTGATGCTCATTAAGCTGTGTTTGTAAAGCAAACGCTATGGTCGTTAAGTGAACCAACTGTTTGCTAGGAGCCATTTTTGCTGAAAACTGGAAGTAAATGCCCATTTTTGGCAAAGATGTCATAAAAGGTGGTCATATGAGCGTGGGACCCAGCAAATGGCTGTAAATGCAAATGGCTGTAAATTGCCGAACTTCAGAACTAGTTCATAAGTACCCTGAAGAGGTCAGTTGTAACTCTGAATGGTTGCTATGCGATCACCCATAAGTCAAGGGCTACCTATACTATTCTTATGCCCCTGGCCTTATTGTTGTGGTTTGCCAGCAGCCTGTGGAGCTGGCAACGGAGTCAGACAGCAATGAGGCTGAGGAAGAGCTTAGGCCAGTCTTGGAAGCTGGGGAAGGCCCGGATGAGGGCTCTGCGTCGGAGGCTAAGGTGGGGCCAGGGCCATCGGGGAGTGATGTGTGGACTCCAGAGCTTCCATAGACTGACAGTAGTGAGACCAGAGGAACAGGAGAAGCCTGTTCCTAATGCACGCATGAGAAGAGCTGCCAGAAGGCAAGAGCAGCTCAAGCAAAGAAAATGACTCGGGAGTAGGGCCAAGAGATGACTGCCCCCTCCCATAAGGCTTAAAAGACCAGCAATGGCATTTGGGCTCTTTGCTGGAAAACAATGTTGATACCTTTGTCTTGCTGTATTTGTTTCTTCTGAATTTTTGCCAAGAAAGGCCTTTGGCAGTTTGCCTAATTGAACCAAGGTTGGTGATAGGACTGAGGAAATTGTGTTGGGAGGAATTTGCTTTAATTTATTTGGATTATGCTGAGAATGAAGTAATTCTCAGCTGTTCTAATAAAGTTTGTTTGTTTTTATACGGACTGAGTTTTCTACTATCTACTTGGGCCTGGGTCACAACACTTATGCCTTAAGACAGAGGTCCCCAACCTTCTGGGCACCAGGGACTGGTTCCATGGAGAGAGGTTTTTCTGTGGACCGGAGGGAGTGTGGATTTGTGTGCTGCCTGCATTCCATGGGTAGAGCTTGCTTGTTTGCGTGGCCCAGTTTCTGGCATGCCACGGACTGATGCCGGTCCAGGAAGTGGGGGTTGGGGACCCCTGCCTTAAGATCTCCCCACTTAAGGGATTTATACAATTGTTACAGAGGTTATAATCGTTATTGACCAGCAGGAGGCACTATATGTGCCTGGTTTCCAAAAATGTGTTGCATTGGGCTTCCCACTGGTTATTAGGAGTTGTAACATAGATACCTCTGAAACAGAATAACAGGGTTGGAAAGGACCAACTCTGGTTTTCTAGTTCAACCCTCTGCCAAGCAGGAGATCCTAATAACCACTATACCAGTTCAGACAAATAGCTGTCCAATCTCTTCTTCTTTAAAACTTCCAGTGTTGGAGCATTCACAACTTCTGCAGACAAGTTGTTCTATTGATTAATTATTCTGTCAGGAAATTTCTCCTTAGTACCAAGTTGCTTCTCTCCTTGATTAGTTTCCACCCATTGCTTCTTGTCCTGCCCTCAGGTGCTTTGGCGAATAGTTTGACTCCCTCTTCTTTGTGGTAACCCTTGAGATATTGGAAGACTGCTATCATGTCTCCCCTGGTCCTTCTTTTCATTAAACTAGACATACCCAGTTCCTGCAACCGTTCTTCGTATGTTTTAGACTTCAGTCCTTTAATCCTCTTTGTTGCTCTTCTCTGCACTCTTTTCAGAGTCTCAAAATCTTTTTTTATATTGTGACGACAATATACGTGACAATATTCATATATTTGAATGCTCCAACACTGGAAGCTTTTAAGAAGATATTGGATAACCATTTGTCCGAAGTGGTGTAGGGTTTCCTGCCTAAGCTGGGGTTGGACTAGAAGACCTCCAAGGTCCCTTCCAACTCTGTTATTCTATTCTATTCTAATATAAAAAAAACAACTGAAGTCAATTGTACAAACTATTCTCGCTGCTCTATAGACGTCACGGCCAACTTTCCCCTTTTCAAATCACCAAGTAACACCTACATAAAGGAAGTTATTCAGGTAGATGGTGATCACCTACTTACCTGCAGTGCGCTTTCCAAGCATCTCTGCCATTCATAGGCATATCTCTCACTTTCCTAGTGGGAGAAAGTAAAAGAAACTATTTTTGCAAAAAACCCAATATGGACTGATGTGATTATGAGTGATTCTTTTTCTGCATGGGGTAGCCAATTCAGATGTTGGAAGTTCAGAAACTTTTCTAATTCTCCATCTATACCACAAAAGTGCGTATAGTCAAGGCTCTGGTTTTCCCAGCTGCAATGTATGGCTGTGAAAGTTGGACCATAAGGAAGGCCGAGCGCCAAAGAATTGAGCCTTTGAACTGTGGTGCTGGAGAAGACTCCTGCGAGTCCCTTGGACTGCAAGGCGATCCAACAGGTCAGTCTTAGAGGAGATCAACCCTGACTGCTCTTTAGAAGGCCAGATCCTGAAGATGAAACTCAAATACTTTGGCCACCTAATGAGAAGGAAGGACTCAATGGAGAAGAGCATAATGCTGGGAAAGATTGAGGGCAAAAGAAGAAGGGGACGACAGAGAACGAGGTGGCTGGATGGAATCACTGAAGCAATAGGCGTGAGCTTAAATGGACTCTAGTGGATGGTAGAGGACAGGAAAACCTGGAGGAACGCTGTCCATGGGGTCACAATGGGTGAGACACGACTTCGCAACTAAAAACAACAACAACAACAACTATACCACAATAGTTTGGGAAGTAAGGCTGTGGGTCTCTTCCCATCAAATTGTGAAGAGTAAATAGGGCATTTTGATCACTATCCACTAGCAAAACTGGTTCCCTCCTTCTGGCATTTTGGAATAGCACTTAGCAATAGTACTTAGACTTATATACCGCTTCATAGTGCTTTTACAGCCCTCTCTAAGTGGTTTACAAAGTCAGCATCTTGCCCCCAACAATCTGGATCCTCATTTTACCCACCTCAGAAGAATGGAAGGCTTAGTCAACCTCCTTGAACCTGGTGGGATTTGAACTGCTGAACTGCAGCTAGCAGTCAGCTGAAACAGCATGCAGTACTGCACTCTAACCACTGTGCCACCTCGGCTCAAGGCCTCACCTCGAAGTACATTAAAGGGGTTGGTTCCAAATAATTTTTGGTGTGCATGTTGTCCCTTGATTGGGAAATGTGGCTGAGCATGTGCCTGGTGGGTTTGGCTTATGAGATGGGCTGCTCTGAATTATTTATCATTTGTATTTCATGTGGTTCCTTGTACTCCTACTAAAATCTGGAATGAATTTGGCAGCATACAGATATGTTTGTAAGTCAGTGATTCTCAAACTCAGGAAGTTTTGAATATGTATGGACTTCAACTCCCAGAATTCAATTGAATTGTGGAAATTGAAGTCCACAGATCTTAAAGTCACTGAGGCTGAGAAACATACTGCGGTAAGCAATAAGTGAAGGAATCATAATGAAAGTTTGAGCATATCAGGGAAACAAGGCAGCTACAACTCTGCCTCTGTTTACAGACCCCTCACATCCTGGACATAAATGATTTCAACTCCTACCCTCAAAACGACGCTATAGAGCACTGCACAACGAGACAACTAGACACAAGAACAATTTTTCCCCGAATGCCATCACTCTGCTAAACAAATAATTCCCTCAACATTGTCAAACTATTTACTAAATCTGCACTACTATTAATCTTCTCATTGTTCCCATCACCTATCTCCTCCCACTTATTTTTATTTATTTATTTATTTATTTGCATTTATATCCCGCCCTTCTCCGAAGACTCAGGGCGGCTTACACTATGTTAGCAATAGTCTTCATCCTATTTGTATATTTATATACAAAGTCAACTTATTGCCCCCAACAATCTGGGTCCTCATTTTACCTACCTTATAAAGGATGGAAGGCTGAGTCAACCTTGGGCCTGGTGGGACTAGAACCTGCAGTAATTGCAGGCAGCTGTGTTAATGGTGGTAGACTTTAGGAGAAACCCTTCCATACTTCCACCTCTCACAATACTTGACAACACAGTATCAACAGTAGAAACCTTCAAATTTCTAGGTTCTATCATATCGCAAGATCTCAAATGGACAGCTAACATCAAAAACATCATTAAAAAAGGACAACAAAGAATGTTCTTTCTGCGCCAACTCAGTAAGCTCAAACTGCCCAAGGAGCTGCTGATCCAATTCTACAGAGGAATTATTGAGTCTCTCATTTGCACCTCTATAACTGTCTGGTTCAGTTCTGCAACCCAACAAGAAAAACACAGACTTCAGAGGATAATTAGAACTGCAGAAAAAATAATTGCTACCAACCTGCCTTCCATTGAGGACCTGTATACTGCACGAATCAAGAAGAGGGCCGTGAAAATATTTGCAGATCCCTCGCATCCTGGACATAAACTGTTTCAACTCTTACCCTCAAAACGACGCTATAGAGCACTGCACACCAGAACAACTAGACACAAGAACAGTTTTTTCCCGAAGGCCATCACTCTGCTAAACAAATAATTCCCTCAACACTGTCAGACTATTTACTGAATCTGCACTACTATTAATCGTTTCATAGTTCCCATCACCAATCTCTTTCCACTTATGACTGTATGACTATAACTTGTTGCTGGCAATCCTTATGATTTATATTGATATATTGACCATCAATTGTGTTGTAAATGTTGTACCTTGATGAACGTATCTTTTCTTTTATGTACACTGAGAGCATATGCACCAAGACAAATTCCTTGTGCGTCCAATCACACTTGGCCAATAAAATTCTATTCTATTCTATTCTATTCTATTCTATTCTATTCTATTCTATTCTATTCTATTCTATTCTATTCTATTCTATTCTAATAACACTGTCTTACCAGTCTGAGCCACAGAGGCCACTTATGACCATATGACTGTAACTTTGTTGCTTGTATCCTTACGATTTATACTGATATTGTTTCCTGATTGTTTTTATTTGTAACCTATGACTATCATTAAGTGTTGTACCTTATGATTCTTGACAAATATATCTTTTCTTTTTTATGTACACTGAGAGCGTATGCACCAAAGACAAATTCCTTGTGTGTTCAATCACACTTGGCCAATAAAGAATTCTATCTATCATCTATCTATCTATCTATCTATCTATCTATCTATCTATCTATCTATCTATCTATCTACCTACCTACCTACCTACCTACCTACCTACCTACCTACCTACCTACCTATCTATCATCTATCTATCTATCAATCATCTATCTACCTACCTACCTATCTTTCTATCTAGGTATATATATCATCCATCCATCCATCCATCCATCCATCCATCCATCCATCCATCCATCCATCCATCCATCCATCCATCCATCCATCCATCCATCCATCCATCCATCCATCCATCCATCTATCTATCTATCTATCTATCTATCTATCTATCTATCTATCTATCTATCAACAGCTCTCTCCACAAAGATTTTTACTTACCTGCATTTGCAGTTTGGCACCTGCTTAATCAAGCAATTGTTTTCAGCACAGGTGCCACAACCCTTTTGTTGGTTCTCCCCTTACCTCTACTTCCCCAGTAAGATCTTTGTACTTGTCTCGGATGACTGGCAGCGAAGGCTTCTCGCTCAGGGTGTTTGATCGATCTCTAAAGGGCTGCTCCACGGGTGGAAGAGGTGAGGAGCCCAGACTTAGAGTCCTTTTGTGAGAACCTAGAAGGAAATACAGGTATTAAAGGTGCGGTCAAGTCCATGAATACAGACAGTGCGACTTACAACCGTTCGTTTAGTAACTCTTCGAAGTTACAATGGCAAGGAAAAAAAGAGACATAACATTTTTCACACTTATGACCTATAGCAGGGGTCGGCAATCTTAAACACTCAAAGAGCCACAAAGGTCCTAACCGGAAGCCCCGCCATTCAATTCTGAAGCTGACCGGAAGTCCAGTTCCCCCACCATAGAGTCTTCTCTTAGCACAGCAACCTTTTTCCTCTACCTGTCCTAACCAAAAGCCCTATTAATTGTGAAGCCGACAGGCGACAGGGAGCCGCAGCAGTGGGATGAAAGAGCCACATGTGGCTCCAGAGCCGCAGGCTGCTGACCCCTGACCTAAAGTCACATGATCAAAATTTGGATGCTTGTCAACTGTTTCATATTTATCATGGCTGCCGTGTTCTGGAGCAACATTTGCAACATGACAAACAAAATCAATGGGGAAGCCAGATTCACTTAACAGCAGTGTTATTAACTTAACAATTGAAGTGATTCACTTAACAGCTGACAAGGAAGGTCATAAAATGGGACAAAACTCACTTTAACAGCTGTCTCACTTAGCAACAGAAATGTTGCGCTCAATTGTGTTCATGAGAAAAGGGTCTCCTGCCTTCAGCACGGGGTTGGACTAGAAGACCTCCAAGGTCCCTTCTAGCCCTGATTCTACGTTGCTCCATCATTTTACTGCAACCTCTCACTTTAATTTCTGATTTGTGCCTGCCTGCCCAGAATCGCTGGAAAGTGAGCAGTCTTAGAAATCAAATCACAAAGAATTCCAGAGATATTCTGGATTTCTTCAATTCCAAGCACTAGGTGAGACTTAGAACCAACCACAAACTAACTATATAGGTCCGTGATGGTGAACCTGTGGCATGCGTGCCAAAGATGGCACGCATAGCCATATCAATGGGCACGTGAGCTCAGCTCTGACACACATGGGAGTGCCAGCCAGCTGATTTTCGGGCCTTCTTGACCCACTAGAAGTAGGGTAACAGGCTGTTTCCTGCCTCCGGAGGGCCTGAGGGGGGTGGGAAAGGCCCATTTTTTTCTCTCACCTGGCTCCAGAGCCTCTCTATGAGTCTGGGGAGGGCGAAAACGGTCTTTCGAACCCCCCCAGGCCCTCCCTTCAGATTAGGGATTTCTTTTGTCATAACTTGAGGACTACCTGTAATTGCAACCACAATATCAGCGCAGATTCTCACCTTGAACAGAGAGGTCAAAGGTTGCCAGCTCGCTTTTGATCATTTCTTCACTGGATTTCATTTTCCCTTGGGAAGTTGCCAATAAGAAGTCAAATTTGCTGATCTTTGGTTTTTCACCCTGAAACTCTCCGAAGTCATCAAAAACTTCTTTCCCAGCTTCCGAGGAGACGGGGCCGGAGTCAACCTCTTGACTTCTGCCTGTGGCTGGTCTCTCGCTTCCATCGTCCCGTGGTCGAGCAAAATCTCCAAAGTCTTCAACTTCATCCTCGCTTTGGTCCACGGAATGAGGACTGGAACTCTGGAAGTTTGCAAACGATGAGAACTTCACATCTTGGAGGGCATCCTCGTTCGCAAAGGTGGTCACTTTGGAAATGGTGGTCACGGTGATATTTTCGGTGCTGCCGAAATAGGTCTCCTTCTTCTGGAGGACGGAGGTAGCTAAGGAGGCTTCATTTCCTGCAGGAAGGGAGAAGGGGGACGACTTTCTGCTCTGATAGACATCTTCTTTATCAGACCAGTCGCAGCTTGGGAAGCTACTCAGAAGAGAGCCACTGCTGTAAGTTCCAAACGGGGCACACTTCAAGTCCTCCAGATCTAAAAAGAGCAACAAACATCCAAAGAGTTAAGGAAGGGATGGGCGATCTTCTCACCAAACCTCTCACAAATCAAAGCCAAAGGAGGAGACAACCTCTGGGGTGGGTGAAGTTGAGAAACTCAAGTTGCTCCTTCGAGTCAAATATCAGGGGTCAGTTCCCAAACATTCCTCCACGCTCCCCGACCAGAAATATGATGGGTAGCCTAAAGAAATCGATTCTTCGTTGTAGCAAGAGAACGTACCGTATTTTTCGGAGTATAAGACGTACCTTAGTTTTTGGGGAGGAAAATAAGAAAAAAGCTGATTGGCAGGTGGATCGGCCTCCCGGAATATTCCCAATCAGCTGTTCCCAGAGGTGAATTTTAGCAACAGGTTCCTTGGTTATATGAGCTCTGTGCCTTGCTTTTTTTTGCTTTTTTTCCCTGCCTCTGAAACTTTGTTTCAGAAAAAACTTTTTTCTGCCTCTGAAACAGAGCTTCAGAAAAAAAGCCTCAGAAGCTCTGTTTGGGAGCTTTTTTTCTGAAGCTCCGTTTGGGGCTTTTTTTCTAAGCTCTGTTAGGGGCTTTTTTTCTAAGCTCTGTTAGGGGCTTTTTTTCTGAAGCTCCGTTTGGGGCTTTTTTTCTGAAGCTCCGTTTGGGGCTTTTTTTCTAAGCTCTGTTAGGGGCTTTTTTTCTAAGCTCTGTTAGGGGCTTTTTTTCTGAAGCTCCGTTTGGGGCTTTTTTTCTAAGCTCCGTTTGGGGCTTTTTTTCTGAAGCTCCGTTTGGGGCTTTTTTTCTGTTTGAGGGCTTCTTTTCTGAAGCTCCGTTTGGGAGCTTTTTTTCTGAAGCTCCGTTTGGGGCTTCTTTTCTGAAGCTCCGTTTGGGAGCTTTTTTTCTGAAGCTCCGTTTGGGGCTTCTTTTCTGAAGCTCCGTTTGGGAGCTTTTTTTCTGAAGCTCCGTTTGGGGCTTTTTTTCTAAGCTCTGTTAGGGGCTTCTTTTCTGAAGCTCCGTTTGGGGCTTTTTTTTTGTAGCTCCGTTTGGGGCTTTTTCCAGCCTCTGAAACCTCTGTTTGAGAAGCTGGGCGGGGCTACCTTTGGAGTATAAGATGCAACCAGATTTTCACCCTCTTTTTTGGGGGAAAAAGGTGTGTCTTATACTCCGAAAAATACAGTATTCACCCAAGTGTCTATGGAGCCATCCAGGTCATGGTTGTCCCAAAGCTGTTTTTCCAAAAGGCAACTAGTTTCTTGGTTTTGTTTTCTTTTCTTTGAAAATGTTTCGCTTCTCATCCAGTGGTGGGTTGCTACCGGTTCAGGCAAACCGGCAGCAGCAGTGGCGGGAGGCTCCGCCCACTGCCCAGATGTCATCAAATACGATCTGTGCATGTGCAGATGTGGTGCGCGCACAAGCGAACTGAGCGTGTGAGCGCGAGCGAACCAGTAGCAAAGGTAAGTGAAACCCACCCCTGTTCTCATCCAAGAAGCAGTGAGAACAGAAGAAGCTTCTTGAATGAGAAGTGAAATGTTTTCAAAGAGAAAAAAAATCCCAAGAACGTCTCGTTGCCTTTGGGATATCCACCCAAAGACGTTGTTCTGATTCTAACTTTGCCTTCCGCTAGACTACGTGGTGCTCTGGCTTCAAGTGCAACAGTTCAGCGGTGGGTTGCTACTGGTTCCCACCGGATCGGACAAACCGGTAGAGTCGGTGGCGGGAGGCTCTGCCCACCCACTTCTGCACATGCACAGAAGCATCGTGTGTGCGCACCCATGAGTGAACCAGTAGCGACAGGTTTTGAAACTTGCCCCTGCAACAGTTCCTGTCTGCCTTCCTTCCCCAGCTGTTGGATCATAGCTCCCATCACCCGCAACTACCACCTCAATGTGCTGGCTGTGGTGATGAAAGTAGAGTACAGGTAGTCCTCGACTTACGACCACAATTGAGCCCAACTGTGAGTTAAGTGAGTTTTTTCCCCATCTTACAACCGTTCTTACTACAGTTGTTAAGTGAATCACTGCAATTGATACATTAGCAACCCTGTTGTTAAGTGAATCTGGTTTCCCCATTGACTTTGCTCGTCAGAAGGTTGCAAAAAGGGATCACGTGACCTTGGGACACAGCAATGGTCATAAATATGAAGTCCTCAGTTGCCAAGCATCTGAATTTTGATCCCATGATCATGAGGATGCTACAATGGTTGTAACTATGAAAAACAGTTGTAAGTCACTTTTTTCAGTGCTGTTGTAACTCTGAATGGTCACTAAATGAACTGTTGTAAGCTGAGGACTACCTGTACAGTTATCCAACATTTCTGAACGTTGCTGAATTGGAATAAAGGTATCACTTCAAACATCTTCAATCAAGCCACGACACCTAGTCGAATTTAGCCGTGTCAGACCTGATTAACAGAAGGATGAAATACTTAACAGGGCATCACAGACCTCTAGGCCAGACTGGGAAATAAAAAAAAAAAATCCTGTAAGAAGTGTCTATGGAGATTCTCAATCATCCGGGTCATGGTTGTCCCAAAATTGTTTTTCCAAAAGGCAGCCGGACTGTAGGAGATTTATTTATTTATTTATTTATTTAATCATATTTATATACCGCCCTATCTCCCGAAGGACTCAGGGCGGTTCACAGGCGCTTAAAAACATATAAATACAGAATAAAAACAATTAAAAAACTTATATTAAAGCCCGTTAATTAAAATATACAAATAAAACCCAATTAAAACCCAGAAATTTAAAATCTAGCTCAGTCCTGCACAATTAAATAAGTATGTTTTAAGCCCGCGATGGAAGGTCCGAAGGTCCGGAAGCTGACGGAGGGGGGTAGTTCGTTCCAAAGGGTGGGAGCCCCCACAGAGAAGGCCCTTCCCCTGGGCGTCGCCAGACGACATTGCCTCGCTGACGGCACCCTGAGGAGACCCTCTCTGTGAGAGCGCACGGGTCGGTGAGAGGTATTCGGTAGCAGTAGGCGGTCCCGTAAATAACCCGGCCCACTGCCATGGAGATGACCAGATTGAGCCCAAGGGAGGGGGCCAAACAAGTCATAAGTCATAAGGACCCAGATTGTTGGGGGGGCAATAAGTTGACTTTGTAAAAATATACAAATAGAATGAGACTATTGCCTTATACACTGTAAGCCGCCCTGAGTCTTCGGAGAAGGGCGGGGTATAAATGTAAACAAAAAAAAAAAAAAAGTCATGATTTCTTGCGTGCCTGCAAGATATCTAAGTCCAGCCCACCTTATAATAATATCAGAGTTGGAAGGGACTTTGGAGGTCTTCTAGTCCAACCCCCTGCCCAGGCAGGAAACCCTACACCATTTCAGACAAATGGCTATCCAACATTTTCTTTAAAATTTCCAGTGTTGGAGCATTTACAACTTCTGCAGGCAAGTTGTTCCACTTATTAATTGTTCTGTCAGGAAATGTCTCCTTAGTTCTAAGTTGCTTCTCTCCTTGATTAGTTTCCACCCATTGCTTCTTGTTCTACCCTCAGGTGCTTTGGAGAATAGCTTGACTCCCTCTTCCTTTTGGCAGCCCCTGAGATAATGGAAAACTGCTGTCATGTCTCCCCTAGTCCTTCTTTTCATTAAACTAGACATACCCAGTTCTTGCAACCAGTTCATGCCCGCCACACCACACCCACAGAACTGGTAGTAAAAAAAATTGAAACCCACCACTGCCTTTCTAGGAAATGCCTTTAATTCGTCACTGATAGCAGAAGACAGAAAATGCCTTTCTTATCTCCCACTCCTTTCTCTTGACTGTTAGTTGGCAAGATTCTTCTAGAGAGCTTAAGCATGCAATACATCTTGCGCCGGAATAGTGCAAATGGATGTGGAGCCTTCTTGAAACTGCTGAAAGGACTGTTTGTAAACAGGAGATAGATGTTGCGGTACCCCTCCCCCTCTGTTGTGAGAGGGCTGCTCAATTTTACTGTAGATGGCCTCTTTGACCCAGGGATGAAATGTAAAATTTGTTACTACCGGTTCTGTTGGGCGTGGCTTGGTATTGGGGTAATGTGACTGGGTGGGCGTGGCCAACTTTTTTTTTTTAACTTTTAAAAGCATTTTTTCTACAACCTCTTCGGCCAAAGAATGCTTTTAAAAGCCTGTGATGATCAGGCAACTCAGCTGGGATCGCCAGAGGAAAAAAAAGCTTTTAAAGGGTTCTGACGATCCCAGCTAAGCTGCACGATCAGCAGAGGCTTTTTTTGATTTTTAAAAGCATTTTTTCGGCTGAAGAAAAAATGCGTTTAAAAGTAAAAAAAAACAACAACCTCTGATGATCGCGTGGCTCAGCTGGGGCGGAGGGGCAGGGATTTTTGCTACTGGTTCTCTGAACCACCCACCGCCATCGCTACCGGATCGAACGATCCGGTCTGAACCGGGAGCATTTCACCCCTCTTTGACCCTCTTTCAAACCGTCTATCTCCTGTTTACAACACAATCTTTTCAGAAGTTCCAAGGAGATTCCACACCCATCTACATATTCGGATGACCCTGAGGGCACAGATAAATCTCCAAGTGGCCGCAAGGACTCTCAGAAAGAGTGATAACAACCAGATGACTGCAAGGAATATAGATCCTTCCATCCTCCACCATTCAGTCAGAACCAAAGAAGCTTCTTGGATGAGAAGCAAAACGTCTTCAAGGAAAAAAACAAAGTCCAGTTGCCTTTGGGATTTCAAAAGACCTTTAAAAACCTGGCTGTTCCCTCAGGCTATGCGACAGGAGGAATGACCCTCTAAGATTGGTGTGTGGTCTGGACTGCCATCTTGTAACTATTCTGTAATTCTTTTTTTAAAAAAATTAATTGTATTCATGCTGTTCTTTACTTTGTGAGCCACCCAGAATTGGATGGGATTGGACGGCACCGAAATTGAATGAAGTAAATTAAATGCAGGTAAGTTGTCCACTTATGAATGGCCATTTATATAGATCATAAATATCATATATTTATATGATATCAGGATACTGTGACCATTGTAAATATACACCAGATCCTGTGCTGGTTGCCAAAAGACCAAATTTTCATCATGTGACCCTGAGGATGCGGTGATGATCATCAAATGCAAGAACTGGTCATAAGTCACTTCTTTCAGTGCTGTTATAACTTCAGACAGTCGCTAAACGAACGGTTGTAAGCCAAGGGCTACCTGTACAGAAACCGCAGTTATCTTTTCCCAACTTTCTATTATTCAGGGCAACGACAAACAGACTTGTATTTTTGTGAGAATTAAAAATGATTCCAAGTTTCCGATTGTGGAATTTGGGAAGCCAACCTCATGTTTTGCCTGTCCCTGCCTGACAGAAATATCACACCTCTCTTGATCATTTTGTAGCCCCAACCAAGTGCAAAAGTTGTACTTTGTCTAAAAGCCGACAACGGAGAACCTGAGATAGTGTACTTTTGCTCAAGCAATCTTGTTTCCCTCTTTGTTTTAAGGCTAGAGCAAAATTCAGATATACAAAGGATTATTTTTTTAAGAAGGGGTAAAAGTGCGCATGGAATATCCGGAATAAACAATCTGCAGGATTGACATTTGGTTCTTCAGCATTAAGAACTGGTGTTTTGGCTCAGTTCTGATCAGTTGCCTTATTCAGGAGAGTCCAACCTTGGCAACTTTAAGACTGGTGGACTTCAACTCCCAGAATTCCCCAGCCAGAGTGGCTGGGGAATTCTAGGAGTTGAAGTCCACCAGTCTTAAAGTTGCCAAGGTTTGGACACCCCTGGCCTTATGTGATAAAGAGAACTGGGATTTCACGGAGTTAATAACCTCAACAATGTATGTTTCTTTCAAATAGGGAGTCTCCGTAATTCCTTAACAGCTATGTGGGGGAAAGCGAACGCATAGGAGGCCCAAATATGCAACTGACAAAGAGATTGTATGTGGGATGTAATTTCTTTGTGTGGAATCTATATAGCCTTCATTGCCAATGAGCAGAACATCATGATTTCCAACAGATACCTTCGGCAGGATCATCAACCCAACGTTCCAACCTGCGTTGTGATTAAATGAATAAGAAGCGATTTTTTTTTACTGATCGGGAGATGATAAATTTATGAAGAAGACATATGAATGAAAGGACCAGCTTTGTGGGTCTTCAGTGCTATTATGTCAAGTGGGAACAACCCTTGCCAAAATTTAGGTGCCCTGCCTAGGCCTATCGGTACAAAAAAAAAAAATCACCTAAAATTTATGAACTAAGTGGCTGGGTCTGCACTCTTTTAACATTTTCCAACTATTTAAGGTGTGCAGTTCCTGAGCTTGAAAATGGGACCCTCCATATTTTGGGGTTCCCAAAGAAATGGTAAACGTGCCTGGTGACAGCATGAATATCTGCAATTCTCTTGGTTGTGTGTCTGTCTGTGCAGTGGTGGGATTCAGCCAGTTCGCACCACTTCGGGAGAACCGGCTGCTAACTTTCTGAGCAGTTTGGCGAATTGGTTGTTGGAAAAAATCATTAGGGCAGAGAACCGGTTGTTTAAATCACTTGAATCCCACCACTGTGTCTGTGTGAATGAAACTGCAGGTATTTTAAAAGAGAGAAACTGTGTTGAAGTTCTGAATGCTTCATCACTGGAAGCTTTTAAGAAGAGATTTAACAATCATTTGTTTGAAATGGTATATAGCTGTGATGGAGAACCTTTGGCACGCGTAGCCGTATCAGTGGGCACGCGAGCTCAGCTCCGGCGTACATGCGCGCACTGGCCAATTGATTTTTGGGCCTTCTGGCCTCACCAGAAGTAGGGAAACAGGCTATTTCCTGCCTCCAGAGGGCTGGGGGATGGTGAGGAAGGCCCATTTTTCTCTCTCACCTGGCTCCAGAACCTCTCTAGGAGTTTCTGGAGGCTGGGGACAGCAAAAAACATCACTTCCTGTCCAAACGGAAGTTGGGAAACGGGCCGTTTTTGGCCTCTAGAGGGCCTGGGGGCGGGGGGAAAGGCTGTTTTTGCCCTCCCCAGACTCATGGAGAGGCTTTGGAACCAGGTGAGAGAGAAAAACGGGCCTACCAGGCCATCGCATGCCAGGAGCCGGGGGGGGGGGGGGCAGGGGAGCAGGGAGGTCGCATGCGCGTGGACAGGGCACATAGAATTATGGGTCTGGGTACCCACAATAGAAGAATGGATATTGAAAGTTTCCAATTTGGCTGAGATGGCTAAAATCTCAGCGTTTTTGAAAGACAGTACTCAAGAAAAATATCTAAACGAATGGAAGAACTCGACTGACTATATTCAAAATAGATATCAGATTAAGAGATATCAAGATTGCCTTTGAATGAAGGATGTCGTTTTTGATTTTAATGGAAGAAGTCAGGTTATGTGAAAGAGAAGGATTATAATTATGTTAGATTCCAAAAATTTTATGTATGAATGTTTGTTTATTGAACTATACCTTGCGTTTGCTCCGGGAAGTCGGGGGAGGGAGGGGTTTTGGAGGAGGAGGAGGAGGGGGAAATTCATTTGTTCTTGTAAAACTTTTTCAATAAAAAAAAAAGAATTATGGGTGTGGGCACACGCATGCACAATTCCCCCACCCCCCCACCCGTTCCTGGCACGTGATGGCAAAAAGTTTAACCATTACTGGTATATAGGGTTTCCTGCCACAGCAGGGGGTTGGACTAGAAGACCTCCAAGATCCCTTCCAACTCTTCTCTTCTCTTCTCTTCTCTTCTCTTCTCTTCTACTCCTGTTCTACATCTGTTGTGTTGTGTTGTGTTGTGTTGTGTTCTGTTCTATTCTATTCTATTCATTCTAATTCTAACTTCTAATTCTATTCTATTCTTCTCTGCCATTCCCACTCTCACAGATTTCAGCTTCACTTAACAACTGTGGCAACAAAGGTGGTAAAATGGGGTAAAACTCATTGAACAGCTGTCACACTTAGCAACAGAAATTTTGGGCTCAACTGTGGTCCTGCGTTGAGCACTATGTATAATAGAAACTAAAATTTTAATAGAGCTTCCAAAGTTTCTGTAGCATCAAAGAGCATGGTAGTTACGGGACCGCCTGCTGTTACCTTATGCCTCCCACCGACCCGTACGCTCACACAGAGAGGGTCTTCTCAGGGTGCCGTCCGCCAAGCAATGTCGGCTGGCGGCCCCCAGGGGTTGGGCCTTCTCTGTTGGAGCACCTACCCTATGGAACGAACTTCCCCCTGGTTTGCGTCAATTACCTGACCTTTGGACCTTTCGCCGTGAATTGAAAACGCACTTGTTTATCCAAGTGGGACTGGCTTAATTTTTTAAACTTTTTGAATTTTAATAATTTTAATTGGGGTATTTTTATGAATTTTATGGGTCAAATTTGACGGTTTTAAATTTTTGGCCATTTATAGAATATGTTATTTTAATTTTGTTTTAATTTGTATATTGTACTGTTTTTTAATCTGGCTGTATACCGCCCTGAGTCCTTCAGGAGAAGGGCGGTATAAAAATCTAAATAATAATAATAATAATAATAATAATAATAATAATAATAATAATAATAATAATAATAATAATAATAATAATAATAATAATAATGATGGTAGGGTTAAGTTGGTTTGAAAAAATACAGATAGAAAAATGGACAAAAAAACTAAAGGAAAATTATTCAATAAATAGATGTGAAACTGAATTTGAATATTTAGTATCTCGGATTATGAAAGATGAAATTGGGCTAAAGGGACTCGTTAGTAGGGTTTATAAGATTATAAATTCTGATGAAAAATTACAAAGAGTGATGAGGACAAATTGGGAAAAAGATCTTAATATTGAAATACCAGAATCAGATTGGAATGTGAATTGGAAGAGTAGAATTATGAGAACTTTATCTATAAGGATTAAAGAGCACAATTATAAAGTTGTTTGGAAATGGTATTTGACTCCAGTAAGATTGTCACAAATGGATAAAAAACCTAGTAAAAATGTTGGAGATGTGAGATGGAATTGGGGACTTATGAACATATGTGGTATAATTGTGATAAGGTTAAAAGTTTTGGCAACAATTGGAGAAAATGATATTTGAAATGATGGGGAAAGTAATAACATTGAGAGTGGAAACTATATTATTGTTGGTAATTAAGGAAATAGAATTAACAAAATATGAAAAGAATTGATTAGAATTATGATTATAATAGGTAGAATTATAATAGCTAGATATTGGAAACTAGATGTGATTTTTAGAATAGAAGAGTGGAATTCTGAAATGTGGAAATTAGCTTTAAATGATAAAATGACATGTGATATTAAAATTAGAAGTGGTGTGTATAAAGAAGATATTTTCTGGAAGACTTGGAAACCATTTGTGGACTTTGCGCTTGGAACATTGGACGCTTCAGTACCTGTACCTCGAGAACGTGGATTTTGGCAATCATGAGGATATATCCGAAGACCCAAATCTTCCTTTTATGTATAGCACAAGGGTGTAATAATGTATTTTTTTTGTTTGTTTGTTGTAAAAAAAGTAATAAAAAAAAAAAAAATAAAAAAAAAAAAAAAAAAAGGAAAGATGGGACAAGACAGGGCCACGGGTAGTCGTCGACTTACAACCACTCATTCAGTGATCATTTGACGTTACGAAGGCAATAAGAAAAATGCTTTATGACCATTTTTCACACTGATGACCATTACATTATCCTCGTGGTCATGTAATCAAAATTCAGATGCTTGCCAACCGACTCGTATTTATGATGGTTGCAGTGTCCTGGAGTCATGTGATCACATTGGTGACCTTCTGACAAATAAAGTCAATGGGGGAACCAGATTTGCTTAACAACTGTGTTACTAACTTAATAATTGCAGTGATTCACTTAACAGCTATGGCAAAAAGGTCATAAACTGGGCACAAAATTAACCGCTATCTTGCTTAGCAATGGAAATCTGGAGTTCAATGATGGCCATAAGTCGAGGACTGCCCATATAGAGAGGGAGAGGATTATATCTGTATCCTATCCAGACAGGAATCAATTGATGCTTCTGTCGAAACCTTCTGTACTCCAAAAGAGTAAGTAGCAAAAACAGAGAAAGTTCCACCAAGCTCTAAATAAAGTCAGCAATCAAAAATCATCTCCTAGATTAGGGGTCTCCAACCTTGGCAACTTTAAGACTTGTGGACTTCAACTCCCAGAGTTCCTCAGCCAGCAAAGCTGGCTGAAGAACTCTGGGAGTTGAAGTCCACAAGTCTTAAAGCTGCCAAGGTTGGAGACCCCTGTTCTAGATTAAAGAAATTCTCCCCTCTTCGTTTAAATATTCACATTCCTGAGGGTAGAAATGCATTGTTTTTAAAATAAGTACAGGTAGTCCTTGATTTACAACAGTTCATTGAGTGACCATTTGAAGTTACAGCGGCACTGATAAAAGTGACTTATGACTGATTTTCACATGATCGTTTGTGGCATTTCCCCAAGGTCACGTGATCAAAATCCAGATGCTTGGCAACTGGCATGTATTTATGACTGTTGCAATGTCCCAAGGTCATCTGATCACCTTGGGACCTTCTGACAAGCAAAGTCCAAGAGGAAGCCCGAGTCACTTAACAACCTTGTGGTTAACAACTGCACTGATTCATTTAACCACCATGGCAAGGAAGGTCATAAAATGGGGGCAAAAGTCAAGTTAACAACCATCTCAATCAGCAGTAGAAATTTTTGGGTCTATTGTGGTTGTAGGTCAAGGACTACCTGTATAAGCTATCTGATACTATAAACACTATTTATTTCAGAGAATTCTTCCTGCTAGGCAGCTGTTAGAAATTATTTTGAGGTTGGCTGGTAAATACAGAAATACTTTACCGAACAATTTTTGTATCGTTTAAATATTTTCTAAGCCGCTTTCCCCCCATTTATAAGCAAAAGGAAAAAAAAAAGGCCTCAACAAACAAAAAACAAAGAAAAAGAGAATTGTAAATAAAAAGGTTGTTTTCCAGAAATTTTCCATTTCTTTCCATGACTTTACATCTTTACTTGGGAGAAAGTTATTTTCTATTTAGTTTTAGTCAAGCAGCCATCTTAGTTAGTTCCATTTAGTAGCACGGTCATCAAACCCATTGGTTTTTTAAAATCTTTTTCTGAACAATCATAACTCCTTTTCTTTATTCTAGCTCTGTTAACCACCGAAGACAGAAAGACAGAAAAAGAAAGAGAGAGAAAGAGAGAGAGAAAGAGAGAGGCTTTTCATATAGAAGGGGATACAATTGCTTTAAACTTTATTTTTTTTCTGATGACCAGAAATTTCTGGACTCAAAAAAAGAAAGAAAAAAAAAAGGTGGGTGGGTGGAAGGAAAAACCACACATGCTCAGACTTTCAAATTATGCCAAGATAAATATTTATTTAAACACAGCAGGACTTACAGGTCACAAAAAGAGAATGGTATTACAGGAGTTCAAAGGAAATCATCAGAGTCAAAGCATGCAGGCCAGTCTTTTCGCAGAAGAGAGAGAGATATCAAAGCTGTTTTCCAAAAGGCACATTCACACAGGAAAAATGTCAAGTTGAAAACAAAAGGCATCAGAAAAGTAGAGGGAAAAAAAAAAAGAGACAGCCGGAAGGAAGATGTCTACTTCGGTTCTGATTCGGAAAAAAAGTGGGGTTTTTTTTCTTTTCTTTTCTGATGCAAAGGTTCTGCCAGTTTTGGCAAACTTCCCGCCGTTTAATCGCCGTTTAATCGCACTGCAACCGTTTCGAAAAAGATCAATGGGGGCAAATATCAGGTAAAGGGCGGGGGAAGAAAGAGACTCCCACCCACCCCTAAGGCCAAAGGCAATTCAATCCAATCAGGCAGAACCGAGAAAAGGGTTCTAAAATTTGGCAGAAAAGTAAAAAAAAAAAAACCAAAAAAACCCAAAAACCAAACAAACACGACAGGTTGAAATTAACAAGCAGAAGGTTATAAACATTGGTCAGATTGTTAATTCCGCAATCAAGCCAGGGGCATTTCGTCCGTTCACAGAATTCAAGAAACAAAGTTTAAAGAGACAGTATCCCCTTGAAAGAGCTAGAAAAAGACTCTCCCTTCATTCCTGCGGTGTTAAGAGCATTTACACTGAAGAGTGATTGATTTAAATATCCTTCCCCCCACCTCAAACACATTAATTCCTTCTAGTCTCCCCACCACCCATAGCTGGATTTTGCTTGCATAAACTCTCAAGCGTGGAAACGCTGGTTTTGTTTGCGATGTATGCTAATGCTGGAATATGA
This sequence comes from Ahaetulla prasina, assembly GCF_028640845.1. Lineage (NCBI taxonomy): Eukaryota > Metazoa > Chordata > Lepidosauria > Squamata > Colubridae > Ahaetulla > Ahaetulla prasina. Next base: position 11,319,313 of record NC_080539.1, read on the forward strand.
GAAGAAGTCCTGTGTAACCTAGGAACTCCTCCTCCTTGAAACCACCAGAAAAGCACCCTGGAGGAATGGGAAAAAAGGGAATACTGTCCCTTTTGTGACAATTCAGTTTACAGACCAAATAGAAATGAGCAAAGAAAAAAAAAATATCTGCTTTCAATTAAAGTGGTAGAGTATATATGGAACATTACCAATTCAGAACTTGAAAAGTTCCCCTCCATCCTCTCTCTGTATATATACTGTACACAGTGGTAGGATTCAGCCGGTTCGCACTTATTCGGGAGAACCGGTTGTTAACTTTCTAAGCAGTCTGGAGAACCGGTTGTTGGAAGAAATCTAATTTTGTTTTTTATCACTTTACACGGCTAATCCTGTAAGGAAGGCAGGAAAGAAACATTCTGGTGGTGTTTCTAGCCTAATCTTTACTGCCCTGCTTACAGAAACTGCCTCTCCGGTTAACCCTTATTACATTGTAACAGCTAAGGCGAACTGCCCATCGAAGTGAGTGACGTTGAGGTTACATGACCACCGAGCCACGCCTACCCAGCTGGTCATTAGGGCAGAGAACCGGTTGTTAAATTATTTGAATCCCACCACTGACTGTACATTACAGCTTAGGGCTGCAAACGTATTTCAGAAAAGGTGCTTTGGAATACCAATCAGTTCACTCTTAAAAGCAGCCGTGAGAATCTGGGAAAAGATGTAGCTGCTTTAAAGGGGTGGAGATAGAAGCTATATACACGGATCCTGCATGATTGCTCTTGGGAATCAAATCCAGACTACTTCACAGCTCTAATATATACACAGAGAGAAGAAAATAGAAGCAACAGGACAGAAAAATACTCGATTTATCAAATAACAGTAGACAGAAAGCCCCAAGAAAATTTAGACAAAGAATGAATTTTGGAGTCAAAGCAGATGAAAGTACTTCTTTGTCATTTTGCTATCAGCATCTAAGGCAGTTTTTCTCATCCCTGGAAATTCTAAGCGGTGTGGAATTCAACTCCCAGAATTCCTCAGCTATTCACTCAAGCTGGCTGGGGAATTCTGGGAACTGAAGTGCCACACCTCTTAGGAGTTGCCAAGGTTGAGAAACCCTGATCTAAGAATTCAAAAAAATAGCTGAGGACTCGCCATTCTCTTTCCTCTTAAAGAGTAAATTTTTCTTACGACTTAACTGCATTTTCTCATAAAGTCTGCATCAAAAAGTAACCGTGGAAACCGCCACTTAAGCTTGCTTCCTAGCCAATAGTTAAAATACTTAAGCAGTTGATCTTGGTTGGTATTAACCACTTCTTTGGTACGACTGGAATAGCAAGCTGTGGATGTGGGTTCTGGGATTTTGATTGAAAGAAATCCACTTTTGATCTCTTAATCGTGATTGGGAAATGGAGATATTAACCCTGAACAGGCCCTTGGCACCAGAAAGTAGATAAATACTTGATTTTGGAAAATAAGGAATGGGGGAATCATTCTCTATAAAGTTTAGCATCAAAAACATAATACTGACTTAATCAATCTCAGGATCCAGAATGCATCCCTCGGTGCAAACTGAATGGCAAGCATCAATCCTTGAATTGCTACGGACAATTACCGTAATTCATCAAACTATCACTAAGACAGATTAGAAAAATAGTAGGAAAAAAGTGCTTTTGAAAAACTCAAAATAAAAAAAAAACCACAAAAAACTTTCAAGGACAAGCATGGTAGGTACCAGGCTACTGGTAAACCAACCAGACCGGATCAAAGATATAAACATCCAAAAACAAAAACGAAAAAAAAGGTTTCATTTTTCACGAAGCAAATTTACTCCTGAATATTTCAAACACCCTGTTAGAGAAATCCTCTTCTTCTAAAACCACCAAAGGGTTTGTTTCTATATTCCCTACCTAAAAATAGACTATTAGATTACAGTACAGTTATTTTTTTCTCCTCTTTTCACTTAAGATCTGGGGTGGGATAGAGGCAAGTGAGAAAGAAACAGCAACTGATGTAGAAGTACATGGCTTCTGGAGCAACTATTTCCTTGCCACCTATACTAATACTGATTAACCCTTGTTTGTGCTGGATATTGTGATTTTCCCCCCATTTTTTTTAAAGGCCACAAAATTCACTGAGAAATTGTACCCCCCGCCCCCAAAAAATCACCAACCCATGAAGTGTTTAGTTTAATGGTTTACAACTAAATTGGAGATAATTAATTCATTCTCCGTATTTGTTCATTTCCTGAAGAAAACTAAAAGATTATTCTTTTTACGCCAAATACCTGACCTTCGGACATTCCGTCGCGAACTGAAGACACATCTTTTTATTCGCGCGGGGCTGGCTTAAATTGAATTTTATTAAATTTTAAATTCTTATTAACTAATTTTAAATGGGGTTTTTAGTTCATTGTATATTTTTACTTTTCAGGCCAATTTTAAAATAAGTTTTTTAATTGCATTTTAAATTGTATATTGTATTGTCTGTTTTATTTTGCCTGTACACCGCCCTGAGTCCTTCGGGAGAAGGGCGGTATAAAAATCAAATAAATAAATAAATAAAATAAATAAAAAGGAGGAAAACTCCAATACAACAGTGTTTCTCAACCTTAGCAACTTTTCAGATGCATGGATTTCAACGCCCAGAATTCCTCAGGTAGCATAGCTGGCTGGGATATTCTGGGAGTTCTAGTCTACACATCTTAATTTTCCCAAGACTGAGAAACACTGCAATAGGAGATTTCCGTGCTTTTTATTTCATTCGGGACAATTCGAGACTGCCTTTCAACTGATGCAAATGGGAGAGACCAATCCGCTATGTCCTTCTCACCTATCATAATTTAGTGCAGGTGAGACAACCCAAGGAATTGGCCACACCTTTCTATTCCAGGTATTCAAGAGGGCACTGATATTCTGTGGGATTTATGGAAGGATGGCTTCCAACCTACTAACAGTTGATGCAAAAGGATTGGTAATCCGGTAGCATAGCAATCTCAGTGTTATGTTTTCCTAGTTCGAAGTCTGTTATTTGCACCCTGAGAAAGCTAAGCCATTAATGACTATTTCAATGCCAGTATTGGGAATCTATTGTTGCAAACCGCATGCCAGAATGGGGGGAAAAATGCATTAATAGCAGCATTCTGGGTTGACAAAGCAGTCACGGTTGTCTCTGCGTGAACCCGGAATGTTAAGAAAGCCATCGCTCCACAGTGGAGGGAAAATAGCACAATTTCTAGCATTAAACACAGCTAGGGCCTGGACTTCAGTTATTATTGCTAATTTCTTCCAGAATACACAGGGATGACAATCTATTGATCTGTGCAAATGTGATATAGCAGCTATATTATTCAAAGTATATTCTGGTGCAGAAATTGCATGAGGCAGGATTTCAAGTGAATACTGTATGTGTCTTCAACGGGGTTGGACTAATGACCTCCAAGGTCCCTTCCAAGTCTATTACTGTTTACTGGGGCCAAATTAGAGACTGACACCCCGCCCCCTCGCAAACACGCATCGCCTTAATCTGGTCAGACAGTACTTTTAATACCTATGACTAGATTTAATACTGATTCGAAACTGTAACTTAAAACTGGCCTTTAAAGTCCCAGTTACACTGACATTCTGATTGATTTAACAACTGGGATTAAGGTACCACTTTATTGGGATTAAGGAAAAAGGAACTGGAGGCTGTTTTCATAGCTTAGAGAGACACACCCCTGCATAGGCCAGAGCTAGGTAATTTCTTTCCAATGCTGGGATTTAAAAAAAAAAAATATTTGCAACTGCAGGAAAATTCAAAAAGACAGACCTGTGCTTTGAAGAAAGGGAATGCCCACGCAACAGGATCAAATCCCTTTTCTAACCAATTAGCTAAACCCAAAGCAGCCTCTTGCAGGTTCTGGTTCTGTCTTATTATTAGTGACACAACAGAAGAGTTATTTTGCCTAAAACTGGGGTTGCTAAGAGGACATACTGTGCAGGACAGGATCTACCTCAAAAAAAAAACAAAAAAAAACCCCAGCCAATCTAGAAATTACACAGTCGGACAACCAATTAATACTGCTCGATTAAGAGATGAGAAGCTAGCCAAAAATACAGATTCCGGAGGCTTTTCCCATGGCAGGATCGGCACAGAATACTGAAATTCAGCTCATGAGACCAAGACTTTGGGACTTTCCCGTAGCTTGTTACCAGAGCAATCTAACCAGTTCCTCACCTGCTGCTGGTGGATGTTGACCACTAACCGTTGGCAAATCCAGGGAGCTATCAGACAGGACATGCTTAAGGTCTCCTCCCACGTCTGACAGTTTCATGTCAAACTGGACAGAGAGGGCGTCCTCCGAATCCTCCTTGCCCACGCTGCTGCCCCCAATGGATGGGAGGTCAAGAGACTTGACCGAAGCGGAGTCCTCCTTGGTGTGCTTGAAAGCGGCCAGTTTGTCGACGAGGGATTTTTCCGAGCTGGAGGAAAACTTGCTCGAGTGGAAATCGGCAAAGTCGTCTTCGCTTTTCACCGATGAAGGAGTATGGTCTTTGAGTTCCTCGAATCCCAACCCGGGGCTGTCCAGAGACAGCTGCTTGAAGATGTCGTATTTGTTGGAAGTGGCAACGGGACTCTGCCCGTTCTTCACAGCACCGGCTAAGGAGCCAGTTGGGGGGACCGAGCTGGCCTCTTGCTTGAGGGCCCCGTATTTATCATCCAGTTGCTGCTCCAGAGAATTGTTGTTGAAAGCCATGAAGTCTGCAAACTCGTCCTGAGTGGTAACCGAAGGACAACTCGACAACCCACCAAAAAGGTTGAAGTCGGCAAAGTCGCTGGCCAGGGACGAGCCGCTGCCTGGCGCGGGAAGAGTGGTGGCGGCCGATATGGTGTGTGATGGTGTAGCAAAAGTTGCCGGTTTGGGGGAACTGTACGCGGCTGGAAAGAGAGCAGGTTGGCTCTCTCCAGTCGAGGCTGAGGAGAAGAGATCCAGGTCTGCCAAATTCAGAGAGGGCTTTGCTTGTGGTTGTGGTTTGGACTGTATGGAAAGAGAAGAGAAGGAGGAAGGAAATGCTTTGTCCTTTGTTGGCGGTTCTAGTGGAGAGATGCTGTCCGCGGTTTTGAAATCGGTGAAGCCGTCGTCTGTTCCCGGGGACTTGAAATCGGCAAAGCTCTCGCCTGGAAAACAAGAGAACAGACAGCAAAGTTCGTAGGGGTTTCCTGAACATTTTAATAGCCTCAACCGAGTATCGTATCTGCTAACTCCCACCTGGTTCAAAATGGCCCTGAACTAATTTTATTTTGTCCACTTTCCGTTTTACTTCTCCTCAAGGATTCCAGGTGAATAATCTTTTAATGTTTTCCACACACAAAAAAATGCATAAGTAAAACGTAATAAGCATGAAAACGAGGTAAATTAAGGATTGGAAGGTTCTATTGATCCCAAGGGAAATGTAATAGGAAGAGAGGCAGAACTTGGGGTGGGGGGAGTTAAAAGAAAGAATTAGCCTAGAATCCCTACATAAAGGTAAAGGTAAAGGTTCCCCTTGCACATACGTGCTAGTCGTTCCCGACTCTAGGGGGTGGTGCTCATCTCCGTTTCAAAGCCAAAAAGCCAGCGCTGTCCGAAGACGTCTCCGTGGTCATGTGGCCGGCATGACTCAACGCCAAAGGCGCACGGAACGCTGTTACCTTCCCACCAAAGGTGGTCCCTATTTTTTCTACTTGCATTTTTTACGTGCTTTCGAAACTGCTAGGTTGGCAGAAGCTGGGACAAGTAATGGGAGCTCACCCCGTTACACGGCAGCACTAGGGATTCAAACCGCTGAACTGCCGACCTTTCGATCAACAAGCTCAACGACCTAGCCCCTGAGCCACCGCATCCCCCATTTGAATCCCTACATAACTAAGGTCAACTCCCCTTGAGTGCGGTTGACCCTTATCTAACCAGGTTAGCTGAGAAGATTCCTGTGTATAGGCATGAATACTAATAAAGGAATATATCTGTTGCTCAGGGTTGGCATGAGGGGTCCTTGGTGGTCTCTGAGCTTGTTTTCTTGCAGACGTTTCATTACCCAAACTATGTAACATCATCAGTGCTACCAAGGAAACAAGCAAGCTCAGAGAGCACCAAGGACCCCTCATAGACCCGAATAGCAATAAATCAGTTTAACTGGACCTTCAGGTGTGGACCTGACCATTTGTGCTTGACCAGAAAATATGTAAAGTATGTATTTATGCACCTTCTCCTCTTTTGGAAGCCAGGCGGAGCCCTTAACACTAAGTTATTGTTGTCCACTAGTGTTGTGGTCTGTCAGCAGCCTGCGGAGCTGGCAACAAGTCAGACAGCGATGAGGCTGAGGAAAAACATGGGCCAGTCCTGGAGGCTGGGGAAGGCCTGGATGAGGGCTCTGCGTCGGAGGCAGAGATGGGGCCGGGGCCAGGGCCATTGGGGAATGATGTGCAGACTCCAGAGCCTCCAGTAGTGAGGCAGAGGAACAGGAGGAGCCTGTTCCTAGTGCACGCATGAGAAGAGCTGCCAGAAGGCAAGAACAGCTAAAGCAAAGAGGACGACTCGGGAGTAGGCCCGAGAGATGATTGTCCCCTCCCATAAGGCTTAAAAGACCAGCAACGGCTCTTGGGCTCTTTGTCAGAAAACAACTTTGATAGACTTGTTTCTTGTCTTGCTGCATTTATTTCTTGTCGGCGTCTTCTGCTTCTGAACTTTTGCCAAGAAAAGCCTTTGGCATTTGCCCGATTAGACCAAGGTTGGTGATAAGACTGAAGAGTTGTGTTATGAAGAATTTGCTTTGATTTAGTTTGGACGACGCTGAGAATGAGTTAATTCTCAGTCTGTTTGTTTTTGAACTGTTTGCGTTTACTACTACCTACTTGGGCCTGGGTCACAACAGGACCACTCCCTTGGTCTCACCAGGTGGTATTGTTTAAGCAGGGGGACCGGGAGCACACTTGTAAGAATGTGTGGTATGGGCAAAAACTATGAGGGACAAGCGTTCCCACAAGAAATCGGGCCCTCTGTCACATGGAGCCTTTTATGTAATAACCAGCGCCTTCTAACAAAAGAGAATATTTGCAGCTCAGGGTTGAACTGTGGAGTCCCTGCTGCTCTCTGAGCTTAATGGTTATCTTGCAGATATTTCGTTACCCTTGCACTGATGATATCACCTAACTGGGTAATGAAAGGTCTGCAAGAAAACCACCAAGCTCGGAGAGTAGCAAGGAGTCTGCCACTAGCGCCATGAATGTACTCGGGAACCCACTGTCAATCCGCACAGTTCACAAAGTGAAAGTGTTAACCCTTAACTGGCTGTTCCACAGTTTTGGGCGATGGTGACTTTTTTTCTAGAATGCTGCAGCGTGAGTCTGTTTGGCATCTTAAGGTAAAGGTAAAGGTTCCCCTCGCACATACGTGCTAGTCGTTGTCGACTCTAGAGGGCGGTGCTCATCTCCGTTTCAAAGCCGAAGACCCAAAGCTGTCTGAAGACGTCTCCGTGGTCATGTGGCCGGCATGACTTAATGCCAAAGGCACACAGAACGCTGTTACCTTCCCACCAAAAGTGGTCCCTATTTTTCTACTTGCATTTTTTACGTGCTTTCGAACTGCTAGGTTGGCAGAAGCTGGGACAAGTCACGGGAGCTCACCCCGTTACACGGCAGCACCAGGGATTCGAACTGCTGAGCTGCCGACCTTTCGATCGACAAGCTCAACGTCTTAGCCACTGAGCCAGCGTCTCCCTGTTTGCCATCTTAGAAACCCACAAAACTACATTTTGGACTAAAGGGGTTTCCGAGGGACATGAGAATTTGGGAGGCCTTCCGAAGTCCTAGGGTGCGAATTTCTTACCATTGTTGTGAAAGAAATGAGTGTGTTGTGTTATTGGGGGTTGGAATATTTCTCATGGCACTTATTCCTTTCGGGAGTTCCAGTGAGTTCTAGTCCCACCTTAGGCATGAAACTGGATAGGTGACTTTGGGCCAATCGCCAGGAGACGATGAATTCTAGTTCTACCTTGAAGGATGAAAACCAGCTGGGTGACTTTGGGCCAATCACCAGGAGCCTGTGAGTTCTAGTCCCACCTTAAGCATGAAAGATGTCTGGATGACTTTGTGCCAATCATTCTCTCTCAGCCCAACTCACCTCACAGGGTTGTTGTGGGGAAAATAGGAGGAGGAAGGCACGTTGGATATGTTCACTGCCTTAAGTTATTTGTAAAAAATAAATAAATAAAGGTGGGATAGAAACATATAAATAAAAATAAATGGGGTCATTAAGAGTCTACATTAATTTGATGGCACATCGTTATAATTAATCCCATATGAATGGTTAGTTTAAAATGGAATATTTACTTAACTTCTTCAAATTTGGCTTAACCCATTCACCAGCAAGAAGTAGAAACAACAAAATGGCGAAGGAAATACTTTAAATTCAACACAAATTTAAGATTCGTTCTTTCTGTCTGTATCTACCCAGCTACAGCCACATCCATGGGCAAGCACACACTTCATTTTTAATAAAATATTCAAATGACCATCACCAAAGCAAAAATAATAATAATATTAAAAACACCCAGTCAAGTCAGTTTCCCAAATGCTGCAGTAGCAAATCAACAGATCGGTCTTCGAGGCAGATGTAAATTCTAACCGGTTGGGAGGTTTCAGGGACATTCTCCTGAAAAGTGGTACAAGTATCACTTTTCCCGAAACTCATTTGTGAAACTGACGGTACCCCCAAGACCAAGAAAAGGGCACAGCAAAAACTTGACTTACAGATGGGTGGCAAGCTTTTCCGTTAGATATGTAAGCTGGTGAAAGGGTTAAAAGTGATAAAAAAAAAACAGAGTTCAAAACCAACTTGCCTCTTCTGCCTGAAAATGAAATACAGGTAGTCCTCGATTTATAGTGATTTCTTTAGTGACCGTTTGAAGTTATAGCAGCACTGAAAAAAGTGATTTATGCCTGTCTTTCACACTTACGACCGTTGCAGCATCCCCCCCACCCCATGGTCGCGTGATCTAAATTCGGGTGTTTGGCAACTGGTTCATATGTTGTCTGAAATGGTGTAGGGTTTCCTGCCTGGGCAGGAGGTTGGACTAGAAGACCTCCAAGGTCCCTTCCAACTCTGTTGTTGTTGTTGTTGTTGTTGTTGCTGCTGCTGTTGTTACTAGAAGACCTCCAAGGTCCCTTCCAACTCTGTTGTTGTTGTTGTTGCTATTATTATGATTATTATGATTATGATTATTATGATTATTATGATTATTATGATTATTATTATTATATTTACGACGGTTGCAGTGTCCTGGAGTTATGTGATCCCCTTTTGCGACCTTCTGACAAGCAAAGTCAACGGGGAAGCCAGATTCACTTAACAACCGTGTTCCTAACTTTTAACAAACGCAAGGATTCACTTAACGACTGTGACACAAAAGGTCGTAAAAGGGGGCACAACTCACTTAACAAATGTCTCACTTAACAACAGAAATTTGGGGCTCGATTGTGGTTGTAAGTCGAGAACTACCTGTACTGGGCTGCCTACCAGGTTTCCACATGGCAGAAGAAACTTTTGAACTCATTCAGTTAAGCATGTAGATGTCCAACAAACCCATCACGCCTATCGTATGAACATTATTCACAGCATAAAAACAGTACTTTCAGTGACAATGAATCAATGAGGACACTGTTTCACTATTTTCAAGGATATTGTCCCTTAATCCCCACCACCTTTCTCTAATTATGTTAAAACCAAACATGGATGCTATACTTAGGGAGTGGGTGGATGGTCCTCACTTTTTAATAGTATATTTAAACCCCTCCGTGATCTACGGGGGTATGGCGGGAATAAAAGGGTTCATGCCTCTTTCAGCCCCTAGTAGAAACTTCAAAACCCATTTTAGCCCTGTGCGTGTGCGTGTAGATAAGATAAATGGGCTGCTGAATGTTAATGGGGCAAGTCCTGGGGAATGCATTCCTATGCTACAAACTCATCAGATAGAAACTCAAAGTTTCTTAGTTTCTTTCTTTCTTTCTTCCTTCCTTCCTTTCCTTTCTTTCCTTCCTTCCCTTCCTTTCTTTCTCTCTCCTTCCTTCCTTCCTTTCTTCCTTCCTTTTCTCTCTCTCTCTCTCTCTTTCTTCCCTCCTTCCCTTCCTTCCTGCCTGCCATTTTATTCTACATCCCTATATGACTCACCTCCTAGAATATTTTGTAATTATTATGCTGGAGCAGGGCTATGTTACAGCTGAACTGGCTGTGAACCCAAGATTAAAAATGCGTCTTTCCTAATCTGCAGATAGATAAAGCAAGCCGGTTGCATCAAACTAACCTCAGCCCTTGTTACTCATGGGATAACTGCCAACCCTCTTTGAAAACCACACACACACACACACACACACACACACACACACACACACACACACACACACAGAAAAGCCATGCCATGCAGAAGAAATTGATTTTGATGACAGAAATTACATCTTTCTCAGAATATGCAAGCTATTTAACCTCACAGACCTTATGCAGATTTCCTTTCTAATTATCTGCTTTAAAAGGACCTCTCATTTCTTGCAGGTACATACGTAAGAAACAATAAAGGGAGATTTGGATAATAAGATGGATGGCATAAAAAAAAGAAGGAAGGAAGGAAGGAAGGAAGGAAGGAAGGAAGGAAGGAAGGAAGGAAGAAAGAAAGAAAGAAAGAAAGAAAGAAACAAACAAACTTGTGTCTCTCTTTGATGATTCTCCACAGGGGTGAAATGTAAAATTTGTTACTACCAGTTCTGTGGGTGTGGCTTGGTGGTGGTGGGGGAATGTGACTGGGTGGGCGTGTTCAACTGTTTTTTTTTTACTTTTAAAAGCATTTTTTCTACAACCTCTTCAGTGGAAGAGGTTGTAAAAAATGCTTTTAAAAGCCTGTGATGATCAAGCAACTCAGCTGGGATCACCAGAGGAGCCTTTTAAAAGCTTTTTTTTTTTACAACCTCTTCGCCGAACAGGAAGTTTAAAAAAAGCTTTTAAAGAGTTCTGACAATCCCAGCTGAGCCGCGCAATCATCAGAGGCTTTTTTTTTTTTACTTTTAAAAGCATTTTTTCGGATGAAGAAAAAATGTTTTTAAAAGCAAAACAAAACAAAAAACAAATGTCTGATGATCGCACAGCTCAGCTGGGGCAGAGGAGGGCAGGGATTTTTGCTACTGGTTCTCTGAACCACCCGCCGCCATTGCCACCAGATCGGGCAATCCGGTCTGAACCGGGAGCATTTCACCCCTGGTTCTCCATAACTCCATAACTCCATAACATAAAACCTATTTGTTTCATCTTGCTGGACTGGCTTAATTTTTTAAACTTTTAAATTGATTTATTGGGGTTTTTAAATTTTAGTGATTTTATAGGGTGTAATTGTATTTTAGCTTGGCCAATTGAATAAGTTTTTTATGGGTAGTTCTTAATATTGTATGGGTTTGTTTTCTGTATTTTAACTGGCTGTTCACCGCCCTGAGTCCTTTGGGAGAAGGGCGGTCTATAAATTAAAATATTATTATTATTATTATTATAACTTAGCAATAGCATTAGACTTATATACTGATCCATAGTGCTTTGTAGCTCCCGGGCTGCAGCCCATTTGGAACCAGGCCACACAAGCGGCAGGCGAGCACGTGGGAAGCTCCATTTGCACGAGCAGCGGGTGCTCACACTCACGTGGGAAGCTCCATTTGTGGAAGTGGCACGCGCCACTTCCGTAAAATGGAAGGATGAGCACCTGCTGCTTGTGCAGAAACATCCCCTCTCTCCTCCCCACCAAAGGTTGGAGACCCCAATTTATAGCCGTCTCTGAGCAGTTTACAATGTCAGCCATTTGCCCCCAACAACCTGGGTCTACATTTTACCAACCTCGGAAGGATGGAAGACTGAGTCAATCTTGAGCCTCATCAGAATCGAACTCCTGGCTGTGGGCAGAGTTTTGCCTCCCATACTGCATTCTAACCGGCTCTTGCATTTAAAGAGAGGCAGCTGCTTATACAGGCAGTCCTCGAGTTACAAAAGTTGGTTTAGCGACCGTTCAAAGTTACAACGGCATTGAAAAATGTGACCCATGACCGTTTTTCATATTTAACGACCTTTGTAGCATCCCCATGATCATGGGATCAAAATTTTCGATGCTTGGCAAACTGGTTCTTATTTATGACGGTTGCAGTGTCCCAGGGTCATGTGATCCTCTTTTGTGACCTTCTGACATGCAAAGTCAATGGGGAAGCCAGATTCACTTAACAAGTGGGTTACTAACTTATCGGTTGCCGTGATTCACTTAACATTGGTGGCACGAAAAGTCGTAAAATGGGGCAAAATTCACTGAGCAAATGTCTCACTTAACAACAGGAATTTTGGGCTCAGTTGTGGTCATAAATCAAGGACTACCTATACTTATGGAAACTATTTAAGCCAGATGGATTAGCATTCTGCAGTGTTTGGGGCACATTCCAAAGAACTGACACTGACCTAAAACACCTTCCCATATGTTCTGCCCTGCAGAAAAATAGCTTTTTCCTCTCAGTGACTTAGCTTAATACCATCATCAGCTGCACAAGTATTATTATAATTATAGTAACAGAGTTAGAAGGGACCTTGGAGGTCTTCTAGTCCAACCCCCTGCCAAGGCAGGAAACCCTACTACCACTTCAGACAAATGGTTATCCAATATCTTCTTAAAAACTTCCAGTGTTGGAGCATTCACAACCTCTGGAGGCAAGTTGTTCTACTGATTAATTGTTCTCACTGTCAAGAAATTTCTCCTTAGTTCTAAGTTGCATCTCTCCTTGATTAGTTTCCACCCATTGCTTCTTGTTCTACCCTCAGGTGCTTTGGAGAATAGCTTGACTCCCTCTTCTTTGTGGCAACCCCTGAGATATTGGAAGACTGCTATCATGTCTCCTCTAGTCCTTCTTTTTTATTCTGTTTATTCTGACTTTGGGAGGATCCTCAGGGTCTCCTAATGTGATGAACATTTCCTCCCCTTTTAATTGGGAGTAAGGGGTTTTGAAATTTGGGACCTTCAGGATACAATTCTTCTATGTTACCGACTCCGGAAACTGCTTCACCCATCAAAACAATACTTGGTATTTTTCTCTTGTTCTATTTCATTATTTTTCATTTGTATTGTAACCTTGTCCTTTTGGTACAAATCACGAAGGACAATACATGAAGGGACCTAAATCAAGAAATAAATTAAACGTTCCCTAATACAGGGGTCTCCAACCTTGGCAACTTTAAGACTTGTGGACTTCAACTCCCAGAGTTCCTCAGCCAGCAAATTCTGGGAGTTGAAGTCCACAAGTCTTAAAATTGCCTAGGTTGGAGACCCCTGCCCTAATAGATACAGTCTTTTTCAAATCCAGGTAATAGGAACTGAAAGAACTAAACTGGGAATTTCGGTGTACAAATAATTTAAAAAATGTACCATGGCTCAATTTTTATAGACTGCAGCTCTATCTCATCCAATCTCCTGGAAGACTGGGGCAATGTATGTGATCTTAATGTCCCATTACATTATTATTTCGTCACAACTTAGCAACGTCGGTTGAGAAATAATCCCCAGTCTCAGATAATCCAATGAGATTCCAAGTCAGGTGCAGCCTAGATTTGATCCTTAATATTTTCTAGCTTTAATCTGACAAATCACTGTACTAAAAAGGCCTTCAATAGCTTTCCAGGTCCTTCCCAGTGCCAGTACCTCAACCATTTTTAACTGGAGATGCTGGACCTCAATTCACATTGTCTACTACAGGGGTCCCCAAACCCTGGTCCATGGACCAGCTCCGAGCCATGGCATGCCAGAAACCAGGATGCTCAAACAAGCATAGCCCCATCTGTGGGATGCAGGCATCATGCAAAATCACGTTCCCTCTGGACCACGGAAAAACCTTTCTTCATGGAACCAGTCCCTAGTGTCCAGAAAGTTAGGGACTGCTGGCCATTAAGTTAATTACATGTAGTCCTGAATCCACACAGAGGCAGGTTTTTCCAGTAGATCTTATTTTGGAGCATCCCTTCCTACTTGTTGTGGTCCGCCAGCAGCCTGCGGAGCTGGCAGCGGAGTCGGACAGTGATGAGGCTGAGGAAGAACATGGGCCAGTCCTGGAGTCAGGGAAAGGTCCGGATGAGGGCTCTGCGTCAGAGGCAGAGATGGGGCCAGGGCCATCGGGGAGTGATGCGCGGACTCCGGAGCCTCCAGAGGCTGACAGTAGTGAGGCAGAGGAACAGGAGGAGCCTGTTCCTAATGCATGCATGAGAAGAGCTGCCAGAAGGCAAGAGCAGCTCAAGCAAAGAGGACGACTTGGGAGTAGGGCCAAGAGATGATTGGCCCCTCTCATAAGGCTTAAAAGACCAGCAACGGCGTTTGGGCTTTTTGTCGGAAAACAACGTTGATAGCCTTGTCTTGCTGCATTTATTTCTTGTTGGCATTTTCTGCTTTTGAACTTTTGCCAAGAAAAGCCTTTGGCATTTGCCCGATTAGACCAAGGTTGGTGATAAGACTGAAGAGTTGTGTTATGAAGAATTTGCTTTGATTGAGTTTGGACGACACTGAGAATGAGTTAATTCTCAGCTGTTCTAATAAAGTCTGTTTGTTTTTGAACAGCTTGCTACTTACTAATACTAATACTACCTACTTGGGCATGGGTCACAACACCACTAGAGACTTGTGGCTGGGGAATTCTGGGAGTTGAAGTCCACAGGTTTTAAAAGTTGCTTGAAGTCAAGGAACTTCCCGAGACCTCCTCCCCCTGGGCTGTGGCCCACTACCAGACTTCAGCCCATTCGGAACTGGGCCATGCAAGCTGGGGGGGGGGCAAGTACACATGTGCATGCAGCTCCACTCGTGTGAATGGCAACTGCTCGTTCTCAAAGCTCTATTTGTGTAAGGGGTGAGTGCGCCTGCCCTCCACTCAAACAATTGGAGCTGTGCATGCATTCACCTGCCATTCACACAACATCATTCTCTCTACCCTCCCCTCCGCTGGGCCATTAAGCCAGAAAGGTTGGGGACCACTGCTCCAGAAAAGAAACAACTAATTTTTATTTATTTTAGAAAATTTATATTGCCGCTTGCTTGCACATGGCGACTCAAGGCGGCTTACATGAATATATAATATACTTTAAATACTTTAAATAACTAAATGAAGTTGCTTTCAGAAACGCCTGCTTTTGTTGAAGGTATAGAGGTAGCTCTTGACTTACAGCCATTTGCTTAGCAACCATGAAAAATTATAATGGCAATAAAACAAGTGACTTATGACTGGACCTTGCACTTAACTGTGGTTAGAAAGCAGTACTGCAGGCTAATTCTGCCCACTGCTAGGAGTTCGAACCTGACCAGCTCAAGGTTGACTCAGCTTTCCATCCTTCTGAGGTTGGTAAATGAGGATCCAGATTGTTGGGGGCAATAACCTGATTCTGTAAACTACTGTTGTGTCTTGCAGCCAGGGCCTTCTTACCTGCTCCCGAACACTGAGGAATGTATGCCTCCCGGCCCAAGTCCTGGCTCCATGCCCACACAAACTGCAGAAGAAGGAGCATCTCCCTGCCCCAGCCCTGACTCCATGCCCAGGCAAACGGAGCAGCTAGACCCCTCCCCCTCCTCCACAGCAGGTGAGCCTGAGGAGGGTTTATTCCCAACAGCTGATTGGAGTAATCCTCGCATCAGAAGATTGGATAGGCGGAGGCAACAGAGGGAAGGGAGGGGCAGGCCTTAATGAGTGCTGAGTCATGGAGCCACACCCCATGGCCTATATAAAGGATCTACTTTCTGGCAGTCTCTGAGTCAGGCAAAAGTCAAACTTATCTTGCTGAAGTCACTTACTGGTCTCCTGCCTGCTCTGAGGACTTTGCTAGGACTTTGGGCAGAGCTGCAGAGGCAAGCCTGATTCGGATTTCCCTGACCCAGCTGTCAGCGGAGGAGTGGGACACGACAACTACTTAGAGAGGGCTATAAAGCACTATGAAGCGGTATGCAAGTCTAAGTGCTATTGCTAAGTGTTATTAACCTGTCGTAGCATCCCTACTGTCACACGATCAAAATCTGAGTGATTGGCAACTGTCATGTATTTACAATGGTGGCAGCATCCCGGAGTCATGTGATCGCCATTTGCACCTTCCCAGCTGGCTTCCAACAAGTAAAGTCAAAGAGGAAAGCCGGATTTGCTTAACGGTCGCTTGATTTGCTTAACAGCTGCAGTGATTCACTTAACAACCATGTCATAAATTTGGCCACAATTCACTTCACCACCACCTTGCTTAGCAATGGAAATTCTGGTCCCACTTGTGGTCGTAAGGCGAGGACTACCTTTACCTCCAATGAAACCTTTTATATTCTAGGACAGTGACGGCTAACTTTTTCCGGACCGAGTGCCCAAAGCATGCCCCCGCGCCTGAACCCCCAAAATGAAATGTGCATGCGGCCCCTGTGCATGCGCCCCACCCCCTGTACACGCCCTCCGCCCTGCGCATGTGCGGCAGAGACCCAAAGAGCAGCTGGCCAGCGGGAGGCACGCGTGCATGCGCAGCGGAGCTGAACTGGGGCGATGGCTCATGTGCCATCAGAGAGGGTGCTGCGTGCCACCTCTGGCGCGCATGTCACAGATTCTTCATCACGGTTCTAAGATCTCCACCAGACCCAAATTTCGGGGTGAGTTACCATCTGTACGCTGATGATACTCAGCTGTACTTTTCCAACCCGGACCACCCCAACGAAGCTGTCGAAGTGCTGTCCCGGTGCCTGGAAGCCGTACGGGTCTGGATGGGGAGAAACAGACTCAATCCCTCCAAGACGGAGTGGCTGTGGATGCCGGCACCTCGGTACAGTCAGCTGCAACCACGGCTGACTGTTGGGGGCGAGTTATTGGCCCCAAGGGAGGGGGTACGCAACTTGGGTGTCTTCCTGGATGGACGGCTGTCTTAACACCTGGCGGCCGTCTCCAGGAGGGCTTTTTACCAGGTAAGCTTGATTCGCCAGTTGCGTCCCTTCCTTGACCGGGATGCCTTATGCACGGTCACTCATGCTCTGGTCACTTCTCGTTTGGATTATTGCAATGCTCTCTACATGGGGCTGCCCTTGAGGTGCACCCGGAGGCTGCAGCTAGTCCAGAATGCAGCTGCGCGAGTAGTAACGGGAGCCACTCGTTGCTCCCACGTAACACCACTGCTACGCAGTCTGCACTGGCTTCCTGTAGTCTTTCGGGTGTGCTTCAAGATTTTGGTTATCACCTTTAAAGCGCTCCATGGCTTAGGACCCGGGTACTTACGGGACCGCCTGCTGTTACCTTATGCCTCCCACCGACCCGTACGCTCACACAGAGAGGGTCTTCTCAGGGTGCCGTCCGCCAAACAATGTCGGCTGGCGGCCCCCAGGGGCAGGGCCTTCTCTGTTGGAGCTCCTACACTCTGGAACGAACTTCCCCCTGGCCTACGCCAAGTGCCTGATCTTCGGACCTTTCGCCGTGAGCTAAAAACACACTTATTTATTCAAGCGGGACTGGCTTAATAGTTTTTTAAATTTTAATTGGGGTTTTATTATTATTTTAGGGTTTTTTTTAATTTTAAATTTTTATATGTCGGCCATTTTGTAATATGCTTTGTTTTAATTTTTTTGTTTTAATTGTATATACTTTGAGTTTTTATCTTTTGGCTGTACACCGCCCTGAGTCCTTCGGGAGAAGGGCGGTATAAAAATCTAAACAAACAAACAAACAAATAAATAAATAACCAGTGACAGAGACCACTAGAAAGCCCAAGGAAGGCTGATCTTGGAAGGTTCTGCATGGGATAAAACTTACCTATAGATTTACTCTCCGATGGGTGCTCCAGTTCTCGAAAAGCACTGTATCTATCTCCATAATCTACGGTACATATTTAAAAATAAGAGAATGTAGTTAAAATTCTGATAAGAGATTCAGAAAGCTCCTGTTTTGTAGTAGCACATGGCTGGTATTTTATTTATTATTTATTCAATTGTTAACGTCACCCGTCTCTCCGACAAGGTGACTCTGGGCACTTTACAAGTTATAATGTAATACTGAAAGGCTTTCAGGTTTTTGCGAGAGCCAGTTCTGACAAAAGCGCCCTGCCTCAATCCAAATTAGTCAAGTTATCAAAATGGGTAGTAAATTGTCCTGCCCAAAACAGAAGGGCTCCGAGCCTATCTCCCAGGTAGGGTGGAATGCAAGTGTAGGGCTCTGATGCTCACAATGAATCCTGGAGTGGGGTTTGCTTCCGCAAAGAGGAAGAGGAAGAGGAGGAGGAGTTGTTGATGTTCTCTGAGCTTGGTTGTTTGCTTTGCAGACGTTTCATCAGCACTGATGATGTTACGGAGTTGGGTAATGAAACGTCTGCAAGAAAACAACCAAGCACAGAAAGCACCAAAGATCCCAACACAAAAGACTAATGGGCACACAACTAGGACATCCACACAGGATACTACGAAACAGCTGATTCATCTGCAAACACCCACTCCAGCTACCAATCAAGATGTGACCACACAGCCAACCAACCCGCTTACAGCAACACTCCCCACCTCCCCACCAGTATTTATAGAGAGACAGCAGCTCCAACCACGCTTTGCTCACACAAGCACGAAGCCGAAAGCAACAGCCTGAAGATGACGAGTGAGACCTTGTTGAAACGTCGCCAAAAACAGTCTAAGCCAGGGGTGTCAAAAACTCGATTTCATTGAGGGCCGCATCAAGATTGTGTTTGACCTGAGGGACTGGGTGGCAATGGGCATGCCCGGGATGGGTGTGGCCAGGGTGGGCATGTCCAGCTCGACGTCACTTATCGAGGCTCCGTTTTCAGCCGCGATGGCCTCCTGCAGCCCTCTGCCAGTGAAAATGGAGCCGGGCAGGCTGCGCACAACCTTCCTGAGCTCCATTTTTGCTGGCAGAGGGCTGCAGGTGGCCTGTCTGAAAATGGAGTGAAATTGATGTGTTTTGGTGGCTTTCCTTTTTCGCTTTTTGATTGTTGCTTTTGAACGTAAGAAAAGTGGAAGGGAAAAATATCACATTTACAAAGGTAGCTTTTTTGGAAAAAATGCCCAAGTACCTTCAGCAGGCTTGTCAGATGCAATCCCCTTAAAAACAGCATACTTATCCACAGCAGGTGTCACTTTGGGGCCCGAAAAAGGTATCAGCATTGAAGGAACACTAAAGAAAGGAAAGAAGAGAAGTCGAACACATAATTGGAAAAAGAGGGATATTAGATCCAGGTAGTCCTTGATTTATAACCGTTCATTTAGGAACTATCTGAAGTTATAACAACACTGAAAAAAGGATATATGATTATTTTTCACATATTTACGACCACTGCAGCATCCCCATGGTCATGTGATCAAATTTTGGCAACTGGTTCATATTTATGACAGCTGCAGTGTCCCGCAGTCATGTGATCCCCTTTTGCAACCTTCTCACAAGCAAAATCAATGGGGAAACCGGATTCACTTAACATCTATGTAACCAACTTAACAACTGCAGTGGATTCAAATAACAACGGTGGCAAGAAAAGTCGTAAAATGGGGCAAAGCTCACTTAACAACTGTCTCGCTTAGTAACAGAATTTTTGGGCTCAATTGTGGTCGTAAGTCAAGGGCAATCTGTATTGGGATAGATATGGGATAATAATAATCTAGAAAAAAATTATGAACAAGATCAGCTCTGGTCATGGAACAATTTTACTCAGAATAAAATATGGGATTTGGAGACATATATCAGAATGAAGGAAGCCACAAAGAACAAATATGTCCAATGTCTGCCAATCTTTATGTTAAACATTCTCTGAAAATATTTTTGGAACAATTACTTAGAATATGGAAAATCAGTTTGCCACCTACAAACATTCTGTCACAAAATTAAAGCCCTTTTCTTAAGGGGCCTTATTTTAACCTTTAAAGAGGGGCCTGCATCTCAATGCACACGAAAAGAAGGTACAGAATTAGTGAATAACAGAATAACAAAGTTGGAAGGGATCTTGGAGGTCTTCTAGTCCAACCCCCTGCTAAAAGCAGGAAACTCTACTTATACCATTCCAGACAAGTGGCTGTCGAATCTCTTCTTAAAAACCTCCAGTGTTGGATTAATTCTGGAATACGGGTAGCCCTCAACTTACGATCACAATTGAGACACAAATTTCTGTTGTTACGCGAGATATTTCTTAAGTGAGTTTTGTCACAGTTGTGAAGTGAATCTCCAGTTGTTAAATTAGTAACAAAACCATTAAGTGAAATCTGGCTTTCCCATGGAATTTGCTTGTCAGAAGGTTGCAAAAGGTGACCACGTCACCCCGGGATATGGCAACTGTCATAAGTGAGTCAGTTGCCAACTGTTTGAATTCAAGACAAGTGACCATGGGGATGCTGCAATGGTCATAAACGTGAAAAATGATTGTTAGACCCCTTTTTCAGGGCTGTTTTCACATCGAACAGTCACTAAATGAACTGCTGTAAGTCGAGGACTACCTGTACTAGATTTGGCAGCAAATCCAATATGAAAAGAAATCCAGTTGCCATGACTCCACATTTATGGAAATGTGACTCAGTTTTGTGCAGTCTCTAAACTGGTTATTTGATCATGGATCAAACTGTTCATCATTGATCAAGCTCCGTGGAGTGCTCCCAAAGAAAAGCTTTTTTTTTTTTTTAAGCAATTAATCTTGCTAAACAATTACATTAATCCTGAGAAAAAGATTGATTAGAACCACCTTTTCTCCCAATTCTGACATTTGATTTAGGCTTCTATTCAGATCAGGGGCGTCAAACTCGATTTCATTGAGGGTTGTGTTTTACCTTGGAGGGAGGCGGGATGGGTGTGGCCAGGGTGGGCATGGCCACCTTGATGTCCCTCGTTTCGGGGGCGCCTGTGGCGGCCCAAGCTCTCTGCCAGAGGAAATGGAGCTGGGGAAGGCCGTGCATGGCCTTCCCGAGCTCCGTTTTCATTGGCCGAGGACTGGAGGCTGTCACAGCCGAAAAGGGAAGTTGGTAGGGCCACGCAAGGCTCTCCCGAGCTCAGTGGTGGGATTCAAATAATTTAACAACCGGTTCTCTGCCCTAATGACTAGCTGGGTAGGTGGGGCTCGGTGGTCATGTGACCGTGTGGGTGTAGCCAACTTAACATCACTCACGTCAATGGGCGCTTCCGCCTTAGCTGTTACAATGTAATAAGGGTTAACCAAAGAGGCAGTTTCTGTAAGCAGGGCAATAAAGATTAGGCTAGAAATACCACCAGAATGTTTCCTTCCTGCCTTCCTTACAGGATTAGCCCTGTAAAGTGGAAAAAAACAAAATAAGATTTCTTCCAACAATCGGTTCTCCAGACTGCTTAGAAAGTTAACAACCGGTTCTCCCGAATAGGTGCGAGCTGGCTGAATCCCACCACTGCCCGAGCTCCATTTTTGCTGGCAGAGTCACCATGGGGCGGTCCTTCACTGTTTCCAGGACGACCCCGCAGGCCAGAACTAAGCACCCTGCAGGGCGGATCCAGCCCACGGGCCTCGAGTTTGACACCCCGATTCAGATCAATACAGCGATTAGCTATAATGACGATGATAATGGTAACAATGGTATTATTGAGACTTTTCAAATCATCAGAATCCCCATTCTAGTAAACGCAGAGATGAGATTTGCTTTAAACCTTAGATAAAGCAGGAGAACATTTTTCATTTTTTCCCTTGTTTTTATTTTCTCGGGCCTTTTAAATCCTTTTAGTGCCTCCAGGGTAGCACTATTATTTTTAATGCTCTTTTAGGCGCTTTTCTTATTCTGCTGCGTTGCTGAATTATAATAATAATAATAATAATAATAATAATAATAATAATAATAATAATAATAATAATAATAATAATAATAATAATATAATGATGATGATGATGATGATGATGATGATGATGATGATGATGATGTTTTAATTTGTATACTGCCCTTCTCCCGAAGGACTCAAATTATTTATCTGTGTATCGTTTTACTCAGTTTTGTGAGTTCCCTTGAGAATGACAAGTGAGGGAAGGCAGGATAGGAAAGAGATGAAAGGAAGTAAGTACAGGTAGTCCTTGACTTACAACCGTTTGTTTAGTGACCGTTCGAAGTTACAATGGCACTGAAATCTCATGATTAAGGCTGGTCCTCATACTTATGACTGGTGCAGAATTCTCAAGGTCGCCTGAGTCTGTCTGTCTGTCTGTCTTTCTTTCTTTTTTATTGGACAAGTGGGATTGGACACACAAGGAATTTGTCTCCAGTGCATAAACTCTCATACAAGCCACAAGTGATAAATCACATAATCTCAAAACACCATCATCATAAATCATAAGATACAGTTGCTTAGCAAACAACATTTATGATGATTGCCATGTCCTGGGTTCAGGTGATCGCTATTTGCGACTGGCTTCCACTAAGCAAAGTCAAGGAGAGGGGAGGGAAAGCCCAATATGCCTGAGATTCTCAGTCATCCAAGTCATGGTTGTCTCCAAAGGTGCCTTTTTTCAAGAGGCCACTGGACTTATTTGTTTTTCTTTGAAGACGTTTCGCTTCTCATCCCAAGAAGCTTCTTCAGCTCTGACTGGATGGTGAGGAAATGGAAGGATTTATATTCCTCGCAGATATCTGGTCATTTGCATTCTTTTTAGAGAGTTGCTGAGGCCATCTGGAGCAGTAGTGAAATCTAAATTTCTTTCCTACCGGTTCTGTGGGTGTGGCTTGGTGGGGGGGGTGTCATGTGACTGGGTGGGCGTGGCTATGTGACTGGGAGCTCAAAAGACAGAAACTCACTAACAATGTCCTGCTGGAGCAGGGTTGGACTAGATGGCCTCCAGGTCCCTTCCAGCCCTGGATTATTCTCTGAAGCTGTGTCTAGTGCCAGGTTTGTAGTTCTTCCTTTCTCTCCTTTTCCCTCCCTCCCTCCCTCCCTCCCTCCCTCTTTCTTTCTTTCTTTCTTTCTTTCTTTCTTTCTTTCTTTCTTTCTTTCTTTCTTTCTTTCTTTCTTTCTTTCTTTCTTTCTTTCTTTCTTTCTTTCTTTCTTTCTTTCTTTCTTTCCTTCCTTCCTTCCTTCCTTCCTTCCTTCCTTCCTTCCTTCCTTCCTTCCTTCCTTCCTTTCGCTCTCTCTCAAACAAACCCCCCACCCCCGATTTTTTGCCTATGCCTCCCATTTTTTGCCTAGCAGGCTTCAGCTTTTTTACCTTTTAAAAAATGTTTTTAAAAGAAGGAAAAAAAAGGCTCTGACAATCGCGTGGCTCAGCTGGGCATGGGATGGGGGGGGCAGGGATTTTTGCTACCGGTTCTCCAAACCACCCGCCGCCATCACTACCAGATCAGTCGATCCGGTCCGAACCGGGAGCATTTCACCCCTGATCTGGAGGTTTATCTGTGCCCTGAGGCACAGTTCCAAGAAGGCTCCACACCCTTTTGCACTATTCAGGTGACCCTGAGGACCCCAGGTGGCCTCAATGACTCTTTATAAAAGAACCTCACGTAAACATACTTGGGATAAATCTGATTTACTATCATGATTTCTGTGGCATACAGGCAATCCTTGACTTACAGCAGTTTGTTTAGTGACCGCTTGAATTACAATGGAACTGAAAAATGTGACTTATGACCATTTTCCACGCCTATGATCGTTGCAGCATCCCTGTGGTTATGTGATTAAAATTCAGGTGCTTGACAGCTGACTCATATTTCTGAAGGTTGCAATGTCCCAGTGTCGTATGATCAAGTTTTGAGACCTTTTGACAAGCAAAGACAACGGGGAAGTTATATTCACTTAACAACCGTGTGACTAAGTTAGCAATAGCACAACCCTCTCTAAGCAGTTTTACAGAGTCAACCTCTTGCCCCCAACAATCTGGATCTTCATTTTACTGACCTCGGAAGGATGGAAGGCTGAGTCAACTTTGAGCCGGTCAGGAATCAAACTGCTGGCAGTCGGCAGAAAACGCACCTATTTATTCAAGCGGGACTGGCCTAAAATTTTATTGGGGTTATTTATATTTTAATGTTTTAAATTGTTTTAAATTTGGCCACCTTATAATATGTTTTGTTTTAATTTCTTTTAATGTTTATACTGTGATTTTTACTTGGCTGTACACCGCCCTGAGTCCTTCGGGAGAAGGGCTGTATAAAAATTGAATAAAATAAAATAAATAAAAATAAATAAATAAATACTGCATTCAAACCACTGCGCCACCTAACCATTGCACCACCATGGCTCTTCAACTGCAGTGATTCACTTAACAACCACAGCAATAAAGATTGTAAAATGGGACAGAACTCCCTTAGCATCTGTCTTACTTAGCAACAGAAATTTTGGGCTCAATTGTGGTTGTAAATTGAGGATTACCTGAACTAGCCCACTCTCCAAAACTGATTGCTATCATCCTTATCACCATATTGAGCCACGGTGGCGCAGTGGTCAGAGTACTGCAGAGTACTCTGCTGCCTGCCGGCTGCCTGCAATTTGGCAGTTCAAATCTTACCAGGCTCAAGATTGACTCAGCCTTCCATCCTTCCGGGGTCAGTAAAATGAGCACCCAAATTGTTTGGGGCAATATGCTGACTCTGTGAACCACTTAAGAGAGGTCTGTAAAGCACTGTAAAGTGGTATATAGGTCTACGTGCTATTAGCTGAGAATAACGCACATGGCACAAGAGCAACTGAAAATGGTAACCCGGTTCAGGATCTCTCAATCTCAGCGACTTTAAGATGCATGCCATGCTGGCTGGGGGATTCTGGGAATTCAAGTCCACACATCCCAAATTTGTCGAGGTTGAGAAATACTGACCTGGTCTATATCTTCTCAACTTGATTAAAAAGTGTTATGCAAAAACCGATGGCTACACACAAGAGTGTCAAATTCGCTACCTGCTCCGCTGCTGTGCTGCTGACGTTTTCTTTGATCCAGACACTTCCCCTTGAAAATCTGTAAAAGTATCGTCAAGTCCCCCCGACTTGGACGCATCTTGGAAATCCTGGAAGTCGTCATCATCTGTTTTTGCAACCTAGAGATTTGGAGGAGACATAAGAGCTTTTTCCAGGAGAATAGAATAGGAATAGGAATAGGAAGGAATAGAATAGAATAGAATAGAATAGAATAGAATAGAATAGAATAGAATAGAATAGAATAGAATAGAATAGAATAGAATAGA
The DNA here is from genome assembly GCF_028640845.1 of Ahaetulla prasina. NCBI lineage: Eukaryota > Metazoa > Chordata > Lepidosauria > Squamata > Colubridae > Ahaetulla > Ahaetulla prasina. The sequence goes on from NC_080539.1 coordinate 11,344,455, forward strand.
ATAGAATAGAATAGAATAGAATAGAATAGAATAGAATGACCTTGGAGGCCTTCTAGTCCCCAGGCAGGAAACCCTATACCCGTGATGGCGAACCTATGGAACCTATGGAATTGAATGACTACGGACCAGTTGCTCTAGCATCTGTAGTCATGAAAACCTTTGAAAGGCTAGTGCTGTCCCACTTGAAAACCATCACGGATCTGCTGTTAGACCTCTTGCAATTTGCATACCAAGCAAATAGATCAACTGATGATGCTGTGAATATGGTTCCGCACTACATCCTACAACATCTTGACTCTCCAAAGACCTACGCAAGGGTCTTTTTTGTAGACTTTAGTTCAGCATTCAACACCATCATTCCAGACACTCTTCTAATTAAGCTAAACCAGCTAGCGGTACCTGAACACACTTGTAAATGGATCATAAGCTTTCTAACAAACAGGAAGCAGCAAGTGAAACTAAGCAGAATCACATCAGATACCTGTACAATTAACACTGGCACCCCCAAGGCTGTGTGCTCTCCCCACTTCTCTCCTCTCTATATACCAATGACTGCATCTCTAACGATCCATCTGGTAATCTACTGAAGTTCACAGATGACACAACAGTGATCTGTCTCATTCGAGACAATGATGAATCTGCATACAGATGGGAGGTTGAAAAACTAGCCTTGTGATGCGACTGGAACAATCTGGAACTGAACACACTCAAAACTGTAGAAATGGTGGTACACTTTAGGAGAAACCCTTCCATACTTCCACCTCTTACAATATTAGGCAACACAATATCAACAGTAGAGACCTTCAAATTTCTAGATTTTACCATATCGCAAGATCTAAAATGGACACCTAACATCAAAAACGTCATCAAAAAAGCTCAACAGAAAATGTTCTTTCTGCGCCAACTCAGTAAGCTCAAACTGCCCAAGGAGCTGCTGATTTAGTTGTACAGAGGAATTACTGAGTCTGTCATCTGCACCTCTGTAACTGTCTGGTTTGGTTCTGCAATCCAACAAGACAGACACAAGATAATTAGAACTGCACAAAAAACAATGGCTACCAACCTGCCTTCCATTGAGGACCTGTATACTGCACGAGTCAAAAAGAAGGCTGTGAAAATATCTACAGACCCCTCGCATCCTGGACATAAACGGAGAGGGTCCACAATCTGGGCATCCTTCTGGATGCACGGCTGTCGTTAGAAGAGCATATGACGGCCGTTGCCCGAGGAGCTTTTTATCAAGTTCGCTGATACGCCAGTTGCGTCCCTTCTTAGACCGGGATTCCCTATGCACAGTCACTCATGCCCTCGTCACTTCCCGCCTGGACTACTGCAGCGCTCTCTACATGGGGCTTCCCTTGAAGAGCACCAGGAGGCTCCAACTGGTTCAGAATGCGGCCGCGCGGGTGATAGAGGAAGCAACTCGAGGCTCCCATATAACACCTCTCCTGCGCAGGCTGCACTGGCTTCCGGTGGTCTTCCGGGTGCAATTCAAGGTGTTGGTTACCACCTTTAAAGCGCTCCGTGGCATAGGACCAGGTTATTTACGGGACTGCCTGCTGCTACCGGTGGCCTCCCATCGACCAGTGCGCTCCCATAGGGAGGGTCTCCTCAGGGTGCTATCGGCCAGACAATGTCGGCTGGCGACCCCCAGGGGGAAAGCCTTCTCTGTGGGGGCTCCAGCCCTCTGGAATGAGCTACCTCCAGGGATTCGTCAACTCCCTGACCTCCGAACCTTTCGATGCGAGCTGAAGACGTTTTTGTTCCATCGTGCAGGACTGGCCTAATAGTTTTTAAATGGGGCTTTTATTGGATTTTATAGTTCTTAGCCAATTTTGAATTAGTCTTTTAAATTTGTTTTTAATTTTTGTATCTGTTGTTTTATTCTGGCTGTAAACCGCCCTGAGTCCTTTGGGAGAAGGGCGGTATAGAAATTAAAATAATAAATAAATAAATAAATAAATAAGTAAATAAACTGTTTCAACTCAAAACTACGCTATAGAGCACTGCACACCAGAACAACTAGACACAAACGCCATCACTCTGCTAAACAAATAATTCCCTCAACACTGTCAAACTATTTACTAAATCTGCACTACTATTAATCTTCTCATCGTTCCCATCACCAATATCTTTCCACTTATGACTGTATGACTGTAATTTTGTTGCTGATATCCTTATGATTTATATTGTTTCCTAATATGATTTGATTGCTTATTTGTAGCCTATGACTATCATTAAGTGTTGTACCTTATGATTCTTGATGAACGTATCTTTTCTTTTATGTACGCTGAGAGCATATGCACCAAGACAAATTCCTTGTGTGTCCAATCACACCTGGCCAATAAAAAATTCTATTCTATTCTATTAGTTTCCACCCATTGCTTCTTGTCCTGCCTTCAGGTGCTTTCGACTACCCCTGGTCTAGATAATACGTTCAGACAGATGCTTGAATTCCACGGCTGAAAGTCAAAAGCTTAAAGAATAAGTTGCCTTAAACCAATTTTATGATGGGGAATTGTATTAAAAAAATGTTGGATAGCCATTTGTCTGAAATGGTGTAGGGTTTCCTGCCTCGGTAGGGGGTTGGACTAGAAGACCTCCAAGGTCCCTTCCAACTCTGTTATGTTATGTTATGTTATGTTATGTTATTTATTTATTTATTTATTCGATTTTTATACCGCCCTTCTCCCGAAGGACTCAGGGCGGTGTACAGCCAAATAAAAAGTGCAATATATAAATTAAAACAAGACTAAAACAAACATATTACAAAATGGCCAAAAATGTAAAAAATTTAAAACATTTAAAATAGTTTAAAAAACCCTAAAAATATAAATAACCCCAGATTAAAATTTAATTAGGCCAGTCCCGCTTGAATAAATAGATGTGTTTTCAGCTCACGGCGAAAAGTCCGAAGATCAGGCACTTGACGTAAACCAGGGGGAAGTTCGTTCCAAAGCGTAGGAGCTCCCAGAGAAGGCCCTTCCCCTGGGGGCCGCCGCCAGCCGACATTGTTTGGCGGACGGCACCCTGAGAAGTCCCTCTCTGTGTGAGCGTACGGGTCGGTGGGAGGCATAGGGTAACAGCAGGCGGTCCCGTAAGTACCCGGGTCCTAAGCCATGGAGCGCTTTGAAGGTGGTAACCAAAATCTTAAAGCGCACCCGAAAGACCACAGGAAGCCAGTGCAAACTGCGCAGGATTGGTGTTACATGGGAGCAATGGGTTATGTTATGTTATGTTATGTTATGTTATGTTATGTTATGTTATGTTATGTTATGTTATGTTATGTTATGTATCAGCACTAACCTGGTTTGCAGGGAAAGGTTGGATGAAACTGGTGGAAGCCTGTGTGGTGGCTCCACCCACTGGCACCGCCATGCTGATCCCCACCACTGTTGGTCCTATACTAAGAGGCATGGAAACCGGTGGCCCAGGAGGCATCAAAGGCTGTTGGCTCACTGTGACAGGGATGGCCATCTGAAGCCCACTTAAGGTAGGGATGGGAGCAGAAGGAAACTGGTTTAAACCTTCAGGGCTCATGGTCGGCACGCCTCTCTGTATGAGCGGGAAAAAAATGCAGAAAACAGAGCGTTCGCACAACCAAGTCAATTAAAGCATTTGCACACCATATACAACTTAATTGGGGCTAACGTTAAAGGTAAAGGTTCCCCTCGCACATACATGCTAGTCGTTCCCAACTCTAGGGGACGGTGCTCATCTCCGTTTCAAAGCCCAAGAGCCAGCGCTGTCCGAAGACGTTTCCGTGGTCATGTGGCTGGCATGACTAAACACCAAAGGCGCACAGAACGCTGTTACCTTCCCACCAAAGGTGGTCCCTATTTTTCTATTTGCCTTTTCTTATGTGCTTTCGAATTGCTAGGTTGGCAGAAGCTGGGACAAGTAACGGGAGCTCACCCCGTTATGCGGCACTAGGGATTCGAACCGCTGAACTTCCAACCTTTCAATCGACAAGCTCAGCATCTTACCCGCTGAACCACTGCATCCCAATTGGTGCTAATTTTAGTTTTGCTTAATTATTTGCAGGTAACACTAGCCCCTGGATAGACAAACCATTAAGGACATCCCCTCCCCCCTTCCCAGTTTTATCTTTGACCCTGATTCCTACCTGAGTTAGCGCAATCATAGCCAAAACGGTGTAGAGTTCTTCTTTGGTCAGCTTCCCTGGAGTGGTGCGATTGGCTAAGGCCCAAATTTGCCCAAGAGTTTCTCGGGGAAGCCCAGAGGACATCAGAATTGGATAGAGTTTGCCAGTATCTATCCCAGAGGGTGTCATGGTGGTTTCGAGGATCTTCTTATAAAGATCTGCGAAGGGAAGAATTTGGTCCAAGGGATTACCGTATTTTTCGGAGTATAAGACGCACCCTTTCCCCCCCCCAAAAAAGAGGGTGAAAATCTGGGTGTGTCTTATACTCAAAATGTAACCCCGCCGAGCTTCTCAAACGGAGGTTTCAGAGGCTGAAAAAAGCATCAGAAATGAAGCTTCAGAAAAGAAGCCCCCAAACAGAGCTTCAGAGGCTTTTTTTCTGAAGCTGTTTTGGAGGCTTTCAGAGGCAGAAAAAAGTTTTTTCTGAAACAGAGTTTCAGAAGTTTCAGAAGCAGAAAAAAAAAGGAAAAAAAAAAAAGGAAGGCACAGACTAAGGAACCTGTTGCTAAAATTCATCTCTGGGAACAGCTGATTCCAGGAGGCTGATCCACCTGCCAATCAGCTTTTTTCTTATTTTCCTCCCCAAAAACTGAGGTGGGTCTTATACTCCGAAAAATACGGTAAATCAAGCAAATTCAAAAGGCTGGGGCTTTTCTGCCCTCAAACATTAACCTGGATTGATTAATTTAATTTATATCCCGCCTTTACTATTTTTATAAACAACTCAAGGTGGAGAACATATCTAGTGCTCCTTCTTCCTCCTATTTTCCCCACAATGACAACCATGTGAGGTGAGTTGGGCTGAGAAAGAGTGACTGGCCCAAAGTCACCCAGCTGCCTTTCGTACCTAAGGCAGGGTTTGAGATCATGCCTTAAGTCCTAGGCTGGCGGCCCACAACCATTTGGGCACCAGGGACTGGTTCCTTGGAGAGATATTTTTCTGCGGGCCGGAGGGGCTGTGGTTTCATGTGCTGCCTGCATCCCACAGATGGGTCTTCCCTTATTTGCGTGGGCCAATTTTTTGGAATGCTGCGGAATGTTGCTGGTTCATGGGCTGGAGGTAAAGTGGCAAAGATTTATAAATTCAGTCAAAACTGAACTGCTCCAAAGAGGTCACTTTTCTTAAATGTGGATGGAATTTGCCTTTTACTAAGTTTACTAAGTTTCACAAACTGCTTCTGAAAGGACAGCTGCGATTGTGTGTGTGTGTGTGTTTGTGTGCAGTTTTAAGTCAGTTTTAACTCCTATAACTGCCTGGATAAGTCCCTGCACTTTTCTTGGCAAGGTTTTCCAGGAGTAGTTTGCCATTGTCATCTTCCTAGGGCTGAGAGAAAGTGACTGGCCTAAGGTCACCCAGCTGGCTTTGAGCGTAAGGTAGGACTAGAACTCACTCCCTGGTTTGTACCCTGGTGCCTTAACCAGTTTGGCTTTTTTTTTTTTAATCCTTGTAAATAACATCCTTGACAACAGGCTCCAAATAAAAATTCATTTGTGGTCTGATCAAAACATAGCATGGTACTTTGTCGATAGTGTAAAGAACAAGAAGAAAATGACCTGATAATAGTAATAGCACTTATATACACCGCTTCACAGTGCTTTACAGACCTCTCTAAGCAGTTTACAGTGTCAACATGTCGCCCCCAACAATCTGGGTCCTCATTTTATCCACCTCGGAAGGATGGAAGGCTGAGTCAACCTTGAGCCTGGTGAGAGTCGAACTGCCAAATTGCAGTCAGCCGGAAGTCAGCCGAAGTAGCCTGCAGTACTGCATTCTAACCACTGCGCCACCACGTCTCATAATAACATGAGAATAACATTTCCTGCCTGAATACAGTATTCATCCTCATCATTTTATTAATTATTACCTGGAATTAAATTATCATTGTAAATCCACGGAGGCATCATTTGCTGGATTGGATCCTGGGAAGGAAAAACTCCAACGCCTAAAGACACGGACAAACACACACACAAAGGCAGATCTTTAGAAAATAGCTAACACAAACGACTCCGTTGGGACACGTCAATCAAGAGTAGTTTCAAAGGAAGGGATCAGCTCTCCAAAGGTGGTTAAAGAAGTAAAAAGTGATTGGTTTGAGAAAAACGAGCATGTGTTTCTGAATTCATAGCAGACTCTGGAGCAAGTGGTGTACAGTAGCGGCCAAAATTATGGAAACCTTTTGGGAAAACTAGCTAAATTCTAAAACTAGCTAACAATATCACTTTTTTTTGGAGTAGAACCATAAAATTATATAACAATGGAAAGATAATTTAATCAAGAATGTAATGCAATAACTTGTATGAAGGATTTGCTATTAGAATAGCAGTTACAGTATAAAGAAGAAAAGTGAAACACATAGAAAAAATGAGATATACAAAAAAAAATTTCCCCAAAAAGTTACCTTTGTAAATTTTCCCCCTCCGCTTTTCTTACACTCAAAAGGGACAATCAAAAAGCAAAGAAGGAAAGAGACCAAAAAACACCAAAACAAGTGCCAATCAAGGCACTACCAATCCGGACAAACAATCAAATAATAATCAGTTCTAGGCTGTATAAACAGAGGGATAGAATCAAGATCACGTGAAGTGTTAATACCACTTTATAATGCCTTGGTAAGGCCACACTTGGAATATTGCATCCGGTTTTGGTTGCCACAATGTAAAAAAAGATGTTGAGACTCTAGAAAGAGTGCAGAGAAAAGCAACAAAGATGATTAGGGTAGTGTGGAGTCTAAAACATATAAAAAACGGTTGCAGGAACTGGGTATGTCTAGTTTGATGAAAAGAAGGACTAGGGGAGACATGATAGCAGTGTTCCAATATCTCAGGGGCTGCCACAAAGAAGAGGGAGTCAAGCTATTCTCCAAAGCACCTGAAGGCAGGACAAGAAGCAATGGATGGAAACTAATCAAGGAGGGAAGCAACTTAGAACTAAGGAGAAATTTCTTGACAGTGAAAACAATTAATCAGTGGAACAACTTGCCTCCAGAACTTGTGAATGCTCCAACACTGGAAATTTTTAAGAAGATGTTGGATAACCATTTGTCTGAAGTGGTATAGGGCTTCCTGCCTAAGCAGGGGGTTGGACTAGAAGACCTCCAAGGTCCCTTCCAATTCTGTTATTCTATTCTAATCACCATAGAAAAAATGAGATATACAAAAATTATCCCCATGTCAGTTAATCCTTAGTTGGTAATCTTTAGCATGAATGACAACCTCACAACATCTTCCCATGGAGTGAACCAAGTCTTTTAGTTCTGCAGCTGTTATCATGTGAAACTAAGATTTAAGGATTGCTTCTATTAATTGGGTTTTATTGCTGGGTTGCTTCTGACTAACAAGTTTCTTTAGTCGGCTCCATAGATTTTCCATTGGGTTAATTGGGCTATTCCCAGGCCATTCCAGCAGTGGAATAGGATCATCTTGAAACTCCCCCCCAAAAAAGTGGTGTTATTAGCTATCAAACCTCAAAAACACACTTTTCCCAAACCGTTTCCACAATTTTGGCCACTACTGCATAGTATAACTTTCTGCAAAACACTCTCAGGCAGATGAACAACCACAACAAAAATGGCAAGCACAAAAAATAAATCCATTCAGAAGTTCAAGTGCTGCTAGATAACCAAAGTAAGGAGAAATACCACTGCCGAAGCTTTTGTAAATGTGCTTTTAAATAGGATTGGAAACTGAGATACATTTAAGGTTAGCAGTTTAAGCATGACCAAAGACAACAAGAGGGCACCAAACAACACAAACTTTGCAGGTGTTAATGGTGTGGGTGGAAAAAGTCATCAGAATGGATATACAATGAATAACTTGGAAAACTGCTGTACGCCATCCAGAGCCACACTCTTGTAAGATGGGCTGTCATATAAATATGATAAATAAAAGATGCAGTCAGGTGATTATTCAGCAGGTGGTTAGCCTGTTGCTCAACCGCTGCTAACACTAACCAGCAGCATGAAGGTCTTGTCTACTCTTAGGTTTTTCTTTTTAATCTTAAAACAAAGCAGCCCTTTAAGCAGAAGGCAGAGGGGAAGTTGGCAATTTTAGATTATTAAAGGGAGGGAGGGAGGGAGGGAGGGAGAGAAGGAGGGAGGGAGGGAGGAAGGAAGGGAGGAAGGAAGGAAGGAAGTTTTATGCACCACTGGAGAGCCTAATCCCAGTTAGTAGCACTGGGTGACCTTTCCAGCTTGGGTGTCTTGTGACTTCGATGCATAAATGATGTCCTACAAGATGGTCTTCACTTTTTTCAACTATAACACCTACTTCCTTCAAGCCTGCATCACAGTTAGGCCCTCTCTACCCTGTTTCCCCCAAAACAAGACATCCCCTGATAATAAGCCCAATCAGGCTTTTGAGCACATGGCAATAAAGCCAAGCACTTATTTCAGGGTTCAAAAAAAATATAGGACAGGGTCTTATTTTCGGGGAAACATGGTACCAAACTGGCACCCTCCGGCCTACAAAAAGGTAGAGGGCTGGAATTCTGGGAGTCATGGTCCTAGCATGTCTGTAAAGTGGCCAATTTTGGAGAAAGTCGTCTTTAGAGCAAATAAGGGCCAATTCTCCTTGGGCAAGTGAATGGCAGCAAAGGTGAGGGGGAGGGGGAGGAGATGGGGAGACAGAGAAGGAAAAGTGTCAGTTTTGGAAGGCGGTTTTCTTTTTTTGCTTCTTAAGTGCCACATATTTTAGCTGGGGAAGTTGGGAGGGGGTTGTTGTTGGAGCGGTAGAAAGTTAGTCATAACAACATTCTGTATTCAAGGACATCCTGCATCTGATGGAGACTGCCTGAAGATTGTATCCAATTGAGTGTGAAGAGTTGATTGGACAATGTGATGAACTTGTGGGTGTGGGGCAGGGCTGTGAACTGTCAACTGGGTGTGGAAAACCTGGAAGCTTTCAGTTTCGGGTTTTCCCAGCTGTGCCATCTCTAATAAATGACATCTCTAATAAATTGGAACTCTGAGGAACCTCAAGCCTCAGAGCTTTATTTCGTTGGGGGTGTTCCTTGGAACCCTGACAAAAAGAAGGAAAAGAAAAGGAGAAAGAAGATGTAGGAAGAGGAGGAGAAGGAGAAGAAGAGAAAGAGGAGGAGATGGAGAGATGGAGAAGGAAAAGAAGAGGAGGAAGTGGAAGAGGAGGAGGAGGAGGAGGAAGAAGAGGAAGAGGAAGAAGAGAGGAGGAGGAGGAATAATAATAATGTTTTGCTTGGAAAAGAGAACAGGCTCAAAACATATGCAAAGAGCTGGTTAAGGGCCAACACCGTATTATGTGGTAAGCCAGGATAAAATGTGCTTCATTGTTATGATCCAAGCAGGGATTCGGAGCAAAATTACCCGGCAGTCACCTTAAGAGGTTAGAACAGTGAAGCAAGCATCCACTTGGGCTGAAAACAACAAATTGGCTCACCGCACACTTGAACTGGCAGTTTCTGTTCTGAGGCCTTGTTTGCCTCTGGACAGGGGGCTCCCTTGGGAAGCGCCCCTAGGGACTTCCCGCCACTGGCTGCTAACTGGGGACCAGGGCTGTTTACAGCTGAAGCGGCCGCACTGAGCTCAACCTCAGGCGCCTTCAGCTTGATCTGAGTCTGCCCAAATTCACTCAACCCGCCAGGTGCCAACGGCTTGTCTTCTAAGAAACGGCCTGGGTGAATAAGAGGAGGAACGATTAGAGGCACTTGCTAAATTGCACTTTCCCTTTAGAGCTGCAGCCCATTCCTTAAACCCACAGGCGGAAAGGGGAAACACAAACGCACCCACAGCCCCACCACGGAGGGCTGGTGTGACTGAGTAACAATCTTCACAGAGGACGATTGTCACTGGGTCACGTCAGTCCTCATTTAAAGATAAGGCATCGCAACAGATGCCGCCGATACAGGTAAATCCTCGACTTAGGACCCTGATGGAGCCCGCCCATCACGAATGGAAGTCGTTGACGGTCATAAAGTGAAGGCAGTTTCACGGTGCAAAAGTCAACGTAGTTAACAGAGGTGGCCAAATTGATTGCTTTGATTAGGGGGGGGGGGGAACCCCACACAATTACTTTCGTTTCTGACTTGGAAACTTCTGGCCTTTTATGTTTTGAGGTGTGTTAGGGTGGGGGAATGCAACTTTGATTTTGGGTTTTTACCAATTAGATAGGTTTGTTATAAAAATGGCTTAGTTTAGACTACTATGTAAAAGTAAAATGTTTTTCTTTCTTTTTTCTCTTTGCCTGACTCTTTTCTCTTCCCGTCTCCCTCCCTTATTTTTCTACTGTTTTGTATTTTTGTATTGTATATTATAAACAAATAAAAAAATAAAAAAAGTGAAACCAATTTTACGACATTTTTTTTTAAAAAATTTTTTTATTAAATAAAAAGTGAAGAACAGGGGAGACAAATAAATAAAATAATGTAAGAAATATTAGATAGGATTAAATAGGAATTGAATCGATACGAAGGGAATATGTATATAACTGGATTGTGACTGAATGTACAAAAAGTATATATGGAATATGCATGATGTTATATGGTAATCTACACAAAAGGAAGTGTTAGAAAAGTCTGTACCAGACAAGTTGCACCATGTCTAATGTTTTTAAACTGTATATTTAATAAAATTTGATTAAAAAAAACCACAATTTTATGACATTTTTTGACAGCGGTCGTTAAGTGAACTGCTATGAGCCCGTCCCACCAAAAACTGGAGGTAAATGCTGGTTTTTGACAAAAATATCATAAAATAGGATGCTGCAAACAGTGTCACAATGCAGGATGGTTGCCGAGTGTCCAATATGTTGTCAGGTTGGAACACTGGAATTGGGTCATAGGTGCCTATAGGAAGGTTTATTTTAACTTTGAATGGTTGCTACTAGTCGTAAATCGAGGACAATCTGTACTAAGCATACCCAGAATTCAGCAGGGACAAGAAAAGGGGCAAGAGCTGCATTACCCGGGTACTTACGAGACCGCCTGCTGTTACCCTATGCCTCCCACCGACCCGTACGCTCTCACAGAGAAGGTCTCCTCAGGGTGCCGTCCGCCAAACATTGTCGGCTGGCGGCCCCCAGGGGCAGGGCCTTCTCTGTTGGAGCATCGACGCTCTGGAATGAACTCCACCCTGGCCTACGTCAAGTGCCTGATCTTCGGACCTTCCGTCGTGAGCTAAAAACATATTTATTTATTCAAGCGGGACTGGCATAATGGTTTTTAATAGTTTTAATTTGAAACTGGGTTTTTTATTGGGTTTTTTAAAATCTTTTATAATTTTAAATTTAAACTTTTAATTTAATCTGCTAGGTTTAATTGTGGGTTTTAATTGTATATGTATTGTGTTTTATCTTCGGCTGTACACTGCCCTGAGTCCTTCGGGAGAAGGGCGGTATAAAAATTTAATAAATAAATAAATAAATAAATAACCCTTTAAAAAAAATATTAAGACAATTTTTTTACATTCTAAAGGTAAAGGACTGTAACTGAGAGTAATCCCACCCCTCCAGTATGCAAAATCGGCCTGGTTGTTTTTAAATCTACCAGAATGCTTTAAATTGTAAATCGTTAAATTGTGAATTTAAATTAAATTTAAATCTAGTAGAATAATTTAAATTATAAGAAGGTCTTGGGGAACCCAGGGAAGCGGAAACACATGGCTCCATTGAGGTAGATATAATCATTCTCTTTTTGCTTTGGGGTTTGTATATTTTTGTTCCTAATAATATTTAATTTTTAACATTGGGGTTTTTTTTAAACTTTTATGATTGGTTTATATATGTATATGTCATTTTATCTGATGGTTGTCTACTGCCCAGAGTTGCTTTTCATGAGATGGGCAGCCATGCAAATTTGATAAATCAAATAATAAAGTGTATTTTATTTATAAGGTGTAATTGGCTGCTCATCTTACCACTGAGTAAAATACAATAAAATAAAAACGGAAAATAGAATAAAATAAAATGAAACAAAATAAAACAAAATAAACTTTCTGGCTTTTCTGATATGAAAATGCTAAGGTTTCTTTCTTTACTTGCTAACTGGTCTGAAGTCTGTCAAATGCCTTGGTATATATATGTCAAGGTGATATAAAAGCCTTATATACATACATACACACATACACACATATGCGCATACACACACGTATCGGTATACACACACACACCACTTGGCTAGAACGGCTGTTCTTTCTGAAAAACTTTGGTGCCCATTTGTTTATTAGGAGTCCTATTTCTCTCCTGGAATTCAGGATTAGAGAGTGCGAGAAAATACATTCATTGCTCCTGCATTAAGGGCTACTTAATGAGGCACCTACATTTTTGCAAAATAAGTTTTTAACTTACGACCACAATTGGGATGAGAATTTCTTCGTGTTTTATACCTTGATAAAATAATGAAAGTTATAGAGTCAAAGAATTTCCACTACTAAGTAAGGTGGTTAAATGAGTTGCTCCTGATTTTATGATCATTTTTTTTGCTTGTTGATTGTTAAGTGAATCGCACAATCAATCAAATCCATCTCCCCCCTCCCCCATTGATTTTGCTTATAGCAAACAGGCTAGAAGTTCACAACAGGGGATCGCATCAGTTTCATGGGACACGGCAACCATCATAAATATGAACCAGTTGCCAGGAGTCCAAATTTTGATCACGTGACCATGGGGATGCTGCAACGGTCGTTAAGTGTAAAAACTGGTCATCAGTCACTTTTTCCCCAGTGTTGTTATTAGCTTCAAATGGTCATTAAACGAATGGGTTGTAAGTCGAGGACTACCTGTATATTTCATTCCCCAAAAGATATGGCGTGTTACCTGTTTTCTGAGTGTTTTGTGAAGCTGGAGAAGGAGAGAAATAGGGCACTGGTCCCACGGCACCCTGGAAGACGGAGGTGACAGGAAACTGGCCTGGAGGGAGAGGGTGGGCCGCAGCCTTCTCTGAAAGCCGCTGCCCACCTGGAGAAGCAGGATGGCAAGACTGAAAAGGCTGGGAGGAGGTTGGAGGCACGAATGGTGGGGTTTCGACAGGCCCCTGAATAAAGTCACTAAACTCCTCGTCGTCAAGAAAGGCAGTAGTTTGGGAGACAGACACGGTAGAATGAGATGGTTTGGGATGATCTGTGAAATGGAATGAACACAAGACACGTACATACACACGAAATGGAAACCCCTGGAGCAGGGGTCTCCAACCTTGGTCCCTTTAAGACTTGTGGACTTCAACTCCCAGAGTCCCTCAGCCAGCAAAGCTGGCTGAGGAACTCTGGGAGTTGAAGTCCACAAGTCTTAAAGGGACCAAGGTTGGAGCCCCCTGCCCTGGAGGACAATGAACCAAAAAAATAAAATAAAATAAAAAATAAAAAATAAAAGAGAAGTGCCCATTTCTAGGACCTAAAAGGTCAGACCTGGGTATTTTACAGCCCCTGGGCCACATCTGGCTTTTTGGCTGCCTCTATCTAGCCTGCGGGAGGTCAACTGGAAATCAGAAATCAAATATAAATAAGCGCAGGGGGCAGGAGAAGAAGCTGAGTTGGTTCTGGCCCTGTGCAATTGTCGTGTGCTCTTTTGTCAATATCCTGAAGGTGCTTTTTTCAAGAGGCAAGTGGACTTTCTGGTTGTTCTTTGAAGACGTTTCGCTTCTCATCCAAGAAGCTTCTTCAGCTCTGACCGGATGGTGGCGAATGAAAGGGTTCCAGTCAGAGTTGAAGAAGCTTCTTGGGATGAGAAGGGAAACGTCTTCAAAGAAAAACCAAGAAAGGCCAGCTGCCTCTTGAAAAAAGCACCTTTGGGACAACCATGACCTGGATGACTGAAAATTTCCACAGACTTTCAGTCAATACTGGTAGCCACTGGAGGGCAAGGAGAGAGAAAGCCCTTTTCTGAGCCTGCACAGTGCTCGCCGGTCTGTAATGAGACAACTCGCCACGGCCAACTCGCCACAAGGACAACTTGCTGCCAAACAATTCAGCCAATACAAAAGTTACATTAATTTCAACAGAACCGTAGCTGATAATAAAAAAAAAGGAAGAAAGTCAATTCAGAAATACAAGAGTTACAATCATTTCAATGAAAACCGGGTCACCAATAATAAAAGTCACTGAATGAAATGTTTAATACAGCACTGAATTGTTCCGCAGCGACTTGGCCATGACGAGTTGGCCGCGGCGACTTAGCCATGGCGACTTGTCCTAGACCCCGCCTCTCACCTGACGCAGCCTGAAGAGGCGGCTGCAATCACTGGGTGAGAGGACCAGGCTCAGCTACCCACCATTGCCCTGGCTGAACCACAGACTGGTGGGTGAGTGGGGGGAGTGCAGCCAGGATATCTTCATTCAGCCCTCCGCAAAAGTCCCAGTTCTTCATGTGGCCCTTTGGGGAAATTAACTGCCCACCCCTGTAAAGCTAAAGGTTTCCTCTGTTCAGTGGTGTCCGACTTTCTTAGCTGAGGGAGCCAACATTGTCTGAAGACCCTTCCGTGGTCATGTGGCCAGCATGACTATACGCCAAAGCGCACTGATTGCTGCTGTTACCTTCCCACCCAAGTGGTACCTATTTATCTACTCACATTTGCATGCATTCAAACTGCTAGGTGGGCAAGAGCTGGGGGCAAGTAACGAGAGCTCATCCCATTGGGAGGCGCTCAGGTCTCGAACCGGGGCTGCCAGTTGACAAGCTCAACGTCTTTAAACTGCTGAGCTATCACCCTCCTGCCCACCTCTGTACAAGAGGGTGTGAGGAAAGAATGGTGCATACCAGTAATGCAAAAATCCCACAATTTTATGGTATTACTTGCCCTGCTGAAGAGATAAGTGGCTTCTGAACTTCACACTGTAGAGGGGGTAAAAAAATCTTGCTTTTTCAGCAAGAGGTGAAAGGGAGAAGGAGCTGCTTCCTCTCTACAGTCCCCATTTTTGCTTTTTTACAAGCATTAAAATCACTCAGAAAGGCCTTGATTTAAGGGCTATTTAAAATTTTGGGTAGAGCAGGGGTCTCCAACCTTGGCAAGTTTAAGACTTGTGGACTTCAAAGTGTTGTGGTCTGCAGCCTATGGAACTGGCAATGGAGTCGGACAGCGATGAGGCTGAGGTGAGGCCAGGGCTATCGGGAATTGAGGTGCAGAGCCTCCAGAGCCTGACAGTAGTGAGGCAGAGGAACAGGAGGAGCCTGTTCCTAATGCACGCATGAGAAGAGCTGCCAGAAGGCAAGAGCAGCTCAAGCACAGAAGACAATTCAGGAGTAGGGCCAAGAGATGATTGGCCCCTCCCATAAGGCTTAAAACAGACCAGCACCGATGTCTGGCCTTTGCCGGAAAACAATGTAGCTGCGTCTTCTGCTTCGTCTACGTCTTTGTTTTTGTGGCTTCTGGACGTTTGCCAGGAAGGGCCTTTGGCAGTTTGCCTAATTGGACTAAGGTTTGAGAGATAACTGAGGAATTTGTATTGGGAGGCATTTGTTTTGAGTTGAACGATCGAATAAAGTTCGAATAAAGTTTGTTTTTCCACAGACTAAGTTTATTACTACCTACTTGGGCCTGGGTCACAACACAGAGTTCCTCAGCCAGCTTTGCTTTGCTGGCTGAGGAATTCTGGGAGTTGAAGTCCACAAGTCTTAAAGTTGCCAAGGTTGGAGACCCCTGGGGTACAGCACAGAGGGCTTTTATCAGTTAGATGGCACATTCCCAACTGAGCCCTCTGCTAGAGAGAAAAATGGGACCACCTCCTTTAGAAAGCTGAGAATTTACCCAGAAGGATCCCAGCTGCTATATGCTAAATTGGCTTTCACTGCTGCACAGGTAATAAAAATCTTTATTTTCCTATGCCTGCTTTATTTTTTACATGCATTTTATTTTCTTGAGGACATTAGCAGCATGGTGGCCTCGTGGCGAAGACACTCATCTCCAACTCAGAAGATTTGAGAGTTCAATTCTAAGTAGCAGCAGTTGTTTCTCTCTCAAAGGGAAAATATCTGCTGTGAACTGCACGTAGGCATCAGGAAGGGCATCCAGCCAGTAAACTCTCCACTCCAGCCAGTCGCCCCGAGTACAGGGTTGTAAAAAGAAACAAAAATCTCGAGGACATTAGTTTTTAATAGCCACAGCCATTAATTTGATGCTTTTAAAAGATGAGAATTTGCAACTGCAACTTATACGGAAGCAGCTTAACATTTTTGAAAAGGCTGCTAGTTTTCAAAGTGCATTACAGGCTCAATCAACTGAACATAATTTGGCTATAATTTAATAGAACTGGAATCCTAATCCAATTAGAATTAAGCATATTAAAGTCCTGCTGTTTATGACCCAAAAAGTTGTTAAGATTTCTTTTTTTCACTGAAAGCAATAGAATTGATAAATGCTTCTGTTTGGCAGGTTTCTCTAAAGGTTTCTGTGCACCTTAAAGCTGCATACATTTTTTTTTTTAAATTTCAAGATCTTGTCTCCAAGTTGAATACCTGCATTTTTGGGATGAGCAGTTGGCGTGGGATGGAGTTTAGCATCTCTGGAAAACCCGTCTAGGTTCCCTTTAATAGCTTCCAGGGCATCATCTCGGCTTTTTTCACCCATCTGAAAACACATTGATACACCCTATTGTGAAACAGATCTAACAGAACGTTCAACTATTTTAGAAAACCCAACTACATTTATCAGTTGCTCCAAAACAAAGTACGCTATTTTCTCAGGGTGGAATTCCTCAAGGAAAAATCAGACAAGCAAAACCCATTTTATGTCAAAGTAGCTTATCATTTTATATTCCCGTAAACAGGTAGTCCCTGACTTATCACCACAATTTGGATCAAAATTTCCATTGCACAAGTGATAGCAATAGCGCTTAGACTTATATACTACTTCACAGTGCTTTTACAGCCCCTCTCCAAGCAGTTTACAAAGTCAGCATATTGCCCCCAACAATCTGGGTCCTCATTTTACCAACCATGGAAGGCTGAGTCAACCTCGAACTGGCCAGGATCAAACTCCTGGCAGTGAGCAGAGTTAGCTTGCAATACTGCATTCTAACCACTGCACCACCACAGCTCAGTTGCTGTTGTTAAGTGAGTCACACCCAATATTACAAGACTTTTGCCAATTAAGCTAATCGTTGCAGTTGTTAAGTGAATCATGTGGATGTTAAGGCTTCCCCGATTGGCTTTGCTGATTGGAAGCCAGCTGGGAAAGTTGAAAATGGAAATCACATGATTCCCCCAAACGATGCAACCGTTTTAAATACATGCTGGTTGCCAAGTGCCTGAATTCTGATGACAAGACCATGGGGAATACTGTGGTGGTCGTAAGTGCAAGGCCTGATTGTAAGTAACTTAATTCCAGTGCTGTTTTAACTTCAAATAGTTGCTAAATGAATGGCTATAAGTCAAGGACCATACTGTTTTGTGGAAACACTGGTTTTGGGTTGTTGTTGTTTTTAAAATTCTATTTATTATTTTAATTTCCCTCCTCAACGGATATTAATTTAAATCCAACTGGCTTGCCAATGAATAAATTTGTCACCGCATACCTTTGGCTTCACGCTGCTTAAAAGCCGTAGCTTTTGCTTCTGTTCTTCAAACTGACGCCTTTTTCTTTCTTCCTCCAAAACCTTCTGCTGGTGTTCAAACCGTTTCCTGCAAGATGTAATCAATGCTGATTATAGACATGATTTAGGCCTCAACTGCTATTTCTGTTACTTCTGTACTAGACTTGACTTGAAAAAAACACAGACTTGGCCTTGGGCAAGGGGGGAAAGAAGTGGCAATCTGTTCATCTAAGGCGGTGAGGGCTAAACTTTTTGTTGTGGCGTGCTGAAATTGTGTGCACGCACATGTGACATCACACATGTACGCCTGCACCCATAATAGAATGTGCGTGTGACCCCCCCACGCATGTGCATGCACTACCCCCATACTGCCCCTGTGCCCCATTTTAGGCCTAGTAGGCCTCCCTTCAGCCTCCTGGGAGCAAAAATGGGCCACGTGGGGCCGCGCCACACTCCCCTGCACCCCATTTTGGGCCTAGTAGGCCTCCCTGCACTTACAGTATAACCCATAATGCAATGCGATCACGGCCCCACTTTTGCATACCCTGCCAACCCGTGCATGTGCCCACGACCCCTGTGCTCCCCCCGCTCCTGCACACGTCTCCTGCGTGTGACCTGCCCCCTGTGCATGTGCAACCGAGACCCGAAAATCAGCTGGCCAGCGGGAGACACACATGCACATGTGCGGTGGAACTGAACTGGGGTGACGGCTCGCGTGCCTGCAGAGAGAGCTCTGCGTGCCACCTGTGGCACACGTGCCCTAGGTTCACCATCACAGATCAAAAGTGAGTAATCTAATTCAGGGGTCCTCAACTCCCTGGGCTGCGCAAGCAGCGCGCAAGTGCACATAGGCAGCTCCAACTGCATGCGGCTCCCTTTGTGTAGTGGCGGGCGCCTATGCCTGTCAGTTCTGCAAAAGGAGCTGAACACGCCTGCATGCACGCCGACCGCTAGCACAGAGGCATCCCCTCTCCCACCCCAAACTGGGCCATCCAGCCGAAAAGGTCGGGGAACGCTGATCTAAGGCAGCGGTCACCAACTGGTGATCCATGGACCACTGGTGGTCCATGAAATTTTTTGGGTGGTCCGCAGCAAAATTATTTGCATATTTTAATATTGCATTAAATCAGGGGTCCTCAAACTACGGCCCCTGGGACAGATACGTGCAATGAACATTTGTGTTGCTGCAGACAGTCTCCCCCTTCGGGGTCTTTTTGCGCAGGTCGGAGGGCAGAAATTCCCACCTGGGGTCTGCTTCAGCCTCCTGGTGCGGGGCTTTGGGTGAAGGCTGGAGGGAAGCGTCACTGGTGGCGAAAAGCAAGAGGGCCTTGTTCCAGTAGGACTGGCTGACCATTCATGCCCTAATTCATGCTAAAGGTTACTCAACTACGTATTAACTGTCAGGGTGATAATTTTTGTATATCTTGTTTTTTCTATGTGTTTCACTTTTCTTCTTTATACTGTAACTGCTCTTCTAATAGCAAATCCTTCATAAAAGTTATTGCATGACATTCTTGATTACATTATCTTTCCATTGATATATAATTTTATGGTTCTACTCCAAAATAAAAGTGGTGTTATTAGCTAGTTTTAGAAAATACACTTTTCCCAAAAAGGTTTCCACAATTTTGGCACAACTGTATATAATTAATTAATTAAAAAAAATAAGTCAAATCTATTGTCACAGAATGGCTCACTTACTGTTGCTCTTCAACAAAATGCTTCCGCATATCAGGGGTGTACTGAGGAGCTGCTGCACGCATTCCAAGGAAGGGACTTTGGCCCATATATGGCATCCCCGCTGTTGGCATCGCACCGAGAGGCATGCCACCCTGTGTGAACCAAATTAGCAGGTCAACATTAAAGAACAAAGAACAAGAGAGACAGGGAGATAAATGCATGGTAAATGATCCAGCAAACTGGGTCTCGGGATACTCAGAATGTATGTGAGCTTTCTTACAATGAGATCTCAACGTCTGCAAACACATGTCCATTATTTGTCCGTGTTATTTGATGCATATAAATTATATGAATTATGGATGCTCCTGGGCTTACAGCTTATTTGTTTAGTGACCATTCGACATTGCGACGGCACTGAAAATGTGAGTCACTTAACAACTGTGGCAGAATAGGTAGTAAAAAAAGGGCACAAGTCACTGAACAACTGTCTTGCTTAGGAACAAGAATCTGGGGCTCAATTGTGCCCCACAAGGACTACCTGTATCAAAACAGAAAATGTTGCAAATATGGCACACCACCATATGAGATGTATATTTATGTTGAATGAAACTCTTCCATCTCTATCTCATTAACCAGTTGCACTAGATCAGGCAGGGAGGTTATCTTATGCATGTTAACGAATTTTGACTGGTGGACTCTAAAAAGAGAGCCTTCTCTGCCATTGGTCCATCCTATGGAACATCTTCAGTGATGGAATTCCATTTTTTTTTACTATGAGTTCTGTGGGCATGGCTTGGTGGGTGGGGTGTGGCTTGGTGGGTGTGGCTTGGTAGGCGTGGCAGGGGAAGGATACTGCAAAATCTCCATTCCCACCCCACTCTGGGGCCAGCCAGAGGTGGTAATTGCCGGTTCTCTGAACTACTTAAAATTTCCGCTACCGGTTCTCCAGAACCTGTCAGAACCCGCTGAATTTCACCCCTGAACATCTTGCTTCTGGAGGTGAGGCTGGCCCCCATTCTCCTAGTATTTCAGAAGCGCATTAAGACCTGGCTCTGTGGTGCGGTGGAGCTCTCGCCTCACAATCAGGAGGCTGTGAGTTCGATCCTAGGTAGAGGCAGATATTTCTTTCTCTGGGCACACTGAGAATATATCTGCTAGAAAAAAACCTCCTCATTGGCGACAGGAAGGGCATCCTGCCAGTAAACGTTCAGCTCCATTCAGTTGCCCAGACTCCATCCTGCAAGGGATTATAGGGTCGTTAAAAGAGGAAGATGATTAAAACCTGACTCTGCCAATAGGTCGGGGATGGGGGATCTAAGAGTATCATGCAACCCTGGAGGTGGTTGGTGGGTTGAAGGCGCTTTTAACTTTGCAATTGTTCTTTTTAACTGTTTTAATTTTGAGGGGACCTTGGTTGTTTTCTTTTAGATGTTTCATTACCCAAACTAGGTAATATCCTTGCAATGCAATGATGATGTTACCTAGCTGGGTAATGAAAGGTCTGTAAGAAAACAGCCAAGCTCAGAGAACACCAAGGACCCCTCATTTCAACCTTGAGGCACAAGTACAAGTAGTCCTTGATTTAGGACCACAATTGAGCCCAAAATTTATGTTGCTGATAAAATTTGTTAAGCATGTTTTGCCCTGTTTTATGACTTAAGTTAGCAACATGCCTGTGAAGTGAATCTGGCTCCCCCGTTGGCTTTGCTTTTCAGAAGGTTGCAAAAGGGGATCGCGTGACCCCGGGACACTGCAACCGTCATAAATATGAACCAGTTGCCAGGCATCCGCATGTAAATCACATGACCATGGGGATGCTGTGACGGACAGAAGGGTGAAAAATGGTCTTAAGACACTTTTTTCAATGCTGTTGTAACTTCAAACAGTCACTAAATCAGGGGTCTCCAACCTTGGCAACTTTCAGACTTGTGGACTTCAACTCCCAGACTTCAACTTGTGGAGTTGAAGTCCACAAGGCTTAAAGTTGCCAAGGTTGGAGACCCCTGCACTAAATGATCTGTTGTAAGTCGAGGACTACCTGTATTCTCCTTGATCAATGTCTTAATTTTGTTTTTAATTATGACTTCTGTAGGATTTTATCATTTTATTTGTACACCACCTAGAGACACCCAATAGGGGTAAAGAAATTGGGACGAATGAAATAATCCCCGATACAGATTCAAACCAGACCGCTTGAAATCGCCTCAGCACGTACCTGCACAGTTATCGTTCCTGGAGGCATCTGAGAACCGTAATTCATCCCCATCATGCCTTGCATATTGGGCTGCATGACAGGCACCATTGAAAAGCGCTGCTGTTGCATTGGAATCATCCCTACACCGAGACATTAAAAACCAGTTAGGATTCCTGTGGAGTCAACTCCACCACTCGACACAAGAGGGCAAGAACAGATACAATTGGGCCAACCAATTAGCTATAGTTAGGGGTGGGCTTCAAAAATTTTAGCAAGGGGTTCTCTGCTCGGTTGCTGGGTGGGCGTGGCCATGGTGGGCGTGGCCTAGTCGGCCTCCTGCACCACTGCAGGGTGGGGGAGCGTTTTTGCCTTCCCTGGGCTTTAGAGGCTTATCTCCAGGAGGCTTATCTCCAGGAGGACAAAAATGGCCTCCCCAGGCCCCGGGGGGCCCCTGGAGGCTGGAAACGGCCCGCTTCTGGTGTTCCCGAACTTCCGGTAGGTCTTATTTTTTTTACCCTCCATGAACCTCTGTGCGCGCCCTGCACTTATCTGAATCCAAAATGGGCCGCGTGGGGATTCCTGGGAGGGGTGGGGTGGGTGGGGCCAGCAAGAGTGAGTTTTAGGAGTTCTCTGAACTGCACAGAATCTTAGCTAGAGAATTCTCCCGAACCCCTGCGAAACCCCAGCAGCCCACCCCTGGCTATAGTTAAGGGGCTGGTGATCCAAACAGACCAGGGGTGTCAAACTCAAGGCCTGAGGGATGCTTAGATCTGGCTCGCGATACCACCCCGGAAACAGTGAAGGACCTCTGCCAGCGAAAGCGGAGCTCATGAAGGCTGTGCACAGCCCTCCTGAGCTCCATTTTCGCTGGCAAAGGGTTGCTGTTGTGTCTCGTCCAATCTCACCTCAGCCGGGGTCTTCTTATCTGCTTCCGAACACGGAGGAATGTTCTAGTATGCCTCCCGGCCCCAGCCCTGGCTCCATGCCCAGACAGGCTGAAGAGGAAGAAATACCTCCAGCCCCCAGCTCTGGCTCCATGCCCAGGCAAACGGAGCAACTAGACCCCTCCCCCTCCTCCACAGCATGTGAGCCTGAGGGAGGTCTATTGCCAACAGCTGCCGACTGGAGTGACCCTCGCGTCAGAAGACTTGATAGGCGGAGGCAACAGAAGGAAGGGAGGGGCAGGCCTGGATAAGTGCTGAGTCATGGAGCCACACCCCATGGCCTATATAAAGGATCTGCTTTCTGGCATTCTCTGAGTCAGGCAAAGTCTAAACATATCTTGCTGAAGTCACTTTCTGGTCTCCTGCCTGCCCTGAGGACTTTGATAGGACTTTGGCAGAGCTGCAGAGGCATGCCTGATTCGGATTTCCCTGACCCGGCCGCCAGCGGAGGAGTGGGACACGACAGTTGCAGGAGGCCATCACAGCTGGAAAGAGAGCTCGGGAGCCCATTTTCGCTGGCAGAGCGCTCAGGCTACCACAGCCACTGACACAAGTGATGTTGAGCTGGCCATGCTCAACCTAGCCAGGCCCCACCACCACCCCGAGGTTAAACACAACCCTGATGCGGCCTTGCTTCTCAAAAGTTGGTTTTGAGAGGGGAACTCTTGAGCTTCCTATTCAGGCAAAATCTTTCCTTGGCAGGAGAGCTGAAAGCGATGCCAAATTCTTATATTAATTCTTATATTAATTTGCAATAATGATCTGGCTGGATAGAAAGCCTCCTATCCAAAAGACTAACCAACCCTACATCAAGCAGCGAGTTGGACTAAAAGACCTTCTCAAGGATTTTATCAATACTGACCTTAAATCTTTGAAACAAGAGTTAGCATTAATGAGGGGTCCTTTGTGCTCTCTAAGCTTGGTTGTTTTCTTGCAGATGTCTATGGAGATTCTTAGCCATCCAGGTCATGGTTATCCCAAAAGTGCTTTTTTGTCAAGAGACAGCTGGACTTTCTTGGTTTTTCTCTGAAGACATTTCGCTTCTCATCCAAGAAGCTTCTTCGGCTCTGTCAACCATGACCTGGATGACTGAGAAGCTCCACAGACTTTTTTTGCAGATATTTCATTATCTAAATTAAGTAACTTCATCATTAGTGCCTGATGATGTTACCCTAGTTTGGGTAGTGAAACGTCTGCAAGGAAACAACCAAGCTCAGAATATGCAAAGGTCCCTTCATTTCAACCATGAGCGACAGATATTCTCCTTCATCAGTTAGTAACCTTGGTTAAGTTGCCACACTGATTTAAAGGTGCAAAATCAAAGGGGAAGGTCTTTGATCTCAGATGGTGAATCGGTCTTCACGTTACCAAGTCCTTTAGCATCTCTCCAAAGAAGTGCAGGAGCGCTAGTCTTAAGCAGGGGTGAGGCACTCGGTTTGCAGAATCCTTATCTTTCTTTCGGTTCCTCTTCCTTTGCCCACCCAAGAGCAAAATTCCAAAAAAAACCAAGCACCAGTCCCAATTTTTACACTTCTGAGTTATAGTGGCACAGTGGTTAAATTGCAGTATGGCAGGCTAACTCTGACCAAAGCCTGGTGTTCAATCCTGACGAAGCTCAGGATTGACTCAGACTTCCATAGCAATAGCAATAGCAGTAATAACAACAGCAATAACAACAGCAACATGCTTAGACTTATATACCACTTCACAGTGCTTTACAGTTCTTCCTAAGCGGTTTACAGAGTCAACATCCATCCTCCCAAAGATGGTGATATGAGGATCCAGATTGTTGGGGGCAAAATGCAAATAATGCTTCTACATTGTAAACCATCCAGAGAGTACCAAAGGTGGGTTTTTTTTCCAAGAGGAAACTGGACTTTTGGGGGTTTTTTGAAGACGTTTCGCCTCTCATCCAAAAAGCTTCTTCAGCTTCTTCAGAGTACAAAATCTGAAGAAGCTTCTTGGGATGAGAAGAGACACGACTTCAAAGGAGAACCCACCAACAGAAGACAATTTAATTAAGAAAATCCTAGAATGTGCAGAGATGGATAAACTCAAAAGAAATCAAAGAAAAAGAGGATACAGAATATTATAAGGTCTGGTGTAGATGGTACGAATGGTTGGAAAATAGGAAAGATAATGAAAATTGAACAACAGGGTAAAATGTAGATGAAATAAAGGAAGATAGATAATATAAAAGTAAAATAAGATAGAATTAAAGTATGTATAAATAGTAAGAAAGGACCTCTTTGAATAGCTGATAAGAAACAGTGATATGTATATAAATGTTGTATGTTTGTCTTGTGTTTTAATGTGTTCAAAATAAAAAACTTTATTTTTTTAAAAAAAAGAGAGAAGCAAAATGTTTTCAAAGAAAAACCAAGAAAGTCCAGTTGCCTCTTGGGGAAAAAAAAGCACCTTTGGGACAACCATGATCTGGATGACCAAGAATCTCTGTAGACATCCAGAGACTATTGTAAAGCGCTATGGGGCAGTTGTTGTTAGTTGCGAAGTCGTGTCTGACCCATTGCGACCCCATGGACAACATTCCTCCAGGCCTTCCTGTCCTCTACCATCCTCTGGAGTCCATTTAAACTCATGCCAACTGCTTCAGTGACTCCATCCAGCCACCTCGTTCTCTGCCGTCCCGTTCTTCTTTTGCCCTCAATCTTTCCCAGCATTAGGCTCTTCTCCAGTGAGTCCTTCCTTCTCATTAGGTGGCCAAAGTATTTCAGTTTCACCTTCAGGATCTGGCCTTCTAAAGAGCAGTCAGGGTTGATCTCCTCTAGAACTGACTTGTTTGTTCGCCTTGCAGTCCAAGAGACTCACAGGAGTCTTCTCCAGCACCAGAGTTCAAAGGCCTCAATTCTTTGGCGCTCAGCCTTTCTTATGGCCCAACCTTCACAGCCATACATTGCAACTGGGAAAACCATAGCTTTGACTATACGCACTTTTGTTGGCAGGGTGATGTCTCTGCTTTTTAGTACGCTGTCTAGATTTGCCACAGCTTTCCTCCCCAGGAGCAAGCGTCTTTTAATTTCTTGGCTGCAGTCCCCATCTGCAGTGATCTTGGAGCCCAGGAAAATAAAATCTGTCACTACCTCCATTTCTTCACCATCTATCTGCCAGGAATTGAGAGGCAGTATATAAGTCTAAATGCTATTGCTATAGACCAGGGCTCTCCAACCTTGTCAACTTTAAGACTTGTGGAAGCTGGCTGAGGAATTGTGGGAGTTGAAGTCCACAAGTCTTAAAGTTGACAAGGTTGGAGAGCCCTGCTATAGACGCCTAACTTAAGATATTTCATGTTTTTTCTTGCAAGTCCAGTACCCTTTCTAGTTTTACCTACCTTGAGGGCCAAGGCCACCAGCTACAGGGAAAACAAAGCTGAAACGAGAAGAGGAGAAGGAAAAAAAAAGTCAATATGTCATTTAAGGAAAAGAACATCCCGTGTTAAAAGTCCTTAGCACTGATGGGTGCCCCCCCGAAGCAGGGGAGAGATCCTGTTAGTTACTATCCACAAGGTCAGTGAAAAAAAAAAATATATATTTTTTTCAGATTGTGAAAAACACCAGGAGACAATATAGAATTTGTTTTTAAACAAAACTGTTTAACCATTCTGTTAAGAATGGTCATGTAATAAAAGACGAATGAAGGGAGAAAAAAATACCACAATTGAGCCCAAAATTTCTGTTGCTCCGAGAGACAATTGTTAAGTGAGTTTTGCCCCATTTTACAACCTTTCTTGCCACAATTGTCAAGGGAGTCACTGCAACTGTTAAGTTAGTAACGTGGTTGTTAAGTGAATCTGCCTTTCCCCCCTTAATTTTGCTCGTCAGAAGGTCGCAAAAGGGGATCATGTGACCCTGGGACACTGCAACTGTCATAAATATGAGTCAGTTGCTAAATGTTTGAATTTTGATCACATGACCATGGGGATGTTACAACAGTCGTTAAGTATGAAAAATGGTCATAAGTTATGTTTCTCAGTGCCATTCTAACTTCTAACAGTCACTGAATGAAGTTGAGGACTATCAAAAAAGTGCAAGGAAAGAAAAAGAAAAGGTAAAAAATATATGACTTCTCACCTTCTTTTCAACAGATAATTGGAGTATTATTTATTATTTTTTATTTTTATTTATTTTATTTAATTTTTATACCGCCCTTCTCCCGAAGGACTCAGGGCGGTGTACAGGCATAATAAAAACCAGCAATACAATATACAAATTTAAAATCCAATTTAAAAAACTTATTTAAATTAGCCCAATGATTAAAATTTACTCTACTAAAACCCCATTTAAAATTAATAAATTTAAAATTTAAAATCCCAATTTAAGCCAGCCCCGCGCGGATAAAAAGGTGAGTCTTGAGTTCGCGACGAAATGTCCGAAGGTCAGGAATTTGGCGTAAGCCCGGGGGAAGCTTGTTCCAGAGTGAGCCCCACAGAGAAGGCCCTTCCTGGGGCCGCCAGCCGCCATTGTTTGGCGGACGGCCCCCGGAGAAGCCCCCCCCTGTGGGAGCGTACGGGTCGGTGGGAGGCGTATGGTAACAGCAGGCGGTCCCGTAAGTACCCAGGTCCTAAGCCATGGAGCGCTTTAAAGGTCATAACCAACACCTTAAAGTGCACCCGAGAGGCCACAGGCAGCCAGTGCAGTCTGCGCAGGAGGCGGTGTTACATGGGAGCTACGTGTAGCTCCTCTATCACCAGCAGCTGCATTCTGACTAACTGAAGCCTCCGAGCGCACTTCAGGGGAGCCCCATGTAGAGAGCATTACAGTAATCCAAGCGAGAGGTAACGAGCGCATGAGTGACCGTGCATAAGGCATCCCGATCAAGGAAGGCGCAACTGCGGACCAGGCGAACCTGGTGGAAGGCCCTCCTGGAGGCGGCCGTCAAATGATCTTCAAGCGACAGCCGATCATCCAGAAGGACACCCAAGTTGCGCACCCTATCCTTTGGGGCCAGTAACTCGCCACCAACAGCCAGCGCGGCTGCAGCTGACTGAATCGGGTGCCGGCATCCACAGCCACTCCGTCTTGGAGGATTAAGCTTGAGCCTGTTTCTCCCCATCCAGACCCGTACAGCCTCCAAACACCGGGACAGCACTTCAACAGCTTCATTGGGGTGGTCCGGGGTGGAAAAGTACAGCTGAGTGTCGTCAGCGTACTGCTGGTATCTCACCCCGAAACCACTGATGATCTCACCCAGCGGCTTCATGTAGTTGTTGAACAGCAGGCGAGAGAATCGACCCTGAGGACCCCACAAGTGAGGCCCCTCGCGGTCGACCTCTGCCCCCTGTCAACACCGTCTGCGACCGGTCGGAGAGATAGGAGGAGAACCACCGATATCGGTGCCTCCACTCCCAATCCCTCAACCGGCGCAGCAGGATACCATGATCGATGGTATCGAGCGCCGCTGAGAGGTCTAATAGGACCAGGGCAGAGGAATATCCCTTGTCCCTGGCCCTCCAGAGATCATCCACCAATGCGACCAAAGCTGTCTCCGTGCTGTATCCGGGTCGGAAGCGGACTGGAGCAGGTCTAGATAGACATCTTCATCCAGGTGTTGGGGCAGCTGTCGCGCCACGGCACTCTCTACAACCTTCGCAACAAAGCGAAGGTTGGAACTGGGCGATAATTAGCCAAAATAGCTGGGTCAAGAGGGCTTCTTAAGGAGGGTCTCACCACCGCCTCTTTCAAGGCGGCAGGAAAACCCCATCCAACAAAGCGTTGATAATCCTCTGGAGCCAGCCTCGTGTCACCGCCTGAGTGGCCAGTACCAGCCAGGAAGGGCACGGGTCCAGTAAACATGTCGTGCCGTGAAGCCTCCCCAACAACCTGTCCACGTCCTCGGGAGCCACAGGGTCAAACTCATCCCAAATGTGCTCAACAAGGCGTGCCTCCTCTCCCTCGCCTGGATCATCCCAAATTCGGTCCAGGCCGTCCCTCAGCTGAGCGATTTTATCGTATAGATAACCACTAAACTCCTCGGCTCGTCCCTGCAAAGGGTCATCCCGCACCTCCTGATGTAGGAGGCGGGTCACCCAGCTGGGGCGGCGGGCGGTTATCTGCCGGCGCAATGAGGGTAGGCGTGGGCGCCTCGCTTCCCTCATTGCCACTAGGTAGGTCTAGTATAGGTCCTAACTAGTGTCCGATCAACCGGGCGACTGGACCTCCAGGTGCTCTCTAGGCGTCTTCTCCGGCGTTTCATCTCCCTCAGCCCCTCGGAGAACCAAGGGGCGGACGAGATCTCGCGGGTCAGAGGCCGCAAAGGCGCGACACGGTCCAGGGCCCGGCGCGGCCTGCTCCCAGGCCACGACCAGTTCCTCAGTCGTGCCGTGGGCCAGATCCTCAGGGAATGGCCCAAGCTCCGTCTGGAACCTCTCAGGGTCCATCAGGCGCCTGGGACGGAACCACCGTATAGGTTCCGTCTCCCTGCGGTGGTGAATAGCGGTTCGGAAGTCTAGGCGAAGGAGAAAATGATCCGACCATGACATTGGTTCTGTTACTAAATCATCTAATACCAGATCATTTAACCACTGTCCAGAGATAAAAATCATATCTAGCATGCCTCCCCCTTATTGTCCTTCCTCTCTCTTAAGTGCTTTACAAATCCCCTCATTTAGTCCATATCTTCATTAATCTTAGAACAGAACAGTGTAACTGAGCTGGAAGGGACCTTGTAAATTATCTAGTCCAACCCCCCGGCCCAAACAGGACACCCTACACCATTTGTGACAGGTGACAGTCCAGTCTCTTCTCGAAAGCCTCCAGTGATGAAGCTCCCAGAACTTCTGAAGGAAACTTCTGTTCCATCGGTTGATTGCTCTCACTGTCAGAAAATTTCTCCTTATTTCCAGGTTGAATCTCTCCTTGATCAGTTTCCATCCATTATTCCTTGTCAGGTGCTTTGAAAAATAGCTTGACCCCCCCCTCTCTGTGGCAGTGCTTCAAATATTGGAAGATTGCTCTCATGTCTCCCCTGGTCCTTCTCTTCACTAGACTAGCCATGCCCAATTCCTGCAACCGTTCTTCATATGTTTTTGTTTCCAGTCCCCTAATCAATATAACAATATAACAACAACAGAGTTGGAAGGGACCTTGGAGGCCTTCTAGTCCAACCCCCTGCCCAGGCAGGAAACCCTACATCATCTCAGACAGATGGTTATCCAACATTTTCTTAAAAATTTCCAGTGTTGGAGCATTCACAACTTCTGCAGGCAAGTCGTTCCACTTATTAATTGTTCTAACTGTCAGGAAATTTCTCCTTAGTTCTAAGTTGCTTCTTTCCTTGATCAGTTTCCACCCATTGCTTCTTGTTCTACCCTCAGGTGCTTTGGAGAACAGCCCGACTCCCACTTCTCTGTGACAGCCCCTGAGATATTGGAACACTGCTATCATGTCTCCCCTAGTCCTTCTTTTCATTAAACTAGACATACCCAGTTCCTGCAACCGTTCTTCATATGTTTTAGCCTCCAGTCCCCTAATCATCTTTGTTGCTCTTCTCTGCACTCTTTCTAGAGTCTCAGCATCTTTTTTACATCGTGGCGACCAAAACTGAATGCAGTATTCCAAGTGTGGCCTTACCAAGGCATTATAAAGTGGCACTAACACTTCACGTGATCTTGATTCTATCCCTCTGTTTATGCAGCCCAGAACTGTGTTGGCTTTTTTAGCAGCAGCTGCACACTGCTGGCTCATATCTAAATGGTTGTCCACTAGGACTCCAAGATCCCTCTCACAGGTACTACTATTGAGCAAGGTACCACATATATGGTACCTGTGCATTTTGGTTTTTTTGCCTAAATGTAGAACCTTACTTTTTTCGCTGTTGAATTTCATTTTGTTAGATAGCGCCCAATGTTCAAGTCTGTCAAGATCTTTCTGTAATTTGAGCCTATCTTCTGGAGTATTGGCTATTCCTGCAAGCTTGGTGTCATCTGCAAATTTGATGAGTTCCCCATCATCTTCCTTGTTCTTCTCTGCATTCTTTCTAGAGTCTCAACATCTTTTTTACAGTGTGGTGACCAAAACTGGATGCAGTACTCTAGATGTGGTCTTACTAAAGCTTTACAGAGAGGTATTAGTACTGCAGGTTGATCTTGATTGAATCCCTCTGTTAATACAATTTAGGATTGCATTGGGTTTTTTGGCTGCCGCTGCACACTGTTGGCTCATATTTAATTGGTTGTCCACTAAGACTCCAAGATCCCTCTCACAGTTACTGCTATTAAACCTGGTTTCTCCCAATCTTCATGTTCTGTTAAATGCTTCAATGTTCAGGATGATTTCTTTACGAGCAACCAGGGATGCGCATTGTGTTAAAGTACTTGTGTTACTCTGACCCAGCATAACATGCGAATCCAAGCATTAGATGTGTGGTGAACTACATTTTACGGCTTAAGTGTTTCAAGTCTGCCAAGTCATTATGGCTTAGCAAAAAAACCAAAAACATATTTTAAATAAGGCACACTGTGCACTATATGAATCCTTCCCGTTTGTGACTCAGTCTATTGATGTAAAATAATTCCATCTGCTTCCTATTAAATCTTAAGGGTCATATTTCTGACTGTGTGCAATCTAATCCAAGTCATTGTTCAACTACAGAATTTACTGATCATTAACATCAATTCTGAATATTAATTGATGCTGAGTCATTGGGTTAGCTATCATAGTTTTATAGAGAGAGTCCTGGAAAATGTAATAAGAAAAGTTGGGAAAGAAAATTTTTTGCTCTGTTCCTTTTTTCTCCAAAAGAGAGAAAAAATAATACATGGAATATTGGAAAACATATGCAAGTACTTCATACATGTTTTCCCATTTATTTTCTTAATACGTTTTCCCCAGGTTTTTACAAGATGAACCAAAGCCACTAAGACCACACCTAGAAAACTGCATCCAGTTTTGGTCACCACACTATAAAAAGGATGTCGAGACTCTACAAAAAGTACAGAGAACAGCAACCAGGATGATTAGGGGACTGGGGGCTAAAATATGGACCAAGGGAAACATGATAGTAGTGTTCCAATATTTGAGGGGCTGCCACAGAGAGGAAGGAGTCAAGCTATTTTCCAAGGCACCTGAAGGCCAGACAAGGAATAATGGATGGAAACTGATCAAGGAGAGATTCAATCTAGAAGTAAGGAGGAATTTTCTGACAGTGAGAGCAATCAACCAATGGAACAGCTTGCCTTCAGACGTTTCCGGAACTTCATCACTGGAAGCTTTCAAGAAGAGACTGGACTGCCGTCTGTCAGAAATGATGCAGAGGGGCAGGGGGTTGGACTAGATGACCTACAAGGTCCCTTCCAACTCTGTTAATCTGTTAATCTGAATGGAAGGATTTATACCCTGGATTACAATGCTATCCAGGCAACTATTGCCCTTTTTTTAATCTCTCCTTGGAATAAATGGTTACTGGCCCGGAAATAAGTAAGCACTCACAAAAGCCTGAATGAATCAGAACAAATTCTACAACAACATGCAGCTTTTTAAAGCAGGCAGGAAAAACATTCTGTTCATCAGCTATAATTGCAAATAATGGCACAATGAAAGTGCTGTCTGTCTCAGTTCTGGCTCTTTAAGATAGAAAAATATTGGAAGAAATAAAAAGTAGTTCAAAAAATAGTTTAAAGCAGAAGAACAAACTGAACAGACCAAAAAGATATTAATGAAGGTAAAGTCCACTCCTATATTGTTGCGATTTAAAAATTAGACGAATGTTTGCAAGAGGTTTAATATCGTAATGTATTTGTTTTATCCCAGTTCCCTCTATTTTATGAGATCTAGGAGATGTGAACAAAATGTGGCATTTGTTTCTTTCCATAATAGCAAAACAAGTGCCTCATAAATCCCCAGGGAACAAGACTCATCTGCTGTTTCTCTTTGACAACTGGTTTGCCGTTCTCTATTTTTTTTTTTAAATTAACAAAAAATACTGTACATTGACATGTATTGACCCAAAAACAACCCGTACAAAAACACTTCGGACTTTTCTTTCTTGAAAAAAGAAATCACGTTATGCTAGTCAAAACCGGGTATAAAATGAGCAGAGAAAGAAAAATGATTGGTTAATTATTTTTTGTCATTGGATAGGAGGAGAAAATGCATCAAGTATAATTAAAAAGACTGAAAGGTGGGAAAGTCAAAGGCATAAGGTGGTTCCTCTCTGGATCAGAGATTTGATAAGATTCTTGAGTTTATTCCATGGTAGGAGAAACCAGACGTCTGAATCCACCCTAGGCTACTTATTGATTGCTTTGTCACGAGATGATGAGAATGCAGTATGGAAAATAGTCTTTTTTTTTTTAGTCCAAGGGCAGATAGATGTGCTCTATAATTGTTCTGGACCATGGCCAGGAAAGGGGCTCCCATTACAGTAATAATAATTCAACAATCTCTCTAGATCAGCCTTTCTCAGCTTGGAACTCTCAAGCTTTGGTGGACTACAATTCCCATACAGCCCAAGAAACAATGGGTCTTTAATCCAGGAGAAGAAGATGGCAAAACTGGTAGCGCAGTAGTTAGAGTGCAGTATTACAGGCTAATTCAGCCCACAGCTAACAGTTTGATCCTCACCGGCTCAAGGTTGACTCGAGCCTTCCATCCGTCTGAGGTAAAATGAGGACCCAGATTTTGGGGGCAATGTTACTGCCTATCTTTTTTGAACTCATCAGCCACTCTTACAATTTAAGTTTCACAAGAACGAATTGCAGAATTATATTCATGGATGTTCTTTCACGGATGAAGGGGAACATACGTGTCCCAGGATAATGCTGCAGGATCCAATCTGGGTCAGTCACTGGGACCAGAGGTTTTGTCTTCTGAGCTTTCGGATTCGTGTTGGAGCCCATCTTCAGGGAACCTCTGGTCCCAGTGATCGACCCAGACTGGATGGGCGTTCTTTGTTCAACTGGCTGGTGATCTTGAATAATATTCCAACCATATATAATAATCAGCATCACAAAAGTTTACAACTGCTCTAAGTGATTTATTACGAGTTTGAGGGAAGGTGGGATTGGACAACCCTAAGAACAATTTCTTACATTACAGGCAGGGGTGGGATTCAGCCAGTTCGGGAAAACCGGATGTTAATTTTAATATGGTTCGCCGAACCAGTAGTTGCAAGAACTGGTTGACCCCTCCCTGCCCGCC
The DNA here is from genome assembly GCF_028640845.1 of Ahaetulla prasina. Classification (NCBI taxonomy): domain Eukaryota; kingdom Metazoa; phylum Chordata; class Lepidosauria; order Squamata; family Colubridae; genus Ahaetulla; species Ahaetulla prasina. The sequence continues at coordinate 11,378,078 of NC_080539.1, forward strand.
CCTCCCCTCTCCTCCACGCAGCCCGTTTTGGATGCCAGGTAAGTGCAAGGCTCGCTCGGAGGCTCTGGGAGGGCGAAAAACGGGCCTACTGGAAGTTCTAGAAGTCCGGAAACGGACTCGTTTCCGGCCTCCGGAACCCGGGGCACACCGTTTTCACCCTCTCAGAGGCTTGAAGAAAGCCGCCTGAGTCTGGGGAGTGCAAAAAAACCCCGCCCCCCGGTGGTGCAGGAGGCCGAGTAGGCCACGCCCCCCATGGCCACGCCCACCCAGCAACCAGGCAGAGAACCAGTTGCTAAAATTTCTGAATCCCACCCCTGATTACAGGAGCTCCCCAAGTGATCACTTCTTGCTGGCCATTGGTTCTTTTCCACAGAAAGTCTTCAACCGTGGACTCCACAGGTAGTCTTCAACTTGCAATCATTCGTTTAGTGATCGTTTGACGTTACAACAGCACTGAAAAAGTGACTTATGACTGCTTTTCATACTTACGACTGTTGCAGGATCCCCGTGGTCAAGTGACCAAAATTCGGAAGACTGGCAACTGGCCTGTATTTAGGATGGTTGCAATGATCACCTTTTGCAACCTTCTGATAAGCAAAGTCAATGGAGAAACCAGATTCATTTAGGAACTGACTTAATTGCTAGGCAAGACAGTGGCACCCATTTTACAGCCTTTTCTGCCACCGTTGTTATGCAAATCACTGCAACTGTTAAGCGAATCATGCAGCCATTAAGCAAATCTGGTTTCCCCCATTTGACTTTGCTTGTTAGAAACCAGCTGGGAAGCTTACAGATTGCGATCGCATGACCCCAGGACACTTCAACTGTCATAAATACATGCCAGTTGCCAAGCGCCCAAAATTTTGATTACGTGACCATGTGGATGCTGATACAATTGTGTGAAAAGTGTGAAAACTGGTCATAAGCCACTTTTTTTCAGGGCCGTCGTAACTTCAAATAGTAACTTGAACTTTGGCTGCTTAAAGATGTATAGACTTCAACTGCTGGCTTGGGGAATTCTGGGAGTTGAAGTCTTCACATCTTCACGTTGCTGAGCTGAAAAACATGGATCTCAGCCCACATATACAGATATGAGACATACATCTAGATTTATATCTATAAAGGTAAAGGTTCCCCTCGCACATACGCGCTAGTTGTTGCCGACTCTAGGGGGAGGTGCTCATCTCTGTTTCAAAGCCGAAGAGCCAGCGCTGTCCGAAGACGTCTCCGTGGTCATGTGGCCGGCATGACTCAACGCCAAAGGCGCACGGAAAGCTGTTACCTTCCCACCAAAGGGAAGTTTTTCTACTTGCATTTTTACGTGCTTTCGAAACTGCTAGGTTGGCAGAAGATGGGACTAGTAACGGGAACTCACCCCGTTATACGGCAGCACTAGGGATTCGAACCCCCGAACTGCCAACCTTTCGATCGACAAGCTCAGCTGTCTTAGCCCCTGAGCCACCGCGTCCCCATATACAGATACAGATGCTCCAATTAACAGCTGTTCATTCTAGGAGCAAAGGCTCAAATATCTCTGGAGCGCATCAGGTTGGGTAAATTTGATCTATCCGTACAGCAGATCTAATTCAGAATATGAAAGAGCAGAAGTTGATATCTACCTGTGCAGGTGGGCGGCTTGATCAATCATACCAAGCCTGAAACAGAGGTCCACCCATCTGATTTTAAAGTTCGTATCTGCATATTATCTTTAAATCCTCCTACTGATATTTGAATAAGACTCCTACGGTGCTGATGGTGACAAGAGCAAGGAAAAGGAGAGTAGTTGTCCACAAAAGGTAGCGTCACACAACCCAGCCTGATCTTACTCATTGCCATTTAATGAGGGAAGGACAGAAAGAAAGAAAGGAAAAATCATTAAACATAGATGCCTTTCTAAAGAAGGGGTGATTTATTTATGAAAGCTTATGCAGGAAAAGAAAGAACGTTTATTAATTACGCTCGAAGTTCAAGAAAAAAGATGACGCCAAACTATTATTTTTCTGATGCTAAAGGTCCTACAAAAATTACATACAATCTGCAAGTAATTGTGCTTAATTAAATCCGATCACTCTTTACAGATATAACCGCCTGCAGTGTCATTTTAGGAAGACTGATTACTTTTAAAAAGCCCTGGGCCAGTCTGTCATCTATTTCTCTGTAGTAAAAAGGAAATGAATATTCATTAATCAAACGCCCCAAAGCTTATCTACCCACAAAACCTCTTATTAGCTTACTCATATTCTAGAGTGTCAGTATAGAGTAGGCTGAAATTTCAAAAGGACTTTGATGAGAAGCAAAAATTAATTCGGGGGATTTTAACCGTGGACAGGACTACAATATTGTTTTTTTAAGGAGAAAATGGATTTGAAATACCATTCACTCTTACTGTTGCCAATACAGGCGGTTCCCCGGCTAAAAAACTCGAGCTCCTTATACCAAAAAGGGTGGATGTTTTTCCCACCCCAACCCTATACAGGTAGTCCTTGACTTATAACCCTTTGTTAGTGACCGTTCAAAGTTACAACAGCATTGGGAAAAAGTGACTGATGACCGTTTTTCACACTTATGACAGTTGGAGTCTCCTCATGGTCACATGATCAAAATTCAGACGCTCGGCAACTGGCATGTTATTTATGACAGTTGCTCTGTCCCCCGCGGGGTCATGTGATCACCAGCTGGCTTCCAACAAGCAAAGGCAATGGGGGAAGGCAGATTCACTTCACAACCACAAGATTCGCTTAACGGCTGCAGTGATTTGTTTAACAACCGTGGCCAAAAAGGTTGTAAAATCAGGCACAGCTCACTTAACAATGGCTTAGTAACAGAAATTTTGGTTGTCCCAATTGTGGTCGGAATTTGAGGACTACACCTGTACAGTTCTTTATCATTCAGTCTCTTAATAGTACATTATTGAGGGGGCTAGAAGAGAAGCAGGGATGGGATTCAAAAATTTTAGCAACTGGTTCTCTGCCTGGTTGCTGGGTGGGCGTGGCTATGGTGGGTGTGGCCTACTTGGCCTCCTGCACCATGGCGGAGAGGGGAGGATTTTGGCCCTCCCCAAGTTCTGGAGGCTTTCCTTGAGCCTCCGGGAAGGTGAAAATGGCCTCCCCCGGGCTTTGGAAGCCCTCCGGAGGCCAGAAATGGGCCCATTTCTGGACTTCCAGGAGGCCCGTTTTTCACCCTCCCCAGGCTCCGGAGGCTTTTCCTGAGCCTCTGGGAGGGCAAAAACAGCCTCCCCCAGGCTCCGGAGGCCCTCCAGAGGCTGGAAACAGGCCCATTCTCAGACTTCCGAAACTTCCGGGAGGCCAGTTTTTTGCTCTCCCAGCGTCTCCACATGGGCCCTGCACTTACCTAGCATCCAAAATGGGCTGCATCGAGACTCCTGAGAGGGGAGGGGCAGGCGGGGCCAGCCAGTCCTTGCAACTACTGGTTCAGCGAACCAGATGTAAAATTAGCATCTGGTTCGCCCGAACCGGTCAGAACCAGCTAAATCCCACCCGAGTATAAGTGACCATTGGGCACGATTAGTACTTGAATGGGAAATCACCAGGAAATGTTTATTTATTTATGTCCTGCCTTTATTGTTTTTATAAATAACTCAAGGCGGCGAACACACACAATTATCATTAATTTATCATTAAGTGTTAAATTGTACCCTATGACTATCATTAAGTGTTGTAAGTGTTGTACCTTGATGAAGGTATCTTTTCTTTTATGTACACTGAGAGCATATGGACCAAGACAAATTCCTTTTGTGTCCAATCACACTTGGCCAATAAAATTCTATTCTATTCTATTCTATTCTATATTACTCCCTCCTCCTCCTGTTTTCCTCAGCCACCTTGTGTGATGAATTGGGTTGAGAGTAAGTGACTGACTGGCTTAAAGTCACCCAGCTGGCTTTCATACCTAAGATGGAACTAGTACTCACAGGCTCCTGGCTTGCAACCTGGTGCCTTCACCACTAAATCAAACTGGCCTCAGAGTTAAAGGCTAAAGTCATTGTTTTTTTCAAACTTGGCAACTTCAAGATGTGTGGATTTCACCAATTCTCAGAATTCCTCAGGCCATGTGCTGGCTAGGGAATTTTGGGAGTTGAAGTACGGACATCTTAAAGTTGCCAGAATATGAAAAACACAGGGCTAGACCCAGAAATAAACAAACAAACAAACACACCCACACAATCCTGGAGGCAGGTAATGGCAAACCACTTCCTTTGTGTTGACACAAAAAACTCTGTATGCATGTGTTCCTGTACTCACCATAAATTGAACTCAACTCAAGGTGTGTTTATGTGTGTGTGTTACTTTAGCTGTATTATTATAAATATTTGAAATATTCACTTCCTTTGTAAATAGGATGGAGAAAGAAGGAAGAAACATATACTATTTTCATCGTAAAACAATCTCTATTATTGAAAAGAGATCTATAAGGCTAAAGGACATTAAAATGTATCTAGCATTATTTACGTTAGGGCTGAGAGTTTAAACTCGAGTTTAAACGGCCAAAGAGGTTGTAGAAAAAATGCTTTTAAAAGTTCAAAATAAGTTCAATACTACTGTTTTTCACACGTACGACCGTTGCAGCATCCCCACAGTCACATGATCTACATTTGGTGCTTGACAACTGACTCACATTTACGACGGTTGCAGTGCCCCTTTTGCATCAAAGTCAGTGGGGGGGCAGCATGATTCACTTAACAACCAGGTTATTAACGGATCAACTGCAGTGATTCACTGAACAAGCGTGGCAGGAAAGTTCGTAAAACGGGGCAGAATTCACCCCATTTCGAAGAGGTCTGTAAGGGGTGTGCATAAGTGCACCTGCGTGCCTACCGCCCCTGTCCTAATATTCCTTTTTTACTTACTCTTTTCATGTATCCAAATTATGTTTATACTTTTACCTGTTATTTTATATATGATTGACACATAAATAAATAAATAAAATAAATAAAGAACTCAAAGACTTAACAAACGCCTCACTTAGCAACATAAATTCTGGGCTCAATTATGGGTCCTAAGTCGAAGACAGAAGATGGCAGTGTGGATGCGGACACCTGGCACACTGGGTGGACTTATCCAAAATGAGACATACATCTATATCTATATCTATAAAGGTAAAGGTTCCCCTCGCACATATGTGCTAGTCGTTCCCAACTCTAGGAGGCAGTGCTCATCTCCGTTTCAAAGCCAAAGAACCAGCGCTGTCCGAAGACGTCTCCGTGGTTATGTGGCCAGCATGACTCAACGCCAAAGGCCCACGGAATGCAGTTACCTTCCCACCAAAGATGGTCCCTATTTTCCAACTTGCATTTTTTACCTGCTTTTGAACTGCTAGGTTGGCAGAAGCTGGGACAAGTAACGTATATAAGTATATAAATACGATTAATAAATAAATAAATAAATAAAACGGGAGCTCACCCCGTTAGGCGGGGGTACCTTTTGATCGACAAGCTCAGGGTCTTACCTCCTAAGCCACCGCGTCCCTATCTATATCTATATCTATGTCATCCATATCTATATCTATATCTATATCTATGTTTTCATAGATTTTCACGCGTATAGGTATGCAAGTCTTGGCATATTCGGGTCTTTTCCCATTTCCTTTCAACCTTACACGCAAAAAGGCCCGAATATGCTAAGACTTGCATCTATATCTATATTAATACCTATATGTATATCTTATATGTATATCTATACCTATCTCTATCTATCTATCTATCTATCTATCTATCTACATACACACACACACACTGGTTCCTACAAGGGTTCAAGTTTCTCTTGCACACAAAATTCATATATAAATATAACATATAACATATATGTATGTTATATACATATATGTATGAATAAAATTCATACATATATGTTATGCTATATATATATAGAGGAACCAGGTGGATTTCTTGACCTATCCTGGAGATCCCCTGGAACCCAAATCTGCACTAGGGCGAGCAAGGCCACGAATGGACTGACGAACACCGCACCGGATCCCACTTTTGAGTAGCAAGAAGGGGCGGATCTGGGCCTCGCCAGGTGTAGCCCACCCACCCCACCCAGCCAGGCGCGCGTCACAGCCGACCCACGCACTCTCAGCCTGCTTGCCTTAACACCCCCCCCCCAAAAAGCGAACGGGACACAGCCCCCCCCCACACAGACGGAGCATGGGACACAACGGAGCCCCTCCAGAGGGTCTTGAGGGACCCTCCCCCCCTTCCCTCCTCCCACGAATCTCTCTTTGCCATCCGGGGCTGGGCTACCTGGCGGGTCCGGGGCTTCCCGCGGTTGCCGCTGTGGCTGCTCCGGCGCCGCCCGCCTTTGAGTTCGGCATCCCCGGCGGCCCGGCCGCGACGCTGGGCACCCCGGCGGGGGCGGCTCCGGCCCCCAGCCCCGCCGGCCGCAGCGCCATCTTGCCGCCTCCGCCTCCTGTCAGCTGGGCCGCCGCCGCCACTTCCGGAGGAGAGCCGGCGCGCGCTCGCTGGATGCCGCGGGAGGCCGGGCGGTGGTTGCTTACTGGAGGTGTGTTTTTTTTACTACGCTCCTCGGTCTCTGGAGGCTGGCGGGGTGGAGCCTCCGGGAGGGAGCCCTTGTGGCCATCTAGGCCACCCCCTCTGGTCAAGGGCAGGAAGGACTGCTGAGGGAAACGTCCCCGGCGCCAAACAGGGTTTTTGCAGGTGCAAAAGGACTCCGCATGCCATCGTCCCCGGCACAGAAAGGACTCCCGATGCGAAGGACTCTAAACGCTCATCCCTGGCACAGAAAGACTCCCAATGCTATCGTCCCCAGCATAGAAAAGACTCCTGATGCAATCATAAAACAACTTCCAATACGAAGGACTCTAGATGCCATTATCCCTGGCACAGAAAGGACTCCCGATGCTATCATTCTCAGCACAGGAAGGACTCCTGATGCGAAGGATTCTAGATGCTATCATCCCTGGCACAGAAAAGGACTCCTGATGCTATCATCCCCAGCACAGAAAGGACTCCCAATGCAATCATCCCTGGCACAACAACAACTTCCAATTCGAAAGACTCTAGGTGCCATTATCCCCAGCACAGAAAGGACTCCCGATAGGAAGGACTTTAAATGCTATCATCCACAGCACAGAAAGGACTCCCGATGCTAAGGACTCTAGATGCCATTATCCCCTGCATACCGTGTTTCCCCAAAAATAAGACCCTGTCTTATATTTTTTTGAACCCCGAAATAAGTGCTTGGCCTTATTTTCGGGGAGGTCTTATTATTTTGGGGCGCGTGGAGCAAGATGGGGCTCCTCTTGCCGTCTTACCTGATTTCCAGCTCTGCGTTTAAATATTTTTTGGGGGGAGCCTTATTTTAGTGCATGCGCTCAAAAGCCTGATTGGGCTTATTATCAGGGGATGTCTTATTTTCGGGGAAACAGGGTAGAAAGGACTCCAGATGCAATCGCCCCGGCATAGAAAGGACGCCCAATATGAAGGATTCCACATGCTATCGTGCTTGGCACAGAAAGGACTCCACATACAATCATCCCCAGCACAGAAAGCGACTCCGGATGCAAGTATCCCTGGCAGCTCCCATTCAGAGTGGATGCAATAAGCCCCTGGGAGAAGGGGCGTTGTGGCCACCTTGTTTCCCGCTTGCTCCATAATCGCAGGGGCTGTGTTGGGGATGATGGGAGCTAGAGTTGTTCTGGAAGGCACCCTGGCTGCAAGCAGAGCTCTTGGAAGAAAGGGAGCAACTGCCATAAAAGTTGCATAGGTGCCATCTATACAGGACCCGCGTTTCTGAATGGCGGATAAGAGTAGCTCATTTTAGTGTTTTCAAACTTAGCAATTTTTAAGAGATGTGTAGACTTCAACTCCCAGAATTCCTCAGCCAGCATGTCCAGTGAACTCGGTCTGTTTATGTCTGTGGAGATGCTCAGTCATCCAGGTCATTGTTATCCCAAAGGGGCTTTTTCAGGAGGCAACTGGACTTTCTGGTTTTTTCTTTGAAGACATTTCGCTTCTCCTCCAAGAAGCTTCTACGGCTCTGACTGGATGGTGGGGAATGGAACATTAATATTCCTTGCAGACAGTCTGTTTACACATCTGGTTGAATTGACTGCAATTGAAGTTTGTTTTAAGAGATTCTTGTCAAAGTGGAAACACAAACCATGTAGTTTTGACATTCATCTACCATGGAACAATATCTCCCATCTCTGCTTCCCTCCTTAGACATCCAACTTTAAAAGCATGAGAAATCTGTCCCAATAAGGACAGGGATATGAAAGGTTAATCTCATGCTTAAGCTAGAATGTATGGCAATTCCAGCTGAAAATTAGAATGGCAGGAACCAGAGGTGCTATTCAGCAGGTTCTGGAGAACTGGTAGCAGAAATTTTGAGTAGTTTGGAGAACCAGCAAATACCACCTCTGGCTGGCCCCAGAGCGGGGAGGGAATGGGCATTTTGCAGTATCCTTTCCCTGGAGTGGGGTGGGAATGGAGATTTTGCAGTATCCCTACCCTGCCACGCCAAGCCACGCTCACAGAACTGGTAGTAAAAAAATTTGAATTCCACCACTGGCAAGAACCCATGATGACTATAAAACCTCCCAATGAAATTTCAGAGAACTGGCAGTAAAAATTCTGACTGGCCCCACCCCCATCGATTCTTTGTCTCCCAAGTCCCAGCTGATCAGGAGGAAATGGAGATTTTGCAGTAACCTCCCCTGGAGTGGGGTGGGAATGCAGATTTTACAGTATCCTTCCCCTGCCACACCCACCAAGCCATGCCACACCCACAGAACGGGTAGTAAAATTTTTTGAAACCCACCACTAGGTATGTGGCCCTCCCGGGCCCCGTTTTCAGCTGCGACAGCCTCCTGTAGCCCTCTGCCTCCTGTAGCCCTCTGCCCGTTTTTGCTGGCAGAGGGCTGGAGGTTGTTATCTTGGCCAAAAACAGGGCCCGGGAGAGCCACATTCCCCTCCCCACACACGCACACCTGAGCTCAGTTTTCACTGGCAGAGGGCTAGCAAAACAAACTAAAAACAAAAGGAGAAATGTTTCATTTTGCATTTGAGCCTGCAAGAAGGGACAGGAAAGGGGAAAGGGAAAGAGGAAAGAGAGAAAAGGAACAGTGGGAAGAGAGCAAGGAAGGAAAAATAAGGAAGGGAAGGAAGAATGAAGAGGAAAGTAAAAAGAAGAGAAGGAAAGGAAAGGAAAGGAAAGGAAGGAAGGAAGATTATAATGAGTGAGGGATGGTCTGAGGAAAGTCTTGCCTTAGGCACTTGGCCACCACAGGTGCCCCCAACACGAGTGGGGTCGACCTGGCCTCGCCTATCCTAGCCACAACCACTCTGGCCCTCTGAGGTCAAACACAACGCCTAATTAGGCCCTCAATGAAATCGAGTTTTACACTCCTGATATTTAACATGTCTGTATGAGTGGCTCAGAGGCTAAGACGCTGAGCTTGTCAATCAAAAGGTTGGCAGTTCAGCGGTTCGAATCCCTAGTGCCGCGTAACTGAGTGAGCTCCCATTACTTGTTCCAGCTTCTGCCAACCTAGCAGTTCGAAAGCATGTAAAAATGCAAGTAGAAAAAAATGGACCACCTTTGGTGGGAAGGTAACGGCGTTCCGTGCGCCTTTGGTGTTGAGTCATGCCGGCCACATGACCACAGAGACTTCTTCGGACAGTGCTGGCTCTTCGGCTTTGAAATGGAGATGAGCACCACCCGCTAGAGTTGGGAATGACTAGCACGTATGTGCGAGGGGAACCTTTACTTTACTTATATGGGTGTTATATCTACACTTTTGAGAGCAGGGAATAGAATTTCATTCCTAATGTGTGCCAGGGTGCCCACAGTAAAAATAAAGGTTATCTTATTTTGTCTCCACAGAACCAGTGACTACATTCCAAGATTTGATTTTCATAATCAATGACAAAGATGAGTAGTAGAAGTTCTCCCTTTTATTATAAGCTGAGAGTCATTTATCATAAGAGGAATCCTTTGTAGCTGGAGTCCTTTCAGTGCCTATAATGACTGCATCTGGATATTTTCTTGTGGTGTGACACTTGTGGCATTGGCACCATCACACTGTCACCATGAAGGATGATCTGATTCAAGTCCCCCCTTAATCAGGGGCTGGGGGATGAGGTACCCCGTAGCTAAAGGTAAAGTAGAAAAAAACAGCAACCCACATATATCAAAGAAGCAGAATCAAAGTATTTGTCCATCAAAAAAGGGCTCCTGGGATTTATTCTTTTTGCGAAGATCAAAAAAAAATATCCTTGTTTATTTTGACAAAGCAACTGAATTAATTTTCTGGAGTTGCCCGTTTCTGAGAATTGTTACTTTGTACGTCCTTGGAGTTCTTTTTCATTTTCTGGACAAGTGTCCTATTGAAAGTAAAAGGAACAAATAAGTTATAAGACCCATAGCCAACTTTCTGAAACTTTAAAAAACAAACCAAAAGTTAAGTTACCACTTAACTTTTTTGTAGTAGGATAAACACTCATTTCAATAAGAATAATAACAAATTAAACCTGTATGCCACTCGACTTCCAGCGACTCTGGATGGCTTGTTTATAGCTGAAAACCCAAGATCAGTGGCAGCAAACTACTTTGTATTCAGGGAGTTTGAAATTGATTCTCAAAAAGAATAATGGATCCTTGGAAATAGAGATTGTCCTTGTTTAGCGACAACAACTGGGACAAACAATTCGGTCATTAAGCAAAATATTTACTAAATGAAACCATGACTGTGCTTATGATCTTACTTCCATTTTCCTTCACTTTACAGGCCTCCAAAGGTCGTAAATGCAAGGACCGGTTGCAAAGTCACTTTTTCATCAACTTTGTTAACTCTGAACAGTCGCTAAATGAGGCAGTCACTAAATAATGACTGCCTTGATTCAAAACTTGTGTTTTAATTTTTGTATATGTCTTTTTAACTTGGCTGTAAACCGCCCTGAGTCTTCGGAGAAGGGCGGTATAGAAATGTAAATAATAAATAAATAAATAAATAAATAAAACTTTGAAAATTCATAGGCAGAAACAACAAACAAGGGCTATTTTCTGTATTTAACATAGCACAATTTAATCGTATTGTTTTTAACACTACTTATAACTCACAGCAACTTGCTGGCGAAATATTAATACAAAGTAGAATGAACAGGACAGAGATACTGTGTTTATATGCTAATAACGAAGGGATTGGCATGAAAAGCCTATTAAGAGCTACTTTTTTAAAAAGTCAACCCAAACAGTGAGATTTTTAAAAGCTGCCTCTATTGCTGTGTTAATAAGGTTTCTGACACTGATACTGTCCAAAGGGAGTTGGACTAGAAGACCTCCAAGGTCCCTTCCAACTACGTTATTCTCTTAAGGATCCACTGGGAAATGTTACATTCCTTAGTAGGAAATTTGCAAAACGGCAAACTGAAAGCACCCTACTCTTAGGTTTTTCTAGGAATGTTCTTAAACGTGCACGGTGTAATTTCATTGGCTCCTGTATCCACCTATATTTGCATCTATATGCAGCACTTTTTAAAAAAACACCATCTGGACCCAGGAGTGTCTACTTACTTGTTTTTCTTGGCTTTCTTTTGTAAGAACTTAAGAGATGTAAGGATGTGTGCCCTTTCCAAGGGTTTCTTTGTAAATTTCTTCTTTTGCTTGCTAAATATGACATTCAGGGCAGAGGAAAAAGAAAAGAGAAGTAAAATAGAAACAGTTCATTAGCAAAGTCCGGCTTCCTCCCTTGCTCCTTTTCATTTTCCTGTTCCTTGTTGTGAACCTGAGCTGGCAAATTATCAAATCCACCCGAGAGCTAATCTGAACAGAACTCCTCGTTCTGGTTTGGGCAGTCAGTGGAAACTATAATATGATTATAGGAACACCTGAACCAAAAAAAAAAAAAAAAGGATTAAAGAAGGAAGTGTGAAAGCATATGACATGTTTCAGTCATCTTGAACTAAACCTAAGTGTGAAAAATCAGTTGCAAGAACAAAAAATGTTTATATGAGTGCACAGAACAAATTTCCCAAAGAAGTTACATTTGACATATTCAGCACATATTAACTTGTCAGCAGCCCTCATTCAATTTCTAAAAGGAGGCAGATTTTTCAGAACCCTGGAAACTAAACAGAGAAAAATAATATTTATTTAATAAGGAAATGAAATTGGAGAGAACTCAAACCAACTAAATAAAAGGCACCTTGAGATGGGACCATATTTGTAATTTTGAGAACATGTAGTATGCACACTCAAAAAAATGGCTGCCTTAGAAGACTTGCTTAACATGCTGTGATGGAGGGAGGGAGGGAGGGAAGGAAAGATTGATTGATCGATCAATTGATTGATTGATATAGCTGCCTATCTCATAAGAAGCTATTCTGGGCAATAAAGATATAAAATCATAAAACCAGGGGTGAAATGCTCCCGGTTTACACCGGATCACCCGATCCGGTAGTGATGGTGGCTGGTGGTTCGGAAAACCGATAGCAAAAATCCCTGCCTCCCCCCAGCCCTGCTGAGCCACGCGATCATCAGAGGTTTTTTTTTTCCTTTTAAAAGCATTTTTTCTTCTGCCGAAAAAAAGTTTTTAAAAGTAAAAAAAAAACCTGATGATCATGCGGCTCAGCTGGTGCTAACCAAAAAACGGGAGTGGGTGGAAGTCCGTTTTTCCTCCCAGCAGGCTCCCTCCCCGCCTCATTTTTGGTGTGGCTAGCAGGCTTCAGGTAGGCTTGGAGGAAAAACTGTGTGTGTGTGGGGGGGTCGTTTTTGAGAAAGAGAGAGAGAGAGAGAGAGAGAAAGGAGAGAGGGAGGCAGGGAAGGAAGGAAGGAGGAGAGGAAGGAAGGGGTACAAACCTGGCACTAGATGCAGCTTCAGAGGATAATCCAGGGCTGGAAGGGACCTGGAGGTCATCTAGTCCAGGGGTCTCCAACCATGGTCACTTTAAGACTTGTGGACTTCAACTCCCAGAATTCCTCAGGAACTCTGGGAATTGAAGTCCACAAGACTTAAAGTGGCAAAGGTTGGAGATCTCTGATGTAGTCCAACCCTGCTCCAGCATGAAATTGTTAGTGTTTCTGTCTTTTGATCCCCCAGTCACATGACCCCCCAAGCCACACCCCCCAAGCCACACCCACAGAACCGGGAGCAAAAAAAATTAGATTTCACCCCTGCATAAAACATGAAAAACAATCATTATTGAAAAGTTTAGGAAGCATATGGCACATAAGGGAATAAATTAGCAAGAAAGTAACTTCAAGATTTCACTGGTTAGTCACAAAGAGCCCATTTACCAGAATTAGCCTCCAGCATGACTCTACCATCCCCAAAGATCTAGTGTAACAACTACAGGTAGTCCTTGACTTACAGCCATTCATTTAGTGACCATTCTAAGTTACAATGGCACTGACAAAAGTGACTTTAATGATCATTTTTCACACCTATGATCGTTGTAGCATCCCCATGGTCACATGATGCTTGGGAACTGGTTCATATTTATGACGGTCGCAATGTCCCAGGGTCATGTGATCCCCTTTTGCGACCTTCTGACAAGCGAAGTCAACGGGGAAGCCAGATTCAGTGAACAAACCGTGATTCACTAGGCAACTGCAGTTATTCACTTAGCAACCAGGGCAAGAAAGGTTGTAAAATGCAGCAAAACTCACGTTAACAAAATGTCTCGCTTAGCAGCATAAATTTAGGGCTCGACTGTGGTTGTAGGTCGACGACTACCTGATGCTCCTGGAGCTTGGATTTGTAGCACACCCTTTCCTACTTAGTTTGTTTTAAGAAGGAACTAGGAACGAGTTACCTGGGAGACATTAAGCAGTTTCTAAGGACTCTAACCAGTGTCTTAGATGTGGTTCTACTATGTGCTTAGGATGCAGCTATAGGCTTGTGTCCCCATTATTCTTTTGGATTATGTCCCTGGGAATCCCCCACAGGGCTAACGCAGCAAAGAATTATCACTGAAATAAATATCTAAAGCAGCAATCAGGCTGCCGTGTCATGTTTTTTCTTAACACTGGCAGATCATGAGACAAGGATAGTTTTCCCCCGAATGCCATCACTCTGCTTAACAACTAATTCCCACAACACTGTCAAATAATTTACTAAGACTGGTATTATTATTATTCTTCTCTTCCTTATTAATATCTATCTCTTCCCCCTTATTACTATAACCATGTATCTTTTCATTTATATTGTTTTTATTTGTTTCCTAGTACGATTTGATAACTTGACTATCGCTAAGCGTTGCATCTTTTTCTCCTTGATGAATGTTATTTTATTCTCCTTATGTACACGGAGAGCATATACACCTAAGACAAATTCCTTGTGTGTCCAATCACACTTGGCCAATAAAGAATTCTAATTCTTTTATCTCTCTCTCTGCTGGCTCTTAAAAGCCAAAAGTGGCATGCCTGGGGCACCTGTTTGATTTTCACTCCAGCAGTGAGAGAGAGAGCTAATGTGATTTTAGACGATTGGAAACAACCAGAACAGTGTCCTTCCTGCTTTAGCTTCTTCATTCACCTTGACCTCAGAGAACATACCTCTGCAGTTTGCGAAAGTGTTTTATGTAATCCGGGACAGGACAACCAGCTCTCTGGATAACGGAGGCTATGCTAAAAGAGGACAAAACAAGGGATGAAAAAAAAAAACAGGAGGAAAATAGTGAGAACAAACCTACAGCTGACGATTCCTACCTAATTGCCTAAAATTTGAGGATCAAACACTCATCTGCCCCCTTGCCAAGGCAGAGATTAGGGATGAGCAACCTGGCCCCAAACTGTCTTAATAGCTTCTCAGGTACTGTATCCCATTCCAAAAATCATTCCTCCATGGACATGCTAAAACCCAGGAGACAGAGAATTCTAGTCCGGCCTTAGACATGAAGGTCAAATGTATGACGTTGGGCCAATCACCAGGAGACTGAGAGTTGTAGCCTGGACTTAGGCATGAGAGCTGGCTGGGTGACTTTGGGGGAATTACCAGGAAATGGAGTTCTAGTCAGCCGTAGGCATGAAAGCTGGCTGGGTGATTTGGGCCTCTCACCAGGAGACTGGGAGTTCTAGTCTGGCCTTAGACATGAAGATCAAATACATGACGTTGGGCCAATCACCAGGAGACTAAGAATTGTAGCGCGGACTTAGGCATGAAAGCTGGCTGGGTGACTGGGTGAATTATCAGGAGACGGACTTCTAGTCAGCTGTAGGCATGAAAGCTGGCTGGGTGATTTGGGCCTCTCACCAGGAGACTGAGAATTCTAGTCCGGCCTTAGACATGAAGGTCAAATGTATGACGTTGGGCCAATCACCAGGAGACTGAGAGTTGTAGCCTGGACTTAGGCATGATCAAGAGATGGAGTCCTAGTCAGCTGTAGGCATGAAAGGTGATTGGGTGATTTGGGCCTCTCACCAGGAGACTGGGAGTTCTAGTCTGGCTTTAGGCATGAAAGCCGGCTAGGTGACTTTGGGCCAGCCCACTTTACAGGGTTGTTCTTCTTGTGGGGAAAATCGAGGTAGGAAGGAGCATTGTGTATGTTTGTTGCCTTGACTTATTTATAAAAAATAACAAAGGCAGGGAATAAATAAATAATGAAGGGGGAAATAACCCCTGGTTTTTTTCTACATATAAGCCAAGATATGGAGTCTGCTGCAACTCACAGCCAGAGGGTCAAGGGCCTTGTGCCATTTTGCCAGCAGACCAGGAGGGTGGAGGAGGAAATGTCGCCAAGCTGGCCCATGATTCATTCTTGAAGCCTTGACTTGCTCAACAATGGTCAAGCCTGCGAACAAGGTAAATGAAGCACTGAGTGGAAGAGGTACCTCCGCAGTAATGGCTTGTCATCTTCGGTAAAGAAGGTAATTGCCTTTCCTGTGTGCCCTGCTCTCCCTGTGCGACCTGTTGCAAGAGAGAATAGTAGTTAGCCTAGGTAACAATAAAGGGGCTCCTGAAGACAGAAACAGGGAGGTTGCAAAGACATCCTTACATCTCCTAAGAGCTGCGGTGGCGCAGTGGTTAGAGTGCAGTACTGCAGGCTCCTTCTGCTGACTGCCAGCTGCCTACAGTTCAACAGTTTGAACCTCACCACTCAAGGTTGACTCAGCCTTCCATACTTCCGAGGTGTGTAAAATGAAGACCCAGATTGTTGGGGGCAATAGGCTGACTGTGTAAAACCGCTTAGAGAGGACTGTAAAGCACTGTGAAGTGGTATATAAATCTAAGTGCTGTTGCTATTTCTAAAGGCGAGATCGACATATTTCAGAATGTTAATACAAACTGGAAACCTTTGTCTGCTGCTGCAAAGAGTCTTTATCAGGTCTGATCCAATAAGAGATCTACCATAGATCTATTTATCTATTGTTGTGCACCCACCCAGAGTCATCTTTGGGGAGATGGGCAGCGTTATACATACACACATACGTACTTTACATACGTACAGAGAGAGCCCATAATTTTAGCTAGTAAATTCCCTTCCTGATTCAGATGTGTGTTCAGATAAAAACTATGTGCGAGGCACTCCATCTTTATCATGATTTGTTCTAAGGTGTAGGTCCAGAGGACTTGTTACATCTATTCAAGTTAGCTTATTGTGCTACTGAATTGTAGCCAAATAATTATTGAATGCCGTGTTTTCTTTCTTTGTGCTGGACAGATAGCGGGAGATGTCAGCTAAAGGAAAATAATTTAAATAGATATAGATAGATATATACTGGGTTATATGAGTCATCATAATAATATATGAGTCATCCCCACTTTGCACTTCCCAGTTACTGCATTCCACATTTGAAGAGCAACCGATCAGGCTTCAGCTGCAGCCTGATTTTGTCAAGGTCATGATTTTATCTTCCTTAAAAGAAAAAAGGAAGAGGAAGAGAGAAAGAAACGGAACAAACGGAAAAGCTCCAAGGGAGAGGCTGACATCTAAAAGGAAGTCAAGTCCTATATTACAAGTTGGCAGTGAAAAAAGGTGGACTACTAAGATTGGAAGGCTGCAATGCCAAGGCAAAATTTCCCTTGTAATTATGTCTAGGATACAATAGGTCCATGATGGCGAACCTATGGCACATGTGCCCGAAGTGGCATGGCACGGCAAACACGGGCTTGCCTGTTTGTCTTCCGGGTTTTTGCCACACATGGGCGTACGACGATCAGCTGTCCTTTGAGTTTGCGGCAGTGCTGAAAACTGGTATGCGTATGCGTGCCAGAACCCGGAAGTTCAGCTTTTCTGGAGCGTGATCCCTTGGTGCGCGCGGCACTGCCAAAAACCAGCCTGTGCGTTCGTTCGGCTTTTCCAGAGCGCAGCCCTGACAAGCGCGCCAGGCACTAAATTTAGTGCCCGGCTTTCTGGCATACAAATATCACAAAAAGATTTAGGATGTTCTTACAGCAATTCTGAACATATTAAGGTTTATCATAGTTTGAAACATGATGACAATCGTTGGGGGAAATAGAATGGATGGATAAAGTAATGGAACTGGCAGAGATGGCAAAGTCCTTATTAAAGGAAAGAATATTTCCGGTTTTGTTTCTATCCAAAAACCGTTGCTAGACTTTGTGCTCGAAACAGAAAAAAAATGAACTAGTAGATATTGATTACAGGTAGTCCTCAATTTATGACTAAAATTAGCTCAAAATTCCTATTACAGGCAGTCCTGTACGTACAACAGTTCATTTAGTGGCCGTTCAAACTTACAACAGCACTGAAAAAAGTGAGTTATGACCATTTTTCATACTTATGACGGTTGCAGCATCCCCACATTCACGTCATTTACATTTGGATGCTTGACAACTGACGCACATTTATGACGGCTGCAGTATCCCGGGGTCATAGGATCTCTTTTTGTGACCTTCTGACAAGCAGAGCCAATGGAGAAGCCAGATTCATTTAATAACTGTGTTATTAATTTAACAGCTGCAGTGATTCACTTAACAACTGTGGCAAGAAAAGCGTAAAATGGGGTAAAACTCAATAAATTTCTCACTTAACAACATAAATTTTGGGCTCAATGGTTGTTAAGCGGAGGACCACCTGTATTAACTGAGACAGTTGTTAAGGGAGTTTTACCCCCATTTTACAACCTTTCTGGCCACAGTTGTTAAGGGAATCACTGCAATTGTTAAATTACTAACACTGGTTGTTAAGAGCACCTGCCTTGCCCATTGACTTTGCTTGTCAAAATGTCACAAAAGGAAATCACATGACCCCAGGACACAGCAATTGTTGTAAGTGTGAACCAGTTGGCAAGCATCCAATTTTTGATGTTGCAACAATCGTGGTGAGTGTGAAAAACGGTCACGAGTCACTTTTTTCAGTGCTGTTGTAACTTCAGTCACTAAATGAATGGTTGTTAAGTCAAGGACTAAGTGTATATTGTAACTTGACATTGTAATTTACCTCACAGAAAGAAGTTGGAAGTCAATGCTTTATTTCTTTTACTTTCAACCTCTTTTTCCCCTTCCTCAACTCCCTAATTGTTTTTCCTGTTATTTGTATTTTATGTTAAAATAAACTTCAATGAAGTTTTTTGGGTTTTTTTTTAAAAAAGGAAAGAATCGGATAGAATGGCAGGGCTTTCCAAGCACTGACTGGTAGTGTCTCTTTTTTTGATCAAAGACTTCCAGATTATTTTCTGTGAGTCTCAGCTGTGAAAAGGCCTGGCCTGCAATTCTCCTGCTCTCAGAGTCAAATGCTGAAATGACAAAATGCTCTTATTTATTGTATGACTATAACTTGTTGCTGGCAATCCTTATGATTTATATTGATATATTGACCATCAATTGTGTTGTAAATGTTGTACCTTGATGAACGTATCTTTTCTTTTATGTACACTGAGAGCATATGCACCAAGACAAATTCCTTGTGTGTCCAATCACACTTGGCCAATAAAATTCTATTCTATTCTATTCTATTCTATTTAAAACGCAGAACCCTAAACTCACCTATCCGGTGGATATATTCCACGGCACTGCTGGGGAAGTCAAAATTGATCACCATGTTCACTCCTTTGAAGTCGATCCCTCGAGCCAGCAAAGCAGTGCAAATAAGGACCCAGATCTTCCCAGCTCTGAAACTGTGCACTACATTATCTCTCTAGGGAGAAGTGGGGGGAAGGAAGAAATTCACACGTTAGCCATGATTAAATACCTCCGGAAACAACTTCTCTTCCACCAGAACTCAAAACACGTCCTCTTGAAGAGAGCCACTTAGCAAAGCTCTCCTAAAAGCAAGAACCGGGGGGGGGGGAGCGGGGGGGGGACACCAAGACAAGCAGGAACTAACAATGGATGGAAACTAATTAAGAATAGAACCAACTGGAACTAAGGAGAAATTAAACAATGGAACTGCTTGGCTTCAGATGTTGTGGGTGCTCCATCTTTTAAGAAGAGACTGGGCAGCCACTTGTCGGAAATGGTATAGGGCAGGGCAGTGATGAAAACTAAATTTCTTTCCTACCGGTTCTGTGGGCGTGGCTTGGTGGGGGGTGTCATGTGACTGGGTGGGCGTGGCTATGTGACTGGGGGATCAAAAGACAGAAACTCACTAGATTATCCTCTCTATATAGCCAGGTTTGTAGTCCTTCCTTCCTCTCCTTTTCCCTCCCTCCCTCCCTCTCTCCCTCCCTCCCTCCCTCCTTCCTTCTTTCCTTCCTTTCTCTCTCTCTTCCTTCCTTCCTTCCTTCCTTCCTTCCTTCCTTCCTTCCTTCTTTCTTTCTTTGTCTTTCTTTCCTTCCTTCCTTCCTTTCCTTTCTTTCTCTCTCTCTCTCTTCCTTCCTTCCTTCCTTTCCTTTCTCTCTCTCTTCCTCCCTTCCTTCCTTCTTTTTTCTTTTCTTTCTTTCTTTCTTTCTCTCTCTCTCTCTCTCTCAAACAACCCCCCCCATTTTTGCCTAGCAGGCTTCAGCTTTTTTACCTTTTAAAAAATGCTTTTTTTAAAAAAAAAAGCCTCTGACGATCAGCTGGGATTGTCAGAGCCTTGTTTTACCCCTTTAAAAGCATTTTTTTTTCAACCTCTTCAGCCGAAGAGGTTGTTTAAAAAATGCTTTTAAAAGTGAAAAAAAAAAAGGGGGGGGGCTCTGATGATCGCGTGGCTCAGCTGGACATGGGGTGGGGCAGGGATTTTTGCTACTGGTTCTCCGAACTACCCGCCACCATTGCTACCGGATCAGCCAATCCGGTCCGAACCGGGAACATTTCACCCCTGGAGCAGGGGCATCAAACTCAAGGCTCGGGAACCAGATCCGGTCCACGAGGTGCTTAGGTCTGGCCCGCAGGGCTGCCCTGGAAGCAATGAAGGACTGGCCCATGGTGCCTCTGCCAGCAAAAATGGAGCTCGGGAGGGCCACATGTGGCCCTCAAGAGGGTTGTAGGAGGCCGTCGTAGCCAAAAACGGAGCTCAGGAGCCCATTTTCTCCAGCAGAGCACTTGGGCCACCACAGGTGCCCCCCAACACGAGTGACGTCGAGTTGGCCACGCCCTCCCAGCCTCCTCCCCCCCCCGAGGTCAAACACAACCCCGATGTGGCCCTCAGTGAAATCGAGTTTGACACCCCTGGTATAGGGTCTCCTGCTTGAGCAGGGGGTTGGACTAGAAGACCTCCAAGGTCCCTTCCAACTCTGTTAAGTAGCTTATAAAACGTTCTTCCATACCAAAAAAAAAAAAGCCTTCCCCTCCTACCTGTTGTTGAGTCCTGTCTGCATGAATGACGTCCACGTTGATGCCTTCGTAAACCAGCTCATGAAACAGCTCTTTAGCCCGTTCAATAGACTGGACAAACACCAAGACTGGAGGTGTGAAGCCCTGTAATGGAAGGCAAAGAAAAGAAGAGAGCCAGGGTGAAGCGACAATCCAGACAGGAAGTAATGCTGTAATGCTGTGGCTGTCAGCTGGCCTAGTTCAGGGGTCTGCAACCCGCATGTGGCTCTTTCATCCCTCTGCTTCGGCTCCCTGTCACTCAAAATATGCGTCATAACTGCCAATGTGCGACACCCGCCGGCACGTGATTTATTGAGCTTTTCGACCCATCTTTTTTTTCCAGAGTTCAAAATGTGTTTGTTGCATGCAGAAATAAAAATTTGCTTTCTCGGTAACAGGTCATTGATTTCCTAAATGCAACACACTATAGTTTTTTTTATACATAGCATAAAGGTCAAAAAAATGATATATGCAGTGTTACCTTCATTTTAGAGGTCAAAAGGGTTTTTGTGGCGCCCGGTGTTTTCTTTTCTATGGGAAACAGGTCCAAATGGCTCTTTGAGTGTTTAAAGTTGCCGACCTCTCCTGGCCTAGTCAATTCACTCTTCAGATTCAGGACGTACTCTGAACTCTACATCCACACAATCCTATCGTTTTCAGGGTATTTGGAAAGAAGTCCAATTTAGTTTTAAAATAGTTGGGCCCGTGGGATTGGGACCTATCTGAGGAAAACAAATCTTTCTCAGCCTAGTACCAGCATTGGCCATCGAAACAGACAAAAGCTTTCCCCTGGTGCAGAAAGGGAGAGCAAGAAAAGAGAGAGGGTGGGCTGGCGAAGGAAGGGAAGGTAGAGGAGGAAGAAGAGAGAAAAATTAAAGAAGGAAAAGGAGAGAAAATATACTGTATACATATACAGGTAGTCCTTGACTTACAACAGTTCATTTAGTGATGATTCAAAGTTACAACGGCACTGAGAAAGTGACTTGTGACCGTTTTTCACACTTAAGACCGTTGCAGCATCCCCGTGGTCAAAATTCAGATGTTTGGTAAATGACTCATTTTTATGACGGTTGCAGTGTCCCAGGGTCATGTGATCAGCTTTCATAACCCTCTTGGCAAGCAAACTCAACGAGGAAACCAGATCCATTTAACAACCGTGTTACTAACTTAACCACTGCAGTGATTCACTTAACAGCTTAGGGCAGGAAAAGTCATAAAGTGGGACAAAACTCAATGAACAAATGTCTCACTTAGCAACGGAAATTTTGGGCTCAGTTGTGGTACCCCTTAAAGATCAGTCCAGGGATATTTTTCAAATATACAGGTCTTCTTACCAGTTGTAGAAAAATAACAATCAAACAGATCTTCTTTAGTTTCATTCAGGAACAAAGTTCAATATAAAAACAGTCCATAAATATTAAAGAAGCAATAAATAGCCATGATCAAGCCATGATCATGCCTAGAGATCAAATATAGAGTTACAGCATATCAGAAGGTAAAAATGGTGTAGTAGCTACAAACACACAATGCTGGTTTATATATTTCCTGACCAACCAGTTGGGCAATAACAATTTCCTAACACCAAGGACTACCTGTATCAACAGATTAAGTTACTGAGAACATTTATTTTATTTTCAGGGAGACCAAGGCCCTTCCAGCATCCCTTGACTTGTGGCCAAGGGCTGTCTGAAGGACCAGCTCTCCATTAGCCCAGCTGCTCAGAATGGGAAGACAGGGAATGTTGAGGGTTCCATCTATCAGGGACATACGTCTGGTGGGACCACAAAAGGACCTTCTCTGTAGAGGCCCCCTCTATATGAAACATTCTCCAGAGATACGATTGGCCCTCACTTTGTTGCTTATCTAAAAGGCCCTGAAGATGTGATTTTATCAGCAGCAGGCCTGGGGAACCCCAAATGGACTGGAACCAATCAAAAATTGATTTGATTGGGTTGCTGTCATAGAGGGGAGATGGGGTTATAAGTTTTTATGTTGTGGTGTAGGGTTTCCTGCCTGGGCAGGGGGTTGGACTAGAAGACCTCCAAGGTCCCTTCCAACTCTGTTATTATGTTAGGTTGTGGATTTTTTATTGTAAGCCACTTAGAATCGCCTGCAAGCTGAGTGGCTGTATAAATTTGTTTAATAAATAAGCAAACAATACAAATGCCAGCATTTCCTCGTGTTGTAGCCTCAAGATCCTTCAAGAGGGTGGCCCAACATTACTCAGTGATCTCCCAAGAACCAGCAGAGATTTGGTCAGTATCTCAGAATCTCAACTGGATGTTCTAATTCTGACATCACACAGTAGCAGAAGAAAGATTAGATACAAAGAGCAATGAAGCTCATTCCAAAATTCTGCCTGGATTTGCTCATAGGCTGCTATCTCCTGAGACAAATAATCTTGTTATGAAAATGGTTGGTTTTGTATCTGAGGCCTGTATAGGTCTTTCCTCCACTTCTCTCCCTCCCTCCCTCCTTCCTTTCTTCCTTCCTTCCTTCCAATATGAAGGTACCTTAAAGAAAGAGTATTCTCACTTGGCATTTCAAGTGAATTCTGTATCTCTAATGGTTTAAAGCATCTGCATCTCTCAAGGTGTTCTATTCATTTATTCTGCTTTATAAACACATCAGGTTGATTCAGCGCAGAAAACTCCCAAACAGACAGTCTCAGCATGAAAAACAAATTACCTTTTTCACAAGATCTCTCACAGCTAACAGTTTTCCTATCTCCGATCCAACAAATAAGAGCTCTTGATCCACCGTCTCGACTGCGGCATTTCTGAAGCAAAAAAGTCAAAGACTTGAGTCAGTTCTGAAGACAGCTCTGGCTTAATAAACATTTTTGTCCAGAAAACATCTTCCATTAAAATGTCCTAAAGTTGCTTTCTTGACTTTTTCCTTGAAAACGTTTCGCTTCTCAAAAAATTCCAGTTCCCTTTTGAAAAAGCACCTTTGGGACAACCGTGACTTAAGATGATTTGAGACTCTCCATAGATTTTCATCAAAATATTTTCCCATTCCTACTTCCCAACTAAAAAATGATCACAGCCTTTCTTTCAGTGGAAAACATAGAACGGGCGTGTCAAACTGGTGGCCTGGCGGGCCGGATACATCACGTGCAGGCCACACCCACCCAACTACGCAAAGGTAAAAACCGTCCAATTACAATCAACAAAATAAAGAGAATATGTGTAGCTCAGGGTTGAAATGTGGAGCTCCTGGTGGTCTCTTGAGCTTGGTTGCAGATGTTTCGTTACCAACTAGATAACATACATGTCAGTGAACGAGGGATTTGTACCCTGTTCATATGCACTAGCTTGACCTGCCAGTGTTAGTAGAGTTCTATTTTTTCCCATGGTAATATATTCATTGTTGTTGTCTGCTTGATAATTTGTCTGGTGTCAATCCCTGCTTATCTGGGTGCTGGTTGCTAGAAAGGATGCGCAACAGATATTTGGGGCTCAACTGTGGTCGGTTTCACCCTAAGCAAATATCAAAATGAAAATGACCTCTTCGGTGTTTTTGTTTTCTTCTTAGTTTATTTTTCTCTTTTGAATGGCATGAAAACACGCTTTATCTCCATGTGTCTATTGATGGTTGATTTGTCTGATTGCCAGGCTTCCAGCAATTTTCTAGCGTTTTTGGATTTAGCTTGGTCTAGGATGCTCGGTTTCCTAATTGGAAGTATGGTTGAGTCTGTCCAGATGTTGTGAGACTAAGAATACCAGATACTTCACAAAATAAAAGAGAGTTCAGTTCAGCATCAGCAGCCACTTAGAACAGTCTTGCTCCCCTTCTGTATGTGGGAATGACCTTGGGATAGGAGGAAGGACTGCAGCTTTGCTGGCTGAGGAACTCTGGGAGTTGAAGTCCACACATCTTAAAGGTGCCAAGGTTGGAGATCCCTGGTCTAGACAACCCTCTGATAAATGAAATTTGAGTCCAAAGGACTTTGTACGTCAAAAAACCAAGCAGCCTCTTCAGCTTAACTCAAAAACTGCTTGTCTCTTCAGCAGGGCAAGGAACGGCAATGGAAAGTGCCCAGAATAGGAAGAGGAGCAATGGAACTCCGTGGGAAGAATTTGATTCCAGAGCAGGAATTGACTCTACCCTTCTGGTAGAGACCAAGCAAGGAGGACGAATCAGGGAGGGGAAAACTCTAATCCCAACACTCACCTTGCTCCAATGGATACAGATATGATATTGTCAAGGTTGAGTTTACACCACTGCTCTACGTCATGCGCAAATGTTGCACTGAACATGGCTCTCTTGACAACGTGGGAGGAACATGCCAAGAAGATGGTAGCTAGCTGGTCTCGGAATCCTGTCTTCCCATCTTCAAACAATTTGTCTGACTCGTCGACTACCAGCCATTCAACTCTAGGGCAGAAGGTAAGGCTGCAATTAGGTGGTGATACACATCTTACATAGTAAAATCAGATCACTACTCACTGCCACGTTCCAGATGGCCTTATTAAGGCTGGTGAGCAAATATCAGAATGAAAGGGTATGGATATTTAATTATTTGCTAATATATATTCAACTTTTCTTGTAAGTTCCTCTGTGACAAGCATTGTTTCTCCTACATGTTTCTTCATAACCACCCTGAAACCCAGAAGTGCTTTTTCAGGCCACTGGACTCTCTTGTTTTTTCTTTTGAAGATGTTTCACTTCTCATCCAAGAAGCTTCTTCAGCTCTGACTGGATAGTGGGGAATGGAAGGATTTATATTATTATATCCCCACTATGCATTTTTAGAGGGTCGTTGAAGCACTTAGAGGTTTATCTGTCTCCTCAGGGTGGGAGTTGGAATGGATTTCCAGAGGAAAAAATTGCAGACTACAGGAACCAGGAGCACTAACTCAGGTGACCCTGAGGACACAGATAAACCTCCAAGTGCTTCAAGGACCCTCTAAAAGGATGCAAATGACCAGCTGTCTGCAAGTTATATAAACCCTCCACCACCCAATCAGTTGAAGAAGCTTCTTGGATGAGAAGCGAAACGTCTTCAAGGAAAAACAAATAAGTCCAGTTGCCTTTTGGAAAAAAACACACATTTGAGACAACCATGACCTGGATGACTGAGAATCTCTACAGACTTTTAACCACCCTGAAAGATTATTACTTGCTACAGGCTATTAAAATTATGCAACCTTTATGGACTTTTTTAAAATGCATACATTATCAACCTTAATATGGCATGGGGTTTATTTGGATCAACATCTTTAGGCAAAATTAAATCTATAAACAGCACTGAATACTACTACAGTCCATCTTTTAACAAATACTACCAAATACAATTTACACCAGGGGTCTCCAACCTTGGCAACTTTAAGCCTGGAGGACTTCAACTCCCAGAACACCCCAGCCAGCAAAGCTGGCTGGGGAATTCTAGGAGTTGAAGTCCGCCAGGCTTAAAGTTGCCAAGGTTGGGGACCCCGATGTACACTAAAAAAGGAGATGTGTGTGTGTGTGTCTATTCCTTTTTACCTGGTCAGATCTATAGCTGGGGGGTCTTGTTTCAGCAGGTAGATAAGCCGGTTTGGCGTAGTCACCAAAATATCTGCAGAAAAAGCAACAGTTAAGAAGAGCTAGAAGAAGCAAGCAGACGGGAGTTGAATATGGATCCCTGTTCATTCCTAGCTCACCGAATTTCTGAGAGGACTTTGGCCCAAACTTCTTCGCTGTTTCAGCGGCTTTGTGAATCAAATGTATCCTGAAGCCGATGCCCTCAGACAACTTAAGTAGCTCTCTGTGGGTCTAAAAGGGAGACGAATCAGGCACATATTTACACAGCTGAAATATAGGTTTAAATATCCCAAGAGTCACCGTTATTTTCAGAAGCGGAAAAACAAAGCACAGAAAATAAATACACCAGGGGGACCATCATCATGGAACAGTGGGGAATAGAAAAGCCTTTTTCAGTTCACTGAGATATTGACTAAAGATTATTTAAATCGTTTTCAACTCTTGATTTGCTACATTATTTGCTGCATTCTAACCACGAAGCCGCAGTGGCACAGTGATTAGTATGCAGTACTGCAGGCTACTTCTGCTGACTGCCGGCTGCCTGCAATTTGGCAGTTCGAATCTCACCAGGCTCAAGGATAACTCAGCCTTCCATCCTTCCGAGGTGGGTAAAATGAGGACCCAGATTGTTGGGGGCAAATAGGCTGACTCTGTAAACCGCTTAGAGAGGGCTGTGAAGCACTGTGAAGTTTGGAGACACCTGTCCCAAACTAACACCTTCATCACCCTGCTATTCCTACTGTGCTTTGGCTTGAACAGCACCTGAACATATCTTTTTCATTTCATTTATAACAATTTTTATTTGTTTATAATGTAGCACACAAAAACCCCAAAAGTAAACAACAGGAAAAACAGGGAAGGAAAAAGGGAAGAGAAAAGTGGGGAAAAGAAGAGGGGGAAAAAAGAAAGAAATGGCATTGACTTCTGATTCCCTTTGGTGCAGTAGAATAAGGCATTCACATCAAACCTCAACTTTTTACTTTTACATAATAAACTAGCCATTTCTATAACAACAAAACTACCTAATCGGTATAACTCAAAATCAAAGTTTCATTTTTGTTCCGTTTGAACATATCTTCATGCTAAATTTAAAAGACAAAAGTCACCTTACCTGACTAGCAAGTTCCCGCGTGGGCGACAGCACAAGAGCTCTGAAGCCTTTATTCATGGGTTGCTTGAGGTGGGTTAAAATGGGAATGCTGAATGCCAGTGTCTTCCCTGAGCCAGTGGGAGCACAAGCCAGGAGCTCACGACCCTGGGATGCAAAAAGAAAGGAACAAGGCTCAGTTGAACACAAACGGTTTATAAAAAGTGCACGAAAAGTGGCAAAGGAGCCATAGCAGGCGCATGAATTTCAGTTCTGCAGGCTGGCATTTCTAATACCCTCAGGGCACCAAGCACTTGCAATCATTGTGCCAATCAACCTGACATCAGTCCTGCGTGGTAGTCCCCCCATCAATCCTCCCACTAGAAAAGCAACAATGAGACATTTATTATCCAGTAGTGGCCAAAATTGTGGAAACCTTTTGCGAAAAGTGTATTTTCTAAAACTAGCTAATAACACCACTTCTTTTTGGAGTAGTACCATAAAATTATATATCATTGGAAAGATAATTTAATCAAGAATGTAATGCAATAACTTATATGAAAAATTTGCTATTAGAATAGCAGTTACAGTATAAAGAAGAAAAGTGAAACACATAGAAAAAACGAGATATAGAAAAATTATCACCATGTCAGTTAATACTTAGTTGGGTAATCTTTAGCATGAATTACGGCCTTACAATGTCTTCCCATGGAGTGAACCAAGTCTTTTAGTTCTGCAGCTGTTATCATGTGAGACCAAGATTGAATGATTGCTTCTATTAACTGGGTTTTATTGCTGGGTCGCTTCTGACTAAATCGGCTCCATACATTTTCAATTGGGTTAAGGTCTGGGCTATTCCCAGGGATTCCAGCAGTGGAATAGGATTATCTTGAAACTCCCCCCAAAAAAGTGGTGTTATTAGCCACTAAATCTCAAAAATACACGTTTCCCAAAAGGTTTCCACAATTTTGACCATGACTGTAGTTATGTTTGCTCACTGGCAGCTACTGCACTGTACAGCTAACTCTTGACTTACAACATTTAGTGACCATTCAAAGTTACAATGGCACTGAAAAAAGTGACATGATTGTTTTTCACACTTACGGCCACTGTAGCATTCTCCCACGGTGACATGACCAAAATCCAGAAGCTTGCCAACTGGCTCCTATTTGTGACGGTTGCAGTGTCAATGGGGACCAGCAAAGTCAATGGGGAAGCCAGATTCACCTAACAGCCACGTTACTACCTTAACAAATGCAATGATTCAACCAACAAATGCTCAGTCTTACATATAGGAAAAAAGAACCCAAAAACTAAGTACATACTAGATGGACATTACCTTACAGACGACCCCCATCCCGTTAAAGACCTTGGAGTTTTCATGTCAAATGATCTAAGTGCCAAAGCCCACTGCAACTACATAGCAAAAAAAGCTCTAAGAGTTGTAAACCTAATCTTGCGTAGTTTCTTTTCCAAAAACACCACACTACTAACCAGAGCATATAAAACATTTGCTAGACCAATTCTAGAATACAGCTCACCTGTTTGGAACCCTCACCACATCTCTGACATCAATACAATTGAACGTGTCCAGAAATATTTTACAAGAAGAGTTCTCCATTCCTCTGAAAACAACAAAATACCTTATCCCACCAGACTTGAAATCCTAGGCTTAGAAAACTTGGAACTCCGTCGCCTTCGACAAGACCTAAGTTTAACTCACAGAATCATCTATTGTAATGTCCTTCCTGTTAAAGACTACTTCAGCTTTAATTGCAATAATACTAGAGCAACTAATAGATTTAAACTTAATGTCAACCGCTTTAATCTAGATTGCAGAAAATATGACTTCTGTAACAGAATCATCAGTGCTTGGAATACTTTACCTGACTCTGTGGTCTCTTCCCATAATCCTAAAAGCTTTATCCAAAAACTTTCTACTATTGACCTCACCCCATTCCTAAGAGGACCATAAGGGGCGTGCATAAGCGCACAAACGTGCCTACCGTTCCTGTCCTATTGTTTTTCTTTTCTTCTTTCTATATATATGCTTATACCTCCTTATATTTACCCATATATGTTTATATACTATATAATCTTTTGTATGATTCCTACATATATTGTTGTGACAAAATAAATAAATAAATAAATAAATAAATAAATAAATAAATAAATAAATAAATAAATAAATAAATAAATAGATTCACTTAACCCACTGTGGCGAGAAAAGTCGTCAGATGGGGCAAAACGCACTTAACAAATGTTTTCACTTAGCAAAATAAATTTCGGGCTCGATTATGGTCGTAACAAGAGGACTACCTGTACAGGTAACCCTTGGCTTACAACCTTTTGTTGAGTGACTATTCAAAGTCACAACGGCATTGAAAAAAGTGATGTATGGCGCAGGGGTTAAAGTGCAGTACTGCAGAGCTATTTCTGCCAGCTGCCGGCAATTTGGCAGTTCAAAGCTCATCAGGCTCAAGGTTGACTCAGCCTTCCATCCTTCCAAGGTGGGTCAAATGAGGACCCAAATTGTTATGGGCAAGAGGCCGATTCTGTAAATTGCTTAGAGAGGACTTTAAAGCACTGTGAAGCGGTATATAAGTCTAAGTGCTAGTGCTGTTATGCCTGCTCCTCACACTTATGACCGTCTCAGCTTCCCCACAATCACATAATCAAAATCCACGCACTTGGCAAGTATATACAACAGCTGCAGCATCCTGGTATCACGTAATCACAATTTGTGACCTTCCCAGACAGTTTTTTGACAAGCAAAGTCAATGGGTGAAACCAGATTCGCTTAACACCTATGCGATTCGCTTAACAATTGCATTGATTTGCTTAACAACTATGACCAAAAAAAAAAAAGGTTGTAAAATCAGGAGTGACTCACTTAACAGCCACTTTGCTTAGCAATGGAAATTCTGGTCACAATTGTGGTCATAAGTCAAGGACTATCTGTATAAGTACATGTGTGTGGGCACTCATGATCACAATTCCTCTTTCAAAGCCTAAAGCAGGGATCTGCAAACTTGCCTCTTTTAAGACTTGTGGACTTCAACTCCCCGAGGTCCTCAGTTGAAGTCCACAAGTCTTAAAAGAGCCAAGTTTGCAGACCGCTGGCCTAAAGCATATAACAGCAACATCATCACCATTTTCTCTCAGAGGGGAATATAAGTGGGACACACATGAAGCATGACGGGAATAGCTTGCATCTGAATGGGTGTGGGAATCTGGAATCCAGCAGCTTCAATATTCTGCATAATCTTAGAGTGGATTCTGTATTCTCTTCCAAGTTCTTCAAAGGAAGCGATTGGGTCTGGGAGATCCGTGCCTTGAATGTAGATTTTGTGCTTATTTCTGAAATGATTTATCTGGGAAAAAGGTAAGAGAAAGATTACATTTTCTTTAAATGAAATATTCATATTACATATCAATAACTCAGATGAAAACTTCGCCTCCATTTCAACCGAACGCCTTATTATTATTTTGAAAAAAATATATATTATTTTGAAAAAACAGCATTTCTCTAGCTTCATTCATTGATCGTTTATTTTTAGAGAACATGCCAAAAGAGAAGCAACTCACCTTTTCTTGTCTAACTTGTTTTAATTTCTTCGTTTTGGGTTCCTTTTTACCCTTGCTTTTTGGAATGTCAAGTTGGAGAGTCGACATCCATAATATACCATCATTTTCAGTACCAGGAATTACAGCAACTGTTTCTGAAAGTTACAAGAACATCATCAAACCAGAGCTTCTCAACCTGTGGTCTGCGGACTACTGGAGGAGGGGGCACAACGTTGTCACAGGGGGTCCATGAAGGCTTGAACAAAGGTTGATTTAAATCTTGAGTTAAGTCTTGGCGGATCGTAGCCACAAAAGGAATTCAAAAGGGGCCCGTGGTGAAGAAAAGGTTTGACAACCACTGAGCTAAACCACAAGTAAGAATAAAACTAATCTGTTGCAATGGCCACTGTTTAAGATATTTTATGTCAGTTTGCAATCTGGTCTCTTTTAAATACTGTATTTTTCATACTATAATACACACTCCTCCCCCCCCAAAAAAAAACTGGGGGAAAATTTCTGTGCGTTATTATAGAGCGAATATTGTGGCAGCAAGGGGGAGGGGGGTTGGTGTGGCGCTGATCAGCTGTTCTAGGTGGTGGGGATTGCCGCCGCCCGTTCATGGCAGCAAACGGGCCATGGTGAATGGGCCGCGATGAACGGAGAGTGACGAACAGACAGCAGTGAACGGTTGGCGGAGTAAATGGGCTGCGGCAGCAGTGAACAGGCGGCGGAGACAGAGGCAGATTTTTTTTTCTTGGTTTCCTCCTCTAAAGCTAATGTGTGTCTTATAATCCAGAGTATTTTATAGTCCGAAAAATACGGTATGCTGGACCACAACGCATGTTGCTTCAAAAGTAATGGGAACTGAATTTCATTTTATACACATTGTACATTTTATAGGATCCAATCTGAGTCGATCACCAGGATCAGTGGTTTACTCTTCTGAATTTTCGGACTCCTGCTGGAGCCCATCCTCAGAGAACTTCTCTCTAGCAGTGTGTGTGCTTTGGGCTATTCTGTATTTTTAATTGTGTGTGGCTTTTTAGATGTTGATTGGGGTGTTGATGGCTGGCTATTAAGTCGTTGGCTGTTGTTTTCTTTTGATGCCAAGTCCTCACCTCCTAAGTACTTGATATGCCATATACCAGTGGTCACCAACCAGTAGTCCATGGACCACTGGTGGTCCGTGAGAAAATTTTGGCGGTCCACAGAAAAATTATTTGCATTTTTATATTGCACTAAATACTATTTATCTTTTTAAAAAATTCATATTAGTGGTCCGCAGGATTTAAAATTATGAATTTAGTGGTCCCCGAGGTCCAAAAGGTTGGTGACCCCTGCCATATACCACATGGGTATGGGTATGGATGTGTAAAGCCAATTTTGGGATGAATGGCCTAGGTGATGGTTCTAACTCTATGAAAATGTGTAATCTATATATTCTGGTCAAGTTTCACATATACACTTATATAAAATAGAACCCTAATTGCTTTTCCTACAAAATAAATTCCAAGCCACATACGTCAAAACTGTAATAAACAAAGTAGAAAGTATCAAAATATCAAGAAACTACAACTTTCCCAAAAGTGCTTTTTCAAGAGGCAACTGGACTTTCTTGTTTTTCTTTGAAGACGTTTTGCTTCTCATCCAAGAGGCTTCTTTAGTAAGTGAATCTTCAGAGCTGAAGAAGCTTCTTGGCTGAGAAGCGAAACGTCTTCAAAGAAAAACAAGAAAGTCCAGTTGCTTCTTGAAAAAGCACCTTTGGGACAACCATGACCTGAATGACTGAGAACCTCCATGGGCAACTACAACTTTCATGCAACTCAACGAAAATGAAAAAAATCCTATTTTTTGAAGTTAATGGGTAGCCAGCCCTTCATTACCTTGGCCTTTTTTCTTTTTTCCCCTCCCTTTAGTACTTTGTCCATCTCCTTTTCTCTTCTTTGCAGCCTGTGTTTTCTGTAGTACTGCTACCTCTTCAAGCGGAAAATTAGACCGTTCCAATGTTTTCGTTTGAGCTTCGTGGAGTTCATTTTCTTTTCTTTTCTTTCCAAAAAAATCAAGAGATCCAAGAATCTCTGATGTTTCAGTTGCCTCTTCTTTAGTTCTTAGTACCTGAAATTAAATAGCCACACTTTCTTCAATGTAAAACTAACAGGAACCCTTAATTGTAGTTTCTACTTGGCTGCTATATTCCCAGAGAGAACTAAGGGCCAATAACAGGCATATGCAAAACAAAGCAAAAATTAGTAGCAGTTTTTGATCAATTAGTACTGTTCTACTTTATCCCCACTTACAGAGTTATTGTGCATTTGCATGTGTCTGCTTGCTCTAGCTCAGGGGTCTCCAACCTTGGCAACTTTAAGACTTGTGGACTTCAACTCCCAGAATACCTCAGCCAGCAAAGCTGAGTTGAAATCCACAAGTCTTAAAGTTGTCAAGGTTGGAGACCCCTGCTCTAGCTGGCTTCTTTCACCACATTTAAACTTACACTCACATTAACAAAATACAATTACTATGTCACAAGGAATGCTATCTCCAAACGAACTATTCATATAAATGAAGCAATGGCCTGCTCCATGCAGGAGCTGAACCACTTATTTTCCAAATCTCTTTTAGCCCAAATCTAAAATATGGTGAAAGTCTAGCCACCCTGAACACTTTGGAGTTAAGAATTCCTATCCAACAGCAGACTGGAAATATAGCAATATATCTAAGGATTTGTACAGGTAGCCCTCAACTTACAACAGTTCATTTAGTGACTGTTCAAAGTTACAATGGCACTGAAAAAAGGTGACTTATGACTGTTTTTCACACGTCCAACCGTTGCAGCATCCCCACGGTCACGTGATCAAAGTTTGGATGCTTGGCAACTGGCATGTATTTATGACGGTTGCAGCGTCCCGGAGTCACATGATCATGTTTTGAAACCTTCTGACAAGCAAATTCAATGGGGAAGCCAAATTCACTTAACAACCATGTTACTAACTTAACAATTGCAGCGGTTCACGTACAACTGTGCCAAGAAAGGTCATGAAATGGAACAAAATTCACTTAAACGCTGCCTCACTTAGGAACAGAAATTTCAGGCTCTACTGGGGTTGCAAATCAAGCATTACCTTTATTTTTCCCTCCCATGAAAAAAGTATTTCCTGCCCATACGGGGATGCCCAATAACAAAACTCCCAGAAATAAGAGTAGGAGAGAAGGTTAGATAGGGAGGAAGAAAGGAGGAGGGGGAGAAAGGAAGGGGAAGTAGAGAAGGAGTAGGAGAGGAGGGAAGAAAGTAGGAAGGATAAAAAAAGGAAAGGAGAGGAAAGAGAAGAAAGATTGCTGTAAAACAAAAAAGATGAAATGGAAGAAAGGCAACCCCGAACACGTTTGAACATATCAGGATAAAGACTGGATTATTTAAAAAAATAATAAAAATAATAAAATAAAATATATATCCATAAAAATGGAGAAATTAGAACCTGAGGGCAAAAGACTGGACTAGCCTCCTTCACTGTGTTGGAAGAAATATCCATCTAGTTCAATTCCAAGCTGGGAGAAAGATACTGGAAACCTGGAGGCTGATTGGAAAAATGGTTTACTGATGAACAGAACCACCAGCAGTCCTGGGTCAATTGGTTTTATACAGCTTGTTCTACAGCACTTTGCAATTTAGAGGCTTGTTTTGTGTATTTTGCTATTTGATTTTAATTAGTTTGTCTCAGGAAGGCCAGGATTAGGTCTAAAGTGCTGTCTTCCTTGGATTTTTTAATCTTGTTTAACGAATATAATTAATCACATGAAGTGTTAATATCACTTTATAATGCCTTGGTAAGGCCACACTTGGAATATTGCATTCAGCTTTGGTCACCACGATGTAAAAAAGATGTTGAGACTCTAGAAGGAGTGTAGAGAAAAGCAACAAAGATGATTAGGGGACTGGAGACTAAAACATTGAAGAATGGGGGGGTGGGGGGTAAGGGGGAGGGGAATTGGGGGGTTGAGGATAGAGATGGAGTGATGGTTAATGTACAGGGATTATTGAAGATGTATAAATATAATTAATGTAGGGTCGGGTCTGCCCAGTTACCATTTTAGAACGGTGGGGAGGGAGAAAAGAGAGAGTAGGAGGTAGGAAAGAGGAGAAGAGGAAGGAAGAGGGGTAGAAGAGGGAGAAGGAGTGTAGGGTGGAGGGAGGAGAGGATGTAGATAAGAGAAGGAGAGGAAGGTTTGGAAAGTAAAAGAAGGTAGAAGAGGGAAGAGTGTTAAAAAGGGGGGTGATGACTGGGCAAGCCCGACTAATTGTATATAACTGTACATTGGATGAATTATTTGATATGATTGTAAAAATTAAAACTTTTTTACAAAAAAATAATAAAAAATAAAACATATGAAGAATGGTTGCAGGAACTGGGTATGTCTAGTTTGATGAAAAGAAGGACTAGGGGAGACATGATAGCAGTCTTCCAATATCTCAGGGGCTGCCACAAAGAACAGGAAGTCAAGCTATTCTCCAAAGCCCCTGAGGGTAGAACAAGAAGCAATGGGTGGAAACTAATCAAAGAGAGAAGCAACTTAGAACTAAGGAGAAATTTCCTAACAGTGAGAACAATTAACCAGTGGAACAACTTGCCTCCAGAAGTTGTGAATGCTCCAACACTGGAAATTTTTAAAGAAGATGTTGGATAGCCATTTGTCTGAAATGGTGTAGGGTTTCCTGCCTGGGCAGGGGGTTGGACTAGAAGACCTCCAAGGTCCCTTTGTCAGGCCTGGAAACCATACTAGACACCTTGACACCCTTCCAACTCTGTTGTTGTTGTTAATATTGTTGTTAATATTAATTAATATTGTTAATATTAATTAATATTAATAATATTATTATTATTAACATAGAATGATTGACTTGTGGGGCCGGCACGATGTGCAGTAAGTTCACATGGTGCAGTAGGATTGTGTGTTTGTTAGTAGGATTCACTGGATTAGGGATTTTTCTTTTCTTTTACTGTTTTTCACCGCGAGTTGTATTGGGGGGGGGGTGTGCACGAAGGGAGGCTCAGCCAATGTCATTGTACAAATGTTGTACTCTGACAATAAAGGATTGACTTGAATTGAAGGAAATATAATATTCTGCCTTTTTAATATTTCTGAAAATATTTCATTCTTCCCTCAATTGGGTTGTTGGGAATATTTTAGAAACTATATATACAAACATTCATACATACACACACATATATATACACACACACACAAACTATATATATATTCACACACATACACATTTTGTTAGAGATACAAAAACTTTCTCTTAAAATAGAGTTTTCAAATAATGATCATAGCGACGAAACGGTTTCTGAGGAGAGCGCCGTCCATTCATTTCGGACTCGACTCCAATCAATGGAGGGAGAATTTTCCACAGTTTTGCCATCCCCACAGCCTCGCCACCCGCTCAGCCGTGGACGTCCGACCAGCGACGAGGACGCAGCCTCCGCTCCTCACCCCGAAACGCTCCGCGTCCCGCCTGAAGCGCCTCACGTCGAATTTGGCTCCAGCTCCCAGCTTCCGGAAGAGCTCGTGGGCATCCATGCCGCTCGCCTCCCTCTCCCGGCCTGCACCGCGCGGCTGCACGCGTGTTGCCCGGCAACCGGGAACTCGAAGGACCAATGGAAAGAGGAGAACGACGCGGAAAACAGCCATAGAGATGATAGGGGAGAGAGTCACCCTTCCGTCCTTCTTAATCTGAGCGATAATCAAGAGCGGTATAAGACTTCCGGTTTTCATTCGGAGGACTTAAAGAAATAGTTCGCCCTGTAATCCTATGCAGGCACGCACTTATGAATGGAATTTAGTGGGATTTATTCCCAATAAGAAAGTATAATAAAGTAGTGTTTCTCAAGCTCAGCATCCTTAAAAATGTGTGGACTTCAACTCCCAGAATTCCCATAAACTGGCTAGGGAATTCTGGGAGTTAAAGTCCACATATTTTAAAATTGCTGAATTGAGAAACACTGGTATGCAACAGAGGGATAGAGATTCAGACCGCATTAGATAAAGTCTCAGTTAAATTCAGTGGGGCTTACTCCTATGTTCCTAATACATCTTCAGAAAATGATTTTTTAAAATCTCCTAACTCTTTGAAAGCAGATACACAAAGAATAAACAAGCCCTTCTATCCCACTCCCATCTAGGTTGTGCTGCCCTTTTTAAAATACATTTTATATTTTATTTGAATTTATTAGCAACTCAACTCCAGTAGATTGTTTTATTTGGCTTTTCCAACTTCTGCTACTTTAAAATGAGACCCAGAAGAATCAGCTTTACAGTTTGGAGATTGTTTTC
The DNA here is from genome assembly GCF_028640845.1 of Ahaetulla prasina. Lineage (NCBI taxonomy): Eukaryota > Metazoa > Chordata > Lepidosauria > Squamata > Colubridae > Ahaetulla > Ahaetulla prasina. The sequence goes on from NC_080539.1 coordinate 11,415,264, forward strand.
TCTTCTTCTCAAGGGTTCAAGCCACGTGCCAGGCATTTATTGGTACTAGTCTACTGACCAGGAGAGGGCACTTGAACACAACAAACTTATCTCTGCTGAAAAAAGCAGGAATTTCTCCAGCCCTTTTTAATGCCATGCGTCAGTATTAATTTCCAAAATGCTCTTTCCATTTTCTGAGCAAAACTTGAATTGTGGCCTGATGAATAACTGTCATAAACCAAAGGGTTGTAATTTAGCAGATATTCATTCAAACATTGCAGACAGGATTCGCATAAACATTATTCTAAATACATTTGAAAACATGTAACATTCATAATAAAATATCATTTCATATTACATATAAGTTATACTGTATATACTGTTTCCCCAGTCTCTGTGAAAAGAAACCAGGCTTAAATTATTATTATTATTTTTTTGCAGGGTCCCTGTGATATTGACTTCATGCCTCAAAGCCACAGTTGGTTGAAATGAGTGGTAGTGTTGAGATGTATAATCTGTCATGCTTTGCAGCCCACAGGGCAGTGGTGGGATTAAAAAAATTACTACCGGTTCTGCGGGTATGGCTTGGTAGGCGTGGCATGGCTTGATGGGCGTGGCTTGATCGGCATGGCAGGGGAAGGATGCTGTAAAATCTCCCTTCCCACCCCACTCCAGGGGAAGGTTACTGAAAAATCTCCATTTCCTCCCAATCAGCTGGGACTTGGGAGGCAGAGAATAGATGGGAGTGGGGCCAGTCAGAGGTAGTATTTACTGGTTCTCAGAACTACTCAAAATTTCCGCTACTGGTTCTCCAGAACTGGTCAGAACCTCCGAACCAGAGATGACTGCAAGCGCAGTCAAAAAAGTGAAGAAGCACTTCAATGCAATCGAAATTCTGTCATCTTGACCTTTTTAACTGTATCCTGCAGACACCCCTGGCTGCCTATGTTGGCAATGGCATAGTTAGGACTGGTAGGGGGTTATGAGCCCCAGATTTCCTATTTGCCTTGGGCAAGTCTTGTTCATTCTCCATTCCCTTCACTAGAAGACCTCTAAGGTCCCTTGCAAATCTGTTATTCTGTTTGTGTGTCTTACATGCTCAAAACTGACAAGACCCAGCTACATTCTGCAAGAATATCCACAATACATGATCCAAATATCAAATAGGTCCTACCAGATCAAAAGCAGCCGAAGACTCTCTTTTAGCTGCTTGTGGACAGCCACTTGTCTGGATTTTTTTTTTAAATTTGCATTTATATCCCGCCCTTCTCCGAAGACTCAGGGCGGCTTACACTATGTTAAGCAATAGTCTTCATCCATTTCTATATTATATACAAAGTCAACTTATTGCCCCCAACAATCTGGGTCCTCATTTTACCTACCTTATAAAGGATGGAAGGCTGAGTCAACCTTGGGCCTGGTGGGACTTGACCCTGCAGTAATTGCAAGCAGCTGTGTTAATAACAGACAGACTTAGCAGTCTGAGCCACCAGATATACGGTCTCCTGCTTGAGCAGGGGGTTGGAGTAGAAGACCTCCAAGATCCCTTTCAACTCTGTTATTTTGTTAATGCTCATGTTGCTACATTCTGGACCAAATGAAGCTTCTGAGTAGTCTTCAAGGCCAGACCTATGCATGGTAGTAGTTTAGCTGATAAGGGCATGAGTGATTTTCACAGATGATACCATGGTCCTGATTTTTTAAAATTTGCTTTGGGACCTGCAATGAAGGCATTTTTGTTGACTGCATAGCTTTTACAGGAGAAGATGGTGAACGAAGAAGAAAATTTCCCCATTTTTTCCCTTTGATCTTTGTATTCCCTTCTATATTTTTGAATATCTTTGTTAAAGTCTGTTTAACTTCTAACTTTTGTTAAAGTCTGTTTAAAGTCTGTTAAAGTCTGTATTTCCTTTCTTTTGATCACCTATTGTTTTTCCTATATGATGTTGTCTTCATTAAATAGATATACCCCTAACTCCTTCAAAATTGTTTTGGCCGTCATGATATAAAAAAGATATTGTCTCAAAAAAGATATTGAGACTCTAGAAAGAGTGCAGACAAGACCAACAAAGATGATGAGGGGACTGGCAGATAAAACGGTTGCTGGAATTGGGTATGTCTCGTTTGATGAAAAGAAGGACTAAGGGAGACATGATAGCAGTCTTCCAATATCTCCGGGGCTGCCACAAAGAAGAGGGAGTCAAGCTATTCTCCAAAGCACCTGAGGGTAGGACAAGAAGCAACGGATGGAAACTAATAAAGAAGAGAAGCAACCTAGAACTGAGAAGAAATTTCTTGACAATTAGAACAATTCATCAGTGGAATGACTTGCCTCCAGATGCTCCAACATGTAGCGGTTTTTAAGAAGACATTGGATGACCATCTGTCTGAAATGGTATAGGCCGGTTTCCTGCTTGAGCAGTTGGTTGGACTAGAAGACCTCCAAGGTCCCTTCCGATTCTGATGTTCTGTTAAAATCCAGATTCCCTTTCTTACGGATGGGACTTCTAAAACAAAACTGATCAACCCGAAGGGTGAATAGAAGGCCAACCCCAAAACCAGCTGATGCTGAGAGACAATTCAGGAATCCTCTGTACTTCCTTTAGACCTCTGAGTGTATTTTCCCGGCCAGTGATGGATTCTCCCTGGGTTTCCAAGTTGATTTATGGATCTTTGTTACACAAATTTCACCATCCCCCACCCCTTCTTTCTCGTACCTTGCCACAGCCATTAGTCATCATCCGTCTAAATGAAGAAGGGATCCTGGTTAATAAGCTTGATGGAAAGTTTTTGAGAACTTCTCTCTTGTGCTGGGGCTGTTCTTTGTTTTCTGGATAAAGAAAATTTTAAAAAAAAAGAAGAAGAAGAAGAAGAGAGGAATTGTTGCCGTTTGAGAGAAAGAGAGCCAAACCAAACCGATTTGGGGTGCTTTGGCCCAAGCCCACCCACCCAAGCCTCTTTCGAACAGACCCACAACTTCTCTTTTTCTCCCTTTCCAGAGTCAAAAGGTTGGCAGCGAAAGGCGGCCATTCATTAGGGAAAAAAACTGCAGACAGAAAGGGAGGGAAGCGGCAGTGTGATTTTTCACCCGGTGGCTTGTTATTAAAAGCAGTCACGGTAACGAGGAAGGATAGCAGCGATAAATCTTCCCATCCAAGCAATCAACACCTATTTAATTACATTTTCCGAAATGGAACAGTGGTCAGAAAGCAGCTAAGCCACGATTAAACAGATTAGGGGTTGGGGAAGAATGCATGGAGTTTGCATTTCCATGTAACCATGAAAGAACTCGCTAGCTGAATTTTAGTTATTGTTTTGTGATGCAGCTCATGACAGCTATATAACAATATGCGGAGGAGAGCCAGGAGAGTCCACAGGGGTTAAAAACAGTCAAGATGGGGGACCAACCATGCAATCAAAGCCTGCCCCCTTTTTTATATAAATATCATCATCTTGGTGTTTTTTTTTTCATGTGGACATCTGAGATGAGAAAAAAATTGGGCACAAAAATATTATGTTTTACATACGAGCATGTCAAATTAAAATAATAGCTTAGTCACAAATTTGTTTACCTATTTATTTATATATTCCTCCTGTATTATGAGGGACACGGTGGCTCAGACGCTAAGACGCTGAGCTTGTCGATCGAAAGGTTGGCAGTTCAGCAGTTTGAATCCCTAGTGCCGCGTAACGGGGTGAGCTCCCATTACTTCTCCCAGCTTCTGCCAACCTAGCAGTTCGAAAGCACGTAAAAAATGCAAATAGAAAAATAGGGACCACCTTTGGTGGGAAGGTAACAGTGTTCCATGTGCCTTTGGCGTTGAGTCATGCCGGCCACATCTTCGGACAGCGCTGGCTCTTCGGCTTTGAAACGGAGATGAGCATCGCCCCCTAGAGTCGGGAACGACTAGCACATATATGCGAGGGGAACCTTTACCTTTACCTTTTACCTATATTATATTTGTAAATAATGTAGTAGTGAATATATCTAATACTCCTTCCTCTTTCAATTCCCCCCCCAACAACAACCCTGTGAGGTCAGTTGGGCTGAGAGAGAATGACTGACCCAAAGTCATCCAACCAGCTTTCATGCCTAAGGGGGAACAGAACTCACAGTGGGCTAATTCTGCCCACTCCCAGCAGTTCGATTCTGATCAGCTCAAGCTTGACTCAGCCTTCCATTCTTCTGAGGTTCGGTAAAATGAGGACCCATATTATTGGGGGCAATATGCTGACATTTGTAAACTGCTTAGAGAGGGCTGTAAAGCACTGTGAAGTGGTATATAAGTCTAAGGGCTATTGCTATTTTAGAAGACATGTACAGTAGTCACCAAAATTGTGGCCACTACTTTTTGGGAAAAGTGTATTTTCTAAAACTAGATAATAATGCCACTTTTTTATGGAGTAGTACCATAAAATTATATATCCATGGAAAGATAGTTTAATCAAGAATGTAATGCAATAACCTTTATGAAGGATTTGCTATTACTGCAGAATAACAGTTATAAAGAAGAAAAGTGAAACACATAGAAAAAACGAGATATACAAAAATTATCTCCATGTCAGTTAATACTTAGTTGGGTAACCTTTAGCATGAATGACGGCCTGATAACGTCTTCCCATGGAGTGAACCAAGTCTTTAGTTCTGCAGCTGTTATCATGTGAAACCAAGATTGAATGATTGCTTCTATTAATTGGGTTTTATTGCTGGGTCGCTTCTGACTAACAAGTTTCTTTAGTCGGCTCCATAGATTTTCAATTGGGTGAAGGTCTGGGCTATTCCCAAGCCATTCGAGCAGTGGAATAGGATTATCTTTAATATGTGTATAAGAAAAGAAAAAAGAAAAAAAACTATATATATATATATATATATATGGATTATCTTGGAACTCCCCCCAAAAAAGTGGTGTTATTAGCCATCAAATCTCAAAAATACACTTTTCCCAAAAGGTTTCCGCAATTTTGGCCAATACTGTAAATATGAGTCAGTTGCCAAGCATCTGAGTTTTTATCCCATGTCCATGGGGAAGCTGCAACGGTTGTAAGTGTGAAAAACAGTCATAAGTCGCTTTTTTTCAGTGCTGTTGCAACTTCAAACGGTCACTAAGCGAACGGCTGTAAGTCAAGGACTGTTTCTTTTCAAACTTGGTCTTCCTTCTCAGTGTTTCATCCCATATAACGTCTTCTCCTCTTGAATAATGGGACACAAATTGGCCGGAGAAAACCGAAATTGAAAAGCCAGAGTCATTGAGGGAGCCCGTTCTTCAATTCAGTTGTGACAGATCCGATTCTGAATAGCACATCCGTGTCAGGTCATGTCAACACAGACCATACTATCACCTCTGAAAACCCTGTTGGGGCAAAGGTGGACGTGTCTGGCCTTTTTCTTCAGTCTGAAAAAAAAACGAGGCCAGGCAGTTGGTGGGATGAACTCACCAGTGGAATTATACAAAGGCTACAAATGCTCATTTCGGACTATAAAAACGACCGGACAGTTTTATGATCCGGTGCAGCCATTAAACTGGCTGAACCGCTCAGGGGGGAGACAATGAAAATGAAGACAATGAAAGTGGGGAGGGATGAGGGAAAAGAAAGAAGAGAGAGAAGAGAGGGAGGGAGGGAGAGAAAGTTGAGGAGTGTTGAAGTCCACACATTTTAAAGTTGATGGTTCTTTGTTTTTGTTTCCTTTTTTCTTTTCTTTTCTGGCTAAACCCGTTAGGCTAGATTCTTAATAGGAACTCTTGGCTAATGTAGGATGTTTCCTATTCCTCTGGAGTTTCTTTTGCAACCCAAAAAACATGCAGAGTAGGGGTGAAATCCAGAAGTTTCTGACAGGTTCTGGAGAACCGGTAGCGAAAATTTTGAGTAGTTCGGAGAACCGGCAAATGCCACCTCTGGCTGACCCCAGAATGGGGTAGGAATGGGGATTTTGCAGTATCCTTCCCCCAGGAGTGGGGAGGGAATGGGGATTTTGCAGTATCTTTTCCTGCCATGCCCGCCACACCATACCCACCAAGCCACACCCATAGAACCGGTAGTAAAAAAAATTGGATTTTTTTTTTTGTTTACATTTATACCCCGCCCTTCTCCGAAGACTCAGGGCGGCTTACAGTGTATAAGGCAATAGTCTCATTCTATTTGTATATTTTTACAAAGTCAACTTATTGCCCCCCCAACAATCTGGGTCCTCATTTTACCTACCTTATAAAGGATGGAAGGCTGAGCCAATCTTGGGCCGGGCTCGAACCTGCAGTAATTGCAGGCTTTGTGTTCTTAATAACAGGCTTTACCAGCCTGCGCTATTCACCGGCCCCTCACTACTAATGCAGAGGGTCATGATCAATAATGGATGGGCTCGATCTATCTATCTATCTATCTATCTATCTATCTATCTATCTATCTATCTATCTATCTATCTATCTATCTATCTATCTATCTATCTTTCTATCTATCTATTTATCTATCTATCTATCTATCTATCTATCTATCTATCTATCTATCTATCTATCTATCTATCTATCTATCTATCTTTCTATCTATCTATTTATCTTTCTATCTATCTATCTATCTATCTATCTATCTATCTATCTATCTATCTATCTATCTACCTACCTACCTACCTACCTACTTATCTATCATCTATCTATCTATCTATCTATCTATCTATCTATCTATCTGTCTATCATCTATCTATCTATCTATCTATCTACCTACCTACTTATCTATCATCTATCTATCTATCTATCTATCTATCTATCTATCTATCTATCTATCTATCTATCTATCTATCTATCTATCTATCTATCTATCTATCTATCTATCTATCTATCTATGTCTGTCTGTCTGTCTGTCTGTCTATCATCTATTTATCTATCATGTATCTATCTATCTATCTATCTATCTATCTATCTATCTATCTATCTATCTATCTATCTATCTATCATCTATCTATCTATCTATCTATCTATCTATCTATCTATCTATCTATCTATCTATCTAATCTTTTATTATTAATTTATTCAATGTATATGCTACCTATCTCCCAGTTGCCCAGAGGAAGATGTATCTCGATGTTTAGCGTTTAATGTCTTCAACTTAGAGCGTACAGGTAGGGCTTGACTTATAACCACAATTGGTTGCCAAACATTTCTGTTGCTAAGCGAGACAGTTGTTAAGGGAGTTTTGCCCCCATTTTGTTACCTTTCTTGCCATGGTTGTGAAGTGAATCACTGCAGTTGTGAAATTAGTCACCCTATTGTTAAGCGAATCTGGCTTCCCCAAAGACTTTGCACATCAGATGGTCACAGAAGGAGATCACCTGACTGCGGGCTATTGCAAGTGTCATAAATATGAATCAGTTGCCAAGCTGTTTTGTATATACACAGTTCTATTCTATTCTGTTCTGTTCTGTTCTGTTCTGTTCTGTTCTGTTCTGTTCTCTCTGTCAAGGACCTTGGATTACTCATCTCAAACCATCTAAGTCAGTGGTGAAATCTATTTTTTTACTACCGGTTCTGTGGGCGTGGCTTGGTGGGCGTGGTGTGGCTTGGTGGGCGTGGCTTGGTGGGCGTGTCAGGGGAAGGATACTGCAAAATCTCCATTCCCACTCCACTCCTGGGGGAAGGATATTGCAAAAACCCCATTCCCACCCCACTCTGGGGCCAGCCAGAAGTGGTATTTGCCGGTTCTCCAAACTATTCAAAATTTCCGCTACCGGTTCTCCAGAACCTGTCAGAACCTGTTGGATTTCACCCCTATCTAAGTGCCAGAGCTCACTGTAACAGCATTGCTAAAAAAGCATTAAGAGTTCTTAACCTAATCTTGCGTAGCTTCTTCTCTGTAATATTGTACTACTAACTAGAGCATACAAAACATTTGCTAGACCAATTCTCGAATACAGCTCATCCATCTGGAACCCTCACTGCATATCGGATATTAATACAATAGAGAGAGTCCAGAGATATTTCACGAGAAGAGTCCTCCATTCCTCTACCTGCAATAGAATACCTTATGACACGAGACTTGAAATTTTGGGCTTAGACAACTTAGATCTATGCCGATTTCAGTTTGACCTAAGCGTAGTACATAAAGTTATCTGCTACATTGTCCTACCTGTCAATGACTATTTCAGCTTTAACAACAACAATACACGAGCAAATAATAGATACTAACTCAAGGTAAACCGCTCCAAACTCGATTGCAGAAAATATGACTTCAGCAACAGAGTGGTCAATGCCTGGAATGCACTACCTGACTCTGTGGTTTCTTCCCTAAACCCCCAAAACTTTAACCTTAAACTGTCTACTGTTGACCTCACCCCATTCCTCAGAGGTCTATAAGGGGTGTGCGCAAGCGCACCAGCGTGCCTACCGTCCCTGTCCTAATGTCCCCTTTTATTTGTATCCATCTTATGTATTCATAATTATGTCTATACTTATATCTGTTAGCCAGCTTTGCTGGCTGGGGAATTCTGGGAGTTGAAGTCTGCTAGGCTTAAAGTTGCCAAGGTTGGAGACCCCTGATCTAATACATGCTTGACGAAATAAATAAAATAAATAAATAAATAAAAATAAGTTCTATTCTATTCTATTCTATTCTATTCTATTCTATTCTAGAATTATTATTATTATTAGCATATGCACCAAAACAAATTCCTTGTGTGTCCAATCACACTTGGCCAATAAATTCTATTCTATTCTATTCTATTCTATTCTATTCTATTCTATTCTATTCTATTCACAGGTAGTCCTTGACTTATAACAGTTTGTTTAGTGACCATTCAAACTTATAACTTCCCTTTAAAGGTGACTTACGTCTGTTTTTCACACTTACAACCGTTGTAGCATCCCCATGGTCACATGCTCAAAATTCAGACACTTGACAAATGACTCATATTTATGACGGTTGCAGTGTCCCAGGGACACCTGATCCCCTTCTGCGACCCACTGACAAGTAAAGTCAACTGTGGAAGCCAGATTCACTTAACAAGCATGATAGTAACTTAATAACTGCAGAGGTCCACTTTGTAACAGAAGCAAGCAAGGTTGCAAAATGGAGCAAAATGCACTTAACAAATGCCTCACTTAGCAAGAGAAACGTTGGGCTCAATTGTGGTCGTAAGTCGAGCATTAACATTTAACAGTAACAGAGTTGGAAGGGACCTTGGAGGTCATCTAGTCCAACCCCCTGCTCGCGCAGAAGATCTGTACTGGGAATTCGAACCGCCAACCTTTCTGATCGACAAGCTCAGTGTCTTAGCCACTGAGCCCCCTAGTCAGGATTTTTATAATACATTACCTGCATTATATTCTAGTCTAGTGCATTCAGTGGGCCCCGAAAAACTGTTTTACTACAGCCAGATTATGTCCTCAATTTAAAAAATAAAATAAAACTAATAATGTATTTAGGACCAGATTTCCTTCTGCATTCTTAAGATTTTTCCTTCGGCTGGCCCTAAACTGATTGCGCCAATCTTTCTCTCCATCCTGGTTTTGGTCAAACCGCCCCCCCCCAAACACCCCGTCAATTGTTACCAGTCTGTTAATTCATCTCCATTATTACCCTGGTGACCTCTGACCCCTGCTGTGCCCCCCCATCTCTTTACCGGCCCCTGGTTCTTGGCCTACGATGTGTATTGATGTCCCTTCCATTCTCTTCTTGGCAAAGAAACATGCTGCCCGCATTCAATGCCCCCTCCCGCCACTCCACGGCCTTTGTCTTGTCCTGCTGTTTCCCCGTCTTGAAGCTCACCCATCTTGCTGCTTCTTGACCTCCTGTCCTCTCACTGCTCTTTTTTTTTTCATCAGCTTCAATTCCCTTTGCTCTTAACATTCCAGCTTTTTCTTCCTTCCTTCGTTTCCTCTTCCATGTCCTCCCTTCCTTCCTTCCTATCTCTTTCCTCCCTCCCTTCCTCCCTCCCTCCTTCCATCTTTCCTTCCACCCTCCCTCCCTCCCTCCATCTTTCCTTTATTTCTGTCTTTCCTTCTTTTCTTCTGCCACACAACATGGGCTTTGTAGTACCAACAACTTGGACTTTGTAGTATTATTTCTGCCTTCCTTCCTTTCCTCTTCCGTGTTCTGCCTCCCTCCCTCCCGCCATCTTTCTTTCCTTCCTTCTTTCCTTCCTCTCTTTTCTTGTTTGCTTCCTTCCTTCCTTCCTCTTTTCTTCCTTCCTTCCTTCCTTCCTTCCTACCTTCCTTCCTTCCTTCCTTCCTTTTAGCACACAACATAAACTTTGTAGCATTATTGTACTTGCAGGGGCACACCAGACTAAAGTATCTAGCCATGATTAATGGTCAACTCCTTCCTTCCTTCCTTCCTTCCTTCCTTCCTTCCTTCCTTCCTTCCTTCCTTCCTTCCTTCCTTCCTTCCTTCCTTCCTTCACACAATATGGGCTTTGTAGTAGAAGATGGAAAAAGAGAAGCAAAAAGAAAATTAGGGGAAGGAGGAGGAGAAAGAAAAGGAGAAGGAGAAGGAGAAGGTGGAGGAGGAGGAGGGGGAGGAGGGGAAGGGAAGAGGAAGGGGAAGGGGAAGGGGAAGGAGAAGGAGGGGAAGGGAAGGGAAGGGAAAGGGGAAGGGGAAGGAGAAGGAGAAGGAGAAGGAGGGGAAGGGAAGGGAAGGGAAAGGGGAAGTGGGAGGGGGAGGAGAAGGAGAAGGAGAAGGAGAAGGAGAAGTTAAGATATTCCTATCTTATTTACAATCCCAGTGCTAGGAATCTTAGAGTTAAGGAGAGGCAAGGAATAATATCTAAATTTTGGAAGTTTCCGGTCTCTTCAAAGGCGATGGGGGATGGGGGGAAGGTTGCTTTCTGATTCTTCTTTGTGTTTTGTACACTTCTAGGCTGAGAACTGCTAGAAACAGGCGATGGCGAGCTCCTTGATTTGAAGCTGGGCTTCTTGTGAATAAAGAGCCTTTTCTGTCTTTCTTTTGCCAGCTCAGCACTTACTCAACAGTTTTCTTTGGGGCTCCGAAAAGTGGCGGCTTGGAAGCAAGGCTGTCTCTTCTTTTTTTTACATGACTACGCAAATCCTTTGTCCCCCTGTTTCCCCTAAAACCTCAGCGCACCTCTGGCGTTCCTTTGAATCCCCCGGGGTTTTTTTTTTACACGAGACTCTTTGCTTTGTCTTGATCGCATCAAAAGGTTTTTAGAGCCGAAGGGAAACTCCGCTTTCTGGGGCAAGGATCTGCCTTCTGTTATTTTTGCACCTCCATTTAGCCCCCTTCAAACACGATCCTGCTGCTTTGTGTTGAATTATTTATTGCCATGGCCGTTTCCCCTCTCCACCCGCCGCCCCAAAAAACCCCACTTTATTTTATAGATAGATAGATAGATAGATAGATAGATAGATAGATAGATAGATAGATAGATGGATGGATGGATGCTTGGAGGAAAATAGAGGAGGGAGTATTAGGTATGGAGTATTTGATGGGTTGAATTATTTATTGCCATGGCCCTTTCCCCTCTCCACCCCCCCCAAAAACCCCCACTTTATTTTATAGATAGATAGATAGATAGATAGATAGATAGATAGATAGATAGATAGATAGATAGATGGATGCTTGGAGGAAAATAGAGGAGGAAGGAGTATTAGGTATGGAGTATTTGGTGGGTTGAATTATTTATTTATTTTTAAAAAGCAAGATGGTAGATGTGTGAGAGATGACAGATAGATGATAGATAGATAGATGGATAGATAGATAGATAGATAGATAGATAGATAGATAGATAGATAGATAATTGATGGACAGAGAGAGAGAGATGGAGAGATGGAGAGATCTCCATCAGTGAGCCAGCAGTGTGCAGCTGCTGCTAAAAAAGCCAACACAATTCTGGGCTGCATAAACAGAGGGATAGAATCAAGATCACGTGAAATGTTAATACCACTTTATAATGCCTTGGTAAAGCCACACTTGGAATATTGCATTCAGTTTTGGTCGCCACGATGTAAAAAAGATGTTGAGATTCTAGAAAGAGTGCAGAAAAGAGCAACGAAGATGATTAGGGGACTGGAGGCTAAAACATGAAGAACGGTTGCAGGAACTGGGTATGTCTAGTTTAATGAAAAGAAGGACTAGGGGAGACATGATAGCAGTGTTCCAATATCTCAGGGGTTGCCACAAAGAAGAGGGAGTCAAACTATTCTCCAAAGCACCTGAGGGTAGAACAAGAAGCAATGGGTGGAAACTAATCAAGGAGAAAAGCAACCTAAAACTAAGGAGACATTTCCTGACAGTTAGAACAATCAATCAGTGGAACAACTTGCCTGCAGAAGTTGTAAATGCTCCAACACTGGAAATTTTTAAGAAGATGTTGGACAACTGTTTGTCTGAAGTGGTGTAGGGTTTCCTGCCTGGGCAGGGGGTTGGACTAGAAGACCTCCAAGGTCCCTTCCAACTCTGTTATTATAAAATTATGAAATTTAGTGACTGTTCAAAGTTACGATGACACTGAATAAGTACGACCATTTTTCACACTTATGACCTTTGTAGCCGCCCCATGGTCAAGTGACCAACATTCAGACGCTTGGCGACTGGTTCATACTTATGACTGCCGCTGTGTCCCGAGGTCATGCGATCAACTTTTGCAACCTGTCGATGAGCAACCTCAAGGGGGAAGCCAGATTCGTTTAACAGCCGTGGTACTAACTTATCAACTCCAGTGATTCACTTAACAACCGTGGCAAGAAAGGTTGTAAAATGGGGCAAAACTCACTTAACAAATGCCTCACTTAGCAACAGAAATTTTGGGCTCACTTGTGGTCGTAAGTCGAGGACTACCCGTACTGTAATGTATGGATCCTACTTCAGAATTGCTCTGAGCCTCGTACCTGATGGGCTTTGTAACTCTTCCAGATGGTTCAAAATCCATTCTCCACCTGCACACCCCGCATATTTCCTTTTCAGGAAAACTTTGAAGTGACTCAGTTTCTTATCAAGCCATCCTAGAGAATCCCCCCCCCCCTTAGAGATGCCACCTTCATTAGCATAAACTTGTCAAACAATTAAACCAGATAAACAGAAAGCACTTCCTTAAAGAGAGAGAGAGATTGTCTTCTCCTGCTAATCTGGGATAGAAATCTGGCCCTTTTAAGCAGCCCCAGGAATAAGTGAAAGAAAATAGGTAGCCATCCTGGCAGGATATCCAGATCAGCTTTAGCAGGTAAATAGAAGAGATGGATGAGAAAAGTTTTACAAGGTTTACCCAGAAAGTCTGCCTTGTGATTTGGGGATATAATAAAATGAAACTTAAGTGGTCCAGGAGACGAAGGAAGTCAAGAGCTGGCCAAAGATTTGGACTTTTTTTTTTTTTGGTTGTTGTTAGTTGCAAAGTCGTGTCTGACCCATCGCGACCCCATGGACAATGTTCCTCCAGGCCTTCCTGTCCTCTACCATCCTCTGGAGTCCATTTAAGCTCATGCCTACTGCTTCAGTGACTCCATCCAGCCACCTCGTTCTGTGCCATCCCCTTCTTCTTTTGCCCTCAATCTTTCCCAGCATTAGGCTCTTCTCCTGGGAGTCCTTCCTTCTCATTAGGTGGCCAAATTTGGATTTTTAGGAGACAACAACAACAAAAAAAGGCCCACAGAGTATGGAGGAATCCAGAGGCAGACTAGATTAGCGCAAAGCAGTGTCCCAATTGTTCTAAAACAGGGGTCTCCAACCTTTGGCAAGTTTAAGCCTGGAGAACTTCAACTCCCAGAATCTCTGGCGGATTTCAACTTCCAGCTTTGCTGGCTGGGGAATTCTGGGAATTGAAGTCCGCCAGGCTTAAAGTTGCCAAGATTGGAGACTCCTGTTCTAAAATAGAATAGAATAGAATAGAATTTTATTGGCCAAGTGTGATTGGACACACAAGGAATTTGTCTTGGTGCATATGCTCTCAGTGTACATAAAAGAAAAGATACGTTCATCAAGGTACAACATTTACAACACAATTGATGATCAATATATCAATATAAATCATAAGGATTGCCAGCAACAAGTTATAGTCATACAGTCATAAGTGGAAAGAGATTGGTGATGGGAACTATGAAACGATTAATAGTAGTGCAGATTCAGTAAATAGTCTGACAGTGTTGATGGAATTATTTGTTTAGCAGAGTGATGGCCTTCGGGAAAAAACTGTTCTTGTGTCTAGTTGTTCTGGTGTGCAGTCCTCTATAGCGACGTTTTGAGGGTAGGAGTTGAAACAGTTTATGTCCTGGATGCGAGAAGTCTGTAAATATTTTCACAGCCCTCTTCTTGATTCGTGCAGTATATAGGTCTTCAACGGAAGGCAGGTTGGTAGCAATTTTTTTTTTTGGTGCTTAGATCATTTGATATGAAAACTCCAAGGTCTTTAACAGGGTGAGGGTCATCTGTAAGGTAATGTCCATCAAGCTTGTACTTGGTGTTTAGGTTTTTTTTCCCAATATGTAAGACTGAGCATTTGCTGGTTGAGATTTGGAGATATGGAGATCTGCTTGAGCTACTCTTGCCTTCTGGCAGCTCTTCTAATGCATGCATTAGGAACAGGCTCCTCCTGTTCCTCAGCCTCACTACTATCAGTCTCTGGAGGCTCTGGAGTCTGCACCTCACTTCCCGATGACCCTGGCCTCACCTCAGCCCCATCGCTGTCTGATTCCATTGCCAGCTCCGTAGGCTGCTGACAGACCACAACACCAAGGTTGGAGACCCCTGTTCTAGTCCAACCTCCTGCCCGAGCAGGAGACCCTGTACCCATGATGGCGAATTTGGCACGCGTGCCGGAGGTGACACGCAGTGCCCTCTCTGTGGACACGCGAGCTGTCACCCCAATTCAGCTCCACCACAACAGCTGGTTATCGGGTCTCTGCCACATATACATGGGGGGAGAGGCATGTGCAGGGGGGCTGCGTGTGCATGTGGGGTGGGGCACGTGCTGGGGCCGTGCGTACATGTTTGGGGGAGCGCATGCAGAGGGGCCATGCACATGCGTGTTGGGCAGGTGGTGCAGGGGGCGCACACCCATGCACGGGGCGGGGCGCATGTGCAGGGGCGCACACATATTGTATTTTAGGGATTCGGGCACTCGGTCCATTAAAGGTTAGCCATCACTGCCGTATACCATTCCGGACAAATGGTTGTCCAATCTCTTTTTGAAAGCTTCCAGTGATTGATGACCTGATAATGGGGCGTTATATAAGTCTAAGTGCTATTGCTATAACAAAAGGAATATTAGCAGGGATATTTGGTTTCTCTCATGTCCCACACCTCCTCTGACAGCTGGGTCTGGGAAGTCTGTATCAAGCGTGGCCACGAAGCCTCTGCAGCTTTGCCAAATTCCTGTCAGAGTTCTCAGGGCAGGCAGGAATCCAAGGTGTGACTTCAGCAACCAGATGAGACTTTGCCTGACTCAAGGAATGCCAAAAAGCAGATCCTTTATATAGGCCATGGGGTGTGGCTCCATGACTCAGCACTTATCCAGGCCTGCCCCTCCCTTCCTTTTGCTGACGTCGCCTCTCCATTCTCCGGAAGCGGGGATCTGTCCACTGTGTCTTTTTGTCCTCCTGCTCAGCTGCCGGCAATTCTAGCTCGTGGCTGGCTTCGTGCTCACACACTGTAGGGAGGTTTGTTTGCTCAGTCTGTCTGGGCATGGTGCCAGGGCTGGGGGCTGGAAGCATGCCAGGCCATTCTTCTTCACTATCAGTCTCTGGCTCAGATAGCAGGAGATGGGAGGGGCCCGGCTGAGGAGAGGAGGGCGGGCGAGGCACAACAGTTTCCTAATATGATCTACCTTGAATGGTTGACCACCAACCATTGTGGCAGCGTTATTGTGGGTACAATCTGACACAATTTACTAACCAGTTTGTCAAAGGGCCTGGCATGTATTGGCTACATTAAATAGATGTGAAAACACTGTGCCTTCTGACTCTATCCTTTAGGGCAGGGGTCTCTAACCTTGGCAACTTTAAGACTTGTGGACTTCAACTCCCAGAATTCCTCAGCCAGCAAAGCCGTGAAGTCCACAAGTCTTAAAGTTGCCAAAGTTGGAGACCCCTGCTTTAGGGCAGGGGTGCTCCTGGGGAATTCTGGGAGTTGAAGTCCACAAGTCTTAAAGTTGCCAAAGTTGGAGACCCCTGCTTTAGGGCAGGGGTGTTCTTGTGGAATTCTGGGAGTTGAAGTCCACAAGTCTTAAAGTTGCCAAAGTTGGAGACCCCTGCTTTAGGGCAGAGGTGTTCCTGGGGAATTCTGGGAGTTGAAGTCCACAAGTCTTAAAGTTGCCAAGGCTGGAGACCCATGCTCTAGTAGGGCCATCCTACTTCAGGCAATGGATAAGTCTTCCCTTTCAAACTGAGCACTGGCTCTGTACATGCCTGAATTCCTAGCTTGGAGACCAGCATCAGTTCAAATGAACTATTGATTGGTTGGACTTGGGATGGAGCGTTGCACACCAAAGCAGGAGACAGATAGTGTTCTCTGTTCGTGAGACAATCCCTCTGCGTCGATCAATGGCTGGTTCCAGATGTTTCTGAATGGAGTTTTGGTCCTCTTTTGAAAGAGCATTCAACCTGTGTTCAAAGAATCTCTGACAGGGTATTGTGGGGGAAGCTCTGCTTTGAAATGGACAACAGTCAACTTAAAAGAACTTAATAGACTGACAGAGTTCAAAGGGAACTTGGCAATCCTGCTCAAGCAGGAGGCACTCCATACTAGGGGTCTCCAACCTTGGTCCCTTTAAGTCTTGTGGACTTCAACTCCCAGAGTCCCTCAGCCAGCAAAGCTGGCTGGGGAATACTGGGAGTTGAAGTCCACAAGTCTTAAAGGGACCAAGGTTGGAGACCCCAGCTCCATACCATTCCAGACAAATGGTTATCCAATCTCTTCTTAAAAAGCCTCCAGGGATGAAGAACCAACAACTTCTGGAGACAAAGTTGTTCCACTGGTTAATTGTTCTCACTGTCAGGAAATTTCTCCTTAGTTCTAGGTTGCTACTCTCCTTGATTAGTTTCCACCCATTGCTTCTTATCCTGCTTTCAGGCCAGTGGTGAAATCCATTTTTTTTTACTACTGGTTCTGTGGGCGTGGCTTGGTGGGCGTGGTGTGGCTTGGTGAGTGTGGCAGAAGAAGGATACCGCAAAATCTCCATTCCCACCCCACTCAGGGGCCAGCCAGAGGTGATATTTGCCGGTTCTCCAAACTACTCAAAATATCCGCTACCGGTTCTCCAGAACCTGTTAGAACCTATTGGATTTCACCCCTGCTTCAGGTGCTTCGGAGAAGGGGGTCTCCAACCTTGGCAACTTGAAGACTTGTGGACTTCAACTCCCAGAGTTCCTCAGCCAGCAAAGCTGGCTGGGGAATACTGGGAGTTGAAGTCCACAAGTCTTAAAGGGACCAAGGTTGGAGACCCCAGCTCCATACCATTCCAGGCAAATGGTTATCCAATCTCTTCTTAAAAAGCCTCCAGGGATGAAGAACCAACAACTTCTGGAGACAAAGTCGTTCCACTGGTTAATTGTTCTCACTGTCAGGAAATTTCTCCTTAGTTCTAGGTTGTACTCTCCTTGATTAGTTTCCACCCATTGCTTCTTATCCTGCTTTCAGGCCAGTGGTGAAATCCATTTTTTTTACTACTGGTTCTGTGGGCGTGGCTTGGTGGGCGTGGTGTGGCTTGGTGAGTGTGGCAGAGGAAGGATACCGCAAAATCTCCATTCCCACCCCACTCAGGGGCCAGCCAGAGGTGATATTTGCCGGTTCTCCAAACTACTCAAAATATCCGCTACCGGTTCTCCAGAACCTGTTAGAACCTACTGGATTTCACCCCTGCTTCAGGTGCTTGAGAGGTCTCAACTCCCAGAGTTCCTCAGCCAGCAAAGCTGGCTGGGGAATACTGGGAGTTGAAGTCCACAAGTCTTCAAGTTGCCAAGGTTGGAGACCCCTGCTTTAGAGAATAGCTTGACCGCCCCCCCCCCTTTTCTTTGTGGCAGCCCTTTAGATATTGGAACACTATCCTTCTTTTCACTAGACTGGAGATACCTAATTCCTGCAACCGTTCTTCATGCATTCTTCACAGGTGTGAAATTTTAAAATTTTCTCTACCGATTCTGTGGGTGTGGCTTAATTGGTGGGCGTGGCTTGGTGGTCAGGTGACCCGGTGGGCATGGCCTGGTGGTCAGGTGACTGAATGGGCATGGCCAATAATAATAAATAATAAAGATAATAAACAAAGTATAGAAAACATGGGAGCGCACTATTAAAAATAGAGGCACTGGTCTATTAATTGCCTTTTTTTGGGAGCGCACCGGTCTACCTTCTTTAAAAATAGAGGCACCGGTCTGCTAGCTGCCTACAGAGCTGATCAGCTGTAGTGTGGCCCTTTGAAGCACCGGGGCAGTCATTTAAGGCCATTTGCAGCTATATCACCACCAAGAACTTCAGGGATAGAAAAGAGGAACAGCGAGGTGTGGGCGGTAGGGGGGCAGGGATTTTTGCTACCGGTTGTTGTGTCTTGCCCGCCCTCAGAGCAGCCGGGGCCTTCTTACCTGCTCCCCAACACTGAGGAATGTATGCCTTCTGGCCCAAGTCCTGGCTCCATGCCCCCACAAACTGCAGAAGAAGGAGCATCTCCCTGCCCCAGCCCTGACTCCATGCCCAGGCAAACGGAGCAGCTAGACCCCTCCCCCTCCTCCACAGCAGGTGAGCCTGAGGAGGGTTTACTCCCAAGAACAGCTGATTGGAGTGACCCTCGCATCAGAAGATTGGAGAGGCGGAGGCAACAGAGGGAAGGGAGGGGCAGGCCTTAATGAGTGCTGAGTCATGGAGCCACACCCCATGGCCTATATAAAGGAGCTACTTTCTGGCAGCCTCTGAGTCAGGCAAAAGTCAAACTTATCTTGCTGAAGTCACTTACTGGTCTCCTGCCTGCTCTGAGGACTTTGCTAGGACTTTGGGCAGAGCTGCAGAGGCAAGCCTGATTCGGATTTCCCGGACCCAGCCGTCAGCGGAGGAGTGGGACACGACATCTTGCCTGACTCCTCACACATCTACAAGATGGATCTGCAACAGCTGGCGCTGATTGTGCAGCAGCTACAAACAGACAACCAGCAACTGCAACAGCAAGTCGCCCAGCTGACTGCTCAACTGGCTGCTGGGAATGCCCCAGCAGTCCAACCTCCTCCTCCTCCTCCTCCTCAGCGCCACAGCCCAGTACCGGTGCCGGAGAAGTTCTCAGGACGGATGGAGATGTTCCCGGCCTTCATGGCCCAGTGCCAGACCTACATGGCAATGCGGCCGGGGGACTTTCCAGATGACCGGGCCAGGGTGGCCTTCGTGATGAACCTGTTGTCTGGCCAGGCTGCGCAGTGGGCCACGCCCTTGGTGCTCAGGGACAGCCCCTTGCTGGCGGACTACCACCGGGTCTGGGGGCAACTACGCCTGATGTATGAAGACCCTGTGCGGGCCCAGACGGCTGCCTGGCGCCTCGGAGAGATCCAACAAGGGCCCCGCCCCTCCGGGAGTACATCGCGGAATTCCGGTTGCTGTGCCATGATTCGGACTGGAACGACACGGCATTAGCGGACGCGTTCAAGAGGGGCCTTTCGGAAGAGCTGCAGGACGAGCTGGCTCGGGTGGAGGCGCCGCGGACCCTCGTTGACCTGGTGCCCCTCTGCCTGCGCCTCGACACCCGTCTCCAGCAACGCCCGTCCTGTCGCCGCCCGCAACCGTCAAAGACCGTCGCCCTCCCTCGACCCGTGCCGACCCCGTCCCGGGCCACCCCGCGCTTCGTGGCCGCCGCCGAGGAGCCCATGGAGTTAGGAGCGGCCAGGCCTCGCCTGACGGCCCAGGAGCGGAGCCGGAGGCGCCAAGGGGGGCTGTGCTTGTACTGTGGGGAGCCCGGCCTCAGGTGGCCTGGTCGCGGAACGCCATCTCGTTTCCCAGCCTGCAGTGTGTCGACCACATCCGCCACACCTGCGCCGGCCAGGACGTCTTCACCCCGGCCGTCGCCGTGCCCCCGGAGCTGCAGGACTTCGCTGACGTCTTCAGCGAAAAGGAGGCGGACCGCTTACCCCCGCACCGGCCCTACGACTGCCCCGTGGACCTGCAACCCGGCACCCCGCTGCCCACGGGACGCCTGTATTCCATGTCCGAGCCCGAGTTGGCCGCCCTCAGGGACTTTCTGGACAAAAATCTGGCCCGAGGGTTCATCCGGCCTTCCAAGTCCCCTCTGTCGGCCCCGGTCCTCTTCGTAAAAAAGAAGACGGGATTTGCGCCTGTGTTGCGACTACCGCCGGCTGAACGCCATCACGGTGCGGAATCGCTACCCCTGCCGCTCATCCCGGAGCTGATGGACCGGCTGTGGAGGCCTCCATCTTTACCAAGCTCGACCTCCGGGGCCTACAACCTGGTGCGGATGCGTGAAGGGACGAGTGGAAGATGGCGTTCGCACCTGCACGGACACTACGAGTACACGGTCATGCCGTTCGGGCTGACCAACGCCCCGCCGTCTTCCAACATTTTATGAACGATGTGTTCCGGGACATGTTGGATCGGTTCGTGGTGATCTACCTGACGACATCCTGGTCTACTCCCGGTCCAGGAAAGTCACCTCCAGCACCTCCGCCTGGTCCTGCAGCGCCTGGAGCACCAGCTCTACGCCAAGCTGGAGAAGTGTTTTTCCTCCGTCGTCCATTGAGTTCCTCGGCACATCCTCTCACCCGAGGGATCGCCATGGACCCGCGCAAGGTGGAGGCCCTGAGCAGCTGGGAAGCCCCGCCGGGTGAAGGATGTCCAGCGGCTGCTGGGCTTCGCCAATTACTATCGGACCTTCATCCCGGCTTCGCCACGCTGACGGCCCGCCACCCAGCTCCTTCAGAAGAAGGTCCTGCCCGTGGGGTCCCCGCAGGAGGAAGCCTTCACGGCTCTCAGGAAGGCTTTCGCCACGGAGCCCATCCTGCGACATCCCGACCCGCACCGCCTTCGTGGTGGAGACGGACGCCCAACGCCGCCTCGGAGCGGTGCTGCTACAGGCCCCGGCGGATGGCGGCACTCTTTTCCCGCGCTGCACTACCGCGGAAGCTCTACCCTTCCGAGCGCAACTATACCATCTGGGAAAAGGAGTTGCTGGCTATCAAGGCCGCGTTCGAGGCGTGGCGGCACCACCAGGAGGGAGCCCGGCATCAGGTGGAGGTCCGAACGGACCATCGGAACCTCGAACATCTCACCACGGCTCGGAAGTTGAACCAGCGGCAGATCCCGTGGTCGGTGTTCTTTGCCCGGTTCAACTTCCGCCACCTATATCCCCAGTGGCCACAACCGGAGGGCGGACGCCTGTCCCGTAAGCCGGAGTACCTGAGCGCCAAGACCCTCTTCCTCCACGGACCGTACTGCCGGCGGAAGCCTTGGCGCCGCCTGGAACTGGTGGCCTTACGGGCGGGGGTGCGAGAGGCGCAGCCCGAAGACGCCTGGTCTCAGCAGCGGCGAGCGGAGGCGGGCCCCACGTCTCCGTGGACATTGGAAGACGACGTACTCAAGTTCCGGGGGCGGTTGTATGTGCCCACGGGCCGCCGTCCTCGTCCTGACCCAGTGCCACGACAACCCTGCCGCGGGCCATTTCGGGTTTTTCAAGACTCTCAACCTGGTAACGCGGACCCTTCTGGTGGCCCCGGGTGCGGCATGGTGCCCATCCGTGTGTGCCGCCCTGCGTGCCGTGCCGGCAAGCCAAGGCCGCCACGGGGGCCCCCCCCGGTCTCCTCCAGCCCTTGCCGACTCCTGACAGACTCTGGGGGGCAATTTCCATGGACTTCCTGACGGACCTGCCGCCGCCCTCGGGTTCACCACGGTGCTGGTGGTGGTGGACATGCTCACCAAGATGGCACACTTCATCCCGTGCCGCGGGCTGCCCACCGCCACCAAGACAGCCCGTCTCTTCTTGCAGCACATCTTCCGCCTCCACGGCCTGCCGGACAGGGTGGTGTCGGACCGTGGGGGGCAGTTCACGGCCCGCTTTTGGAAGGGCCTGATGGCCGCATTGAGGTGCAGGTGCCTGTCGCCGGCGCACCACCCGGAGACCGACGGCGGGACGGAAAAGGTCATCGGCGCCCTGGAACAGTACCTCCGGTGCTTCGTGAACCAACAGCAGGACAACTGGGCCGATTACCTGTCCCTAGCGGAGTTCGCATTCAACAACTCCCAACACACCTCCACCCAGACCACCCTGCTCCTGGCCAACTTGGGGTACCATCCGCGCTCTTCCTCTGGCGCCCCGGACTCCCGGTTCCCGAGACACAGTCCTTTCTCTCGAGTTGCACGCGTCCAGCAGATGGTGCGCCGGCAGCTGAATCGGGCGAAGGAGGACTACAAGCGGTCGCCGATCGCTCCCGACGGGCAACACCCCACTGGTGGTCGGAGACCGCGGTGGCTCTCCACAGCATCTCCCGTCCGACCGCCGGCGAAGAAACTGACCACCGGTTCATCGGTCCGTTCCCCGTCGAGGCAGTCATCAATCCGGTGGCCTACCGGCTGACCCTGCCGCATTCCATGCGGATCCATCCCATCTTCCACTGGCCTTGCTGGTCCCTGAGGCCCTGCCGTCTCCCCTCCGGCGCCCGGCGCCACCCGGCGCTGTCGACGAGGACGGGGCGGAGGAGTACGAGGTGCACAGCATATGCGACTCCCGCTGGCTGAAAGGGCGCTTCCAATACCTGGTTGCATGGCAAGGGTACGGGACGGAGTTCACCTGGGTCAACGCCTCCGACGTCCACGCCCTGGACCTGGTGCGGGCCTTCCACGAGCAGAACCCGGCCCGACCGCATCCCGATCGTCAGCCCCGGGGGAAGGGCCCTGCGGTGAGGGATAGTGTTGTGTCTTGCCCGCCCTCAGAGCAGCCGGGGCCTTCTTACCTGCTCCCCAACACTGAGGAATGTATGCCTTCCGGCCCAAGTCCTGGCTCCATGCCCCCACAAACTGCAGAAGAAGGAGCATCTCCCTGCCCCAGCCCTGACTCCATGCCCAGGCAAACGGAGCAGCTAGACCCCTCCCCCTCCTCCACAGCAGGTGAGCCTGAGGAGGGTTTACTCCCAAGAACAGCTGATTGGAGTGACCCTCGCATCAGAAGATTGGAGAGGCGGAGGCAACAGAGGGAAGGGAGGGGCAGGCCTTAATGAGTGCTGAGTCATGGAGCCACACCCCATGGCCTATATAAAGGAGCTACTTTCTGGCAGTCTCTGAGTCAGGCAAAAGTCAAACTTATCTTGCTGAAGTCACTTACTGGTCTCCTGCCTGCTCTGAGGACTTTGCTAGGACTTTGGGCAGAGCTGCAGAGGCAAGCCTGATTCGGATTTCCCGGACCCAGCCGTCAGCGGAGGAGTGGGACACGACACCGGTTCTCCAAACTACCCGCCCCCATCACTTCTGGATCGTGCGATCCGGTCCGAACCGGGAGCATTTCACCCCTGATTCTTCGTAACTCAATTATCTCTCTCCTTCCTGGTTTGCCCTATCAGTTGTTTGGGATGATTGGGGCCTCCAGGAATTGGTTTGAAGACCTGGTGGGTAGAAGGTCTCCTCTCCAAACCCCAGACAGCCGACTTTTAAGTTGGGAGAGGTGCTGGATGAGCGGAGTGCCATTTCTGACTGATAGCTAAATCTGTGGGTCTGTCAAAATATAGCTGGTTACAGCAGCGCTGGTGGCATTGAGTAAATGCCGTTCCTGATGACACAATCCTCCAGCTGTAAGCCAGAACAGAGACTCCATGGGGAGAGCAAAACTATACCGTTTTATATTTCTTTCCGTAGGTGGAAGAAGGATACCGTAACTAAGCTGGAAATAAGTGCCTTAAAATACCATCTAGCGTATTAAAAAGCAGAGACATCACCCTGCCAACAAAAGTGTGTATAGTCAAGGCTATGGTTTTCCCAGTTGCAATGTATGGCTGTGAAAGTTGGACCATAAGGAAGGCTGAGCGCCAAAGAATTGAGACCTTTTGAACTCTGGTGCTGGAGAAGACTCCTGCGAGTCCCTTGGACTGCAAGGCGATCTGACCGGTCAGTCCTAGAGGAGATCAACCCTGACTGCTCTTTAGAAGGCCAGATCCTAAAGAGGAAACTCAAATACTTTGGCCACCTAATGAGAAAGAAGGACTCACTGGAGAAGAGCCCAATGCTGGGAAAGATTGAGGGCAAAAGAAGAAAGGGACAGCAGAGAATGAGGTGGCTGGATGGAGTCACTGAAGCAGTCGGCGTGAGCTTAAATGGACTCCAGAGGATGGTAGAGGACAGGAAGGCCTGGAGGAACGTTGTCCATGGGGTAGCGATGGGTCAGACATGACTTCGCAACTAACAACAACAAAATACCATAAACACAATGTTTCTCAACCTTTGTGGACTTCAACTCCCAGAGTTCTGGGAGTTGTCGTCCATCCATCTTAAAGTTGCCAAGGTTGAGAAATTGTGATCCAACCTATTCCTTGCATCAGTGCGAAGATGGAAGGATGATTGAACACGTGTAAAATGCCTTGTGTGAGCAGGTTTGAAGGTCAAGGATCAGGCCAAAGTATCTTTGAGTTTTCAGCAACAGGGATCCAAATCTGTCAGTCAGGATTTGGCTCTGGGTTGGGTTTTTTGTTTTTTGTTTGTAAAACAGGATTGTCTTTACGTAAGACTACTCAAAGCTGAGTTTTCTATCCCATCGCATGAAGAATCATCTGAGAATCTTTTCCACATGCATTATTAGAAGACACCAGCAGTGATTACTGAATAGGGACTGATATCTTTTGGGAGCTGATTAACACAACACACTAAGTCATAATATGTTGGCTTGTGTCTTAGCTTATTGTGTAAAATTTGGAAACACGGCTTGTGGTGGTGTTGGGAGATTGTATCAAGCCACAATCAACAGATTATGCAATAAACAATGGATAACCAAACCATGATTTAGTGCAAAGTGTGAACCAATTCATTACTTGTGTTTAGACAATACATTTCAATAAAGACATGGTAGATACATTAAGGCAAATACAGGTAGTCTTACAACTGTTTGTTTAGTGACTGCTCGGAGTTACAACGGCACTGAAAAGAGTGACTTATGACATCTATGACCATTGTCGCATTCTCATTGGTCACATGATCAAAATTTGGACTTTTGGCCATTGGTTCATATTTATGTTGGTTGCAGCATCCCGAAAAGCATGTCATCAATTTTTGCAAACTTTTGACAAGCAAAGTAAATGGGGAAGCCAGATTCACTTAACAACTGCAGTGATTCACTTAACAACTGTGGCAAGCAAGGTCGTTAAATGGGACAAAACTCACTTAACAAATGTTTCGCTTAGCAACATAAATTTTGGGCCCAGTTGTGGTCGTAAGTCGAGGACTACCTCTATGTTAAGCTGGGGTTAGTTTGCAACCTTCCCAGCCAGCTTGGGACAAGCGAAACCAATGGGATTTACTTAATACACAATTCACTTTACAACCACAGTGATTCTTGTAACAGCTGCGACAAAATAGGTTGTAAAATCAGCTGTGATTCATTTAACAACTGGCTTGCTTGGCAACAGAAACTTTGGTTCCAAATGTGGTCATAAGTTGCAGACCAGCTATATCAACTCGCCTAGCTTATGGTACGCACACCCCAAAACTGGATTAAAATTCTATTCAGTGTGCAGCCATTCAATACTTAATGCCTTCTTTTCCAAACATCCAAATTCCGCTTCCGGTCCCCTTTTTGAAATCAGCCAGCCCAAAAACTGCAAAAAAAGGGCCGATGGGCTGCATTTATGACACGCCAATAAATCAATGTTGCTTTGCCAAAAGTTTCTTTTCCCGCCCCCCCCCCCACTTTCGTTCTTCCGATCTGCCCATCTTCTGATCTGTTGCCACGTAAATCCTGTCCTTACAAAAAAACAAAGAGAGACACGATAGCGGACGTTGTGATCCTATGTACAGGTGGAGGGGGAGGCATTGCACTTAATTTCTCAATACATCCATTTGATAGACATTAACTTTTCTTTAATATAAATCTCTGCGGATAAGGTATGGGGTGGGGTTGAGGGGGGGAGGGAAGAGCCGGAATACCGAGCTCCTCATATATACAGTCAGTGGTGGGATTCAAGTAATTTAACAACCGGTTCTCTGCCCTAATGATTACTTCCAACAACCAGTTTGCCAGACGGCTCAGAAAGTTAACAACCGGTTCTCCCGAAGTGGTGCGAACTGGCTGAATCCCACCACTGTATACAGTTCAGTTGGTGTCAGTTCAACAGCACGGATGGTTCCCCCTTCGCAACCTGATGTGTTATCAGCCCCAAGTCCTCTCTCTGGTCCTCTCCAGTAGAAGTATGTCACTTTATATAAATACGATTGCTCTCCAGCTTTAGGTTCTCTTCCAAGCTTCTCATTCAGGATGCGTTTTGATCTGCTGTGTTGGTAAAGAAACGAAATATCCTCCAGAAGGAAAATATTTTGGCATTCTGGAAGCAATAAGTCTTGGAAAACACGACGGGAAACGCTTCGTCTCTGGCAGACACCGTTCAGGATCCCTTGAAGAAAGACACACAGCAGCGGCTGTCTTTGGAAACTTCTAATCTTCTTTCCAGGCTGAGCAGGATCTCTTTGGGATCAAGCTAAGCAAGCTACTCGGGCTTTTGCTGCAGCAGCCGCCGCAAGATCTCATTGTGGCCAGGCAGGCAGGATGTTGTGGAAAAATAATTTCCAGTTGCTACAGGCACAGGGAATGGGGATGGAGTATCACCAGGCTTGTAACGGACACTGGGGGGGAAAAAAATAGAAAAAGAAAGTTAACAGAGATTAGAATGTGAGGAAATGACTTAGATCAGGAGAGAATCTATAATCAAATGAATCAAGGAGAGACGCAACCTGGAATTAAGGAGAAACTTCCTAACTGTGAGGACAATTAACCAATGGAACGGCTTGCCACCAGACGTTGTGGGAGCTCCAACACTGGACATTTTTAAAAAGAGACTGGACAACCATTTTGTCTGAAATGGTATAGGTAGGGTCTCCTACTTGAGCAGGGGACTGGACTAGAAGACCTCCAAGATCCCTTCCAGCTCTATTCTGACTGATTGATTGATTGATTTGAGGATTAGACCTTTGGGGGTGCCTGTAACTCATCAATCGTTCTCTGAATTGACCTGATTCCTATCCTTTTGAGGCAGGAAACACAACACTGAAATATAAGATCGAAAGTAAAACAGGTCATCCTCAACTTACGACCACAATTAAGTTCTGTTGTTAAGCAAGACAGTGATCAAATGAATTTTGCCCCATTTTATTACTTTTTCTGCCATGGCTGTTAAGCAAACCACTGCATTTGTTAAGTGAATCATGCAATTGTTAAGTGAATCAGGCTCCCCACCCCCACCCCGTTGACTTTGCTTATTGGAAGCTGGCTGGGAAAGTTATGACCAAAACTGAGACCAACACCTCCATGGTTAAGCAAGACGGTTATTAAACTATTTTTGTCCCATTTTACAATCTTCCTTGCCACAGTTGTTAATTCTGTGATTATTAAGTTGGTAACACGGGTTGTTAAGTGGCTTCCCCGTTGACTTTGCTTGTCAAAAGTTTGCAAAAGGGGATCACATGACCCCGGGATGCTGCGGCGGTCATAAATATGAGCCAGTTGCCAAGCATCTGAGTTTTGATCACATGACCATGGGAACGGAGGCTGCAGTGTGTGGAAAAAACAGTCATGTCGCTTTGGTAACTTCCAATGGTCACTAAATGAACGGATGTAAGTCGAGGACTATCTGTAATACAATAATTTGCTTCTTTTTCCCTCTTCATCTTTCAGTTCCATGTTGCGCTGTTGTTGTTGTTGTTGTTGTTGTTTTAAGCTTGTAAATCCTGCATGCCAAGATTTAGCTCGGAGCTGACAGGAAATCTATCTGGGGAACATCAAAGCAGAAATGCCCCAATGTTGATCGCCATCAAGATGATGGCTGGCAACCTTTTTTTTTTTTTTTTTAAATAAACCTAGGAAGCTGAATTTTCTTTCCTGCTTCTCAGGATCACCAGCAAAGGCCCAACAAGTTGCGTCTTGCTAACGTTTTGATGAAGGAAATGCTTCCTGAATGCAGGCAGGCTTGTTTGAACAAGCCAGCATCAAAGTTAACGGGCGGGCCAGAGAGAATCATCTATCAAGGGCAAAGTTAGGGTTGAGTGCATGCTAGATGAATCAGCAAGGCCTTCTAAGGAAATGGTCTCCTCCTAGGGTGCTGGATGCGCATGACTGCCTGACTGATGGAGATAGGCGGGTTAGAGGTTCCTACTGCTCCATCCTTTCGGGTGTAAATATTAGATATTGCATTTACTGGATACGGTAAGCCAAGCAGAATCTACATTTTTTGCGCCTATGAGTCAGTGTTGACTCCTGGCAACTGCCTGGACAAGTCCCTGCGATTTGCCATTGCTTGCTTCCTAGAGCTGAGACAGTTGGACTGGCTCAAAGTCAATTTTGCTTGGCGCCTAAAGCAGGACTGGAACTCAGAGTCTTTCAGATTCTAGTCTTTCAGGGTGTCAAACTCAAGACCTGGGGGCCTGATCCAGCCTGTGGGATGCTTAGATCCAGGCCACCGGGCCGACCTGGAAAGAGCGAAGGACCAGACTGCGGTGCCTCTGCCAGTGAAAATGGAGCTCGTGCGGGCCACGGGCAGCCCCCCGGAGGTCCATTTTCGCTGGTAAAGGGTTGCAGGAGGCCGTTGCAGCCGAAAACGGAGCTCAGGAGCCTGTTTTCGCTGGCAGAGCGCTCGGGCTGCCATAGGCGCCCCCCACATGAGTGACATTGAGCTGGCCACACCCCATGGCCACACCCCCGAGGTCAAAAACAACAATAACAATAATAACAACAACAGAGTTGGAAGGGACCTTGGAGGCCTTCTAGTCCAACCCCCTGCCCAGGCAAGAAACCCTACACCATGTCAGACAGATGGTTATCCAACATTTTCTTAAAAATTTCCAGTGTTGGAGCATTCACAACTTCTGTGGGCAAGTCATTCCACTTATTAATTGTTCTGTCAGGAAATTTCTCCTTAGTTCTAGGTTGCTTCTTTCCTTGATCAGTTTCCACCCATTGCTTCTTGTTCTACCCTCAGGTGCTTTGGAGAACAGTCCGACTCCCTCTTCTTTGTGGCAACCCCTGAGATATTGGAAGACTGCTATCATGTGTCCCCTAGTCCTTCTTTTTATTAAACTAGACATACCCAGTTCCTGCAACCGTTCTTCATATGTTCTAGCCTCCAGTCCCCTAATCATCTTTGTTGCTCTTCTCTGCACTCTTTCTAGAGTCTCAGCATCTTTTTTACATCGCGGCGACCAAAACTGAATGCAGCATTCCAAGTGTGGCCTTACCAAGGCATTATAAAGTGGCACTAACACTTCACGTGATCTTGATTCTATCCCTCTGTTTATGCAGCCCAGAACTGTGTTGGCTTTTTTAGCAGCTGCTGCACACTGCTGGCTCATATCTAAATGGTTGTCCACTAGGACTCCAAGATCCCTCTCACAGGTACTACTATTGAGCAAGGTACCACATATATGGTACCTGTGCATTTTGTATTTTTTGCCTAAATGTAGAACCTTACTTTTTTCACTGTTGAATTTCATTTTGTTAGGTAGTGCCCAATATTCAAGTCTGTCAAGATCCTTCTGTAACTTGAGCCTATCTTCTGAAGTGTTGGCTATTCCTACCAGCTTGGTGTCATCTGCAAATTTGATGAGTTCCCCATCTATCCCCTTGTCCAAGTCATTGATGAAGATGTTGAAGAGTACTGGGCCTAAAACAGAGCCTTGGAGTACTCCACTGCATACTTCCCTCCATGTGGATGTAGTTCCATTGAGGACTACACGTTGAGTGCGGTTGGTCAGCCAGTTACGAATCCATCTGGTGGTGGTGCTGTCTAACCCACATTTTTCTACTTTATCTAGTAGTAGGTTATGGTCTACTTTATCAAATGCTTTACTGAAGTCCAAGTAAATTATATCGACAGCATTCCTCTGGTCTACTAATTTTGTCACTTTGTCAAAGAATGCAATTAGATTAGTCTGGCATGATTTGTTTTTGACAACCCTCATGCGGCTCTCAATGAAATCTAGTTTGACACCTCTGATCTAGACTGATGCCTAAAACCACTACTCCAAATGAGGTTGTTTTTTTTAATCTCTCTTCATATCCACATCCATATTCTGTGGGGTCCCTGATGCTCTCTGAGCTTGGTGGTTTTCTTTCAGACGTTTCATTACCAAACTAGGTAACACCATCAGTGCTAAATGACCCCCATAGTTCAGCCCTGAACTACAAATGAGGACCCAGATTGTTGGGGGGGCAATAAGTTGACTTTGTAAAAATATACAAATGGAATGAGACTATTGCCCTATACACTGTAAGCCGCCCTGAGTCTTCGGAGAAGGGCGGGGTATAAATGTAAACAAAAAAAAAAAATTCTCTTCTATCTATATCAACCTGCCAAATTACTACCAACCTGCCTTCCATTGAGGACCTGTATACTGCACAAGTCAAAAAGAGGGCTGTGAAAATATTTATAGACCCCTCGCATCCTGCACATAAATTGTTTCAACTCCTACCCTCAAAACGATGCTATAGAGCACTGCACACCAATACAACTAGATACAAGGACAGTTTTTCCCCGAACATCATCACTCTGCTAAACAAATAATTCCCTAAACACTGTCAAACTATTCACTAAGGCTGCATTACTATTGCAATTGGTCTTCTCATCGTTCCTGTCACCCATTTCCTCCCATTTGTGACTGCATGACTGTAACTTGTTGCTTGTATCCTTGCAATTTATATTGATATTGATTGTTTTCTAGTATGACTTGATTGCTTATTTGTACCCTATGACTATCACTAAGTATTGTACCTTATGATTCTTGAAGAATGTATCTTGTCTTTTTATATACACTGAGAGTATATGCACCGAGGACAAATTCCTTGTGTGCCCAATTACACTTGGCCAATAAAGAATTCTATTCTATTCTATTCTATTCTATTCTATTCTATTCTATTCTATTCTATTCTATTCTATTCTATTCTATCAATATCCCCAAAAAACTCCAGTGGGAATACCGAGCCTTGGGAAGAAGTTTTGGCTTCTGAACATACAGAATGTGTTCAATTTTTCTTCTCAAGTCACATTTCTACTCGCTCAACCACTGGAGGAGACAGGATGCCCAGATAACCAAATTAGCCAGGATAGAGAAAATCCATGTTTTTGAAAAAATTCTCAGGAGCGTTGGCCACAGTACTGAAACCTACTCTACTCATGTTTGCTTGTTTTTAAATGTGTTGTGTTGCTTCCTTTAGCAAGGAAGAAACACAGGAAGTTTTAAAGAAGACATTGGACAACTATTTGTCTGAAATGGTATAGGGTTTCCTGCCTGAGCAGGGGGTTGGACTAGAAGACCTCCAAGGTCCCTTCCAACTCTGTTATTCTATAACCCAATCAAGACTGGCAGGGCATGGCTATATATACACCACTATGGCCAAAACTCCTAAGAATTTTTCAGAAACATGGATTTTTCTCCATTCTGGGTAATATATAAAGGTAAAATTAAAGGTTCCCCTCGCATATATGTGCTAGTCATTCCCAACTCTAGAGGGTGGTGCTCATCTCCGTTTCAAAGCCAAAGAGCCAGCGCTGTCCAAAGACGTCTCCATGGTCATGTGGCCGGCATGACTAAATGTCAAAGGCACACGGAACGCTGTTCCCTTCCCACCAAAGGTGGTCCCTATTTTTTCTACTTGCATTTTGTACGTGCTTTCGAACTGCTAGGTTGGCAGAAGCTGGGACAAGTAACGGGAGCTCACCCCGTTACGCAGAAACTAGGGATTCAAATCGCTGAACTGCCAACCTTTCGATCAACAAGCTACGGGACCGCCTACTGCTACCGTTTGCCTCCCACCAACCCGTGCGCTCCCATAGGGAGGGCCTCCTCAGGGTGCCGCCAGCCAAACAATGTCGGCTGGCGGCCCCCAGGGGGAGGGCCTTCTCTGTGGGGGCTCCCACCCTCTGGAATGAGCTTCCCCCAGGACTTCGACAACTTCCTGACCTCCGGACCTTTCGCCGCGAGCTGAAGACGTATCTATTCTTCCACGCAGGACTGGCATAATAATTATTATGATTATTATAATTATTACTATTATTATTAATTTTTATGGGGTTTTTATAGTTTTAATGTATTTTATTTATTTATTTATTTATTTATTTATTGTTTATATTTATATACCGCCCTATCTCCCAAAGGACTCAGGGCGGTTTACAGGCATTTAAAAGCAATAAATACAATTCTGAAAACAATTAAAAAACTTATTCAAAAGCCTAATAATTAAAAATATAAAAAATTAAAACCCAAGTTAAAACCCACAAACTAAAATCTAACTCAGTCCTGCGCAGTTAAATAGGTATGTTTTAAGCTCGCGGCGGAAGGTCCGAAGGTCCGGAAGCTGACGAAGTCCTGGGGGCAGTTCATTCCAGAGGGTGGGAGCCCCCACAGAGAAGGCCCTTCCCCTGGGTGTCGCCAGACGACATTGCCTCGCTGACGGCACCCTGAGGAGTCCCTCTCTGTGAGAGCGCACAGGTCGGTGAGAGGTATTCGGTAGCAGTAGGCGGTCCCGTAGATAACCCGGCCCTATGCCATGGAGCGCTTTAAAGGTGGTCACCGAAACCTTTTAATTATGGGCCAAATTTAATAGGTTTTTAAATACTGGTTTTAATTGTATTGTATCTATTTATTGTTGGTTTTATCTGGCTGTAAACTGCTCTGAGTCCTTCGGGAGAAGGGCGGTATAGAAATTAAATAATAATAATAATAATAATAATAATAATAATAATAATAATAATAATAATAATAATAATAATAATAATAATAATAATTATTAAGCTCAGCATCTTAGCCACTGAGCCACTACGTCCTGTAATTGAGCCTGGCAGTTCGGTTCTTAAGTTGTGATTTTGCTCGTGGGAAGCCAGCTGGGAAGGTTGCAAACAATGTTCACGTAACACCCCCTCCCCATGACAATGCAAATGTTGTAAATTCACATTGGTTTCCAAGCACCCGAATTTCAATCAATGGTGAGGATGCTGCAATGGTCCTATGTAGGAGGAGCAGTTGTAAGTCACCTTTTTTTTGAGTGCCACTGTAATTTTAAACAGTCACTAAATGTAACAGTTGTAAATGGAGAACTGCCTGTAGAACAATCAATAAGTGGAACAACTTGCCTGCAGAAGTTGTGAATGCTCCAACGCTGGAAATTTTTAAGAAAATGTTGGATAGCCATTTGTCTGAAATGGTGTAGGGTTTCCTGCCTGGGCAGGGGGTTGGACTAGAAGACCTCCAAGGTCCCTTCCAACTCTGTTATTATGTTATGTTATGTATATTGTGCATGGCTATTATGGCTTAAGAAAATATTGATTTGAAGCCTCCGTCACTTGCACAGAACCTAGTTTGATGGGTCCACAAAGGCCTCCTCAATTTTTAACCCATGTCAGGAAGCACTGGGCTTGTACAGAAAGTCCTCAACTTACAACCATTCGTTTAGTGACCGTACAAAGTTATAACAGCACTGAAAAAAGTGACTTATGACCAGTTTTCAAACGTACGACTGTTGCCGCGTTCTCCATGATCAAAACGGAGAAGCTTGGCAATTTATTTATGCCCCTGAGTCATGTAATCATCTTTTGCGACCTTCCGACCAACAAAGTCAATCGGAAAGGCGGATTCCCTTTACAACCAAGTTATTCACTTAACAACCGCAGCGATTCGCTTAACAGCGGTGGCAAAGTAGGTCGTAAAACTCACTTAACAACAGAAATGCGGGTCTCCCGTGTGGCCGCATGTTGAGGACTGCCTGCCGCAGAATTCAAAAGTGCATTCCAAACGTTGGTGAACACACCCCATTATTATGATTTTTGGCACAAGTGGGGGAAAAAAACCCCCACATGCCTGCTTATCTGTTGAGAAGTTCAAGGTTTTCTCTTCGAACTATCTAACAATCGATAGAGGCCACATATTTCCCACAGTCTGCAAAGCTGCCTTTGAAAAATGAAAGAAAGGAAGAAAAGAGGCTTTTTTGTCTGCTCTGGAACAATTTTTCATCACAAAAAAAATATAAAAAAATAAGCGGACAGGTTTACACAAAAGGACTCTCGGGTTTATTGTTCATAGAGACGTTAAAGTGCTGTAATATCAAGAAAAGTAAAAACCATGATGCCTTTGTGAGTTTTTGTTTTTTGTTTTAATTTGTGTAAAGTTAGCTAATTTAGTGTTCTAACTAGTTGCTGAGGAAAAATATAACCATTTAGAGAATCATAACATAACATAACATAACATCAGAGTTGGAAGGGACCTTGGAGGCCTTCTAGTCCAACCCCCTGCCCAGGCAGGAAACCCTACACCATCTCAGTCAGATGGTTATCCAACATTTTCTTAAAAATTTCCAGTGTTGGAGCATTCACAACTTCTGAAGGCAAGTCGTTCCACTTATTAATTGTTCTAACTGTCAGGAAATTTCTCCTTAGTTCTAAGTTGCTTCTTTCCTTGATCAGTTTCCACCCATTGCTTCTTGTTCTACCCTCAGGTGCTCTGGAGAACAGCCCAACTCCCACTTCTCTGTGGCAGCCCCTGAGATATTGGAACACTGCTATCATGTCTCCCCTGGTCCTTCTTTTTGTTAAACTAGACATACCCAGTTCCTGCAACCGTTCTTCATATGTTTTATCCTCCAGTCCCCTAATCATCTTTGTTGCTCTTCTCTGCACTCTTTCTAGAGTCTCAACATCTTTTTTACATCGTGGCGACCAAAACTGGATGCAATATTCCAAGTGTGGCCTTACCAAGGCATTATAAAGTGGTACTAGCACTTCACGTGATCTTGATTCTATCCCTGTTTATGCAGCCCAGAACTGTGTTGGCTTTTTTAACAGCTGCTGCACACTGCTGGCTCATATCTAGATGGTTATCCACTAGGACTCCAAGATCCCTCTCACAGGTACTACTATTGAGCAAGGTACCACATATACGGTACTGGTGCATTTTGTTTTTTTGGCCTAAATGTAGAACCTTACTTTTTTCACTGTTGAATTTCATTTTGTTAGATAGCGCCCAATGTTCAAGTCTGTCAAGATCTTTCTGTAACTTGAGCCTATCTTCTGGAGTGTTGGCTATTCCTGCCAGCTTGGTGTCATCTGCAAATTTGATGAGTTCCCCATCTATCCCTCGTCCAAGTCATTGATGAAGATGTTGAAGAGTACTGGGCCTAAAACAGAGCCTTGGGGTACTCCACTGCATACTTCCCTCCATGTGGATGTAGTTCCGTTGAGGACTACACGTTGAGTGCGGTTGGTCAGCCAGTTACGAATCCATCTGGTGGTGGTGCTGTCTAACCCACATTTTCTACTTTATCTAGTAGTAGGTTATGGTCTACTTTATCAAATGCTTTACTGAAGTCCAAGTAAATTATATCAACAGCATTCCTCTGGTCTACTAATTTTGTCATTTTGTCAAAGAATGCGATAAGATTAGTCTGGCATGATCTGTTTTTGACAAACCCATGTTGGCTTTTGGTTATTACTTTGTTTGCTTCTAGGTGTTCACTGATTCGTTGCTTGATTATCTTTTCCAGAATCTTCCCGGTATTGAGGTCAGACTGATAGGTCTGTAGTTTCCTGGATCTGTTTTTTCCTTTTTGAAGATGGGAACTACATCAGCTCTTTTCCAGTCCTCTGGCAGCTCCCTGTGCTCCAGGATCTTTGAAAGATATAGTTCAGTGGTTCTGAGATCACGCCTGCCAGTTCCTTCAGAACCTTGGGGTGTAATCCATCCGGTCCTGGTGATTTGAACTCGTCTAGGTAGACAGGTGTTCACTTACCATTTTCTTCCCTATTTTAACTTGTGTTTCTAATCTGTTTTTGTAGTGCTGTTTTGATAGGTTGGATTGTTTTTCCTTTTGTGTAAAGACAGATGCAAAATATGAGTTAAGTAGATCTGCTTTCTCCTGTTGCTTGTCATCTTCTTGCCACTTTCTCCCAGCAATGGGCCAATTGTTTCCTTGACTTTTTCTTGTTTTTAACATGTTGGAAGAAGCTTTTTATTATTTTTACTTTTGTCGCTAGCCTTTGTTCATTGTGAGCCTTAGCTTTCCTCACTTCATCTTTACAGGCTCGGCTATTTGCTGATATTCTGCCTTAGTTATTTGCCCCTCTTTCCACTTTTTATATTTGTCCTTTTGTCTTTCAATTTGTCAGATAGTTCTTTATGCATCCATGCTGGTTTCTTTTGTGATCTACTATTTTTCTTCTTCATTGGTATTGTGTTAGACTGTGCTTTTATAATCTCACTTTTCAAAATTTCCCAAGCTTCTTGAGTTGTTTTCCCCCTGAGGATTCTCATCCATTGAATC
Source organism: Ahaetulla prasina (assembly GCF_028640845.1). Taxonomy (NCBI): domain Eukaryota; kingdom Metazoa; phylum Chordata; class Lepidosauria; order Squamata; family Colubridae; genus Ahaetulla; species Ahaetulla prasina. The sequence continues at coordinate 11,451,640 of NC_080539.1, forward strand.
CTTCTCAAGATCTCTAAGTTTATTGAAATTAGCTCTCTTAAAGTCCAAGACTCTAGTTTGACTTTGTTCTACTACTTGTATTTGCTTAATGTTGAATTCCAATATTGCGTGGTCACTTGCCCCAAGGTTCCTGTAGCTTCAACACCTTCTATCATTTCATCTCTGTTAGTGAGAATTAAGTCCAATATGGCTGATCCCTTGTCGCCTTCTCTATTTTTGGGAAACAAAGTTGTCTGCTAGGTTTGTTAGGAACCTGTTGGATCTTCCACTTGGTGCAGAGTTTGTTTCCCAGTTGATGTCAGGGTAGTTAAAATCCCCATTACTACTGTGATGTGCTTCCTACATACCTTAGTTAGCTGACTAGCAAAAGTTCATCTACTTCCTCTGTTTGGTTGGGTGGCCTATAGTATAGACCTATGGCAATATCGTTTTCACCCTTTTATATTGACCCAAATACATTCAAGATGATTTTCATCATTGTTGTGTTTCTATTTCTGTAGAGATGTAGTTATTTCTTATATATAGTGCAACTCCACCTCCTCTTTTATTTGGTCTATTTCTTTTAAATAATTTATATCCTCTAGCTGTATGTTCCATTTGTCAGTTTCATCCCACCAAGTTTCCGTAATGGCAACAATATCATATCTACCCTCATTTACTTGGATTTCTAATTCACCCTGTTTATTCCTCATACTCTGTGCATTGGTGTATAGACATTTGAGTCCATTTGGATTGATCTTGTGTTTACTGTCTACATAACCTGTGTTGACTGCCCTACTTTCATGCCACCTGTTGGTTTAGTGCACATGGTATGGCACTCACTGTTAAATGCTTGGTTTTGCTTGATAGCATGGTTGATAGTCTTACCCATACAGACATCTATGTTACATGCACTGATAACCCTTTTAGTTTTCGATTGCTGGGGACAGAAATTTTCCATATCAGTTAATTCTCTGTCCCCACTGTTCAGTTTAAATGTTTATCCAGAAAATCTGTGAATGTATTGCTAAGTAACTCAGTCCCTTTCTTTGATGGATGCAATCCATCTCTTTTGTACAATTTTTCATTGGACCAGTTGCAGACATCATGACTAATAAAACCAAAGCCTTCCCTTTTACACCATTCCTTTAGCCACACATTAAACTCCACTACATGCTGGCCTTTACCTTTTTGTTCCTTATGTACTGGTAAAACCTCTGAAAAGTTAAGCCTACAACCTATGCTATTAAGTTCATACCCTAAGCTCTGGAAATCATTCTGCACAGAAAGCACATCCTTTTGGGACAGATCATTTGTGCCAAGGTGTATAATAGCATCAACATCAGAATCCTTACTGGCATTCTTGACTATCTTAAGAATACGTCTCTTGTCTCTGCTGGCAGTGGCACCAGGTAGACACCTGACGTCTTTCAAAACCTCCATATCCTTTCCTAAATTTACATCCCTTACAATTGAATCACCAATCAGAAGGTGGCTTCTCTTTTTGGATACCTTGCTCTTCTTGTGTGACCGATCTGTAGTACTTGATACACACTTTTCCAAAGTAGGTTCACACTTTTCCTCACTTTCTTTCATTATATTAGATTTATATCCCACTTATATCCCACTTTTATTTTGTACTGTGAAGACAGCATACATAATAATGCTGGCTATGGTTTTCTCTGCAACAGTAACCCTGTGAGGTGAATTGGGCTGAGAGAGAGAGCAACTTGTCTATAGTCAGCTTTTGGGCCTAAAGTGGAACTAGAACTCACTGCCTCCTGGTTTCTAATCCAGCATTCTCGCCATGGCACCAAACTGGTTTTTTTCTGGTTCTTCTCACTTTTTTTTGAATTATTGAGTCTGTCATCTGCACTTCCATAACTGTCTGGTTTGGTTCTGCAACCCAACAAGACAGACACCGACTTCAGAGGATAATTAGAACTGCAGAAAAAACAATTGCTACCAACCTGCCTTCCACTGAGGACTTGTATACTGCACGAGTCAAAAAGAGGGCTGTGAAAATATTTACAGAACCCTCAGATCCTGGACATAAACTGTTTCAACTCCTACCCTCAAAATGATGGCACTGAGCACTGCAAACCAGAACAATTAGACACAAGGACAATTTTTCTCCAAACGCCATCACTCTGCTAAACAAATAATTCCCTCAACACTGTCAAACTATTTACTAAGTCTGCACCACTATTAATCTTCTCATCACCCATCTCTTTCCACTTATGACTGTATGACTGTAACTTTGTTGCTTGTACCCTTATGATTTATATTGATGTTGATTGTTTCCTGATTGCTTATTTGTACCCTATGACTATCATTAAGTGTTGTACTTTAGGATTCTTGATGAACATATCTTTTCTATTATGTACACTGAGAGCATATGCACCACAACAAATTCTTTCTGTGTCCCATCACACTTGGCCAATAGAAAAGTCTATTATTCTATTCTATTCTATTCTATTCTATTCTATTCTATTCTATTCTATTCTATTCTATTCTATTCTATTCTATTCTATTCTATTCTATTCTATTCTATTCTATTCTACTCTACTCTACTCTACTCTACTCTACTCTACTCTATTCTTTTAGTTAAAAACAACTTGTGTCTAGTATGGCATTCTGTGTAATTTGCTCTCCCTTATCCAGAATTTGAACTCAAATATTTTGGCCACCTAATGAGAAGGAAGGACTCCCTGGAGAAGAGCCAAATGCTGGGAAAGATTGAGGGCAAAAGAAGAAGGGAACAACAGAGAATGAGGTGGCTGGATGGAGTCACTGAAGCAGTCGGTTTGAGCTTAAATGGACTCCAGAGGATGGTAGAGGACAGGAAGGCCTGGAGGAACGTTGTCCATGGGGTCACAATGGGTCAGACATGACTTCGCAACTAATGTCAACAACAACATGCAGAATTTGAGACTCTAGAAAGAGTGCAGAGAAGAGCAACAAAGATGCTAAGGAGATTGGAGTCTAAAATACACAAAGAAGGGTTGCAGGAACTGGGTATGTCTAGTTTGGTGAAATGAAGAACTAAAGGTGACATTAGAAGAAGCGATTGGATAGCCATTTGTCTGAAATCGTATAGGGTCTCCTGCTTGAGCAGGGGGTTGAACTAGAAGACCTTCAAAGTTCCTTGCAACTCTGTTATTTTATTACTCATCCACTGACATCCACTGAATGCCTTAGCTCTTGAACTCTACCATGCAAGTATTCCTCAACATACGGCCATAATGGGGCCTGCCCATTATGGTTCTATGTCGTCATGGTCATAAAATGAGACAGCCATTTGATCAACTCAAATTCCTACAACCGGTCCTTGTACTTAACGACTGTTGCAGCATCCCCATGGTCATGCGATCAAAATTACGGTGTTTGGCAATTCTTCATGTATTATATAATAACCGCCTCGCTTAGCAACTGAAATTCTGATTCCAATTGTGGTCCTAAGTCAAGTACTGCCTGTGTTAATTTTCCCCAATAACGTTACATCTGTTTACCTGTTTATTGGAAGACATGTTGGTTAGTGAGCTGAGGCTGCTGGTATCCGTGACCACCATCGCTGAAGGGAACCGTGATGTGTGAGAATACTGAGGAGGTTCTTGCTTGTGCGCGTACACTGTGGAAAAAGGCCAACAGTCATTCTTTTGTGTATGCGTGTGCGTGTGAAAAAGAGTGATAGAGACAAAGTCAGAGGGATGAAAAAAATGACAATGATTTTAGACCAGGGGTCTCCAACCTTGGCAACTTTAAGACTTGTGGACTGCAATTCCCAGAATTCCTCAGCCAGCTTTGGTTGCTTAAGGTTGCTAAGGTTGGAGACCCCTGTTTTAGACTACAGTCATAAATTGCTCTCCCACCAAATATTTATTCCAAACAGAACCAAATTGCTATACCGTCAAGGGTTAAATCAGCAACTTTTGAAAGCCTCAACATATGTAATTAGAATAAAACATAAATGGGACTGTGAACATTGATTTCCTAATCCAAGGTTCTCCAAACTTGACAACTTAAAAAACTTAATGGACTTCAACTTCCAGAATTCCTCAGCCAGAATTCTGGGAGTTGAAGTCCACTAAATCATAAAGTTGCCAAATTTTATGCTCTAATCCATTAAATGCTGGATATCCTACATAGGGATTTTTCCTTCCTTTTCAGCTAGAGATTTCTACCTGGGCAGGGAGCAGACTAGAAGACCTCCAATGTCCCTTGCTGTTCTATAACTCTGTAATTTTAAGTCCAACCTCAGAGGCCTTCATGCTAATAAAAGTGCTAAGCGGGAGTCAGGCTCAGATCAGGAATAAAACAACTTTTATTAAAGCTAAAACATATGAAGAACAGTTGCAGGAATTTGATATCTCTGGTTTAATGAAAAGGACTAGGAGAGATATGATGTCAGTTTTCCAATATCTCAGGGGTTGCCACAAAGAACAGGGAGTCAACCTATTTTCCAAAGCACCTGAAGGCAGGACAAGAAGCAATGGATGGAAACTAATCGAGGGGAGAAGCAACCTGAAACTAAGGAGAAATTTCCTGTTAGCAAGAACAATTAACCAGTAGAACGACTTGCCTCCAGAAATTGTAAATGCTCCAACACTGGAAGTTTTAAGAAGAGATTAGATAACCATTTGTCTGAAGTGGTGTAGGGTTTCCTGCCTAAGCACGGGGTTGGACTAGACAACCTCCAAAGTCCCTTCCAACTCTGTTATTCTGTGAACAATCCAGGTTGGTCCTTGATATTGCCACATTCCTTTGCAACTAAACTCTGATGTTGGTTAGACTTAGAAACAGTGATTGGTCTGAAACAGTTTTTTGTAAACTTGAAAACTGCTATTTCCTGCCATGTCATAAAATGTTTTTATGACATGGCATAAAAACATTTTACCAAAATGTTTTACCAAATTCTACCAAAAACTGTCTACTATTGAGCTCACTCCATTTCTAAGAAGTCTGTAAGGGGCGTGCATAAGAGCACAAGCATGCCTACCGTTCCTGTCCTATTGTTTCCTTTCGTTATATCCAATTAATGTAGTTATTGCATACTCATACTTATATATATGCTTATATATTGTATAGTTATTACATGCTTATGCTTATATATACTGTGTGACAAAATAAATAAATAAATAAATAAATATTTATCTCCCCATATTCTTGCCCCACTACTAGGATTTAACTTACGCTGTTTAATTTTACCTATGTGACTCCCTAAGACATCACGACATCATGTATAACCAAAGTCCTCAATAATATTTTGCCAATTGCAAAAAAATTCTTTGTTTTTCTTGATAAAGAAAAAAATTATGAGGAACTAAACATTGCAGAATGCTGGTTTCCAATAATGGTAGAACGCCCTTAGCTTACAAACAGTCTTTTTTTTAATGAATACCGTATATACTCGAATATAAGCCGATCCGAGTATAAGCCGAGGTCCCCAATTTTACCCCAAAAACTGGGGTAAACTGGGGACTCGAGTATAAGCCGAGGGTGGGAAATGAGGCACCTACCGGTTGGGGAAACCCTCCCTCCCTCAGCTGAGAAGGCTGGCGGCTCCCGCCCGCCCTCTCACTGCACCGGCAGGGCTTCCAGCGCCGTCCGAAAATGTGAAAAAAAAAAACCTCGAGTATAAGCCGTATATACTCGAGTATAAGCCGAGGGGCTTAAAAAAAAACAAAAACTCGAGTATAAGCCGTATAGACCCGAGTATAAGCCGAGGGGACGTTTTTCAGCACAAAAAACGTGCTGAAAAACTCGGCTTATACTCGAGTATATACGGTATATCTGTTTGAAAAAAACAAACATTACCTGTATATGAGAAAAGGGACTATTGATAGAATAACAGAGTTGGAAGGGACCTTGGAGGTCTTCTAGTCCAACCACACCTGCTCAGGCAGGAGACCTTATACCAGTGGTGGGATTCAAGTAATTTAACAACCGGTTCTCTGCCCTCATGATTTCTTCCAACAACCAGTTTGCCAAACTGCTCAGAAAGTTAACAACCGGTTCTCCCGAAGTGGTGCGAACTGGCTGAATCCCACCACTGCCTTATACCAATGATGGCGAATCTTTTCAGCACCAAGTGCCCAAACTGGAACACGTATGCATGTGTGTGCATGTGTGCGTGCCGGAGCACCGGAAATCCAAAGACCAGCTGGCTGGCACATCCATGCCTGTTTTTTGGCCATTTTGGGTCATTTTTTGGGCCGTTTTTTGGTGCTCCGGCACCCGTGAAGATGGGCTGGCCAGCACACATATGCGCGCTGAAAACCAGAAGGGCAGCTGGCAATGGCGCCTGTGCCCACATAGAGGGCTGTGCATGACACACATGCCAGAGGTTCGCCATCACACCCTTATACCATTTCAGACAAAGTGTTATCAAATCTCTTCTTAAAAATCTCCAGTGTTGGAGCACCCATGACTTCAGCAGGCAAGCATATCAGGAACATGAGGATCACCTGTACATGAAAAAAAAAAAAACAGATGAGGTTTGGGTTGCACAGTTGTGGCTACCTTCCTGATTGAGACAGAAGCAAGCACCTTGCTGTGCTTATGGCCTCTGTTACTGTTGCTTCTCCCGGCTTCCGCCCTTCTATTTCAGCCGACACCCCCAAAAGAATCTTACTGTGTGAATTCTGCAGCTGTGTCACCGCCGCCATGAACGGCTGTTGAGCCATCGGATTGGTCGACTGCTGCATGATTGACTGCTGGTGTGGGCTGTGCAGCTGTTGGGAGAACTGGACCGGTTGTAGGGCTACGCTGTTGATAACGGGGACGCTCTGGGCCTGCGAACTGTTTAGGCCTGAAAGACAGAGAGACAGTCAGACTGAGGCGTTCGATTACAAAGCTCCAAAGTCTTCGGATTTCCCCTGTAACACCCGCAGCCTCCCTACAATTTCCAAGATGAAATTCCTCAACTTGAATAGTCTGGAACCTGATTTTTCAGGGCATTATTTTTGTAATTGGAGTGTGATTGTCTTTTTGTTTCTGTCAGTTAAAGATGTTTGGTTGCTTCTGGTTAAAGATAATTAAAAGATAATCTTGCATGCATTGTTTTTGAATAAATCCTTCCATTCTCCACCGTTCAGTCCAAACCGACGAAGCTTCTTGGATGAAAAGCAAAACAGCTTCGAGGGGAAAAAAATAAGAAAGCCCAATAGTGTTTTGAAAAGGACCTTTAGTACTACTTTTAAAATTACTATTATTGGAATGACATGATTGAAGCTCTGCCTCTTTTAGCAAAAGAAAAAAAAAAGGATAGGGCTTTAATCCCCAAGATGTAGGCCACCATTTTGATTTTTTTGACCTCTCCTCTTGCAGAGCTTTTCAACCCTCAAGTTGTTTTGGGATGAGGCACAAAAAATATTGCCTCACTCTCTTCTTTCTTTCTTTCTTTCTTTCTTTCTTTCTTTCTTTCTTTCTTTCTTTCTTTCTTTCTTTCTTTCTTTCTTTCTTTCCTTCCTTCCTTCCTTCCTTCCTTCCTTCCTTCCTTCCTTCCTTCCTTCCTTCCTTCCTTCCTTTCTTCTCCTTCCTTCCTTCCTTCCTTTCTTCCTTCCTTTTTTCTCTCTCTGCCTCCCTCCCTCCCTCTCTCCCCCTCCCTTCTTCGGATCTCATCACTGATTCATTTTTTTAATCTCAATTTCCCTGTTTTCTCACAGTGCACCAAAATCAATATTTCTCTCTTAATATTTACTGAGCAATTGGAGACTGGCACCAATGGAAACCAGTGCCCGTGCTACATTAGGCAGCGACAACTGCAGGAAGAAGAAAGGAAGAGATAGTAAATATTCTGCGAAGTCTCTCAGACAGGATCCTGCCCTTTTGGACTCTGTAAAGCTCCTTGCTTCCTGGTGGTGCTTTACAAGGAAAGAGATAATCACGAATAATTCTAAGAACAAGAAGACGTTTGTCTCGCTCATAAAGCACTTACTTTGTGTGATAGCCATGACTCCCGATAAAGGTGTCATGATGAGGTTCTGGGATTGTTGTGGGGTGTGATGGGAAAAGCTGTGGATATTGGTGAGGGTACTGACTGGGGGGAGCCCACCGCCAGAAACTGTAATCTGTCAAGCAAAGAAAGAACAAACAAGTCAGAATTCAGGAATGGCCCATCAACATTAGTGCAGTATTATCAACCCACAGTAACAAAGTGCCAAAACAGAGCCTATAATGGAGATTTTGCTGATTTCCTGGCTGCGGCAAATGAAGTAAAAGGTTAAATTTGTAACTTAGATATCTCTTTGCAATCTTCCCGTGAAGATTGCAGTTTTTATATTCTGCGTTTTCTCTTTTACCCGGGTTCCTTCTTACTGAAATATGATGCGGATGTGCCACGCCGTAAATAAATAAATAAAGAACAATATTATCCATCTTGTGCCACTCCTGCTAATGCGGAGTAGCAAGATCCAAACTTATTTTAATCAGTAAGTGTTTGATTTATTCATCCAAAATATTTGGCCCGTGCCCATGGTCTATATAGACAACCGTGGAGTGTCATATTTGCCCTATATACAAGTAGTCCTTGACTTACAAAGGTTCATTTAGTGATTGTTCGCAGTTACAGTACTGAAAAAAGTGACTTATGGCTATTTTTCATATTTACGACCATTACAGCATCCTCATGGTCACGTGAACAAAAATTCAGATGTTTGGCAACAGATTCATATTTATGACAAGTTAATGAGAGAAGCCAAATTCATTTAGCAACCATGAGATTCACTTAACGACCATGGTGATTTGCTTAATGATCACAGCAAAAAAACCAAAGATTCTAAAATTGGATACGCCTTAATTAAGAACTGTTTCGCTTAGTGGCTGAAGTTCTGGTCCCAATTGTGGTTGTAAGTCAAAGGCTACCTGTAGATCAGGGGCTCCAGACTTGGCAACTTTGTGGACTTCAACTCCCAGAATTCCCCAGCCAGCATGGCTGTAAGTCAAAGGCTACCTGTAGATCAGGGACTCCAAAACTGGCAACCTTGAGACTGGTGGACTTCGACTCCCACAATTCCCCAGGCAGCATGGCTGGCTGAGGAATTCTGGGAGTTGAAGTCCACAAGTCTTGTCATTGGGAGAGCCCTACTGTAGATGAAGGAGGCCATCCAAACACAGCTCGCATTTTGCTTTAAGTGAAACCCACCATCACCTCCTCCAACCCCTGAGATACTTTTGCTAAGCCTGAATCGAAATTCCATTAACTTCACAACTCCTACAAAGGTTTCACTTGAGGAAAAGAAAAAAAAGAAAGACTGTCTTGAAAATATGCCTCACATTTCATTTCAAGGGGGTGGCAGGAATCTGTCTGGAGGCCCAGTTGACCCTGGCTTCAAGAGTCAACAAATGACTTTCTGGATGGAAGACCAGGCTGTCTCAGTCAAGAACTATGCATCCCCAACCAGGGAGAGAGAGAGAGAGAAAGGAAGGCCATAAAAACCATCTAGTGTGACTTGAATCAGTCAAGCTAGGCCAAGAAAAATAACCCCACCCGATGAATTGCTCAAATATTCTAAGTCTGCTGCCACCGAGGCCTGGCAGAGCCCAAACAACGTGGAGAAAACAGCTACATTACAGGGAATCCTGGACTTACAACCATTCGTTTAGTAACCATTCATAGCAGGGGTGAAATGCTCCCGGTTCGGACCGGATCACTTGATCCGGTAGCGATGGCGGCGGGTGGTTCAGAGAACTGGTAGCAAAAATCTCTGCCCCCCCCCGCATGCCCAGCTGAGCTGCGCGATCTTCGGAGGCTTTTTTAAAAAAACTTTTAAAAGCATTTTTTCGGCTGAAGAAAAAATGCTTTTAAAGGTTAAAAAAAAAGCCTCTGACGATCGCGTGGTTCAGCTGGGATCATTAGAGGCTTTTAAAACCTCTTCATCCAAAGAGGTTATAGAAAAAATGCTTTTAAAAGGCTTCTTTGATGATCCCAAATGAGTTGCCTGATCATTTTTTACTATTGTATATGTCTGTATTTTATCTGCCTGTTCACCGCCCTGAGTCCTTCGGGAGAAGAGCGGTATACAAATTAAAATATTATTATTATTATTATTATCATCAGAGGCTTTTTTTGTCTTTTAAAGGCAAAAAAAAAATGCTTTTGAAAGAAGAGGTCGGCTGAAGAGGTTGTAGAAAAAATGCTTTTAAAAGGCTTCTTTGATGATCCCAAATGAATTGCCTGATCATTTTTTACTATTGTATATGTCTGTATTTTATCTGCCTGTTCACCACCCTGAGTCCTTTGGGAGAAGGGCGGTATACAAATTAAAATATTATTATTATTATTATTATCATCAGAGGCTTTTTTTGTCTTTTAAAGGCAAAAAAAAATGCTTTTGAAAGAAGAGGTCGGCTGAAGAGGTTGTAGAAAAAATGCTTTTAAAAGTAAAAAAAAAAAATTGGCCACACCCACCCAGTCACATTACCACTCCCCCACCAAGCCACGCCCACAGAACCGGTAGTAACAAATTTTACATTTCACCCCTGGTTCATAGTTACAACGGCACTGATAGAACCATTTGCTTAGTGACCGTTCGAAGTTACAACGGCAGTGAAAAAAAGTGACTTATGACCAGTTTTCATACTTACAACCTTGGCAGCATTCCCATGGTCACGCGATCAAAAATTTAGGCAACCGGCATGCGTTTAAAACAGTCATGTGATATCCACTTGCGACCTTCACAACAAGGAAAGTCAATGGGATTGATTTGTTTAAGGGCCACATGATTTCCTTGACAAATGCAGTGATTCGCTTAACGACCACTGTGGCAAAAAAGGTTGTAAAATGGAGCACGACCCACTTAACTGCCTTGTTTAGCAATGGAAAGTTTGGGCTCGGTTCTGGGGGCAAGTCAAGGACTACCTGTAGTATAAAGGTAGTTAAAGGGGGAAAAAATAGAGAGAGAGATAGACTTCAGACGAAATGATAGATGTTTGAAATTGACAATTGTATTTTGCCAAGTGTGTTCATGGGAAAGGATTTTAGGCGTCAAAGCACTGACTGTTTTCATTGTTGATTCTAGGAGTCTGACATCTTCCTATTTTGAAAGTACATATTTTGCTCACACAGAGGGCATCGGTCAAGGATGGGTCTCCGTTCACCTTGCCAACTGGCGGATGGGACGATCAACAGCAGTGGGGAAATTGTTTTCTAGAGTGGTTCTTGGGCTCCAAGATCACTGCAGCCAAGAAATTAAAAGACGCTTGCTCCTGGGGAGGAAAGCTATGGCAAATCTAGACAGCGTACTAAAAAGCAGAGACATCACCCTGCCAACAAAAGTGCGTATAGTCAAGGCTATGGTTTTCCCAGTTGCAATGTATGGCTGTGAAAGTTGGACCATAAGGAAGGCTGAGCGCCAAAGAATTGAGGCCACTGAACTCTGGTGCTGGAGAAGACTCCTGCGAGTCCCTTGGACTGCAAGGCGATCTGACCGGTCAGTCCTAGAGGAAATCAACCCTGACTGCTCTTTAGAGCAGGCCAGATCCTGAAGAGGAAACTCAAATACTTTGGCCACCTAATGAGAAAGAAGGACTCCCTGGAGTCTTTTCCCAGCCTAATGCTGGGAAAGTTTGAGGGCAAAAGAATGGGACGGCAGAGAATGAGGTCGCTGGATGGAGTCACTGAAGCAGTAGGTGTGAGCATAGGAAGGCCTGGAGGAACGTTGTCCATGGGGTCGCGATGGGTCGGACACAACTAACACAACACAACTAACAACAACAACAAGAGATGTTCATGAGACTTGGTGCTTAATATTTGGTAACTCTAGATGAGTGGTCTTTATGTCAACAGAAGTCACTTCCAGTCCTCTAACTCTGTGTGTTTCTCAACCTTCGCGACTTGAAGACCTGCGGACTTCAACTTCCAGAATTTCCCCAGCCAGCTGAGTTGAAGTCCACAGGTCTTTGAGTCACCAAAGTTGAGAATACACTATTGTATAGGTAGTCCTCAACTTACGACAATTTATGCTGCTAAAGTGAGAAATCTGTAAAGTGAGTTTTGCCCCATTTTACGACTTTTCTTGCCACATTTGTTAAGTGAATCCCCCGCAGTTGTTAAATTAGTAACACGGTGGTTAAGTGAATCTGACTTTCCCCATTGACTCGGCTTGTCAGAAGATTGAAAAAAGGATGATCACATGACCCCGGGACACTGCCACCGTCATAAATATGAACCGGTTGCCGAGCATCCGAATTTTGATCACGTGACCTGTGGGGATGGGGCAACGGTCGTAAGTGTGAAAAATGGTCATAAGTCACTTTTTTTCAGTGAGGTTGTAACTTCGAACGGAGATTAAACAAATCAGGGGTCTCCAACCTTAGTAACTTTAAGGCTTGTGGACTTCAACTCCCAGAGTTCCTCAGCCAGCAAAGCTGGCTGAGGAACTCTGGGAGTTGAGGTCCACAAACTTTAAAGTACTAAGGCTGGAGACCCCTGAAACAAATGGTTGTAAGTCGTGGGTTATTTATACCTGGTAACCCTACATTCATATCAACCTCAAAGAAACTTCTAAGCAAGACTGAGGAGAGTAGTTGAACAACCAGAAGACTAACAATGTGATCTTTACAAAGGGAGCTGGTTGTTTCATTAGGCCCACTGTGATACAGCTGTCTTCCCTTCCCAAGAACCAAGCTCCTGACCTGGGGTCAGACATTCATATTTCACACTGTAAACTGCCCATAAAATATAAAAAAAATAAAAATGTTCCTCAGCACAGGAGAACATTGTTCCTTCTAATCTTCCCTCAAGGAAGGAGACATTCCTCAGCTTAGCTAAACCAGGCATGCATACATAATAAAAATTTAAAAATATATATTTGCGAAAAGCCACCATTAGGCTCCAGCTCATCTTGGAAAAACAATTAGGACAGGGGGGAAAAAATGAATTAATGTGGCAAGGGAGGGGAAGTCACCTGACTGGGAAAGAATTTAAACCCTGTGATAAAAGACTTCAGATCCATAATGGCATTCTCTGGAATAAAGGCCCCCAAGACATGCTAGGAATTAAACCCCGGAATAATTCATAGGCCAAATTCCAGTGCAAATTCTGATCTATTTACGTTTTTTTTTTTAAAAAAACCTGCTGTTGTATTAGGAATACATTTTAAACGATAACTTATGTTTGGCTACAGTGGTGGGATTCAAATAATTTAACCACCGGTTCTCTGCCCTAATGACCAGCTGGGTGGGCGTGGCCATGGTGGGTGTGGCCAGGGGGTGTAACAGGCAGCACTCGGCCCACTGAATGCCCCTAGAGCAAAAAAGGGCCATGGGGGGGGGTGAGACTTCTGGAAGGGGCGGGGCCAGCCGGCACCCCAGTACAGTCAGCTGCAACCGCGGCTGACTGTTGGGGGCGAGTCATTGGCCCCAACAGAAAGGGTGTGCAACTTGGGCGTTCTCCTGGATGGACGGCTGTCGTTTGAAGACCATTTGGCGGCCGTCTCCAGGAGAGCTTTTTACCAGGTTCGCCTGGTTCGCCAGCTGCGCCCCTTCCTTGACTGGGATGCCTTATGCACGGTCACTCACGCTCTAGTCACTTCTCGTCTGGATTATTGCAATGCTCTCTACATGGGGCTATCCCTGAAGTGCACTCGGAGGCTCCAGTTAGTCCAGAATGCAGCTACGCGGGTGATTGAGGGAGCCACAAGTTGCTCCCGGGTAACACCGCTCCTGCACAGTTTGCACTGGCTACCTGTGGTCTTTCGGATGCGCTTCAAGGTGTTGGTTACCACCTTTAAAGTGCTCCATGGCTTAGGGCCCGGGTATTTATGGGACCGCCTGCTGTTACCCTATGCCTCCCACCAACCTGTACGCTCTCACAGAGAGGGTCTTCTCAGGGTGCTGTCCGCCAAGCAATGCCGGCTGGCGGCCCCCAGGGTAAGGGCCTTCTCTGTAGGAGCACCTACCCTCTGGAACGAACTTCCCCCTGGTTTGCGTCAATTACCTGACCTTCGGACCTTTCGCCGTGAATTGAAAACGTACTTGTTTATCCAAGCGGGACTGGCTTAATTCTTAATTTTTAAATTTTGAATTTTTTGAATTTTAATAATTTTAAATTGGGGTATTCTGTTTTATTGGGTCAAATTTGACGGTTTTTAAATTTTTCGGCCATTATAGAATATGTTATTTTAATTTGTTGTTTTAAAATTGTATATTGTATTGTTTTAATCTGGCTGTTACACCGCCCTGAGTCCTTCGGGAGAAGGGCGGTATAAAAATCTAAATAATAAATAAATAAAAAATAAAAAATTTAACCATCAGTTCAGCCGAAGTGGTGCGAACCGGTTGAATCCCACAACTGTTTTGCTCTCCCGATTGTACCACTGTTTTACTTAGAAGAAAGTGCAATTAATTTTACTTCTGAGATGAGTGTACACAGGACAACGGTGTAAACGTAAACAATGTGCACATTCGTAGCCGGTTTGGGATCATCAATAAAAAGTGCCCGTGCAATTTTCCTCCAATTAAACTATTCAACACTACCAACAATACAGCTACCCTTTGAAAAGATCTTGACTTTGTGTCGGAATGGTCAAAAACTTGGCAACTCCAAATCTCAACCAGCAAATGCTCTGTCTTACACATTGGAAAAAAGAATCTGAACACTAAATACAAGCTTGATGGTCATTACCTTGTAGATGAACCCCCACCCCATTAAACACCTTGGAGTTTTCATATCAAATGATCTAATTTTCATATCAAATGATCAAAGCCCACTGCAACTACATCGCAAAAAAGGCTTTAACACTTGTAAACTTAATCTTGCGTAGCTTCTTCTCCAGAAAGATTACACTACTAACCAGAGCATATAAAACATTTGCTAGACCAATTCTTGAATACAGCTCGCCTGTCTGGAACCCATACCTCATTTCGGACATTAATACAATTGAGCGTGTCCAGAAATATTTTACAAGAAGAGTTCTCCACTCCTCTGAATACAACAAAATACCTTATACCACCAGACTTGAAATCCTGGGTTTAGAAAACTTAGAACTCCGCCGCCTTCGACATGACCTGAGTTTACCTCATAGAAACATCTGTTACAACATCCTTCCTGTCGAAGATTACTTCAGCTTCAATCACAACAATACACGAGCACATAATAGATTTAAGCTTAATGTGAACCGTTCCAATCTTGATTGCAGAAAATATGATTTCAGCAACAGAGTTGTTAATGCCTGGAATGCACTACCAGACTCTGTGGTCTCTTCCCCAAATCCCCAAAGCTTCAACCAAAAACTATCTACCATTGACCTCACCCCATTCCTAAGAGATCTGTAAGGGGCGTGCATAAGAGCACCAACGTGCCTACCGGTCCTGTCCTAATGTTCCCTTTGATAGTATCCAATTTCATATAGTTATTACATCCTTATGATTATATATATGCTTTATATAGTATAGTTATTTCATGCTTATACTTATATATACTATTGTGACAAATAAATAAAATAAATAAAAATAAAATAAATTAAATCAGGGACAGATATTGTAGGAAAGATCCTTGCATTTCAAATACGAACAGGAAAAAGCAGAAACATCTGTTCCCGTTGGGATTGTGAAGAGGGAGAAACTGAGGAGTAAGCTCTGGGATCCTTTTGTGCTTCATTTTAGTTTCTTTTTTTTTTAATCCTTTACTTTGATTATTAAGGCAGCAACAAGGATATAAACCAGGGGTGAAATCCAGCAGGTTCTGACAGGTTCTGGAGAACCGGTAGCGGAAATTTTGAGCAGTTCAGAGAACCGGTAGCGGAAATTTTGAATAGTTCGGAGAACCGGCAAATACCACCTCTGGCTGGTCCCAGAACTGGGTGGGAATGGAAATTTTGCAATATCCTTCTCCCAGGAGTGCAGAGGGAATGCGGATTTTGCAGTATCCTTCCCCTGCCACTCCCACCAAGCCATGCCCACAGAACCGGTAGTAAAAAAATTTGGATTTCACCACTGATATAAACAAATCAAAATATATACCCTCTTCTCCTGAAAATAGGAGGTAAGAGAAAGGGAGAAAGTTTGCCTGAAAAAGTAGGAAAAGAAGAAAATGACCAATAGAAGATAATATTTTTAGCTCAGGGTTGAACTGTAGGGTCTTTGGGTGTTCTCTGAGCTTAGTGATTTTCTTGCAGAAATTTGATTATCAAGCTAGGTAGCATCATCAGTCTCAGTACTCCCTTACTAGCACTGATGATGCTACCTTGGTTGGTAATGAGATGTTTGCAAGAAAACTACCAAGCTCAGATAATACAAAGAGCTTCACAGTTCTACCCTAAGCTAAAACACAAAAACATCCTTTGGAATTGAAGGTGTTGTAGTGAAGATTAAAAGCTACCACTTGAGGTTGGTTTCATTGGTTTTCCTATATATCACAGAGGTGTCTCCTTTGCGCTGTCTTCGTTTGGTGGTTTTCTTGCAGACATTTCATTACCAAACTAGGTAACATCATCAGTGCTGATGATGTTATCTAGTTTAGTAATGAAACATCTGCAAGAAAACCACCAAGCTCAGACGGACCAAGGACCCCGCAAAAGAAAACAATTTATATTTTCATCTGCCCAATAATTAAAAAGTAACTAAATAATAACTAAAAAGACAAAGATATTTTTTTTCTTTTTATTTCCTGTTTATCAGTTCTTTGGGGGAAGTTGAATAAATTTGTCATTGTAAATTAGGTACCAAGCTGTGTGAAACCAATTTTTCTATTATGGTAGAATAATATACGGCTTGAACTGAAGAATCCACCCCAATACTGCAGCAAAGGCTAAGTTATCAATGGCACTATCCTGATAAAAGCATTTTTATCACTGTATCCTTCACTCCCTTTGATGTCCATATTTGTAGAAGTAAAATGGGGGGGGGGAATTAGAATAGAATAGAATAACAGAGTTGGAAGGGACCTTGGAGGTCTTCTAGTCCAACCCCTCTGCTTAGGCAGGAAGCCTTACACCACTTCAGACAAATGGTTATCCAACCTCTTCTTAAAAACTTCCAGTGTTGGAGCATTCACAACTTCTGGAGGCACGTCGTTCCACTGATTAATTGTTGAAGCTTGCTAAATAAAATTGTAAAATCTGAAGAGTTAAGTGGAATCTGGGATGACTTAATCAAGATTTTGGTGGCCTGTTTTTTTTTTAATCATGCGGAATGCCATCAGCAGTGAAGAGTAAACACTGATCCACCCCATTGTGCCAATTTGAGAGGCATTCGATCAATACCCTGAGAACAGTTTTTATTGGCGTGTTTCAATGCCTAAGCAGAGAACGGGAAGGTCAGAAGGCTATTTTCCCTGAAAGCATCCAGGCCTTTACCCTCCTCCTGCTTACAAGCCTTTCATTGTTTAATGCAGGTCTTGGGGGGCGTTGGGGGGAGGAAATGGAGAGTTTTAACATGTAGGGGAAAAAAAAATCTGTTTGTTTTTCGCCTCCTAAACTAACTTATCTTATCAGCACCTGAGGTACAATAGCCCAGGTGTGCTCACCATTTTACCGTCCGGGGACAGCAGGCTGTGGCTGTGACCTGGGTCCAAACTGGCCGGAGATACTGGCTGGAGAATAGACTGGCTGGTAGTCACCATCGAGTTGTTACCATGATGGCTGATGGAAGTTGAAGAAGTGACTTCGTTGCCACCTGGATGGCTGTAGCGGACCCCTGCGAGAATGCAATCAGAGAGAAGAAATCATAGCAATTTTTTAAAGCTAAATTAGGACAAATGTAGAAGAGTGTTTGTTTTGTTTGTTGTTTATTTATATCCCACTTTTATTACTTTTGTAAGTGACTCCAGGCAGCGAACACAGGTATCATACCATTCACGCATTGATATGTATAAATTATAAAATAAAAGAACTTGGATTGAAAAAAAAAAGGCAGCGAACACACATAATACTTTCTCCTCATATGTGCACCACAACAACCCAGTGAGTTGGATTGGACTGACAGAGGGGGACCAGCCCCATATCACTCAGTTGGCTTTCATACCTAAGGAGGAAACTAGAACTCACCATCTGCTGGTGATTGGCTCAAAATCAACCAGCTGACTTTCATGCCTAAAATGGGATTAGAATTCACCGTCTCCTGGTGATTCGCTCAAAATCAACAAGCCGACTTTCATGCCTAAAATGGGCCTAGAACTCACTGTCTCCTGGTGATTCGCTCAATATCAACCAGCTGACTTTCATGCCTAAAATGGGACCAGAACACACCGTCTCCTGGTGATTGGCTCAAAGTTAACCAGTCAGCTTTCATGCCTAAAACGGGACTAGAACTCACTGTCTCCTGGTGATTCCCTCAAAGTCAACCAGTCAGCTTTCATGCCTAAAATGGGACTAGAACTCACCGTCTTCTGGTGATTGGCTCAAAGTCAACTAGTCAGCTTTCATGCCTAAGACAGGACTAGAACTCACCATCTCCTGATGATTGGCTCAAAGTCAACCAGCCAGCTTTCATGCCTAAGGAGGAACTAGAACTTACAGTCTCCTGGTGATTAGACCAAAGTCACCCAGCTGCATTTTATATCTAAAACAGGATGAGAACACACAGGTTGCGGGAGACAGGTCTCAATTTACAACCACAATTGAGCCCAAAATTTATGTTGCTAAGCAAGAAAGTTGTTTAAAATGAGTTTTGCCCCATTTTACGGCCTTCCTTGCCATTGCTGTCATGTGAATCATTGCAGTAGTTAGTAAAATGGTTGTTAAATGAATCTGGCTTTCCCACTGCACAACCGATTCTTTTTTTTATATATACAAGTTTTTATTGGTTTTTCAATTTCCCCCCTTCCACACAATTCATGAACAGAGTATTGACATTTTCTTATCTTATACAATTCAAAATATTCAAATAGATTTTTCTTTTAGCCAAGATGTTCCTTTCCCCCCCCACACACATAGTTTTTTATTCCTTTCCTAATATTTCTTTGCATATTTTATTGAATCACATCTACTTTCACCCTTCATTTTCTAATTTCTCAATTTTTGTTCATATTCATTCCCTTTCATTCCTTTTTTTTTTGTTTAACTATTTCCATTTTTATACTTGGAATATTTTCGGGGTTGTCTTTTCTCCATTGCCTTTTCACAGCAATCTCT
This sequence comes from Ahaetulla prasina, assembly GCF_028640845.1. NCBI lineage: Eukaryota > Metazoa > Chordata > Lepidosauria > Squamata > Colubridae > Ahaetulla > Ahaetulla prasina. The sequence goes on from NC_080539.1 coordinate 11,470,692, forward strand.
TCCCTTGCACTCCTCTCCCTCCCTTCTTTCTTCATACCTACTTTCTTCCTCTCTTCTCCTCCTCCTTTTCTACTTCCCTTTCCCTTCTCCTCCTCCACCCTGCTTCCTCCCTATCTAACCTTTTCTCCTACACTTACTTCCCTTGCCTTACCGCCTCTCCTCTTCCCTTCCTTCTTTCTCTCTCCCTCTCTCTCCCTTCCAACTCTCTCCTTCCTCTTATCTCTCTCTATTGCTGTATCTATTTTCAATATCTCTAATGTCCAGACATCCCCTATTCTCTCACTTATTACACATATTTTTCAAACCTCACAACAGATTCTTAAGTGAGAGGTTCCAGCAATTGGGATTCCATCCCCCAAATCAGGGGTGAAATCCAGCAGGTTCTGACAGGTTCTGGAGAACCAGTAGCAGAAATTTTGAGCAGTTCAGAGAACCAGCAAGTATCACCTCTGGCTGGCCTCAGAGTGGGGTGGGAATGGAGATTTTGCAATATCCTTCCCCCAGGAATGGGGAGGGAATGGGAATTTTGCAGTGTCCTTCCCCTGGAGCGGGGTGGGAATGGAGATTTTGCAATATCCTTCCCCCAGGAGTGGGGAGGGAATGGAGATTTTGCAACATCCTTCCCCCAGAAGTGAGGAGGGAATGGAGATTTTGCAGTATCCTTCCCCTGGAGTGGGGTGGGAATGGAGATTTTGCAATATCCTTCCCCCGGAGTCGGGAGGGAATGGAGATTTTAAAGCATCCTTCCCCCAGGAGTGAGGAGGGAATGGAGATTTTGCAATATCCTTCCCCCAGAGTGGGGAGGGAATGGAGATTTTGCAGTATCCTTCCCCTACCACGTCTACCACAGAACCGGTAGTAAAGAAATTTGGATTTCACCACTGCCCCAAATGGTATTTACATTCTGCTCAAATTGAGATCTCCAAGTTCTGAGTTCAATATATAGCAATCAATGCATCCAGGTACAAAGAGAGAAGGCAACAGTGTAGAATGGAAAGGACACTAGTGGAGTTACAACATCATTTTTTTAAGAATGGCAGCTCTACTGACTGCCCCACAGCTCTCTTTAAATCAGACTAACACCAGACAAACAAACAGGCAGACAACAATACTAATCAAGGAAACATCAAAGAGGAAACCTCAGCTCCACCAAACTACCAGGGTACTGCCTAATAACTTGCCAGCTTGGTTCAGTTCAGTTCGGTTTGGTTTGGTGGCGGGTTTACTGCTTAGGCGAAACCAGGCTCAAAAATAATAACTGTGAGAGGGACATTGGATTCCTAGCGGACGATCACTTAAATATGAGCCAGCAATGTGCGGCAGTAGCCAAAAAAGCTACTACAATCCTTGGTGGTATAAACAGACACATAGAATCAAAATCATGCGAAGTGTTATTACCACTTTATAAAACCTTAGTAGAACCACACCTTGAATCCTGCATCTAGTTTTGGTCACCCCATCACAAAAAAGATGTTGAGACTTTGGAAAAAGTGCAGAGAAAGAGCAACTAAGATGATTAAAGGTCTGGAGACTAAAACATATGAAGAACAGTTGCAGGATTGAGGTTTGGCTAGTCTAGAGAAAAGAAGAACAAGGGGAGACATGATAGCAGTCTTCCAGTATTTGAGAGGCTGCCACAAAGAAGAGGGATCAACGTATTTTCCAAAGCACCAGAAGGCAAGACAAGAAACGATGGAAACTAATGAAGGAGAGAAGCAACTTGGAATTAAGGAGAAATATCCTAACAGTGAGAACAATTGATCAGTGGAACAGCTGGCCTTCAGAAATGGTGGATGCTTAATCAATTGAGGTTTTTAAGAAGAGACTGGGCAGCCACTTGACTCAAATGGTATAGGGTATCCTGCTTGAGCAGGGGGTTGGACTAGAAGATCTCCAAGGTACTGCATTGCGTTGCATTGCATTGCATTTGCATTGCATTGCATTGCATTTGCATTGCATTGCATTGCATGCTATTCTATTCTATTCTATTCTATTCTATTCTATTCTATTCTATTCTATTTGATTCTATTCTTCTGAATATAAATACTGCACAAATACTGTGCATAAATACCGCACATTGCTTACTACCTCATGCTGATTTATCTGTGTGTCTATTGATGGATAATTGGAATGAAAGCCAAGCTTTCAGGAATTTGTTAGATCAGAGGTGTCCAATCTTGGCAACGTTAACATCTATGGACTTCAATTCCCAGAATTTCCCCAGCTAGCCAGCCAACCAGCCAACTTCCTTGTTTTAAAATTCCAACTTTTAAATTTGCCACAAGAGATCACAACTTTCATGTTTTGGGCAGAGTGAAATAAACACCAAATGTTTACTCCTTCTTGAGAAAAAAAATACTCGCCAAGATTATTTAATATTCCTTATTTGCTACATGAATTTAATCCCGTGGCTCCCAATTGATTTCATCTTATATTTTTCAATAGGTTTTTGGGGTATTCCTGTCTTTTCAGTGACAGCAAATGGGCTTTTTGGAACCACGTGAAATTTTATATTTCGTCATTGCTTATTTGTAATCATTGGTAGGATTTGCTTTCTCACAATCGGGTGTATCGATATATCTGCTTAAATTAATCTCTTTCTTTCTCCTTCTGTAACTAATCCAGGGATTTTAGCATCAATGGCTTTCATTTGTCTTGGGCTCAAGGCATCCTACAGTGCAGTCTGAATGGCTAATTTAATTTTGTGGCACCTTCCAACAGCCCTGCCGAGTTTATCTGGTGAATTTAACCTTTTGCATTGTTCTAAACGGGGCTTCTGTCTTTCTCTTTCTTTTTTCAATCATTTCTTCCCCAACCTTTTCCTTTGGAAAAGAAAACAAGAACAGCTACAGTTAAGTCCTTAGTGACTTACAACCATTCATTTAGTTCAAAGCAGAGGTGGGTTTCCGCAGGTTCTGACCAGTTCTGGAGAACCGGTAGTGGAAATTGTGAGTAGTTTGGAGAATCGGTAGTAAAAATTCTGACTGGCCCCGCTCCTATCTATTCTCTGCCTCCCGGGTCCCAGCTGATCGGGAGGAAATGGGAATTTTGCAATAACCTTCCCCTGGAGTGGGGAGGGAATGGAGATTTTACAGTATCCTTTCCCCCTGCCACGCCCACCAAGCCATACCACATCCACCAAGCCACAGAACCGGTAGTAAAAACTTTTGAAACCCACCACTGGTTCAAAGTTAGAATGGCACTGAAAAAAGTGACTTACGACCATTTTTCACACTTATAATTGTTGCAGCATCCCCTTGGCTGTGGGATCAAAATTTGGATTCTCGGCAACCGGCTTGTATTTAATGACTGTTGCAAAGCCCCGGGGTCATGTGATCACCATTTGAAAAGCAAAGTCAATGGGGAAGCCGGATTCACTTAATAGCCGTGTAACTGACTTAACAACGGCAGTGATTCACCTAACAACTGTGGCAAGAGAGGTCGTAAAAGGGAGCAAAACTCACTTAACAAATGTCTCACTTAGCAATGGAAATGTTGGGTCGTAAGTCAATTGTGGTCGTAAGTTGGGGACTACCTGAAGGTACCTGAAGATATGGTGTAAAAAAGATGTTGAGACTCTAGAAAGAGTGCAGAGAAGAGCAACAAAGATGATTAGGGATTGGAGGCTAAAACATATGAAGAATGGTTGCAGGAACTGGGTATGTCTAGTTTAATGAAAAGAAGGACTAGGAGAGACATGATAGCAGTCTTCCAATATCTCAGGGGCTGCCACAAAGAAGACGGAGTCAAGCTATTCTCCAAAGCACCTGAGGGCAGGACAAGAAGCAACGGATGGAAACTAATCAAGGAGAGAAGCAACCTGGAACTAAGGAGAAATTTCCTGACAGTGAGAACAATTAATCAGTGGAACAACTTGCCTGCAGAAGCTGAGAATGCTCCAACACTGGAAGTTTTTAAGAAGATGTTGGATAGCCATTTGTCTGAAGTAGTGTAGGGTTTCCTGCTTGGGCAGGGGGTTGGACTAGAAGACCTCCAAGGTCCCCTCCAACTCTGTTATTCTATATTCTATATTCAACAGGTGCATCGAAGTAGGTATGGAATGATTCATTGCAGAGGTATTTAACTTAGTTAAAAATAAATGTCCCTTCAGAGATCACCACTGGATGCCATACTGGCATGCTCATTGAGCAGATCAGAAATAATTAACCAAGGAGCCCATCTGAGAAATAAAACCTCTATTATCAGTTCTGGGGTTCCAGGGTGATTTGTTACAAACTGTCATATCCCATCTATCAAAAATGCTGGTGTCCGTTGGTCTGTCTGTATAAGTCCACCATTTCCGCTAACCCTTCGGGAAAGCAAAATAACTTAACCATGGAAAAGGGTCATCGGATGTGTTTAAGCAGCCAAAGAGATCAGGGCTGCCTGTGGGACTCTGCAGAAGTTTTCTAGTTTTGTCCAGGTGATGAAGTTTGAACCGCATGACCTAATAGACGACCCTCACTCTGTCAAGGATCCTGGAGTACTCATGCCAAAGGATCTAAACGCCAGAGCTCACTGTAACAGCATTGCTGATAAAGCATTAGTTTTTAACCTAACTTTATTTATTTTATTTTTATTTATTTTATTTGTCACAACACTATATATAACATAACATAACATAACAACAGAGTTGGAAGGGACCTTGGAGGCCTTCTAGTCCAACCCCCTGCCCAGGCAGGAAACCCTACACCATCTCAGTCAGATGGTTATCCAACATTTTCTTAAAAATTTCCAGTGTTGGAGCATTCACAACTTCTGCAGGCAAGTCGTTCCACTTATTAATTGTTCTAACTTTCAGGAAATTTCTCCTTAGTTCTAAGTTGCTTCTTTCTTTGATCAGTTTCCACCCATTGCTTCTTGTTCTACCCTCAGGTGCTTTGGAGAACAGCCCGACTCCCTCTTCTTTGTGGCAGCCCCTGAGATATTGGAACACAGCTATCATGTCTCCCCTAGTCCTTCTTTTTGTTAAACTAGACATACCCAGTTCCTGCAACCGTTCTTCGTATGTTTTAGCCTCCAGTCCCCTAATCATCTTTGTTGCTCTTCTCTGCACTCTTTCTAGAGTCTCAACATCTTTTTTACATCGTGGCGACCAAAACTGGATGCAATATTCCAAGTGTGGCCTTACCAAGGCATTATAAAGTGGTACTAACACTTCACGTGATCTTGATTCTATCCCTCTGTTTATGCAGCCCAGAACTGTGTTGGCTTTTTTAACAGCTGCTGCACACTGCTGGCTCATATCTAAATGGTTATCCACTAGGACTCCAAGATCCCTCTCACAGGTACTACTATTGAGCAAGGTACCACATATACGGTACTGGTGCATTTTGTTTTTTTGGCCTAAATGTAGAACCTTACTTTTTTCACTGTTAAATTTCATTTTGTTAGATAGCGCCCAATGTTCAAGTCTGTCAAGATCTTTCTGTAACTTGAGCCTATATAAGCATAAGCATGAAATAACTATACGATATATAAGCATATATATAACCATAAGTATGTAATAACTATATGAAATTGTATACAATCAAAGGGAACATTAGGACAGGAAAGGTAGGCACATTGGTGCTCTAATGCACGCCCCTTACAGACCTCTTAGGAATGGGAATCTTCCATAGCTTCTTCTCCGGTAATATTGAACTGCAAACTAGGGCATACTGCAAACTAACAAAACTTTTGCCGGACCAATTCTTGAATACAGCTCATCTGTCTGGAACCCGCACTGCATATCGGACATTAATACAATTGAACGAGTCCAGAGATATTTTACAAGAAGAGTCCTCCATTCCTCTACCCATAATAAAGTACCTTATGCCACCAGACTTGAAATTTTGGGTTTAGACAACTTAGAACTTTGCCGTCTTCGGTCTGACCTAAGCATAGTACATAAAACCATCTGCTACAATGTCCTACCTGTCAATGACTACTTCAGCTTCAACCAGAACAACACACGAGCACACAATAGATACAAATTTAAAGTGAACCACTCCAAACTTGATTGCAGAAAATAAGACTCCAGCAACAGAATGGTCAATGCCTGGAACGCACTACCTGACTCTGTGGTTTCTTCCCCAAATCCCCAAAACTTTAACCTTAGACTGTCTACTGTAGACCTCACCCCATTCCTAAGAGGTCTGTAAGGGGCATGCATAAGCGCACCAGCGTGCCTACCGTCCCTATCCTAATGTTTTCTTTTATTCATAGCCTTTACATGTATTTATAATTACGTTTACACTTGTATCTGTCATAAAATACATGCTTGACAAAATAAATAAAATAAAATAAACACGGCACCCCTTCACACGTGCAGGATGCTGCAACTCTTCACAAATACATGCCAAGTTCCAGAATTTTGATTCTGGGTCCAATGGTTATAAACGCCAATGACTACAGGTAGAGCTCAAGTTACAACCACAATTGAGCCCAAAATTTCCATTGTTAAGTGAGACATTTGTTAAGTGAGCTTTGCCCCGTTTTACGTCCTTTCTTGCCACAGTGGCTAAGTGAATCACTGCAGTTGTTGCGTTAGTCACCCGGTTGTTAAGTGAATCTGTCTTCCCCATTGACTTTGCTTTTCACATGACTTGGCTGGCTAGAAGTTTTCAAAAGCTGATCACGTGACCCAGGGACACTACAACCGTCATACTCTAAATATGAACCAGTTGCCAAGTTGCTCTGAATTTTGATCATGGGACCCTGGGGATGCAAATTTAATAGAGAATATAAATATAGAACAGAAACAGGAAATGATTACTTATAAAGAACTTTTGTATGCTGAAGGAGGTAGATTGCAATTAAAATCATTACAGGTATTAAATGAAGAAGGGAGGAATTATACTTGGTTTCAATATGGGCAAATAAGTGCTAGATGGAAAGAAGATCAAAAAATTGGTATAATGCAAAGGGAGGAAAATTTAATAAAGCAAATTAGAAATCAGACCCAGGAGCATATAAAGAGATTGTATAATGTGTTGCTTGAAATAGATTTGGAAAAGGATTTGGTAAAGGATTGTATGATAAAATGGGCACAGAATATTCAGGAACCAATAATGTTGGAAACATGGGAGAAAATTTGGGTTAGAAATGTTAAGTTTACACAAGCACAGAATTTAAGGGAAAATTTTTATAAGATGTTTTATAGATGGCACTTAGATCCCAAAAAATTATCATGTATGTATCCTAATATCCAAGCGAAATGTTGGAGGTGTGATTGTGATGATGCTACATATTTTCATATTTGGTGGACTTGCAAGAAAATTAAGGTCTTTTGGATAAGAATTTGGTGGATTATTCAAAATGTACTGAAGAAGAAGATAAAGTTCCTGCCACAATTTTTCCTTTTGGGAATTATAACGGATTGTACAGGGATTGAGACTAAATTGATTCTGAATTTAATAACAGCAGCAAGACTGTTGATTGGACAATACTGGAAGAAGAAGAGATACCTACAATAGAAGAATGGATATTGAAAGTTATTAATTTGGCTGAGATGGCTAAAATCTCAGCTTTTAAAAGACAATACGCAGGAAAGATATTTAATTGAATGGAAAAATGGATTGATTATCTACAAAACTGATATCAGATTAAGAAATATCAGATTGCCTTTGAATAATTAGAAAGTTATTTTATGTAATGGGGAGGGGGTTGGGAGATGAAAAGCTTTGGATGTGGTTATTTGGATTGGAAGGGAAAATTTTATTCTATGTTTGGTTTATGTATAACAATACCTTGTGATTGACCCGGGAAGCCGGGGGAGGAGGGGAAGGGGTTTTGGGAGGAGGGGAAAAAGGAAATGTTTTTGTTTTTTAAAACGCTTTCAATAAAAAAAAAAAAAGGATTACTTGTAGTTGTAAATCATGTTATTCGGTGCCATTCAGGGGTGAAATTCAGCAGGTTCTGGAGAACCGGTAGTGGAAATTTTGAATGCTTCGGAGAACTGGCAAATATCACCTCTGGCTGGCCCCAGAGTGGGGTGGGAATGGAGATTTTGCAGTATTTTTCCCCTGCCACACCTACCAAACCGCACCATGCCCACAAGCCACACCCAGAGAACTGGTAGTAAAAAAAATTGGTGTCATTGTACCTTCAAACAGTTGCTGGATAAATGGTTATAAGTCAAGGGCTACCTGTATGCCAATTTTAATTGAGAAAAAGGTGAGGAAGAACCTCATCAGTTGCTACCTGGTAAACGGGGCTGCCCTCATTTTTTCAAATCAATACTTTCTCATGACCTTTGATCTCCCAAATTCCTTCCAAAAACTTCCATTCCATTATTCTATCCTGACATTTTTAGGACTCATCAAAGGTTTCCCATAAGCATGCTTATCACAAACTTTCAAACTTTTCAGCGTTCCCTATCCCTGCTGCAGTTATGTATACTACTTGTAGTAGCCATCCATTAAGACAGAGGGATAATATTTCATTTTTATTGAATGCCACTTGCTCCCGAGTTTAATTTTCTGGGGTTTGTACGCTGGCAGTGAGCCAGGGTAGCATAAAGGTCAGGACCAGCCTCTTTCATCTTTCTCTTTTTGCCTCCCTTTGTCTCCAACAACCCCCCCCCTCCCAAAATATTATTCCACTCTGTGCAAAAGAGACACACTGCAATTGCCAGACGTTGGGATGGCTTACTTGAAAAGGGATTTGGAAATTAAGCTAAGGGCTGCACAGAAGTACAGGCAGTCCTCCAGTTACGACCACAATTGAGCCCAAAATTTATGTTGCCGAGTGAAAAATTTGTTAAGCAAGTTTGCCCCATTTTACGACTTTTCCCGCCACCATCATTAAGTGAACCATTGCCTTTGTTAAGTTAGTAACACGGTTGTTAAGTGAATCTGGATTCCCCATTGGCTTTGCTTGTCAGAGGGTCGCAAAAGCGGATCGCGTGACCCCCAGAGCACTGCAGCCGTCATAAATATGAAACAGTTGCCAAGCATTTTGATCATGTGACCATGGGATGCTGCAATGGTCATAAGTGTGAAAAACGGTCCTGAGAAACTTTTTTTCAGCCCCGTTGTAACTTCGAACGGTCAATAAATGAACTGTTTGCAAGTCAAAGACTACCTGTGGTCCAAAAACAGCCTATGTAGCTTCTTCTAAACTTATCCACGTTCAGCCCAGCAAAACCGGTTAGAAAATCAGAATTGAGTTGGGTCAGAATATACTTATCTTTCATCTTCTAAGTCAGGGGTCTCCAACCTTGGCAACTTTTAAGACTTGTGGACTTCAACTCCCAGAATTCACAAGTCTTAAAGTTGCCAAGGTTAGAAAATCAGAATTGAGTTGGGTCAGAATATACTTATCTTTCATCTTCTAAGTCAGGGGTCTCCAACCTTGGCAACTTTTAAGACTTGTGGACTTCAACTCCCAGAATTCACAAGTCTTAAAGTTGCCAAGGTTAGAAACCCCTGTTCTAAGTCACCTGATGTCACAATTAAAATAAAGCATCCCTTGTGTGAGCATTTTGGGCTATCAAGAAGCAGGGGAAAGAACCATCCCTTCACCCTGCTAGAGGGGCTGCCCTCTTTACAAAAAAGCTAAAATCCATCTCTTTGCATATTTGCTACGACCACAGTTGAGTCCAATGTTTCCGTTGCTAAGTGAGACGTTTATGAATTGAGTTTTGTCCCATTTGACGACCTTTCTTGCGCACACTTGTTAAGTGAATCGCTGCCGTCGGTAAGTTAGTCACCCAGTTGTTAAGCGAATCCGGCTTCCCCACGGACTTTGCTGGTCAGAAGTTCACAAGTTCACATGACATTGGACACAACAACGGTCATAAATAGGAACCAGTGGCCAAGCACCTGAATTTTTTTAAAAAATAATGTTTTAACAAAAACAATGGACATTGCTCGACATGAGCCAGCAGTGTGCAGCATGGTACCGTATATGTGATACCTTGCTCAATAGTCATGCCTATGAGAGGGATCTTGGAGTCCTAGTGGATAACCATTTAGATATGAGCCAGCAGTGTGCAGCAGCTGCTAAAAAAGCCAACACAGTTCTGGGCTGCATAAGCAGAGGGATAGAATCAAGATCACGTGAAGTGTTAGTGCCACTTTATAATGTCTTGGTAAGGCCACACTTGGAATACTGCATCCAGTTTTGGTCGCCATGATGTAAAAAAGATGCTGAGACTCTAGAAAGAGTGCAGAGAAGAGCAACAAAGATGATTAGGGGACTAGAGGCTAAAACATATGAAGAACGGTTGCAGGAACTCGGTATGTCTAGTTTAATAAAAAGAAGGACTAGGGGAGACATGATAGCAGTCTTCCAATATCTCAGGGGTTGCCACAAAGAAGAGGGAGTCGGGCTGTTCTCCAAAGCACCTGAGGGTAGAACAAGAAGCAATGGATGGAAACTAATCAAGGAGAGAAGCAACTTATAACTAAGGAGAAATTTCCTGACAGTTAGAACAATTAATGAGTGGAACAACTTGCCTGCAGAAGTTGTGAATGCTCCAACACTGAAAATTTTTAAGAAAATGTTGGATAACCATCTGACTTGAGATGGTGTAGGGTTTTCCTGCCTGGGCAGGGGGTTGGACTAGAAGGCCTCCAAGGTCCCTTCCAACTCTTTTGTTATTATTATTATTATTATCTCTGGTTTCTAACATTTGCGTCAAATTCAAGTTAATAAGTAGTATATTCCTCGATCTATATACAAATTTACATATCTCCTACTTCATTACGTATCACGTATACAATGTATTACTTCCTAAACAGCTATACACATATTTAATAAACCAGGGATGAAACCTAAAAATTTTCCCTACCGATTCTATGGGCGTGGCTTAATTGGTGGGCGTGGCTTGGTGGTCAGATGACTGGATGGGCGTGGCCAATAACAATAATAAAAATAATAACGTATACAAAACAATAAGAGGTACCAAAATCCAACTTTCACACTTTAAACACACACAACACAACACAACACAACCGAGTCACACACAATGTAAAAGCAGCTGCACTTCACCCAAAATGGCCCCTGCAACAAGCAGGAACCTCACACAGCTACAAAAAACTCAAAAACCAACTTTCACACTTTACACACACACACAACATTTATTTATATTTATTGAATAAACCTATATTACACTCACAAGTTCAATATACATTATATGCATATGCAATATATGCATTTTCAGACATTCGCTATCCTTTGTTTTTGGCATTCTTCCTCTTGTCTAACCAATTGTAATATTTACTCCAGACATCATAGTACCTTGATTCGCTTTTATCTTTGAGTTCTAAAGTGAGTCTGTCCATCTCCGCACAGTTATAAATTTTACATATTACTTCTTCTGATGGTATTTCTTTATACTTCCATTTTTGAGCAAATGCTAATTTTGCCACGGCTAGCATATGTAATGTTAAATAGGTAACATTTTTGTCGTATTTGCCATCTATCATGCCCAATAAGAAAAATTCTGGTTTAACTTCTATTTTAACCATTAGAATCTCTTCTAGCCAGCTCTTTATTTGCTGCCAAAAGTTTTTTGTTTTTGGGCACTCCCACCACATATGATAGATAATATAACCCTAAATCCACCTCACATTTCCAACAAATTAGAGATGTGCTAATTGCTAATCTTGCAATTAGCAAGATTAGCAATTGCTAATTTTTGCCAATCTTGTGGGTGGGAAGTACCACAGTCATAAGTGGGAAAAACAGTCATAAGTCACTTACGAATTATCCCAATTGTGATTGTAATTTGAGGACTACTAGTACCGAGTACCCAACAATGGTATCATCAAGTGGCCATCAGGAATAATGGTTCATTGCCTTCTTGAGATCTAATCTTCCATCTGTTGATGAGGATCTCCAAACTTGGCAACTTGTGGACTTCAACTCCCAGAATTCCGCGGGAGCATGGCTGGCTGAGGAATTCTGGGAGTTTATGTCCACAAGACTTAAATTCGCCAAGTTTGGAGACCCCAGCCCTAGACCTCACTGTACAGAGTTCTATTTAAGACAAGGGTGGGCAACTAGCATGGCCCCTTTAGCATCTGTCAACCTCAACTCCCAGAATTATTATTATTTTATTTTATTATTATTTATTTGATTTTTATACCGCCCTTCTCCCGAAGGACTCAGGGCGGTGTACAGGCAAGATAAAACATACAATGTACAAATTAAAATGCAATTTAAAAAACTTATTTTAAAATTAGCCTGAACAAATTAAAATATGCCAAGAACTAAAAACCCCATTTAAAATTAATCAAATTTACAAAATTTAAAATTAAAATTCAATTCAAGCTAGCCCTGCGCGAATAAAAAGGTGTGTCTTCAGTTCGCGACGAAATGTCCGAAGGTCAGGTATTTGGCGTAAGCTCGGGGGAAGCTCGTTCCAGAGTGTGGGAGCCCCCACAGAGAAGGCCCTTCCCCTGGGGGCCGCCAGCCGACATTGTTTGGCGGACGGCACCTTGAGAAGCCCCTCTCTGTGAGAGCGTACGGGTCGGTGGGAGGCATGTGGTAACAGCAGGCGGTCCCGTAAGTACCCAGGCCCTAAGCCATGGAGCGCTTTAAAGGTCATAACCAACACCTTAAAGTGCACTCGAAAGGCCACAGGCCATGCTCCTGGGGAATTCTGGGAGTTTGAGCCCACAAGATTTGCCAAGTTTGGAGACCCCAGCCCTAGATTTCCACTGCGTGGACTTCCATTTAAGACAGGAGTGGGCAACCATGGCCCCTTTAGCACCTGCCGACTTCAACTCCCAGAATTCTTCAGCCATGGCTGGCTCAGGAATTCTGGGAGTTGAAGTCCACAGGTTGGTAAAGGGGGCCATACTTGCCCATCCCTGATCTATGGCTGTTTGCATAGACCCAACTTTACGTGGCCAGAGGTCTCAAGAGGCTTTCTTCTGAAGAGGTCTTTTCACTCCCTGTTTCCCCATCCCTTCTCGTGGAAGGACACCCTTTGAAAAATGGACTCTGGCCAGGAGAAGTGGACGTCGCAGACAGGAACAGCGTAAACATTGCTCAAGTGGAAACCCTGTCACCACATTCTTGAACTGTATTTCTAAACTCATGCAAAGGGTGGCCAGGCTGGGGCAGGTCAGAAGAGCCGAAGCATTGTTTGAACAATGGGAGGGAAGATCATAAGAACAAAGGAGGCTGGGTTTTGAAGGCCGGGCTTTTATTTTTCTTTTTTCTTTTAATAAACTGAAACATAAATAAATGAGTACTTCATTTTGCACCTCTCCAGCCCAGGCATAGAGATTTCTCTTCAGAACTGAATGTTTAAGGAAGGTCGGTTGCTAGATGAAGAAAAATCCTCAAAAGCAGAATGTTTTTAAGGGCCCGCAAGTAGTCCTCAACTTATGACTATAACATTTTTGTTACTTTATTTTATTTTATTAATATTAATTGTTAATTAATATCCAATATTAGAAAAATGATCGATTTGAAACGAAAGGATTTAAATTGGGAGGAAGTAATGAGAGAAGGAAAAAATAAACTGATTAAGGATTAGAATTTAGGGCGAAGGGTAAGACTAGTTATAAAATAGAAATAAGAAAAAGAAAATAAGAATTAGAGAGAAAGAATATTATAGAAAAAATGAAACATATAAAGTGTGTTAGAAGATAACCAAAACTGGTATAAATTTGGAACTTGGCCAATACTCTGCTCAGAAAAAATGCATTGTATGTTTGTTTGTTTGTGTGTGTTTGTTAAAAATTAAAAAAAAAATTCCAAAAAAACCCCCTTATGACTGTAACAGAGCCCAGAATTTCCATTTTACATCATGACGGTCATAAACCAAGGCACCTGCATTAACCAATCTGATTTTACGACATTTTTTTGTGGCAGTGGGAAAGGAAACACCGGAGTTGTTAAGTGAATGCTGAGGTTTTTAAAGTAAATTCATTGTCCGCGAGGAGCGTTTTTGGCTGGAAACCAGAAGTGGCTACTGGTTTCCAGGAAAAAAAAAAAATCATAAATGGCAATCATGTGACTGGCAGGACTCCAGAAACAGCTGTAAATGTAGGCCAGTTGCCAGGTCCCAAAATGTGATCATGTGACTGCGGGGTGGGGGCAGGGGTGAAATTCAGCAGGTTCTGACGGGTTCTGGAGAACCGGTAGCGGAAATTTTGAGTAGTTCAGAGAACTGGCAAATACCACCGCTGGCTGGCCCCAGAGTGGGGTGGGAAAGGAGATTTTGCAGTATCCTTCCCCCAGGAGTGGGGAAGGAATGGGGATTTTGCAGCATCCTTCCCCTGCCACGCCCACCAAGATACGTCACGCCCACCAAGCCACGCCCACTTGGATTTGGATTTCACTACTGGGTGGGTGGGTAGGGTGGACTGTCTTATCTTCAAACCCAGATCATAAATATCTTTGGGGGAATCCATCGTAACGTTGAATACTCAGTAAGCGACTAACTGTAATGAGTATATTTTGCTCTATTTATTTCATGATTTATCATTATTTCGCTACCATATTTCTATGCCCGTGATCAAAAAAGACTTACACAGCTGACACAGAATAAATAATACTATTAAAATATCCAATCTGAAAACCTAACGTCATTTAAAACAGATAAATAATATTAAAACTGCCTGTGTTTAGGCTCTTAGGGCTATATCTATGACACTCTTTCGAACATGCACATAGGAATATATTTTGAAGTATCTTTAACTGATCATTATAGTTCTCAGTGTATATATATACACTGAGTTAGAAAATATATATATACACTGAGTTAGAAAATCAAGTATATGAAATCTCATGCACCGCCTGCCCCACCACATACATTGGACAAACCAACAGAAGAATAAGTGCACGCATTGAAGAACACAAGAACTCAGTCAAAAAAGAGGAACCAACCTCTTCCCTGGTCCAACACCTTAAAGCCACAGGACACGATATTGACTTTAAAAAGACCAGAACTATAGCCAAAACTGAACACTTTAACAACAGAATAATCAGAGAAGCCATTGAGATAGAAAAACGCCCACACAGCTTGAACAAACGAGATGATACCTCCCACCTACCAGCCATTTGGAAACCCGCCCTTATTGATAAACGAGTCCCTAACATGAAGAATGACACCAGACCCACACTCACGAGGTCCACACAGGATGTCACCACCGCACATCCACCCAGAAAGCAGACCCAAACCCACACTGATCATGAAGCACGACCAAGGACCAGAAGCCAGACCGCAGCTGCAACATTAGCCATTTCAAACCCCTCCAATCCATACATGCAGCAGACTGACACCCACTATGAAGATGTAGCACGACCACGACCACGAAGCCAAACAACAGCAATGCAGCTCACCAGTTCAAATCCCCCTGCAACTCAGACTAACCTGAACACAACCAAGCCCCCCCAAACAGAACACACCCCTATCCAATCAGAGTACAGCCAACCCCACCATCCAATCAGAGCACAGCCAAACCCCCAACCAATCAGTTCAAACCCCCACTAGCAGTTAAAAGGAAGAAACAGCTGCGATCACACATTGCTCCTAGAAGCACGAAGCTGATAACACCAGTCTGAAGATGATGAATGAGACTTCGTTGAAACGTTGCCAAGACACTTCCAATTTTACGAGGGAGAAAACCCGAATAACCAAAGACCTACATATTAATCCTTGGATGTGGTTGGCGAAGTGCAGATTTGTTTTTATCTAATTGTTTCTTCCCATTTCCTGCAGATTTTTTTTTTTATTTTTTTAGAAAAATGGTGTTTAGAACTACGCCATTACCAATGCCATTAAAAGGTTAGCCACAAGAACCACATAAAAAGCAGTGGGTTAAATGCAGAATTACAGAATTAAAAAATAACGGAATTGGAAGGGACCTTGGAGGTCTTCTAGCCCACCCTATACCGTTTCAGAATGCCTTAAACATCGGATGCTATATTTGACTCAGGAAAGTTGAAAAGCTAGGCCAGCCAGACGAGAAGGCGAACGTTTTCCTTGCTACTGAATGTTTTGGGATAATGGGTGGTGCAAAAGATATTGTCCGTGGTTTATGGAGAAGCAGCCAGCTGGCTTTCCCTCACTACTGCTTAAGGCAGGACGGGTGTAAAGAAATAGCCTGGGCTTCACCTCCCATTAAGCTGGGATGGCTGCAGCCAACAGCAACCCAGCCTCTTGAAGGCTTACGGCCTTGTCTGTGCCATGGTTCACAAAGAGAGTTTTACTAGAGTTACTGACAGAATATAAAAGTTCATTTATGGGACCTGCCCAAATGTTTTTGACACTGGATAGCAGAGCTCACAAATGCCTTTATGAGTCTTTCTTTCTTTCTTTCTTTCTTTCTTTCTTTCTTTCTTTCTTTCCTTCCTTCCTTCCTTCCTTCCTTCCTTCCATTCTTTCCTTTCTTCCTTCCTCTCTGTCCTCCTTCCTTCATTTCTACCTTTTTTCCTTTCCTCCCTCCCTCTCTGTTCTCCTTCCGTTCTTCCTTTCCTTTCTCCCTCTGTCTTCTTCCTTCCTTCCTTCCTTCCTTCCTTCCTTCCTTCCTTCCTTCCTTTTCCTCCCTCCCGCCTTCCTTGTTCTCCTTTCTTTCTTTCTTTCTTTCTTTCTTTCTTTCTTTCTTTCTTTCTTTCTTTCTTTCTTTCTTTCCTTTTCCTCCCTCCTTCCTTGGTCTCCTTCTTTCTTTCCTTCCTTCCTTCCTTCCTTTTCCTTTCCTCCCTCCCTGGGTCTTCCATCCTTCCTTCCTTTTCCTCCCTCCCTCCTTCCTTGTTCTCCTTTCTTTCCCTCCTTCCTTCCTTTTCCTCCCTCCCTCCTTCCTTGTTCTCCTTCGTTCTTTCCTTCCTTCCTTCCTTCTTTCCTTTCCTTCCTCCCTGTGTCTTTCTTCCTCCCTCCCTCTCTTCCTTCCTTCCCACCCAATGAAGAAGAGATTACTATTTTATATTTAGGTACTTGAAAAATTACTGTGGTTCAGAATCAGCCTGTCCTGTTCCTTCATTCCCTCCTCAAAAAGGTCAACTTTCCTTTCCTTCATGGTCCATTTTCTCCTTTTCTGCACTTACAAGGAGTCCTTAACTTGCAGTCATTTTTTAACAGTGGTTCATAGCTTACAATAATTTACAGATTAACAGAGTACAATAAATTCGGAAAAAATAACTTACAACCTGTCTTCAAAATTACAACCATGGCATCACACCCACACCCACACCCACCCAGTCACATCGTTGCAATTGAGTGCTTGGCACCCAGCTAGCATTTATGACAGTCGCATAAACTGACAATTTGGGAAGCCAGAGTTGCTTAATGACCGCAGGATTCCATTAACAACCGTAGTTAAAAATGGTCATAAAATCAGGTCCAGTCACATGATGATTCACTTTACAACTTTACTGACTTGCAATGGAAATTCTGTTCCCCGTTATGGTTGTAAGTCAAATCAACTACCCGTATTTTGATTTCTTTGACTTTTTTAAAAAATGCGGCACCCAAAATTGGCGTGACGCTTGAAATACATTGGGACCAGTGAAGAATAAAATGGAACGCTTACTCCCTTTCTTGCAAAATCTTACTTCCAGTGATGTCACCTGAATTGCAATTGCTTGTTTAGCAGTCACATCACCAAGCTGGCTTCATATTCGACTAACAAATCAATTGCTTGATTTTAGAACGTGTTAGCAGAGCCTCTGTGAGATGTCTCATTCCAAACAGCTTTTGCAATGTGTGGAAGCTTGGAACCAACTTCTAACAGAGTTAGTAGGTCAATCATCAGTAACTGAGTTTTTAAAAAATGCTTTGGATAAACACATGTCCGTCATTCGACAAAATTTATGGGGAAAAAACTAAAATAAAAATAAATCTATATATATATGTAAAAATGGCTTTATTCACAGAAATTTTATGGCAGTATGTGCCATCCTTCCTCTCCTCATTTTAGCCTCTCAAGAGAGGTGGGGATAGATGAAATTTAAGATTAAATTTGTGCAATACACTATAGCGTAAATGCAATTTATTAAGATTTAACTTAGGGTATTGTGTGAACCACTCCAATTGTGACTATCAACAAATGAGGATTAAGAGACTGAGTTCTAGTTCCACCTTAGATATGAAAGCCAGCTGGGTGACTTTGGGCCAATCACCAAGAGTTTGAGAGTTCTAGTTCTGCCTTAGATATGAAAGCCAGCTGGGTGACTTTGGGCCAATCTCCAAGAGTTTGAGAGTTCTAGTTCCACCTTAGATATGAAAACCAACTGGGTGACTTTGGGCCAATCATCAAGAGTTTGAGAGTTCTAGTTCCACCTTAGATATGAAAACCAACTGGGTGACTTTGGGCCAATCACCAAGAGTTTGAGAGTTCTAGTTCCGCCTTAGATATGAAAGCCAGCTGGGTGACTTTGGGCCAATCTCCAAGAGTTTGAGAGTTCTAGTTCCACCTTAGATATGAAAACCAACTGGGTGACTTTGGGCCAATCACCAAGAGTTTGAGAGTTCTAGTTCCACCTTAGATATGAAAGCCAGCTGGGTGACTTTGGGCCAATCACCAAGAGTTTGAGAGTTCTAGTTCCACCTTAGATATGAAAACCAACTGGGTGACTTTGGGCCAATCACCAAGAGTTTGAGAGTTCTAGTTCCACCTTAGATATGAAAACCAACTGGGTGACTTTGGGCCAATCACCAAGAGTTTGAGAGTTCTAGTTCCACCTTAGATATGAAAACCAACTGGGTGACTTTGGGCCAATCACCAAGAGTTTGAGAGTTCTAGTTCTGCCTTAGATATGAAAGCCAGCTGGGTGACTTTGGGCCAATCTCCAAGAGTTTGAGAGTTCTAGTTCCACCTTAGATATGAAAACCAACTGGGTGACTTTGGGCCAATCACCAAGAGTTTGAGAGTTCTAGTTCCACCTTAGATATGAAAACCAACTGGGTGACTTTGGGCCAATCACCAAGAGTTTGAGAGTTCTAGTTCTGCCTTAGATATGAAAGCCAGCTGGGTGACTTTGGGCCAATCTCCAAGAGTTTGAGAGTTCTAGTTCCACCTTAGATATGAAAACCAACTGGGTGACTTTGGGCCAATCACCAAGAGTTTGAGAGTTCTAGTTCCACCTTAGAAATGAAAGCCAGCTGGGTGACTTTGGGCCAATCACCAAGAGTTTGAGAGTTCTAGTTCCACCTTAGATATGAAAACCAGCTGGATGACTTTGGGCCAATCATCAAGAGTTTGAGAGTTCTAGTTCCACCTTAGATATGAAAACCAACTGGGTGACTTTGGGCCAATCACCAAGAGTTTGAGAGTTCTAGTTCTGCCTTAGATATGAAAACCAACTGGGTGACTTTGGGCCATTCACCAGGAGACTGAGAGTTCTAGTTCTGCCTTAGATATGAAAACCAACTGGGTGACTTTGGGCCATTCACCAGGAGACTGAGAGTTCTAGTTCCACCTTAGGCATCAAAGCCTTAGGATAGGTGATTTTGGGCCAGTCCCTCTTTTTCAGCCCAAGCCACCTCACAGGGTTGTTGTTGTGGCAAAAATAGGAGGAAGAAGGAATGCTAGGTATGTTTGCCGCTTTCAATTATTTATAAGAATAATAAAGATGGGACAAAAAAAAATCTAATAAATAAATAAAACAAACCATGTTTTGCCATATGGTTATAAACCCTGACTGAACATTTGTCATAGCTAACCTTGGTACTTCATAGCCAACGGGAGTTTTAAATTCAGGTCTATCCTCTCGTTAACGATTGCACGTCCATTTGGGAATAGTGATTTCACTAAAAGCTCTTCACCCCAGATTTAATTAAAGGCATTGACGTATTTGAGGTTATTTTTAATTTGTAAAAAATAATAATATGCAAGCTGGATTTTTTAAAAATCAGTTTGGAAATAAGTCACAGGCTGCATCCAAGTCAGTCTGTCTGGTGGAAGGCAAACTTTTCGCCTCAAAAGTCAGTGGACGAAATAAACTTTCTACCTTCCTAATATGGCCCTTCAGAACCCCTCCCTGCCTCAGACAAATGGATTCTACAGAGACACAACAGCTGCCTATCAAAAGTGCTCGAAAGTGTTAACGTCCTTTGGCTGTACGGTGAATCAGTGAATCGTTTATGTCTATTATAAACCTGTTTATTGTGACTGCCCCTTGCCCCCCTGCAGCCATTCAGATGATGCCATAAAGCTCTAATGATCCCCAATAAAACTCCCTAAACAACCTGCTGGCCTGGTAGAACACAATGACAAGTAAGACAGCGTAACATAGAAACTGTAATGGGTTTAGAGCCACTGGGCATTTGAATCCGGCAATCTTTTACTCCCCTAGCATTCGAAGGAGGAAGCCACAATGGGTGCTCTCAAGTCCAACCTCACTGCCTTTCTCCCACGATATGAAAATCCGAGATCGGAGGACCGATTAACAGATCAATATTATAGGGCCGTGATGGCAAACCTATGGCAAACGTGCCATAGGTAGCACCCGGAGCCATAGCGGTGGGCACGCGAGCTCAGCTCCAGCGCACCAGCCAGCTAATTTTCAGGCCTTCTGGGCCCACCGGAAGTTGGCAAACGGTCCGTTTCCAGCCTTCGGAGGGAGTGGGGAAGGCCATTTTCGCCCTCCCCAGGCTCCTAGAAAGGCTCTGGAGCCTGGGGAGAGCAAAAAACAGGACTACCGGGCCCACCATGCCATCACGTGCCAAAAGCGGGGGGTGCACAGGGTGTGTGTGTGTGTGTGTGCATGCGCAGGGGGGTGGGGCGCATAGAATTATGGGTGTGGGAACGTGCGCGACCCCCCTATCCTTCCCCCGCTTTTGGCACGCGATGGCAAAAAGGTTAGCCATCACTGTTATAGGGTCTCTTGCTTGAGCATCGGGTTGGAAGAGAAGACCTCCAAGGTCGTTAAGAAGCAGACACACATCAATATTGTGTGTCTGCTACTTAATCATAGAATAAAAGGGTAGGAAAGGACCTTGGAGGTCTTCTTGTCTAACTCCATGCGCAAGCAGGAGACCCTCTAACAGTGATGCTAACCCTCTAACCTTTTCCAGACGGAGTGCCCAAAGTGCACATGGGCACGACTGCCCACACCTCATTGGCCGAAAATACAACGTGCGAGCGGCCCCTGCGCATGCGTCCGGTGCATGCGTGCATCCCCCACATGCGCACATGCCCTGTACATGCACGCGGGGGCCCCAGCACACACAGCCCGCCCCCCATGCATGCATGCGAGGCCCCCGTATGCACCCCTCAAATGTGCGCGTGCCAGTGGTGGGTTGCTCCTGGTTCTATAGAACTGGTAGTAAAAGCGGCGGGAGGCTCCGCCCACCCGCCCGGATGTCATAATTGATGATCTGTGCATGCGCAGAAGCACGCTCTCTCCTGGTAGTAAAGGTAAGTAGAACCCACCCCTGGCATGTGCCCCTGCATGCGTCCCGCCCTCCGCGCGCATGCACGGCAGAGACCCGAAAACCAGCTGGTGCACGCGCAGCAGAGCTGAACTGGGTGATGGCTCGCGTGCCATCAGAGAGGGCGTTGCATGCCACCTCTGGCACACGTGCCATAGGTTCGCCATCACGGCCCTATAATATTCCAGACAAAGACTCTTCTTGAAAACATCTCCAGTGATAGAAAAAAAATCTGTAGAGGTCATCCAGGTCATGACGGCAAAGGTGCTTTTTTTCAGGAGGGAACTGGACTTTGTTATTTTTTTTCTTTTGAAGATGTTTCACTTCTCATCCAAGAAGTGATGAGACCTGGGGCCTCTGGTGGCTCAACAGACTAATGCAGTCTGTTATTAACAGCAGCTGCTTGCAATTATTGCAGGTTCAAGTCCCACCAGGCCCAAGGTTGACTCAGCCTTCCATCCTTTATAAGGTAGGTAAAATGAGGACCCAGATTGTTGGGGGCAATTAAGTTGACTTTGTATATAATATACAAATGGATGAAGATTATTGCTTAACACACTGTAAACCGCCCTGAGTCTTCGGAGAAGGGCGGGATATAAATTCAAATTAAAAAAAAAAAGTTTCTTCAGCTCTGAAAGGATATAGCTACACAATTTGGGATGAACATCCTTTGAATGTGTGGGAGTAGGAAACATTGCAGAGTGCAGGAACCAGGAGCACCACTCAGGTGACCCTGAAGACACAGATAAACCTCCAAGTGCTTCAACAACCCTTTAAAAGGATGCAAATTACCAGCGAACCAGTAGTGGTGGGCAGCGCTGCTACCCAACGCCCAGATGGCATCATGGATACTCTGCGCATGTGCAGAAGGTTCTGTGCATGCGCAGAAGCGCCACGCATGAGCAAAGCAAGCGTGCGCACACGCTCACAGTTCCAAACCGGTATCGAAGGTAAGTGGAACCCACTACTGTTACACGATGCGTTAAAAATCAGAGCTGGACAATTCAGTTCAAATCAAGGCCATCTCAGATCATCAAGAGAGATTGAAAGAGAACGGCAATTTACAGAAGGCCCGAATTCATAAATAACAAAGAGCATTGAATGGGATTCACAAAAGCAGATCCTTCGGATGACGTGGGCTGTGATTGGCAAAAGCTGGTGAGCGAGTAAGCGGGTTTTTAAAAGTGCCACAAATCTCTTTGTTCTTCCTAACAAACAATTCATACGCTCTTCGCTGAGCTCATTCGGCTTTCAGCAAGGCATTATTTTCTCTGTTGCTTTCACATCATCATCATCATTGCAATTAATCCCCTTATGTCCAACCTTTGGACAAACCTCTCAACACCTGAGGGGGCATGCTAGCGATGGCTCAGCTGGAAAGCTGACAGTCCTGGTTCGAGACCCGAGTTCCACACAATGGGGTAAGTTCCCATTCCTTGCTCCAGCTCCTGCCCACCTAGCAGTTCGAAAGCATGCAAATACGACTAGATAAACAGGTATCACTTCGGTGGGAATGTAACAGCCTTCCGTATGCTTTTGGCGGATAAGCCACATTGGCCACATGACTGCAGAAATTGCCTTTGGACAACGCCTGGATAGGAAAAACCTTTACCTTCACATTACTCAATGCTTGAGTTTCTCAACCTCAGTCAACTCCCAGGAATTCTGGGAGTTGAAGTCCACACGTTCAAGTTGCTGAGGTTGAGAAACAATGCTTTAGGCCCGTGATGGCGAACCTGTGGCATGCGGAGCCATATCTGTGGGCACGCAAGTGTTGCCCTAGCTCAGCTCCAGTGCGCATATGTGCACCAGCCAGCTGATTTTCGAGCCTTCCGGGCCCACCAGAAGTCAGGAAATGGGCCGTTTCCAGCCTCCGGAGGGCCGCTGAGAGGTGGGCAAGGCCCTTTTTGCCCTCCCCAGGCTCCTAGAAAGGCTCTGGATGGCCCACCATGCCATCATGTGCCAAAAGTGGGGGGCGCACAGGGTGGGTGTGTGCATGCGCAGGTGGGTGGGGTGCATTGAATTATGGGTGTGCGCACACGCGCGTGTGATTCCCCCCCCCCACAGTCCCCCTGCTTTTGGCACGCAACGGCAAAAAGATTAGCCATCACTGCTTTAGGCCATGGGTGTCAAACTCGATTGTGTCATGTGACATATCATGACGTATCGCAACATTTTTTACCTTTGCGGAGCCAGGGTGGGCGTGGCCTGCATGTGATGCACCCGGCTCGGGGCCCGCCAGTTTAACAGGCCTGCTTTAGGCTGTGGGTAGTAGGGCTCAAACACCATTACTGGCCCACTTGAGAAAGAAGTATTAAGGCCTTTGGAGGAACCCAAAGGATTGTAAAAACCATCACGCAGGAGATCCTAAAAGTAGCAAAGTGGGGATGCAACAGCCACAGGATGAAAAATTGAGAAGGAAACTGCAGTAGAAAGCAATGGGGAGCAGCCATGTTCTACCAGTCCGGAGTCATGGCAACTGGATTTCTTAATGAAAAGAAGGACTAGGGGAGACATGATAGCAGTGTTCCAATATCTCAGGGGTTGCCACAAAGAAGAGGGAGTCAAGCTATTCTCCAAGGCACCTGAAGGCAGGACAAGAAGCAATGGGTGGAAATTAATCAAGGAGAGAAGCAACTTAGAACTGAGGAGAAATTTCCTGACAGTTAGAACAATCAATAAGTGGAACAACTTGCCTCTAGAAGTTGTGAATACTCTAACCCTGGAGGCTTTTAAGAAGAGATTGGGCAGTCCTTTGCCTGAAATGGTATAGTGTTTTCTGCTTGAGCAAGGGGTTGGACTAAAAGATCTCCAAGTCCCCTTCCAACGTATTCTGTTATTCTGTAAGTCAAGGACTACCTGTACTTTTAACCATGTTAAGACAAGTTAGCCAATATGATCCACAAGCTGATTTGTTAGAAAGCTCTTCCTCCTAATTTTTTATTTTTTGTTTTTGAAACGTAGCAACCGATGCGTTTAAAAAATATAAAATACCGGTATGTAGTAGGATTGCATATCGTGATAAATAGCATACATAAAGGCACCAGTTGCCACAAGTTATCTTCGGTTAGATCTGCACTAATAGAGTTGAACCTCTGGATTTTCAGCTCCCTGTCTGTAAAACCAAGTCTATAATGTCCTGTGGTGGTTGGGACAATAAATACAATAAAGATGGCCAGATATTGCCTTTGCAATAAATAAATTCTTTTTTTCCTGTTCTGGAGGATGCTACAAAAATGTATTAAGTATATACTTCAACAATAAAAAATAAAGTCCTAAGTTTTCTCCTCTGATTAAAATCTTTCTGCGTCCTGCCAATGCAGATAACTTTTAATGCGTTGGAATTGTTTGGAACGCAAGTGGGCGGAGAGTCTTCTGCCAACCGACTGTTTGAGGCACGCTATTAAACAGTTAAGGAATTTAGTGTTCTAGACAAAAAAAAAAAAAAAAGCAACTACAAAACCAGTGCAAGGACAGTTCAAATCCCAGCATGGGGAATCATCAGTGGGGTCAGAAAACAGCTGGTGTGGGGAGATGGAACTTCAGCATAGCACACCCCCCCACAATCAATCAACCCTGCCTCACATGGTGCGTGGGTGTGAGGATAATCTTAACAGAATAAGAGAGTTGGAAGGGACCCTGGAGGTCTTCTAATCCAACCCCTTGCTCAAGCAGGAAACACTATGCCATTGTCCAATCTCTTCTTAAAAACTTCCAGTGTTGGAGCATTTATAACTTCTGGAGGCAGTTGGAAATGTCATCAGAAACCTGGTTCATACTACCATATGTGGTGGACATGCGTAGAAGCTAAAAGATATTGGACTAAAATCCACACGTGGATGGAAAAAATGATAAAAAACATAGACTTTAAACCAGACGTTTTCTTATTGGGGATTATCAGGGCCTCTGTGGCTCAGACTGCTAACGCAGTCTGTTATTAACAGCAGCTGCTTGCAATTACTGCAGGTTCAAGCCCCACCAGGCCCAAGGTTGACTCAGCCTTCCATCCTTTATAAGGTAGGTAAAATGAGGACCCAGATTGTTGGGAGCAATAAGTTGACTTTGTATATAAATATACAAATAGGATGAAGACTATTGCTAACATAGTGTAAGCTGCCCTGAGTCTTCGGAGAAGGGCGGGATATAAATGCAAATTAAAAAAAAAAATTATACCTGAAACTTATAATAAAGAATTTAGATACTTGATTGTGAATGTAGTAACAGCGGCTAGAATTGTGTTTGCAAAGAATTGGAAAAATGAGAAAACACCAACACAAGACGAAATTATTATAAAAATAATGGAATGTGCAGAAATGAGTAAATTGACATTTGAAATTAGAGAACTGGAAGATAAACAATACTACAAGATATCAATGGTTAGATAATAAAATATGTTAATGGAACTTGATAGAGATATGTATAATATAAGAATCGTTGAAAGATGCAAAATGCAATGTAACATTACTAGTGTGAATTAAGATGAGGAACGAATGATATAAGGTAAGCAATAAAAAATCTAGAACATAATACATGAAGATAGGGAGGATATATTCATAGTTAAATAAATGATAAATTGACCAAAATAATTGGATATATATTAAACTGGTAAAATGTAAAATTAGATAAATTACATATTATAAGTATGGTGAAATTGCACAAAAGATTTGTAAGTAACCAACCAACATGCTGTTTGTACTTTTATTGAAGATGTTTTTAATGTATGTTTGTTTAGAAAATAAAACTTTTCAAAAAAATAAATTAGAAATTAAAGAAAATACCCATCGTTCTATGCATTTGATTCTAAAATGCAGGTTGGGTGCCTCTCATGAAAAGGTGCGCATTTTCACATGCAATACACAGTTGTGTATTTGTGGGTCTGTGGATAGGTGTGAGAGGTTTAACAGACACTAGATGCAATATTAAACTAGATGGATCAATGGTCCTTTGGCACAATATAAGGCAATAAATAATGTCCTCATTTCCCACCCTCTGGAACGAACTCCCTCCAGGACTTCGTCAACTTCCGGACCTCCGAACCTTCCGTCGCGAGCTTAAAACACACTTATTTATCTGCGCGGGACTGGATTAGATTTTAAATTTATGGTTTTAAATGGGTTTTATTATTTATATGGTTTTAACAATTCGGCTATGGAATAAGTTTTTTACTTGTTATTTTAGTTTGTATTTATATGTATTTTTAAGTGCCTGTGAACCGCCCTGAGTCCCTAGGGAGATAGGGCGGTATATAAATGTGAACAATAAATAAATAAATAAATAAATACACCATTGTAATGGCTAATATTTTCCTTGTAATGTTTATAGTATTTCTTACCTTCAGTTGATGACTAATTCAAAAGAGTAATCAACTCTTTTGCAAACCAACTTTTGAGGCTGTACAGCCAGCAGCAAAGGATAGATGCTTGCTGACTCAAAGTTTAGATCATGTGAAGTGTTAATATCACTCTGTAATGTCTTGGTAAGGCCACACTTGGAATATTGCATCCAGTTTTGGTCGCCATGATAAAAAAAAAGATGTTGAGACTCCAGAAAGAGTGCAGAGAAGAGCAACAAAGATGTTGAGGGGACTGGAGGCTAAAACACATAAAGACCGGTTGCTGGAATTAGGAATGTCTAGTTTGGTAAAGAGAAGGACTAGGGGTGACATGACAGTAATGTTCCAATATTTGAGGGGCTGCCATGAAGAAGAGGGGGGGTCTACCTATTCTCCAAAGCACCTGAAGGCAGAACAAGACACAATGGATAGAAAAACTAATCAACGAGAGAAGCAACCTAGAAGTAAGGAAGAATTTCTTGACAGAACAATTAATCAGTGGAACGACTTTTCTCCAGAAGTTGTGGGTGCTCCAACGCTGGAGATTTTTAAGAAAGAAATTGAACAAGTATTTGTCTGAAATGGTGTAGGGTTTCTTGCCTGAGCTGGGGGTTGGACTAGAAGATCTCTAAGGTCCCTTCCAACTTTGTTATTCTGTTCTGTTATTCTGCTGAAATATAAAGGAGAGAAAGGAAGTCGTGGGCCCAAAGGTCTAATCTTAATGCCCTTTCTACCCCCCTCTGAATCAAATGGATGTTGGTTAGCACAATCCCAGCAGCCTCTAATAGAAAAGACAAAAGAACATCCTAGGATAACTCCATAGATGCTGAAGGAAGACAGAGGGCACATCAAAGGTACCTAGGATGGTTTAAAGCCCCATTTTAATTGTCAATTAAGGATGCACAACTGGGGAGAGGAGCAAAAGCAAATCCATGACAACCTCCAGACGCCATGCTGGTGTATTATTGTAATGCCAAGCGGGAGAAACACTGAAAACAGCTGATTTTTTTTTTTTTTTGCTGACAATGAGTTGGTAGAGCACCTTGTAAGCAATCAGACCTCGACAGAAGGGAGCAGGCTCCCCACTCAGGCCCTAGCATTGTCAGGACATTCCACCTCAAGGGTCACTTCGTGGTCAGTGGGAAGAAGAGGGAAGCCAATGAAGACAAGGGCTGGAAAGTACATTCAGATGTTTATGTGGCTCCTCTTAAACGAGCCAGGCTGACTTTTGTCTGCATTTGCCAGACCCTGATAAATCACAAGACCTATTTGTCACTTGGAAAAAAGTCTTACTAAGAGTCAGCAAGGTTTGGATTTCCTAGCTTATCCCAAAGATAGATAGATAGATAGATAGATAGATAGATAGATAGATAGATAGATAGATAGATAGATAGATAGATAGATAGATGATAGATAGATAGATAGATAGATAGATAGATAGATAGATAGATAGATAGATAGATAGATAGATAGATAGATAGATAGAGAGATAGATAGATGAAAGATAGATAGATAGATAGAGATAGAGATAGATAGATGAAAGATAGATAGATAGATAGATAGAGCAATAGATGATAGATAGATAGCGATAGATAGATAGATAGATATAGAGATAGCGATAGATAGATGATAGATAGATAGATAGATAGATAGATAGATAGATAGATAGAGCAATAGATAGATGATAGATAGCGATAGATAGATAGATAGATAGATAGATAGATAGATAGATAGATAGAAAGAAAGAAAGAAAGAAAGAAAGAAAGAAAGAAAGAAAGAAAGAAAGAAAAAGAAAGAAAGAAAGAAAGAAAGAAAGAATGAATGAATTCTTTATTGGCCAAGTGTGAATTGGATACTCAAGGAATTTGTCTTTGGTGCATATGCTCTCAGTGTACATAAAAAGACAAGATACATTAGTCAAGAATCATAAGGTACCACACTTAATGATAGTCATAGGGTACAAATAAGCAATCAGGAAACAGTATCAATATAAATCGTAAGGATACAAGCAACAAAGTTAAAGTCATACAGTCATAAGTGGAAGGAGATGGGTGATGAAAACGATGAGAAGATTAATAGTAGTGCAGAGTTTGACAGTGTTGAGGGAATTATTTGTTTAGCAGAGTGATGGCCTTCAGGAAAAAAACTGTTCTTGTGTCTAGTTGTTCTGATGTGCAGTGCTCTATAGCGTCGTTTTGAGGGTAGGAGTTGAAACAGTTTATGTCCTGGATGTGAGGGATCTGTAGATATTTCTATGGAATCTATGGAGATTCTCAATCATCCAGGTCATGGTTGTCCCAAATGTGCTTTTCCAAAAGCTAACTAGACGTTCTTAGGTTTTTTTCTTGAAAATGTTTCACTTTTCATCCAAGAAGCTTCTCCAGAACTGAAGAATCTTTCGGGATGGGAAGTGCAACATTTTCAAGGAAAAAAAACTCAAGAAAGTCCAGTTGCCTTTTGGAAAGGCACATTTGGGACAACCATGACCTGGATGATTGGGAATCTCTATAGACTCACTTTCCTTGCCACGTACATGTATACATCCGAACGAGACTGTGTTGTTTCTCTGTGTCATATAATATATGTGGGTATGTGCTTGTTTATTTATTTATTTATTTGTTTTTTTGTCATGGTTAGGTAGTGTATATTGGGACCTTTGAGAACTGTATGCAACCAAATTTCATTTGAATGCATTGCCAATTAGTGTAAATTTAAAGTGACGATAAAAGTTATTCTAAGTCCATTCTAAGTCTTCTAAGACAGGGGTCTCCAACCTTGGCAACTTTAAGCCTGGAGGACTTCAGCTCCCCGAATGCCCCAGCCAGCTTTGCTGGCTGGGGAATTCTGGGAGCTGAAGTTCTCCAGGCTTAAAGTTGCCAAGGTTGGAGACCCCTGTTCTAAGACATTTCCTAACTTATTTTTCTTCTGTTTTTCCAGAAAAAGATGCCTCTTGCAGAAGGAAAATAAGATTGGCTTAGAGTTGTGGTATATAGAGCAATTTTCCTAACACATCTCTGCCTTAAAAAATGATGACTGTCCTGAATTTTCTATCACTGGTGCACCAAGGGAAATAGCCATAGAGGCAGCATGCATTCATACACGGAGAGACAATAGAAAGTTAGAAACTTTTGATATAAGAAACAATTTGAAAAAATAATAATAATGAAATGTCTGGATTAAGAAGAGCAGTAACAAGCAAGAAAGCCTTAGGGCCAGGGTACTTACGGGACCGCCTGCTGCTACCGAATGCCTCCCACCGACCCATACGCTTGCACAGAGAGGGACTTCTCAGGGTGCCATCCGCCAAGCAATGTCGGCTGGCGGCCCCCAGGAGAAGGGCCTTCTCTGTGGGGGCTCCCACCCTCTGGAATGAACTTCCCCCTGGACTTCGCCAATTGCCTGACCTTCGGACCTTCCGCCGCGAGCTGAAGACGTATCTGTTTATTCGCGCAGGACTGGCATAGGAATTTTAAATAGTTTTAAATATTTTAATATTTTAATATTTGATACAAATTTTATGGGGTTTTTAAGGTTTTAAATGTTTTAATTTGGCCATACATCTAATAAGTTTTTTAATTATTGTTTTATCTGTATATTACTGTTGTTTTTATCTTGGCTGTGAACCGCCCTGAGTCCTTCGGGAGAAGGGCGGTATAAAAATTCAATAAATACTAATACTAATACAGAATTCTATTTTGTGATTAAGGGTACCTATTTCCCCTCCCTCCCCTTGTTCTTTTTCCTTGTGCATTGTCCTCTCCAAAATTATAAAATTCACTTGTTTTATTGAAAATAAGCCATTCTGGACACCTTTTTTAACTGAAGAGCAAAATACAAATATTGGGAAAAGAATAACGAGCCCTAACATTTTGGAAAACAGCTATTAAAGGCAGTCCTTGACTTATGACTACAAGTGGGTTCAGAATTTCCATTGCGAAGCAAAGAATAGAATAGAATAGAATAGAATAGAATAGAATAGAATAGAATAGAATAGAATAGAATAGAATAGAATAGAATAGAATAGAATATTATTGGCCAAGTGTGATTGGACACACAAGGAATTTGTCTTTGGTGCATATGCTCTCAGTGTACATAAAAGAAAAGATACATTCATCAAGAATCATAAGGTACAACACTTAATGCTAGTCATAGGGTACAAATAAGCAATCAAATCATATTAGGAAACAGTCAATATAAATCATTTGTTAAGCGTTTGCAAGACATTCGTTAAGCGTGTTTTTCCCCATTTTGCGACTTTTCTTGCCGCAGTTGTTAAGTGAATCGCTACAATTGTTAAGAGAATCACCTGCTCGTTAAATAAATCTGGGTTCCATTGACTTTGCCTGTCAGAGGCCAGCTTGGAAGGTCACCAGGGGTGGGATTCAGCCGGTTCGTGTGAACCGGTAGTTACAGCCAGTGGCTGGGTCCGCCCATCCGCCCCAGCGCTATCCTGTCTTATACAATTGTCATGTTTTTGATGCAATGCACATGTGTGCAAGGTGCATATGCAAGCGAAGCTACCCTGTCCTTTATAATTGCCATGTTTTTGACACAGCGCATTTCATATTTTGGATTCGATAATAATGTTTTAATTAATTGAGTTTTATAATTTGAAGTGATTTTATATGGGTTTTTTTTCTTCAGTTTTTCATTGGGAGGCACCAAGAGTTGGTTGAAAGATCCAACTCTGTTATTCTATTCTATTCTATTCTATTCTATTCTATTCTATTCTATTCTATTCTATTCTATAGGCAGCTATAAAAATATTTTAAATAAATAAATAAAATACAGGTAGTCGTCAACTTACAAGAGTTCACTTAGTGACGGTTCAAAGTTACATCATTAAAAAAATGTGACTTGTGACCATTTTTCACACTTACGACTGTTTCAGCATACTCATGGTCAGGTGATCAAAATTCAGAGAGTTGGCAACCGACTCACATTTATGACGGTTGCAGTGTCCCAGTGTCCTGAGCTTCTGACCCGCAAAGTCAATAGGGAAGCCAGATTCACTTAACGACCGTGATACTAACTTAACAACTGTAATGATTCACTTAACAATTGTGGCAAGAAAGTTCGTAACATGGGACAAAACTCACTTAACAAATGAAATTTTGGGCTCAATTGTGGTCATTAGTTGAAGACTACCTGTAGTAATGTTTCCCACCATTGACTGTGGGATTCTGGGGGCGGAATTCCACATGTTTTTTAAAGTTGCCAAGTTTGAGAAACACCGCTATATAGGTAGCATGTG
Source organism: Ahaetulla prasina (assembly GCF_028640845.1). Taxonomy (NCBI): domain Eukaryota; kingdom Metazoa; phylum Chordata; class Lepidosauria; order Squamata; family Colubridae; genus Ahaetulla; species Ahaetulla prasina. Next base: position 11,502,594 of record NC_080539.1, read on the forward strand.
AACTAGTGGTGGATTGCTCCCGGTTCGCCCCGGTTCGGGAGAACCGATAGTAGCAGTGGCGGGAGGCTCCGCCCACCTGCCCAGACATCATCAAAAAATGCTCTGCGGATGTGCAGAAGCGCCGCACACTCACGAAGCGAGCACACCTGCGCGCTACCGATAGCAAACCAACAGCCCCGGGATTTGAAAAACCCACTATTGATGTGAACCCCTTTTCGCCACCTTCCGACAAGCAAAGCCAACGGGGAAGCCAGATTCGCTTAAGAACCAAGTTACTCATTTAACAATGGCAGCGATTCACTTAACAACTGTGGCAAGAAAGGTGGTAGAACGGAGGGGGGGCACTTAAATTCACTTAACAAATGCCTCGTTTAGCAATATAAAGGTTGGGCTCAATTGCGATCATAAACCAAGGACTAAATTTGCAGAGAGCATCCCTTCCAGGATCTCTGCATCACTTCTAGCTTGTCTGGTGGCCTCCCCTTCCAAGGTAGGGTTGGCTTGCATGCCTGGTCTTTCCCTCCACCCCCTTTTTAAAGAGGGTGGGGCCACTGGGGATGCTTCATTGTTTAGGGAGACAGCGGTGGAAGCCGACATGAAAAGGCTGGTGACTCCACACTGACCCTTTTGCGACCCTAATGCTTGTCCGAGAGCCGATTTTTTCCTTTTGCTCAGGGCCTTTGGTGTGTAGATTACAGGTAGAAGAACAATGCGGATTGTTCTCGGCAACAATGCTGTGTGCTGCACACCACTCCCTGCAGATAGCTTCTCTCCAGATTAAGCTGAGCTCTGCCTTTGTCCTTTTTACTGTATCTAATTCGGCTGTGCCAACATGCCTTTCAGACAAGCCTCCTGGGTCTAAAGCAGAAAAAAAGTTACCGTTTATACAGGACCCTCCAGTTAATTTCATTTTCCTCTGGAAGGAAAAATCCTTACGCCGAGTGGGGAACAAAAAAGATTTCATTCTAATAAGTACCTAAACAGAGGCATGAAATCGGTACGTGAAGTATCAGTACCGCTTTGTAAAGCCTTAGTAAGATCACACCTGGAAAACGGCCTCCAGTTTTGGTCACCACGTTACCAAAAATGTGAAAAAATTGTTGAGACTTTGGAAAAAGTGCAAAGAAAGGCAACAAAGATGATTAAAGTCCTGGAGACTAAAACATATGAAGAACAATTGCTGCATTTGGGTTTGGCTAGTCTAGAGGAAAAGAAGGACTAGGGGGGAGATGATATGGTACCAATATTCCAGTATTTAAGGGGCTGCCACAAAGAAGAGGGGGTCAATTTATTTTCCAAAGCACCAGAGGGCAAAACAAGAAACAATGGGTGGAAACTAATCAAGGAGAGAAGCAACCTGGAATTGAGGAGAAACTTCCTAACAGTGAGGACAATTAACCAGTGGAACAGCTGGCCTCCAGAAGTTGTGGGTGTTTCATCACTGGAGGTTTTTAAGAAGAGACTGGATAGCTACCTGTCTGAAATGGTACAGGTAGGATCTCCTGCTTGAGCAGGGGGTTGGACTAGAAGAAGAAGAAGAAGAAGAAGAAGAAGAAGAAGAAGAAGAAGAAGAAGAAGAAGAAGAAGAAGAAGAAGAAGAAGAAGAAGAAGAAGAAGAAGAAGAAGAAGAAGAAGAAGAAGGAGAAGAAGAATATTTTAATTTGTATACTGCCCTTCTCCCGAAGGACTCAGGGCGGTTTACAGCCAGAATAAAAATACAGCAATACATACAATATTAAAAACAAACATTAAAAAACTTATTCAATTTGGCCTAATATTAAAATACAAGTAACACTAAAATTAATAAAAATTAAATTAAATTAAATTAGAAGAGCTTCAAGGTCCCTTCCAGCTCTATTCTGATTCTAACAGGTACTCTGCCTCTTCTAGGGAAGACCTAATTAAACTTGAAGTACAGATAGTCCTTGACTTATAACCATTCGTTTGAAGGCTGGAGGCTAAAACATATGAAGAACGGTTGCAGTTTAATGAAAAGAAGGACTAGGAGAGACATGATAGCAGTGTTCCAATATTTCAGGGGCTGCCATAAAGAAGAGGGAGTCAAGCTATTCTCCAAAGCACCTAAAGGCAGGACAAGAAGCAATGGGTGAAAACTAGTCAAGGAGAGAAGCAACTGAGAACTAAGGAGAAATTTCCTGACAATTAGAACAATTAATCAGTGGAACAACTTGCCTGCAGAAGTTGTGAATGCTCCAACACTGGAAATTTTTAAGAAGATGCTGGATAACCATTTGTCTGAAATAATGTAGGCAGGTGTTGTGTCTTGCCCGCCCTCAGAGCAGCCGGGGCCTTCTTACCTGCTCCCGCACACTGAGGAATGTATGCCTCCCGGTCCCAGTCCTGGCTCCATGCCCACACAAACTGCAGAAGGAGAATCTCCCTGCCCCAGCCCTGACTCCATGCCCAGGCAAACGGAGCAGCTAGACCCCTCCCCCTCCTCCACAGCAGGTGAGCCTGAGGAGGGTTTATTACCAACAGCTGATTGGAGTGACCCTCGCATCAGAAGATTGGAGAGGCGGAGGCTACAGAGGGAAGGGAGGGGCAGGCCTTAATGAGTGCTGAGTCATGGAGCCACACCCCATGGCCTATATAAAGGATCTACTTTCTGGCAGTCTCTGAGTCAGGCAAAAGTCAAACTTATCTTGCTGAAGTCACTTACTGGTCTCCTGCCTGCTCTGAGGACTTTGCTAGGACTTTGGGCAGAGCTGCAGAGGCACGCCTGATTCGGATTTCCCAGACCCAGCCGTCAGCGGAGGAGTGGGACACGACAGCAGGGATGGGTTCTACTTACCTTCACTACCAGTTCGTATCATGCCCGCCCGCGCGCTCTGCTCACATGCACTCTTCTGCGCATGCGCAGAAAAGTTTTGATGACGTTTGGGTCAGTAAGTGGAGCCTCCCCCCCCCGGTTTTATTACTGGTTCTATAGAACCAGTCCAAACCGGGGGCAACCCACCACTGGATGTAAAGTTTCCTGCCTAAGCAGGGGGTTGGACTAGAAGATCTCCAAGGCCCCTTCCAACTCTATTCCACTGGGTTGTGTTGAAATAGGCTTTCATTTTGTTATCTGCTGAGCTGGTTTTAGATTGAAATGCATTTTTTTGCACTGAAGAATCTCTAAATTAGATCTATTTAATTTTTTTTTCAACCAAAGTTTACAGCAGAAATGAACATATCAGAAATAGATATCATATCAGTGAGAACTAGCACCATCTCAAGTGTAAGATAATTGCCCTTGTTCTTTGGCACAATGTGAATATTGAGGCGGAGGAGGAGAACTTTATTAACTTTATTAATCCTATTTAAATGAAGCTATCGTGAAAGGTTTTATTTAACTAAGGCACTATCTTTCTCTGAAACAGTGAAGTCAGGGGGTTGGGGATCAATAAACAAGATTACAGAAACAAAATCACAGTGCAAATTACCAAGAAAGAAAGACCGAAGAGCCCATCACTCACTGTGGATGGAACAGCATTTAATTTACTGAAATTTGAATTACCGGGGGAAATTGGAAAAAGGGCGAAGAATTTACCTTGAATTTTGTTCTTACATTAGCTAGGGTGGGGTTTCTCCAACTTGGCAATTTTAAGATGTTTGGACTCCAACTCCCAAAATTTCTCAATCAGCTACTGGCTGGGGAATTCTGGGAGTTAATATAATATAATATAACAACAGAGTTGGAAGGGACCTTGGAGGCCTTCTAGTCCAACCCCCTGCCCAGGAAAACCTACACCATCTCAGTCAGATGGTTATCCAACATTTTCTTAAAAATTTCCAGTGTTGGAGCATTCACAACTTCTGCAGGCAAGTCGTTCCACTTATTAATTGTTCTAACTGTCAGGAAATTTCTCCTTAGTTCTAAGTTGCTTCTCTCCTTGATTAGTTTCCACCCATTGCTTCTTGTTCTACCCTCAGGTGCTTTGGAGAATAGTTTGACTGTCTCTTCTTTGTGGCAACCCCTGAGATATTGGAACACTGCTATCATGTCTCCCCTAGTCCTTCTTTTTATTAAACTAGACATACCCAGTTCCTGCAATCGTTCTTCATATGTTTTAGCCTCCAGTCCTCTAATCATCTTTATTGCTCTTCTCTGCACTCTTTCTAGAGTCTCAACATCTTTTTTACATCGTGGCGACCAAAACTGGATGCAATAGTTGAAGTCTATGCATCTGTTGTGTCTCGTCCGCTTTCACCACAGCCGGGGCCTTCTTATCTGCTTCCGAATGCTGAGGAATGTCCTAGTATGCCTCCCGGCCCCAGCCCTGGCTCCATGCCCAGACAGGCTGAGAAGGAAGAAGTACCTCCAGCCCCCAGCTCTGGCTCCATGCCCAGGCAAACGGAGCAACTAGACCCCTCCCCCTCCCCTACAGCATGTGAGCCTGAGGGAGGTCAATTACCAACAGCAGCAGACTGGAGTGACCCTCGCTTCAGAAGAATTGATAGGCGGCGGCAACAGAAGGAAGGGAGGGGCAGGCCTGGATAAGTGCTGAGTCATGGAGCCACACCCCATGGCCTATATAGAGGATCTGCTTTCTGGCATCTCTGGCAAAGTCTAACATATCTTGCTGAAGTCACTTTCTGGTCTCCTGCCTGCCTTGAGAACTTTGCTAGGACTTTGGCAGAGCTGCAGAAGCACGCCTGATTCGGATTTCCCTGACCCGGCCGTCAGCGGAGGAGTGGGACACGACAGCATCCTAAAGTTTGCCAAGTTTGTGAAATGCAGCTCTAGATCAAGCAAACATCACAGATCCATCCATCCCTGCTCTTTGTGAGATAATGGCCTTTGTATCTAGCAAGGAATTAATTTTTTTGTGTTAAAATGACAACAACTTGCCCTCCAGAAGTTGTGAGTGCTCCAACACTGGAAGTTTTTAAGAAGAGATTGGAAAACACTTTGTCTGAAGTGGTGTAGGGTTTCCTGCCTGAGCAAGGGGTTGGACTAGAAGACCTCTAAGGTCCCTTCCAACTCTGTTATTCTGTATTCTGACAAGACCAAGGGATTAAGGCAGTGGTGAAATTCAATTTTTTTTTACTACTGGTTCTGTAGGCGTGGCTTGGTGGACGTGGTGTGGTGTGGTGGGTGTGGCAGGGGAAGAATACTGCAAAATCCCCATTCCCTCCCCACTCCTGGGGGAAGAATAGAATAGAATAGAATTTTATTGGCCAAGTGTGATTGGACACACAAGGAATTTGTCTTGGTGCATATGCTCTCAGTGTACATAAAAAAAAAGATACCTTCATCAAGGTACAACACTTACAACACTTAATGATGGTCATAGGGTACAAATTTAACACTTAATGATACAACGCTTAATGATAATGATAGGGTACAAATATGCAATCAGGAAACAATCAATATCAATATCAATATAAATCATAAGGATATTGCAAAATCTCCATTCCCACTCCATTCTGGGGCCAGCCAGAGGTGGTATTTGCCAGATCTCCGAACTGCTCAAAATTTCCACTACAGGTTCTCCAGAACCTGTTAAAACCTGCTGGATTTCACCCCTGGGTTAAGACAGTTCTGGCCCAGTTTAGCTCTAGATTATTGTTTGGTTATATTTTCCCCTGTAGCTCTATGTTTATGAACCTGAGGAACTTTAATATGATGGGGGAAACGTATTTTATCATATCTCTGCTAAATGATAAAGTTGATTGGATGCCTTGGGCTACTTATTCTTTGGCAGCATTGACACAATACAATCCATATGATTGTCCCAAAGGTGTTTTTTTCAGAAGGCGACTGGACTTTCTTTGCTTTTCCTTGAAGAGGTTTCGCTTCTCATCCAAGAGGCTTCTTCAGATGAGAGGAGAAGAAGAAGCTTCTTGGATGAGAAGTGAAACGTCTTCAAGGAAAAACAAAGAAAGTCCAATTGCCTTTCTGAAAAAGCACCTTCGGGACTCTGTAATCCTTGATTATGGTATTGATCTAAATTTCTGGCTTTGTCTACAACAGGGATGTCAAACTCGTCATTGTGGGATGCATTGGGATTGTGTTTGACCTTGAGGGGCCGGGGTGGGCATGTTTTAGCCTCCAGTCCCCAGATCATCTTTGTTGCTCTTCTCTGCACTCTTTCTAGAGTCTCAACATCTTTTTTACATCATGGCGACCAAAACTGGATGCAATATTCCAAGTGTGGCCTTACCAAAGCATTATAAAGTGGCACTAACGCTTCACGTGATCTTGATTCTATCCCTCTGTTTATGCCGCCCAGAACTGTCTTGGCTTTTTTAGCAGCTGCTGCACACTGCTGGCTCATATCTAAATGGTTATCCACTAGGACTCCAAGATCCCTCTCACAGTTACTACTATTGAGCAAGGTACCACATATACGGTACCTGTGCATTTTGGGTTTTTTTTTGCCTAAATGTAGAACCTTACTTTTTTCACTGTTGAATTTCATTTTGTTAGATAGCGCCCAATGTCCTAGTCTGTCAAGATCTTTCTGTATCTTGAGCCTATCTTCTGGAATGTTGGCTATTCCTGCCAGCTTGGTGTCATCTGCAAATTTGATGAGTTTCCCATCTATCCCCTCATCCAAGTCATTACATAATATATAATATATCCAAGTCATAACATATTTTTTTTATTTGCATTTATATCCTGCCCTTCTCCGAAGACTCAGGCCAGCTTACACTATGTCAAGCAATAGTGCCGCGGTGTGGCTCAGGCTGTAAGAAGCCTGTTATTAAAACACAGCTGCCTGCAATTACTGCAGGTTCTAGTCCCACCAGGTCCAAGGTTGACTCAGCCTTCCATCCTTTATAAGGTAGGTAAAATGAGGACCCAGATTGTTGGGGGGGGCAATAAGTTGACTTTGTAAATATACAAATAGAATGAGACTATTGCCTTACACACTGCAAGCCGCCCTGAGTCTTCGGAGAAGGGCGGGATATAAATGTAAACAAAAAAAAATTAGTCTTCATCCATTTGTGTATTATATACAAAGTCAACTTATTGCCCCCAACAATCTGGGTCCTCATTTTACCTACCTTATAAAGGATGGAAGGCTGAGTCAACCTTAGGCCTGGTGGGACTTGAACCTGCAGTAATTGCAAGCAGCTGCTGTTAATAACAGACTGCATTAGTCTGTTGAGCCACCAGAGCTATATATAAATGTTGTACCTTGATGAACGTATCTTTTCTTTTATGTACACTGAGAGCATATGCACCAAGACAAATTCCTTGTGTGTCCAATCACACTTGGCCAATAAAAATTCTATTCTATTCTATTCTATTTTTTAAATTTGAATTTATATCCCGCCCTTCTCCGAAGACTCAGGGCGGCTTACATTGTGTTAAGCAATATATAATATAATATATATATATACACACATATATATATACATATAATATGTAATACACACACACACACACACACACATATATTATAATATTTGCTTATACATTTTAACAAACCTCCCTTATATCATTAGTCCTCTACTTTCATCTACATGTTTCTAACATCTGTTTTTAACTGAAGAGCAAAATACAAATATTGGGAAAAGAATAACGAGCCCTAACATTTTGGAAAACAGCTATTAAAGGCAGTCCTTGACTTATGACTACAAGTGGGTTCAGAATTTCCATTGCGAAGCAAAGAATAGAATAGAATAGAATAGAATAGAATAGAATAGAATAGAATAGAATAGAATAGAATAGAATAGAATATTATTGGCCAAGTGTGATTGGACACACAAGGAATTTGTCTTTGGTGCATATGCTCTCAGTGTACATAAAAGAAAAGATGATACATTCATCAAGAATCGTAAGGTACAACACTTAATGCTAGTCATAGGGTACAAATAAGCAATCAAATCATATTAGGAAACAGTCAATATAAATCATTTGTTAAGCGTTTGCAAGACATTTGTTAAGCGTGTTTTTCCCCATTTTGCGACTTTTCTTGCCGCAGTTGTTAAGTGAATCGCTACAGTTGTTAAGAGAATCACCTGCTCGTTAAATAAATCTGGGTTCCATTGACTTTGCCTGTCAGAGGCCAGCTTGGAAGGTCACCAGGGGTGGGATTCAGCCGGTTCGTGTGAACCGGTAGTTACAGCCAGTGGCTGGGTCCGCCCATCCGCCCCAGCGCTATCCTGTCTTATACAATTGTCATGTTTTTGATGCAATGCACATGTGCAAGGTGCATATACAATGACTACCCTGTCCTTTATAATTGCCATGTTTTTGACACAGCGCATTTCATATTTTGGATTCGATAATAATGTTTTAATTAATTGAGTTTTATAATTTGAAGTGATTTTATATGGGTTTTTTTTCTTCAGTTTTTCATTGGGAGGCACCAAGAGTTGGTTGAAAGATCCAACTCTGTTATTCTATTCTATTCTATTCTATTCTATTCTATTCTATTCTATTCTATTCTATAGGCAGCTATAAAAATATTTTAAATAAATAAATAAAATACAGGTAGTCGTCAACTTACAAGAATTCACTTAGTGATGGTTCAAAGTTACATCATTAAAAAAATGTGACTTGTGACCATTTTTTCAGCATACCCATGGTCAGGTGATCAAAATTCAGAGAGTTGGCAACCGACTCACATTTATGACGGTTGCAGTGTCCCGGTGCCCTGAGCTTCTGACCCGCAAAGTCAATAGGGAAGCCAGATTCACTTAACGACCGTGATACTAACTTAACAACTGTAATGATTCACTTAACAATTGTGGCAAGAAAGTTCGTAAAATGGGACAAAACTCACTTAACAAATGAAATTTTGGGCTCAATTGTGGTCATTAGTTGAAGACTACCTGTAGTAATGTTTCCCGCCATTGACTGTGGGATTCTGGGGGCGGAATTCCACATGTTTTTTAAAGTTGCCAAGTTTGAGAAACACTGCTATATAGGTAGCATGTGAACCAGTGGTGGATTGCTCCCGGTTCGCCCCGGTTCGGGAGAACCGATAGTAGCAGTGGCGGGAGGCTCCGCCCACCTGCCCAGACATCATCAAAAAATGCTCTGCGGATGTGCAGAAGCGCCGCACACTCACGAAGCGAGCACACCTGCGCGCTACCGATAGCAAACCAACAGCCCCGGGATTTGAAAAACCCACTATTGATGTGAACCCCTTTTCGCCACCTTCCGACAAGCAAAGCCAACGGGGAAGCCAGATTCGCTTAACAACCAAGTTACTCATTTAACGACGGCAGCGATTCACTTAACAACTGTGGCAAGAAAGGTGGTAGAACGGGGGGGGCACTTAAATTCACTTAACAAATGCCTCGTTTAGCAATATAAAGGTTGGGCTCAATTGTGATCATAAACCAAGGACTAAATTTGCAGAGAGCATCCCTTCCAGGATCTCTGCATCACTTCTAGCTTGTCTGGTGGCCTCCCCTTCCAAGGTAGGGTTGGCTTGCATGCCTGGTCTTTCCCTCCACCCCCTTTTTAAAGAGGGTGGGGCCACTGGGGATGCTTCGTTGTTTAAGGAGACAGCGGTGGAAGCCGACATGAAAAGGCTGGTGACTCCACACTGACCCTTTGGCGACCCTAATGCTTGTCCGAGAGCCGATTTTTTCCTTTTGCTCAGGGCCTTTGGTGTGTAGATTACAGGTAGAAGAACAATGCGGATTGTTCTCGGCAACAATGCTGTGTGCTGCACACCACTCCCTGCAGATAGCTTCTCTCCAGATTAAGCTGAGCTCTGCCTTTGTCCTTTTTACTGTATCTAATTCGGCTGTGCCAACATGCCTTTCAGACAAGCCTCCTGGGTCTAAAGCAGAAAAAAAGTTACCGTTTATACAGGACCCTCCAGTTAATTTCATTTTCCTCTGGAAGGAAAAATCCTTACGCCGAGTGGGGAACAAAAAAGATTTCATTCTAATAAGTACATAAACAGAGGCATGAAATCGGTACGTGAAGTATCAGTACCGCTTTATAAAGCCTTAGTAAGATCACACCTGGAAAACGGCCTCCAGTTTTGGTCACCACGTTACCAAAAATGTGAAAAAATTGTTGAGACTTTGGAAAAAGTGCAAAGAAGGGCAACTAAGATGATTAAAGTCCTGGAGACTAAAACATATGAAGAACAATTGCTGCATTTGGGTTTGGCTAGTCTAGAGGAAAAGAAGGACTGGGGGGAGATGATATGGTACCAATATTCCAGTATTTAAGGGGCTGCCACAAAGAAGAGGGGGTCAATTTATTTTCCAAAGCACCAGAGGGCAGAACAAGAAACAATGGGTGGAAACTAATCAAGGAGAGAAGCAACCTGGAATTGAGGAGAAACTTCCTAACAGTGAGGACAATTAACCAGTGTAACAGCTGGCCTCCAGAAGTTGTGGGTGCTTCATCACTGGGGGTTTTTAAGAAGAGACTGGATAGCTACCTGTCTGAAATGGTACAGGTAGGATCTCCTGCTTGAGCAGAGCTCCAAGGTCCCTTCCAGCTCTATTCTGATTCTAACAGGTACTCTGCCTCTTCTAGGGAAGACCTAACTAAACTTGAAGTACAGATAGTCCTTGACTTATAACCATTTGTTTGAAGGCTGGAGGCTAAAACATAAAACAAACGGTTGCAGGAACTGGGTATGTCTAGTTTAATGAAAAGAAGGACTAGGGGAGACATGATAGCAGTGTTTTAACATCTCAGGGGCTGTCCCAAAGAAGAGGGAGTCAAGCTATTCTCTAAAGCACCTGAGGGCAGGACAAGAAGCAATAGGTGGAAGCTAATCAAGGAGAAAAGAAACTTAGAACTAAGGAGAAATTCCCTGACAGATAGAACAATTAATCAGTGGAACGACTTGCCTCCAGAAGTTGTGAATGCTCCAACACTGGAAATTTTTAAGATGTTGGATAACCATTTGTCTGAAGTGATGCAGGCAGGGATGGGATCTACTTACCTTCACTACCGGTTCGCATCATGCCCGCCCACACGCTATGCTCACAGGCACTCTTCTGCGCATGCGCAGAAAAGTTTTGATGACGTTTGGGTCAGTAGGTGGAGCCTCCCACCGGTTTTGTTACTGGTTCTATAGAACCGGTCCAAACCAGGGGCAACCCACCACTGGATGTAGGGTTTCCTGCCTAAGCAGGGGGTTGGACTAGAAGACCTCCAAGGCCTCTCCAACTCTATTCCACTGGGTTGTGTTGAAATAGGCTCCCATTTTGTTACCTGCTCAGCTGGTTTTAGATTGAAGTGCATTTTTTGCACTGAAGAATCTCTAAATTAGATCTATTTAATTTTTTTTTTTCAACCAAAGTTTACAGCAGAAATGAACATATCAGAAATAGATATCGTATCAGTGAGAACTAGCACCATCTCAAGTGTATGATAATTGCCCTTGTTCTCTGGCACAATGTGAGTATGGAGGCGGGGAAGTGGGGAGAACTTTATCAATCCTATTTAAATGAAGCTATCGTGAAAGGTATTATTTAACTAAGGCACCATCTTTCTCTGAAACAGTGAAGTCAGGGGGTTGGGGACTGGAGGCTAAAACATATGAAGAACGGTTGCAGGAACTCGGTATGTCTAGTTTAATAAAAAGAAGGACTAGGGGAGACATGATAGCAGTGTTCCAATATCTCAGGGGCTGCCCCAAAGAAGAGGGAGTCAAGCTATTCTCTAAAGCACCTGAGGGCAGGACAAGAAGCAATAGGTGGAAGCTAATCAAGGAGAAAAGAAACTTAGAACTAAGGAGAAATTCCCTGACAGATAGAACAATTAATCAGTGGAACGACTTGCCTCCAGAAGTTGTGAATGCTCCAACACTGGAAATTTTTAAGATGTTGGATAACCATTTGTCTGAAGTGATGCAGGCAGGGATGGGATCTACTTACCTTCACTACCGGTTCGCATCATGCCCGCCCACACGCTATGCTCACAGGCACTCTTCTGCGCATGCGCAGAAAAGTTTTGATGACGTTTGGGTCAGTAGGTGGAGCCTCCCACCGGTTTTGTTACTGGTTCTATAGAACCGGTCCAAACCAGGGGCAACCCACCACTGGATGTAGGGTTTCCTGCCTAAGCAGGGGGTTGGACTAGAAGACCTCCAAGGCCTCTCCAACTCTATTCCACTGGGTTGTGTTGAAATAGGCTCCCATTTTGTTACCTGCTCAGCTGGTTTTAGATTGAAGTGCATTTTTTGCACTGAAGAATCTCTAAATTAGATCTATTTAATTTTTTTTTTTCAACCAAAGTTTACAGCAGAAATGAACATATCAGAAATAGATATCGTATCAGTGAGAACTAGCACCATCTCAAGTGTATGATAATTGCCCTTGTTCTCTGGCACAATGTGAGTATGGAGGCGGGGAAGTGGGGAGAACTTTATCAATCCTATTTAAATGAAGCTATCGTGAAAGGTATTATTTAACTAAGGCACCATCTTTCTCTGAAACAGTGAAGTCAGGGGGTTGGGGACTGGAGGCTAAAACATATGAAGAACGGTTGCAGGAACTCGGTATGTCTAGTTTAATAAAAAGAAGGACTAGGGGAGACATGATAGCAGTGTTCCAATATCTCAGGGGCTGCCCCAAAGAAGAGGGAGTCAAACTATTCTCCAAAGCACCTGAGGGTAGGACAAGAAGCAATGGGTGGAAACTCATCAAGGAAAGAAGCAACTTAGAACTAAGGAGAAATTTCCTGACAGTTAGAACAATTAATAAGTGGAACGACTTGCCTGCAGAAGTTGTGAATGCTCCAACACTGGAAATTTTTAAGAAAATGTTGGATAACCATCTGACTGAGATGGCGTAGGGTTTCCTGCTTGGGCAGGGGGTTGGACTAGAAGGCCTCCAAGGTCCCTTCCAACTCTGTTATTATATTATATTATATTATTAATAAACAAGATTACAGAAACAAAATCACAGTGCAAATTACCAAGAAAGAAAGTCCGAAGAGCCCATCACTCACTGTGGATGGAACAGCATTTAATTTATTGAAATTTGAATTACCGGGGGAAATTGGAAAAAGGGCGAAGAATTTACCTTGAATTTTGTTCTTACATTAGCTAGAGTGGGGTTTCTCCACCCTGGCAACTTTAAGATGTTTGGACTCCAGAATTTCTCAAGTAGCTACTGGCTGGGGAATTCTGGGAGTTGAAGTCTATGCATCCGAAAGTTTGCCAAGTTTGTGAAATGCGGCTCTAGATCAAGCAAACATCACAGATCCATCCATCCCTGTTCTTTATGAGATTATGGCCTTTGTATCTAGCAAGGAATTAATTGTTTTGTGTTAAAATGACAACAACTTGCCCTCCAGAAGTTGTGAGTGCTCCAACACTGGAAGTTTTTAAGAAGAGATTGGAAAACACTTTGTCTGAAGTGGTGTAGGGTTTCCTGCCTGAGCAAGGGGTTGGACTAGAAGACCTCTAAGGTCCCTTCCAACTCTGTTATTCTGTATTCTGACAAGACCAAGGGATTAAGGCAGTGGTGAAATTCAATTTTTTTTTACTACTGGTTCTGTAGGCGTGGCTTGGTGGACGTGGTGTGGTGTGGTGTGGTGTGTGTGGCAGGGGAAGAATACTGCAAAATCCCCATTCCCTCCCCACTCCTGGGGGAAGAATAGAATAGAATAGAATTTTATTGGCCAAGTGTGATTGGACACACAAGGAATTTGTCTTGGTGCATATGCTCTCAGTGTACATAAAAGAAAAGATACCTTCATCAAGGTACAACACTTACAACACTTAATGATGGTCATAGGGTACAAATTTAACACTTAATGATACAACGCTTAATGATAATGATAGGGTACAAATATGCAATCAGGAAACAATCAATATCAATATCAATATAAATCATAAGGATATTGCAAAATCTCCATTCCCACTCCATTCTGGGGCCAGCCAGAGGTGGTATTTGCCAGATCTCCGAACTGCTCAAAATTTCCACTACAGGTTCTCCAGAACCTGTTAAAACCTGCTGGATTTCACCCCTGGGTTAAGACAGCTCTGGTCCAGTTTAGCTCTAGATTATTGTTTGGTTATATTTTCCCCTGTAGCTCTATGTTTATGAACCTGAGGAACTTTAATATGATGGGGGAAACGTATTTTATCATATCTCTGCTAAATGATAAAGTTGATTGGATGCCTTGGGCTACTTATTCTTTGGCAGCATTGACACAATACAATCCATATGATTGTCCCAAAGGTGTTTTTTTCAGAAGGCGACTGGGCTGTTTGACCTTGAGGGGCCGGGGTGGGCATGTTTTAGCCTCCAGTCCCCTGATCATCTTTGTTGATCTTCTCTGCACTCTTTCTAGAGTCTCAACATCTTTTTTACATCGTGGCGACCAAAACTGGATGCAATATTCCAAGTGTGGCCTTACCAAAGCATTATAAAGTGGCACTAACACTTCACGTGAACTTGATTCTATCCCTCTGTTTATGCAGCCCAGAACTGTCTTGGCTTTTTTAGCAGCTGCTGCACACTGCTGGCTCATATCTAAATGGTTATCCACTAGGACTCCAAGATCCCTCTCACAGTTACTACTATTGAGCAAGGTACCACATATCCAGTACCTGTGCATTTTGGGGGTTTTTTTTGCCTAAATGTAGAACCTTACTTTTTTCACTGTTGAATTTCATTTTTAGTGCCCAATGTTCAAGTCTGTCAAGATCCTTCTGTAACTTGAGCCTATCTTCTGGATGTTGGCTATTCCTGCCAGCTTGGTGTCATCTGCAAATCTGATGAGTTCCCCATCTATCCCTTTGTCCAAGTCATTGATGAAGATGTTGAAGAGTACTGGGCCTAAAACAGAACCTTGGGGTATTCCACTGCATACTTCCCTCCATGTGGATGTAGTTCCATTGAGGATTATACGTTGAGTGCAGTTGATCAGCCAGTTACGAATCCATCTGATGGTGGTACTGTCTAACCCACATTTTTCTACTTTATCTAGTAATAGGTTATGGTCTACTTTATCAAATGCTTTACTGAAGTCCAAGTAAATTAAATCGACAGCATTCCTCTGGTCCACATGCTGTTGAGTATTTTTACAGTGGATCCAGCCTGTGTTGACATCTTCCCTGAACTGTTTATCATGATTCCAAAATCTCTTTCTTCAAAACTCAGCAAAACAAGAAGGGAAACCACAAAAGGCCCACAATTTTCAAGAAAAACTGCAATATCTTTAAGGGGGGTGGAAAACGAAAGAGGAGAAGGAAGTTTCAACAGTTCATTTAGTGATCATTGTGATATCACTGAAAAAAGTGACTTATTTTCAGCAGCTTTAATGGCTGCCTCTTTGCCGCCAGAAGAAAGGGCTTCTCCTGGATCAACCAGAGACTTTGTAATGTCCCTGGGATCGACAGGATGTGCCCTCCTCTATCACCATCTCTACGGGACGGTGAGGTCCAAAACAGACCGTCCAGCGGTGAAGATATCAACGGCAATCTTGGAGCTTCAAGATCGCCTGTTGTATCGTCGCAACGCCAGCTCCACCCTCCTTGGCCGTTTTTCACACTTATGAGTGTTGCAGTTTTCCCCTGGTCACATGATCAAAATTTAGACGCTTGGCAACTGACTCGTATTTATGACAGTTGGGGTGTCCTAGGGTCCTGTGATCCCCTTTTGCGACCTTCTGACAAGCAAAATTAAGGGAGAAGCCAGATTCACTCAACAACTGTCTGGCTAACTTAACCACTGCAGTGATTTATTTAACAACTATGGCAAGAAAAGTCGTAAAACGAGACAAAATTCACTTAACAACTGTCTTGCTTAGCAACAGAAATTATGGCCTTCATTGTGGTTGTTAAGTTGAGTCCTACCTGCACAGGGAGTTGTTCTTAAGTGAGTTTGCCCCCCATTTGACGATGTTTCTTGCCACCGTTGTTAAGTGAATCACTGCAGTCGTTAAGTTAGTCACACGGTTGTAAATTGAATCTGGCTCCCCACCCCCAATTGACCTTGCTTGTCAGAAGGTCGCAAAAGATTATCACACAACCCCGGGACACTGCAATCGTCATCCAAATTTTGATCACGTGACCACGAGGATTCTACAATGGTCGTTAAGTGTGAAAAACAGTCATAAGTTGCTTTTTCCAGCGCCGTCGCAACTTTGAACGGTCACTAAATGAACCGTTGTAAGTCGAGGACTACCTGCAATGTGTTCCAGTAACTGTAAAACAGTAACTGCATCTGACCTCCTTTGCAAACAGGAGATGTTAGCTTTGACTTACCTGGCATTTTGCTGGACGGAGAAGAACTGGGTTGAGTGTGGTGAGGTGACCCATGGGACAGTAAGAGGTTCATGGTGTGAGGCTGACCCGTGCTGTAGGCATCCATGGCGAGTTTTTGCCGAAAAGCTTCTTCTTTCCTCCGGTTTGCAAACCAGTTGTAGACGCGGACTTCCGTGACCAGATTTGAACCCAAGCCGTGTGCTTTAGAGGGCGACACACCCCGCTGGAGGCATTCTGCCCTAGAGGAGAAAATTAAGAAAATTCCTAGAAAAGGGTTTGTTTGGACCCAGGGGTGAAATGTAAAATTTGTTACTACCGGTTCTATGGGCGTGGCTTGGTGGTGGTGGGGTCATGTGACTGGGTGGGCGTGGCCAACTTTTTTTTAAAGCATTTTTTCTACAATCTCTTCGGTTGAAAAAGTTGTAGAAAAAATGCTTTTAAAAGGCTCCTCTGATGATCCCAGCTGAGTTGCCTGATCGTCAGAGGTTTTTCTTTTAAAAGCATTGGGGTTTTTTTGCCTTTAAAAGAAACAAAAGCCTCTGATGATCAGGCAACTCAGCTGGGATCGTCAGAGGAGCCTTTTAAAAGCATTTTTTCTACAACCTCTTCGGCCCAAGAGGTTGTAGAAAAAATGCTTTGAAAAGGCTCTGACGATCCCAGCTGAGCCGCACGATCATTAGAGGCTTTTTTTTTTTTACTTTTAAAACCATTTTTTCGGCTGAAGAAAAAAATGCTTTTAAAAGTAAAAAAAACCAAACTTCTGGTAATTGCGTGGCTCAGCTGGGCATGGGGGGAGGGGGGACAGGGATTTTTGCTACCGGTTCTCCGAACCACCTGCCACCATCGCTACCAGATCGGGTGATCTGGTCTGAACCGGGAGCATTTCACCCCTGGTTTGGATCCTGATGTTGGACTAACACAGGAGGAGAACTTACTAAGAACATTTACCAGGCTAAAAAAATTGGTCCGGCTAGCTCAATATTGTTATTCTGATTTGACGCAACTCTCTATGATTTTTTGGCCAAAAAAAAGAAAGTTCTAAAAAAAAATGTAGGCATTGAATTAGGAATTATTTGTATGCAAAGATATGCCTTGCCCCTAAGGTCCTGTCCTCACATCACCAGGACTGAAATAATAGAATTCAGTAACTTATTTTTACATGTTGTGCCCTCATGATACTGGTTTGGTCTCATCCTCAGTTCATAGCCGAAGCAGATGGGCTGACATTTATTTTATTTAAATATGTAAATCATGGTACCTCATTAAAGCACAGCTCTCAAGATTTATTCTACTTATTTATTTTTATCCAAACTTTATTATTTTATAAGTAACTCAAGGGTGGCGAACATGTCTAAAACTCCTTGCTTTGCCTATTTTCCGCACAACAACAATCCTGTGAGGTGGGTTGGGCTGAGAGAGGTACTGGCCCTAAGTCACCTAGCTGGCTTTCATGCCTAAGGCGGGACTAGAACTCACCACCTCCTGGCGATTGGCTCAAAGTCACGCAACTGGATTTCAAGTCTAAGGCGGGGCTAGAACTCACTGTCTCCTGATGATTGGCCCAAAGTCACCCAACTGGCTTTCATGCCTAAGGCGGGATTAGAACTCGCCATCTCCTGGTGATTTACAAGGGTGATTTGTAAAAAGTAATTTATGATCAGTCCTGGCACTTACAACTATGAGTAAGTGCTAGGTTTTTGGCAAAACTGTCAAAAAACACACTCATGGGACCATGGGACCATGCAAACATTCATAAATGTGGATGTTTTGCCAGTGTCCAAAATTCAGTACCCTGACCATGGAAGGGGCCCGACTGGCTGAACTTTGGAACCAGGTCCTAAGTACCCCTAAAGTAGATCCATCATGACTTCAAACGGTTGTCAAAAACCTGTACTCAAAGCCTGCACTGATTATGACCATCACATTGAACAAACTCAACCAGAGAAGCAATGATTCTCTCAGTCTTGTTACGTTTCCAATGGAGACAACAATACATGGATGTCAGGAAAATGCCAGGTAGGCTAGAAGGAGGAGTCAAGTGAGGGCTTAGCTTAGAATCCTTGGACAGCCGCAAGTGACATAAACTTGACCTCCTTCAAGAACCATGAAGCCTATCTGGTCATTCCCCGGTGGAAGGCAAGCAGCTTGGGGGGGGAATTCTTGTAACATAGGTAGAAACCAATAAGAGTTGTTAACTTCAGTTATTTGTGAATGGCTCTGGTTGCTTGCGCCTGGCATTGGGGTAGTGTTATACTTTCCTCAGGGGCAGGTTCAGTCCCAAATTGTGCAGGCCTCTTTTACACACGTACACAAAGAGAGGGAGAAGAAAGAAAGGAGAGAGAGAGAAAGAAGAGAGAGAAAAAGAGATGAGAGAAAGGAGAGAGAGAAGAGAGAAAGAGGAGAGAGAGGAGAGAGAAAGGAGAGAAGAGAAGGAGAGAGAGAAGAGAGAAGAGAGGAGAAGAGAGAAGAGAGAGAGAGAAGAAGAGAGAGAGAGAAAGGAGAGAGAAGAGAGAAGAGAGGAGAGAAGGAGAAAGGAGAGAAAGAGAAGACAGAAAGAGGAGAGAAGAGAGGAGAAGAAGAGAAGAAGAGAGAGAGAGAGGAGAAGAGAAGAGAAGAGAGAGAGAGAAGAGAAGAAGAAAGAGGAAAGAAGAAGAGAGAGAGGAGAGAGAAGAGGAGAAGAGAGAAGAGGAGAAAGAGAGAAGAAGAGAGAGAGAGAGAGAGACAGAGGAGAGAGAAGAGAGAGAAGAGGAGAAAGAGAAAAAGGAGAGAGAAGAGAGAGAGAAAGGAGAGAGAGATGAGAGAAGAGAGAAGAAAGAGAGAGAGAGAGAAAGAGGAGAGAGAGAAGAAAGAAAGGAGAGAAGAAGAGAGAAGAGAGAGAGAGAAAAGGAGAAAGAGAGAGAGAGAGAGAGAAGAGAGAGAAGAGAGAGAAGAGAGAAGAGAAGAAGAGAGAAGAGAGAAGAGAGAGAAGAGAGAAGAAAGAGGAGAAAGAAGAGAAAGAGAAAGGAGAGAGAGAGAAAGGAGAGAAGAGAAGAAGAGAGAGAAGAGGAGAGAGAGAGAAGAGAGGAGAAAGAAGAGAAGAGAAGAGAAGAGAGAGGAGAGAAGAGGAGAAAAGAGCAGAGAGAGAAGAAGAGAGAAGAGAAGAGAAAGGAGAAAGGAGAGAAGAGGAGAGAGAGAAGAAGAAGGAGAGAAGAGAGAAAGAGGAGAAAGAGGAGAGAGAAAGGAGAGAAGACAGAAAGAGAGAGAAGAGAGAAAGGAGAGAAAGAGGAGAGAGAAAGGAGAGAAGACAGAAAGAGAGAGCAGAGAGAAAGGAGAGAAAGAGGAGAGAAGAGAGAGGAGAAGAGAGAGAAGAGAGAAAGGAGAGAGAGAGAGGAGAAAGAGAGAGAGATTTGTTTGCTTAGTTAGATGGTGAGGATAGCAAGGTTTTTTTTCCTCTTTGACCCAGAACATGCCAGCTCCCTCACACAATAGGGATTTTGGGTTTGGAACAACAAAAGCTCCCTTCTCTGCCAACAAGCTGTGGGTTTATTTGATGCAGCAGCAGCAGAAGAAGGGAGAATTATTCTCTTTTGTCCAGCACTTTTTACCTGTTGCATTCCTCTACCAAGGCTTCCCTCTCTTCCTTGCTGGGGTTCTTTTGCCGGTCGTAGGCCTGGTACAAGATCTGCTGGGAAGCAGGGCCCCACTTAAAGCGGTTGCGTCTCATCTTCTTGCTGGGTGTTTCGGCACAAGAGTCGTCTATCTGGCCCACACCCTGGCTTTGCTGGTTAAATTCTGGAAAGAGAAACAGCAGCTGATCTTGACTGCCTTTTTCTGTCATATTTCCAGAACCCTGGACTGTCTGGTTGAATTCTGAAAGAGAAAGGAGTAGATTTTTTTGATTGGGCCTGCCGGTAGGGTTGTGTAACACACACACACACACACCTGTAGGAAGAGAGTCAGTTGACTTTAAGGAATGTCTCAGGGCACGAGAACCTGGTTTCTTTGCCTGCCTGGCTGGATCAACCATCTGCTAGGCCAGGGGTCCCCAATACCTGGGCCGCAATTCACTACCATGGCCTATTTTGGAACCAGGCTGCACAAGTAACAAGCCGGTGCACACACGTGCGGCTCGACTTGCACTTGAGTAAGTCAAGATAGGTGTGTGTGCATAGGTGTGCATGGCGGCCAACCACTCATGTGGCCTAGTTCCAGGAGTGGGCTGCTGGGGGTTCGGGAGAACCTCTAGTAAGATTCTGTGCAGTTTGGAGAACCCCCAAATCCCACTCCTGTCTGGCCCCGCCCACCCCTCCCCTCCTCTCCCCTCCCCTCCCAAGAGTCCCCATGCGGCCCGTTTTGGATGCAGGGCGTGCGCAGAGGCTGGGGAGGGCAAAAATTGTGCCTATCGGAAGTTCAGGAAGGCTGGAAACGAGGCCTGTTTCCGGCCTCCAAAGAGTCTCCGGAGCCTGAGGAGGCTATTTTCACCCTCCCGGAGGCTCAAAAAAAGCCTCCGGAGCCCATGCAGGGCAAAAATGCACACACACACACACACACCGCCGTGGTGCAGGAAACTGACTAGGCCACGCCCACCATGGTCATGCCCACCCAGCAACCGGACAGAGAACTCCTTGCTAACAATTTTGAAGCCCACCCCTGCGTGTGTGGCTCAACTTGCACGAGTAATGGGCCGGCACGCATGCACACGCCTGTGCAGCTCAACTTGCGCAAGTCAGGCTACGTGTGCATAGGTATGCATGGCGGCCTAGTGTTATACTTTCCTCAGGGGCAGGTTCAGTCCCAAATTGTGCAGGCCTCTTTTACACATGTACACAAAGAGAGGAGAAGAAGAGAGAAGAGAGAGAGAAGAAGAGAAAAGAGATGAGAGAAAGGAGAGAGAGAGAGAAAGAGGAGAGAGAGAGAGAAAGGAGAGAAGAGAAGGAGAGAGAGAAGAGAGAAGAGAGGAGAAGAGAGAAGAGAGAGAGAGAAGAAGAGAGAGAGAGAAAGGAGAGAGAAGAGAGAAGAGAGGAGAGAAGGAGAAAGGAGAGAAAGGGAAGAGAGAAAGAGGGGAGAAGAGAGAAAGAGGAGAGAGAAGAGAGAAAGAGGAGAAAGAGGAGAGAGAAAGAGAGAAGAGAGAGAAGAGAGAAGAAGAGAAGAAGAGAGAGAGAGAGAAGAGAGAAGAGAGAAAGGAGAGAAGAGGAGAGAGAAAGAGGAGAAAAGAGAGAAGAAAGAGAGAAGAAAGAGAGAGAGAGAGAGACAGAGGAGAGAGAAAGAGAAGAGAGAAAGAGGAGAAAAGAGAGAAAAAGGAGAGAGAGAGAGAGAGAAAGGAGAGAGAGAGGAGAGAAGAGAGAAGAAGAGAGAGAGAGAGAGAAGAAGAGAGAGAGGGAGAAGAAAGAAAGGAGAGAGAGAGAAAGAAGAGAGAGAAAAAGAGATGAGAGAAAGGAGAGAGAGAGAAGAAGAGAAGAGAGAGAGAGAGAAGGAGAGAAGAGAGAAGAGGAGAAAGAGAGAGAAAGGAGAAGAGAGAGAGAGGAGAGAAGAAGAGAGAAAGAGAGGAGAGAAAGAGAGAGAAGAGGAGAAGAGAGAGAAGAGAAAAGAGAGAGAAGAAGAGAGAAAGAGGAAAGATAAGAGAAAGAGAGAGAGGAGAGAGAAAGAGGAAAGATAAGAGAAAGAGGAGAGAGAGAAGAGAAGAAGAGAAGAAGAAGAGAGAGAAGAGAAAGAGAAGAGAAAGGAGAGAAGAGGAGAGAGAAAGAGAAGAAGAAGAAGGAGAGAGAGAGACAGAGGAGAGAGAGAGAGAAAGAGAAAAAGGAGAGAGAGAGAGAAAGGAGAGAGAGAGAAAGGAGAGGAGAAGAAGAGAGAGAGAGAGAAGAAGAGAGAAGAAGAGAGAGAAGAAAGAGGAGAGAAGAAAAGAGAAGAGAGAGAGAGAGAAAAGAGAGAGAAAAGAGCAGAGAGAAAGAGAGAGAGAGAGAGAGAAGGAGAAAGAGAGAAGAGGAGAGAGAGAGAGAAGAGGAGAAGAGAGAAGAGAAGAGAGAGAAAGAGAAGAAGAGAGAGAAGAGAGAAAGAGGAGAAAGAGGAGAGAGAAAGGAGAGAAGAAAGAAAGAGAGAGCAGAGAGAAAGGAGAGAAAGAGGAGAGAAGAGAGAGGAGAAAAGAAAGAGAGAGAGATTTGTTTGCTTAGTTAGATGGTGAGGATAGCAAGGTTTTTTTTCCTCTTTGACCCAGAACATGCCAGCCCCCTCACACAATAGGGATTTTGGGTTTGGAACAACAAAAGCTCCCTTCTCTGCCAACAAGCTGTGCGTTTATTTGATGCAGCAGCAGCAGCAGCAGAAGAAGAAGAAGGGAGAATTATTCTCTTTTGTCCAGCACTTTTTACCTGTTGCATTCCTCTACCAAGGCTTCCCTCTCTTCCTTGCTGGGGTTCTTTTGCCGGTCGTAGGCCTGGTACAAGATCTGCTGGGAAGCAGGGCCCCACTTAAAGCGGTTGCGTCTCATCTTCTTGCTGGGTGTTTCGGCACAAGAGTCGTCTATCTGGCCCACACCCTGGCTTTGCTGGTTAAATTCTGGAAAGAGAAACAGCAGCTGATCTTGACTGCCTTTTTCTGTCATATTTCCAGAACCCTGGACTGTCTGGTTGAATTCTGAAAGAGAAAGGAGTAGATTTTTTTGATTGGGCCTGCCGGTAGGGTTGTGTAACACACACACACACACCTGTAGGAAGAGAGTCAGTTGACTTTAAGGAATGTCTCAGGGCACGAGAACCTGGTTTCTTTGCCTGCCTGGCTGGATCAACCATCTGCTAGGCCAGGGGTCCCCAATACCTGGGCCGCAGTTCACTACCATGGCCTATTTTGGAACCAGGCTGCACAAGTAACAAGCCGGTGCACACACGTGCGGCTCGACTTGCACTTGCGTAAGTCAAGATAGGTGTGTGTGCATTGGAGTGGCGGCCTACCACTCGTGTGGCCTAGTTCCAGGAGTGGGCTGCTGGGGGTTTGGGAGAACCTCTAGTAAGATTCTGTGCAGTTCGGAGAACCCCCAATTCCCACTCCTGTCTGGCCCCGCCCATCCCTCCCCTCCTCTCCCCTCCCCTCCCAAGAGTCCCCATGCGGCCCGTTTTGGATGCAGGGAGTGCGCAGAGGCTGGGGAGGGCAAAAATTGGGCCTATCGGAAGTTCAGGAAGGCTGGAAACGAGGCCTGTTTCCGGCCTCCAAAGAATCTCCGGAGCCTGAGGAGGCTATTTTCACCCTCCCGGAGGCTCAAAAAAAGCCTCCGGAGCCCATGCAGAGCAAAAATGCACACACACACACACACACCGCCGTGGTGCAGGAGACTGACTAGGCTACGCCCACCATGGTCATGCCCACCCAGCAACCGGACAGAGAACTCCTTGCTAACAATTTTGAAGCCCACCCCTGCGTGTGCGGCTCAACTTGCACGAGCAATGGGCCGGCACGCATGGACACGCCTGTGCAGCTCAACTTGCACAAGTCAAGCTATGTGTGCATAGGCGTGCATGGCGGCCTACCGCTTGTGCGGCCTACTTCCCCTTCCCCCCTCTCACCAGCCGGGCTGTGAAGCCGCAAAGGTTGTGGACCGCAGCTCTGGCTGCTTTTCTCACACCCCATTTTTAATAGGGGTGCCAAAAATTCTGGACAGATATGAGATGGGAGCCAAGAGAGGTTTCTAACTCTCTGATTTTTTTTTCATCTGGCAGTTGTTTGGATTTTTTTAGACATTGGCAGTTGCCTCAATAGGGGGATGATTTTTCTCTTGGTGCCAAACAAAATGTCAATCAGGCGCATCCGCCAGAGACTCGAAAATAAGTCAATACAGGGAGTTCTTGCTTTATGAGCATTTATTTAGTGACTATTGAAATGTTTATTTCCCGCCTGTATTGTGTTTTTTTTACAAATTACTCAAGGCAGCAAACATATCCAACACACTTTCCTCCTCCTATTTTCCCCACAACAACAACTCTGTCAGGTGGGTTGGGCTGAGAAAGCGTAACTGGCCCAAAGTCAACCAGCCCGCTTACAAGCCTAAGGTGGGACTAGAACTCACTGTCTCCTGTGATTGGCTCAAAATCACAAGCTTGCTTCATGCCTAAGGCGGGACTAGAACCCTCAATCTCCTGTTGATTGGTCCAAAGTCCAAAGCTGGCTTTTATTGCTATGGCGGGACTTGAACTCACAGTCTCTCGGTTTCTAGCCAGGGGTGTCAAATTCAAGGTCCATGGGCAAGATGTGGCCCACGGGGTGCTTAGATCTGGCCCGTGGGGCTGCCCTGGAAACAAGGGCCTCTGGTGGCTCGGACAGTAGTAACAGACAGTCTGTTATTAACACAGCTGCTTGCAATTACTGCAGGTTCTAGTCCCACCAGGCCCAAGGTTGACTCAGCCTTCCATCCTTTATAAGGTAGGTAAAATGAGGACCCAGATTGTTGGGGGGCAATAAGTTGACTTTGTATATAATATACAAATAGGATGAAGACTATTGCTAATATAGTGTAAGCCGCCCTGAGTCTTCGGAGAAGGGCGGGATATAAATGCAAAAAAAACCAAAAACGGGGTGCAGTGCTTCTGTCAACAAAAATGGAGCTCGGGAGGGCTGCATGCAGCCCTCCCAGTCTCCATATTTTGCCGCTATAGCCTCCTTCAATCCTCTGCCAACGAAAATGGAGCTGGTGGGGGGGCTGCCATCGTGGTTGAAAACAGAGCCATGTAGGGCAGGTGCAGGCCCCCCCCCCGGCTATCTTTTCGCTGGCAGAGGGCTGTAGCAGCCGAAAACGGAGTCCGGGGGGCATGCATGCCCCCTCAGCTCCGTTTTCACTTGCAGAGTGCTCCGGTCACCACAGACGCCATGCCCACCCTGGCCACGATGCCCCCCCACAAGGTCAAAGACAACCCTGATGTGGCCAGTGATGGGATTCAAATAATTTAACAACCAGTTCTCTGCCCTAATGACTGGCTGGGTGGACATGGCCATGGTGGTCGTGGCCAGGGGTGTGACAGGCACCCCCATGCCCTGGGTTGGGTCTAGTAGGCCTCCCTACACTTACCTGGGAGCCAAAATAGGGCATGTGGGGACTCCTGGAAGGGGCGGGTGGGGAGCCAGGAATTTAACTACCAGTTCGCCCGAACTGGCTGAATCCAACCACTGAATGTGGCCCTCAATGACACCCCTGCATTAGACCAAATTGGCTCTCACTAGTGACTAGACCAAACAGGCTCTAGTTACAATGGCACTGGAAAAAGTGACTTATGACCAACCCTCATACTTACGACCATCGTAGCATCCCTAGAACCACATACTCAAAATTTCTGTGCTTGGCAAGTGGCATGTATTTATGACAGTTGTGTACCATGCTGGGATCATGTGATCACCATTTGTGACCTTCCCAGCTGGCTCCCGACAAGAAAAATTCAATGGGGGAACCTGAATTCATGTGGTTGTTAAGTGAATCTGGCCTCCCCCCCCCACATTGATTTTGCTGGTCAGAATTTGACTGGGAAAGTTGCAAATGACAATCACATGACCCCAGAACAGTATAACTGTCCTAAGTACATGCCAGTTTCCAAACATCCCAAATTTGATCACATGACCATGAGGATGCTGCAACAGTTGCAAATATAATATAATAATAACAGAGTTGGAAGGGACCTTGGAGGTCTTCTAGTCCAACCCCCTGCCCAGGCAGGAAACCCTACACCATTTCAGACAAATGGTTATCCAACATTTTCTTAAAAATTTCCAGTGTTGGAGCATTCACAACTTCTGCAGGCAAGTCGTTCCACTGATTAATTGTTCTAACTGTCAGGAAATTTCTCCTTAGTTCTAAGTTGCTTCTCTCCTTGATTAGTTTCCACCCATTGCTTCTTGTTCTACCCACAGGTGCTTTGGAGCAGGGGTCTCCAACCTTGGTCCCTTTAAGACTTGTGGACTTCAACTCCCAGAGCAAAGCTGACTGAGGGACTCTGGGAGTTGAAGTCCACAAGTCTTAAAGGGACCAAGATTGGAGACCCCTGCTTTGGAGAATAGTTTGTTTCCATCTTCTTTGTGGCAACCCCTGAGATATTGGAAGACTGCTATCATGTCTCCCCTAGTCCTTCTTTTCATTAAATTAGGCATACCGAGTTCCTGCAACTGTTCTTTATATGTTTTAGCCTCCAGTCCCCTAATCATCTTTGTTGCTCTTCTCTGCACTCTTTCTAGAGTCTCAACATCTTTTTTACATCGTGGCGACCAAACCTGAATGCAATATTCCAAGTGTGGCCTTCCCAATGCCTTATTAAGTGGTATTAACACTTCAAATGATCTTGATTCTATCCCTCTATTTATGCAGCCCAGAACTGTGTTGGCTTTTTTGGCAGCTGCTGCAAACTGCTGGCTCATAATAAATGTAAGGACCAGGTGTAACTTGCTTTTTTTCCACCGCTGTTATAACTTTGGACAGTCACTAAAAGAATGTTTGTAAGTCGAGGACTCCCTGCTGTGATTTACAGTTAACAGTTCTTAGAATGGCATATTAGAATATGAAACAGTGATCAAAGGATCTGCAATATTCTTCAAGGTTAGAGAGAAAGGAAAAGCCATAATAAAGCAAACCAATTAAAAAAAAAGTTATGTTTGCTTAACAATCTCAGTGTTTTACCGAACAACCACAACAAAAAAGATCATAGACTCAAGCACAGTCATGTGGCGACATGGACCTTCCGCCGCGAATTGAAAACATATTTGTTTATTCGCGCGGGGCTAGCTTAAACTTTTTAAACTGTTTAGTTTTTAAATTTTAAATTCTATTTATGTTTTAAATTGGGGTTTTTAGATTTTAAATATTTTAATTTCTCGGCCAATTGTGTAATAAGTTTCTTAATTTAGTTTTTAAATTGTATATTGTGTATGTTTTTAGCCTGGCTGTACACCGCCCTGAGTCCTTCGGGAGAAGGGCGGTCTAGAAATTCAATAAATAATAATAATAATAATGTTTAACAACTTGAATTTTGGTCGTGTGACCAGGGAGGTGCCGCAACGGTCGTAAGTGTGAAAAACGGTCATAAGTCGCCTTTTCCAGTGCCATTGCAACTTTGAACACTAAAGGAACTGTTGAAAGTCAAGGATTACCTGCATTTTAAAATAACACTGTTATTTTAAAAGGATTGCTGTTAATCATTAATCCTTCCGAATTACAGTTCATTGTCTGTCTCAGGACTGCAGTGAATATTTCCTGAAGGGAACGGAGGCCCAGGGACCAGGGGAAATCCCTTGGCTTGGTGGTAAATGGAGGTTCCACTGCCATTCCAAAGTCACAGGGAGCTAGGCAGTAAATACATTTATTTAATTAATGAATTGATTATGATTGACGGCCAGGCATGGCACAAAAAAATGAGTGGCAGAGTAGGAATAACTAGGAAAGGCTGGATAAGTCTACAAAGAAGCTTAAGACTCGACGTTCTTCTCTATTGGCAGCCTTTCGCCACTGCTGAGTTGTAGTGATCTCAAAGCCCGTAAGGAAAGCGTTGCAGCTTTGATTGTACTGTTGTGGCCTCCATCTTGACTTTTTTGACCTTTCTCTTCGCCTTCCTTCCCTTTCTTCCCCCCTCCCTTCCTTCCCATTCCCTTCCTTCTCTCCCCTCTCCTCCCTTTCCTCCTTGTATTTTTTCCTCCCTCCCTTCCCTCCTCCCTTCCTTATTCTCCTCCCTTCCTAGCCACTCCCTTTCCTTCCTTCCCTCCCATCCCTTCCTTTCCGCCTTATACTTTTTCCTTCCTTCCTTCCCCCCTTCTTTCCTTTCTTCCTTCCCTTCTTTCCTTCCTTCCTTCTTTCCTTCCTTCTTTCCCTTCTTTCCTTCCTTCCTTCTTTCCTTCCTTTCCATTTTCTCCCTCCCTTCCCTTTTTTCCCTTCCTTCCTTTCTTCCTTCTTTCCTTCCCTTCCTCCTTCCTGCTTGCCTGTCTTCCCTCCCATTCGCTTCCCTTATTCTCCTTCCTAGCCCCTCCCTTCCCTTCCCTCCCCTCCGTTTCCTTCCTTTCGTACTCTTTTTCCTTCCTTCCTTCCTTCCTTCCTTCCTTCCTTCCTTCCTTCCTTCCTCACTCACTCACTCACTCCCTTCTTCCTCTCTGCCTGGCCACTCCTTCCTTCCCTTCACTTTCCCCCTCCCTTCCCATTCCCTCCCTTCCCTCCTCCCTTCCATATTCTCCTTCCTTCCTAGCCACTCACTTTCCTTCCTTCCCATCCCTTCCTTTCTACCTTGTACTTTTTTCCCCTTCCTTCCTTCCTTCCTTCCTTCCTTCCTTCCTTCCTTCCTTCCTTCCTTCCTTCCTTCCTTCCTTCCTTCCTTCTTCTTTCTCTCTGCCTGACCACTCCTGCCTTCCCTTCCCTTCCCTTCTCCTCCCCAACTGACCTAAGAACACTCCAGTCCAGAGATTCAACAGAAAACCTTCTTTGGGACAAGAAAATTGCCCTCCTGAGGAAAGCTGACATTTCTAAATTCTAAACCTTTTCTGCTGCTGATAACAACCATCATGAAACTCGTTGACAAAAGAACTGGGAGGGGGAGGCGGGGAGGCGATATGTGCAGCTCTACCTCAAACTCATCCATCAAAGCGGTGATAATTAGAGTAAGGCAACACCTTGTGGTATCTCACACTCCGCTTAAATCCCACACCATAAAAAAAAAAAAAGGAAAAAAAGTCAACAAGTTTATCTTTGCATGTGCAAGACTGTGGCCAGCTCACTGGATCACTTTGTCCTAAACTGCATTGTTTCCCCCCAGGGCCCAAAGGGGAGCCGGCTGCATTTGACACAATAGCCCATTCAAGTTTATCCCATAATTGGGAGAGACATTTCTAAGGACAAGGAAATCTCCTTCTTTTCTACTGTTCTTCAAGGTTAAGATAATTAGGAAAAAGAATAGAGAGAAAGTGACACCTTCCAAAGATAAACGAAGTCTAAGTTGCAAGAATTGAGTCAGTTTGATGTGCAGGTAAGGCCTCTTTAACAGAGGCCTTCAACAGTTACAGAGTTGGAAGGGATCTTAGAGGTCATCTAGTCCAGGGGTCTCCAACCTTGGCAACCTTGGCAACTTTAAGACTTGTGGACTTCAACTCCCAGAATACCTCAGCCAGCAAAGCTGGCTGAGGAATTCTGGGAGTTGAAGTCCACAAGTCTTAAAAGTTGCCAAGGTTGGAGACCCCTGATCTAGTCCAACCCCCAAGAGACCTATACGAGGGATTTGAACCTCTGAACCGCCGACCCTTCTGATCGACAAGCTCAGCATCTTACCCACTGAGCCACCTAGCCCGGCTTACAGCAGTTCGTTTAGCGATTGCTGCAAGTTACGACAGCACTGAAAAACCTCACTTATGACCATTTTTCACATGAATGACGGTTGCAGCAGCCCCGTGGCCACGTTGATTCGCATTCAGCTGATTGACAACTGGTTCATATGTATGACGGTCGCAGTGTCCTGGGGTCACGTGATCCCCTCATCCCTTCAAAGTCCATGAGGAAGCCAGGTTCACCTAAAAACCGTGTTATTAACGTAACAACCGCAGGGATCCACTTAACAACCGTTGCGAAAGAAAAGTCATACAATGGGGAAGAGCTCCCTTAGCAACCGTCTTGTGCGCAGCAACATAAATGTTGGAGGAGGTCGTAAGTCGAGGACTCCACGTAAAAGCAACTTCGGAGTTTCCTTTCACGGAGAAGCCTTCCATCCTCATGTTTGCAGGACGGACAACGGATCGGCGCCCACACATATGTACAGGCAGTCCTCGACTTACAACCGTTCATTTAGTGACCGTTCAAAATTACAATGGCACTGAAAAATGGGATTTAGGACCATTTTTCCGCAGCATCCCCGTGCTCGCGTGAATCAAAATTCAGAGGCTGGGCAACTGGTTCATACTTATGACCTTTGCTGTATTCCCCCGATTCCCCTGACAAGTAAAGCCAATGGGGGAAAGCCAGATTCGCTTAACAAACCCAGTTACTAACTTATCAGCTGCAGGGATCCACTTAACGACGGTGGCAAGGAAAGTCGTAACATGGGGCAAAACTCCCTTAGCAAACGTCTCACTGAACAACAGAAATGTTGGGCTCAATGGTGGTCGTAAGTCGAGGGCTACCTGTTACAACATCCCATCCCAACCTCTCAAACCATAGTATTACTTACGCCGGAGGATCTCTCTCTGTTTCCGGACATACCACGTATAGAGCGCTGCCCGCTTCTGCGTTTTCATCGGGGTCCCCTTGTTGAGATGCTGAGAAAGGTGCGACTGATTCAGTCCTGTGACATCCACCACCTCCCTTTGAGGGATGTTGTGCTGTTGCATGTAACCCTTGATCATCTTTGCGGCTCGCCAAGGGTCCTCGCTGAAAGGCAGAAAAAGATTCTAGTTAGTGCTGAGTCAATGGGAGATGCAGGAGCAGGGCTGAAATGCTCCCGGTTCGGACCGGATCGCACGATCAGGTAGCGATGGGGGGCGGGTAGTTCGGAGAACTGGTAGCAAAAATCCCTGACCCACCCTCACCGCCCACGCCTCGCTGTTCCTCTTCTCTGTCCCTGAAGCTCTCGGTGGTGATATAGCTGCAAATGGCCTTAAAGGTGTTGTAAATGTTGTACCTTGATGAAGGTATCTTTTCTTTTATGTACACTGAGAGCATATGCACCAAGACAAATTCCTTGTGTGTCCAATCACACTTGGCCAATAAATTCTATTCTATTCTATTCTATTCTATAAATTCTATTCTAAATGACTGCCGCAGTGCTTCAAAGGGCTGCACTACAGCTGATCAGCGCTGTAGGCAGTTAGTAGACCGGTGCCTCTATTTTTAAAGAAGGTAGACCGGTACCTCCCCAAAAAAGGCAATTAGTAGACCGGTGCCTCTATTTTTAAAGAAGGTAGACTGGTGCCTCCCCAAAAAAGGCAATTAGTAGACCGGTGCCTCTATTTTTAAAGAAGGTAGACCGTTGCACTCCCAAGTTTTGTATACTTTATTATTTTTATTATTTATTATTATTGGCCATGCCCATTCAGTCACCTGACCACCAAGCCACGGCCACCAATTAAGCCACACCCACAGAACTGGTAGGGAAAAATTTTAGATTTCACCCGTGCCAGACGAACATTCAGATTAACAAGAATTGGAAGGGACCTTGTAGGTCATCTAGTTCAACACCCCCCTGCCCAAGCAGGAGATCCTACACCATTTCTGACAGATGTCAGTCCAATCGCTTCTTGAAAGCCTCCAGGGATGAAGCTCCCACAACTTCCGAAGGCAACTTCTGTTCCATGAGTTGATTGTTCTCATTGTCAGAAAATTTCTCCTTATTTCCAGGTTGAATCTCTCATTGATCAGTTTCCATCCATTATCCTTTGTCTGGCCTTCAGGTGCTTTGGAAAATAGGTTGACCCCTTCCTCCTCTCTGTGGTAGTCCCTCAAATATATTGGAAGACTGCTATCATGTCTCCCCTGGTCCTTCTCTTCACTAGACTAGCCATGCCTAGTTTCTGTAACCGTTCATCGTATGTTTTAGCCTCCAGTCCCCTAATCATCCTGGTTGCCCTTATCTGCATTGAAGCAGGTCAAACAACTGGAACAGAACAGAATAACAGAGTTGGAAGGGACCTTGTGATAGGTCATCTAGTCCAACCCCCCCCAAGCCCCACACCTAAAGAGGAGACCCTATATACCTGTGATGATGAACCTCTTGTGGCTCAACAGACTAATGCAGTCTCTTATTAACAGCAGCTGCTTGCAATTACTGCAGGTTCAAGTCCCACCAGGCCCAAGGTTGACTCAGCCTTCCATCCTTTATAAGGTAGGTAAAATGAGGACCCAGATTGTTGGGGGCAATAAGTTGACTTTGTATATAATATACAAATGGATGAGGACTATTGCTTGACATAGTGTAAGCTGCCCTGAGTCTTCGGAGAAGGGCGGGATATAAATGCAAAAAAACAAAAAAAACCTGTGGCACGCAAGTCTCCTGTACAGGGTCTCCTGTATAGCCAATACGGCATAGCCATATCAGTGGGTATGCAAGCTCAGCTCCAGCGCACATGCGTGCGCCAGCCAGCTGATTTTCGGGCATTGTTGGATATATTGGATATGTTGGCCCCCTTGAGTTATTTGTAAATAAATAAAGGCAAAATACAAATGAATAAATATGACTGGAAAGGACTTTGGAGGTCGTCGAAGCCAGGGGTCTCCAACCTTGGCAATTTTAAGCTGGCTGAGGAATTTTGGGAGTTGAAGTCCACAGGTCTTAAAATTGCCAAGGTTGGAGAGCCCTGCAATCTAACCTCTGCTCAGGGCAGGAGACCAATTGTGGTCCAATTTTTTTTCTTTTCTGGAAAGCCTCCAGTGACCCACAACTTCAGAAGGCAAGCTGCTTCACTGATTCATTGTTCTTACCGTCAGGAAATTCCACCTTAGTCCCAGATCAGATCTCTCTGTAACAAATTTCCATCCATTGAGTTTGTCCTGCCTGCAGGTGCTTTGGAGCAGGGGTCTCCAACCTTGGTCCCTTTAAGACTTGTGGACTTCAACTCCCAGAGCAAAGCTGACTGAGGGACTCTGGGAGTTGAAGTCCACAAGTCTTAAAGGGACCAAGGTTGGAGACCCCTGCTTTAGAGAATGAATCGGCTCTTAAAAGTCATGAGGGCCTTGAAAAAATTGGCTAACAACAACCTGTACCTGCACTTAAAACCCACACCAACACACATACACCACAACCATGTGATTGCAATTCGGAGAATTGGCAGCCCTTTCCCATTTTATGACTGCTTGTAAGTATCCTGTGGTCACACGATTTGCAATTTGCAACTTGCTTTTTTTTCCGCCTCTGATTTTCAGCAAAAAAGCATCCATGCCGGAAGCAGGATTTGCTCAACAATCATGTTATTTGCCTAACCATCGTGATACAAATTGTTGTAAGATCTGGTCCGATTGCAATGCATACAATCACTTACAACAGAAATTATGGTCCCCGTTGTAGAAGCTTTATCTGCATGGTAGAAGTTCACGGACAATATCTTTGTATGCCTAGATCTACTAAATCTTCTAGTCTACTAAGTCTACATCTATTAGATCTACTCAAATCTACAAAGATCTAGACCTTACTATTACTATGAGTACAGTACTACTAGATATAGGATCTAGTTCTATTAATAACTGCTAAGAGTTGGATACCAACTTGTTGAATCAGAATCAGAATAGAGCTGGAAGGGACCTTAGAGGTCTTCTAGTCCAGCCCCCTTGATGGTGCTAGCTAGCTAGCTATTTAGCTATCTATCTAATAATAATAACCTTTATTGTCACTGTACAACATATGTACAATGAGATTGGTGGAGCTCCCTCAGTGCACCACCCCTCAACACAATACAACTCACAGTGAAGACAGAAAATCCCTAACCCAATAAATCATATTAACAGACACCCAGTCCTATTGCTCCAGTGTGAACGTGTTACACATTGCACCAGCCCTACAAGTCCATCATACTACGTAGTTATGATGTTATTTCGCATTCTATCTATCTATCAATCTCTATGTATCTATGTCTGTCTGTCTGTCTGCTTCTCTCTCTCTCATCTATCTACATTTCATCTACTGTGTTCCCCTGAAAATAAGACCCAGGGGTGAAATGCTCCTGGACCAGTTCGGCCGATCCAGTAGCAAAGGCAGCGGGTGGTTCGGAGAACCGGTAGCAAAGATCCCTGGCCCCCACATGCCCAGCTGAGCCACGTGATCATCAGAGCCTTTTTTCTTTTTAACGCATTTTTTTAACAACCTCTTCGGCCAAAGAGGTTGTTTAAAAAATGCTTTTAAAGGGTTAAAACAAGGCTCTGACGATCCCAGTTGAGGTGCCTGATTGTCAGAGGCTTTTTTTTTTTTTTACTTTTAAAAGCATTTTTTAAAAGGTAAAAAAGCTGAAGCCTGCTAGGCAAAAAATGGGGGGGGGTTGTTTGAGAGAGAGAGAGAGAGAGAAAGAAGGAAGGAAGGAAGGAAGGAGGAATGGAGGAAGGAAGGGAGGAAGGGAGGGCCCAGGGTTTGGGATGAGTTTGACCCTGTGGCTCCCGAGGACATGGACAGGTTGTTGGGTAGGCTGAATGCCACCACGTGTTTACTGGACCCGTGCCCCTCCTGGCTGGTGCTGGCCACTCAGGAGGTGACACGAGGCTGGCTCCAGGCGATTACGATTGCTTCTTTGGTGGAGGGTCTTCCGGCCGCCTTGAAAGAGGCGGTGGTGAGGCCCTCCTCAAGAAGCCTTCCTGGACCCGGCTGTTTTAGGTAATTATCGTCCGGTCTCCAACCTTCGCTTGGCGAAGGTTGTAGAAATATGGTGGCATATCAGTTTCCCTTGCACCTGGATGAAACTGTCTATCTAGACCCGTTCCAGTCCGGTTTCCGGCCCGGTTACAGCACGGAGACGGCTTTGGTCGCGTTGGTGGATGATCTCTGGAGGGCCAGGGATAGGGGTTGTTCCTCTGCCTCTAATAGGACCACTATTAGACCTCTCAGCGGCTTTCGATACCATCGACCATGGTATCCTGCTGCGCCGGTTGGAGGGATTGGGAGTGGGAGGCACCGTTTATCGGTGGTTCTCCTCCTATCTCTCCGACCGGTTGCAGTCGGTGTTGACAGGGGCAGAGGTCGGCCCGGGCGCCTCACTTGTGGGGTGCCGCGGGGTCGATCTCTCGCCTTCTGTTCAACATCTACATGAAGCCGCTGGGTGAGATCATCAGTGGTTTCGGTGTGAAGTACCAGCTGTATGTGGATGACACCCAGCTGTACTTTTCCACACGGACCACCCAGCGAAGCTATCAAGTGCTGTCCCGGTGTCTGGAGGCCGTCGGGTCTGGATGGGGAGAAACAGGCTCAAGCTCAATCCCTCCAAGACAGAGTGGCTGTGGATGCGGCATCCCGGTACAGTCAGCTAAATCCGCGGCTGACCATCGGTGGCGAGTCATTGGCCCCGATGGAGAGGGTCCGCAACTTAGGCGTCCTCCTGGATGAGCGGCTGTCTCTAGAAGATCATTTGGCCGTCTCCAGGAGAGCGTTCTACCAGGTTCGCCTGGTGCGCCAGTTCGCCTTTCTGGACCGGGATGCCTATGCACGGTCACTCACGCCTCGTGACGTCTCGCCTGGATTACTGCAATGCTCTCTACATGGGGCTCCCCTTGAAGGGCATCCGGAGGCTGCAGTTAGTCAGAATGCGGCTGCGCGGTGATAGATGGAGCCCTCGTGGCTCCCGCATAACACCCATCCTGCGCAGACTGCACTGGCTACCTGTGGCCTTCCGGGTGCGCTTCAAGGTTTTGGTGACCACCTTTAAAGCGCTCCATGGCATTGGGCCGGGTTATTTACGGGACCGCCTACTGCTATCGAATACCTCTCACCGACCCGTGCGCTCTCATAGAGAGGGTCTCCTCAGGGTGCCGTCAGCGAGGCAATGTCGTCTGGCGGCGCCCAGGGGAAGGGCCTTCTCTGTGGGGGCTCCCACCCTCTGGAACGAACTACCCCCCGGACTTCGTCAGCTTCCGGACCTTCGGACCTTCCGCTTAAACATACTTATTTAATTGTGCAGGACTGAGCTAGATTTTAAACTTATGGGTTTTAATTGGGTTTTATTTTTATATTTTAATTAACGGGCTATTAGAATAAGTTTTTTAATTACTTTTATATTGTATTTATATGTTTTTAAAGTGCCTGTGAACCGCCCTGAGTCCTTCGGGAGATAGGGCGGTATATAAATATGATTAAATAAATAAATAAATAAAAATAAAAAGGGAGGAAAAAAGAGAGGAAGGAAGGAGTACAAACCTGGCACTAGATGCAGGTTCAGAGGATAGTCCAGGGCTGGAAGAGACCTGGAGGTCATCTAGTCCAACCCTGCTCCAGCAGGACATTGTTAGTGAGTTTCTGTCTTTTGATCCCCCAGTCACATGGTTACAAAGCCATGCCCATCCAGTCACATTTATTTATTTATTTATTTTATTATTTATATTTTTATACCGCCCTTCTTCCAAAGCAATCAGGGCGGTATACAGCCAGATTAAAACAGTACAATATACAAATTAAAACAACAGTTAAAATAACATATTCTATAATTGGCCGAAAATTAAAACTGTCAAATTTGACCCCAAAATAAAATACCCCAGTTAAAACTATTAAAATTCAAAAAAGTTAAAAAGTTAAAAAAGTTAAGCCAGTCCCACTTGAATAAACAAGTGCGTTTTCAATTCACGACGAAAGGTCCGAAGGTCAGGTAATTGACGCAAACCAGGGGGAAGTTCGTTCCAGAGGGTAGGTGCTCCAACAGAGAAGGCCCTTCCCCTGGGGGCTGCCAGCCGACATTGCTTGGCGGACGGCATCCTGAGAAAACCCTCTCTGTGTGAGCGTACGGGTCGGTGGGAGGCATAAGGTAACAGCAGGCGGTCCTGTAAGTACCCGGGCCCTAAGCCATGGAGCGCTTTAAAGGTGGTAACCAATACCTTGAAGCGCACCGAAGACCACAGGTAGCCAGTGCAGACTGCGCGGGAGGCGGTGTTACCGGGAGCAACGTGTGGCTCCCTCAATCACCAAGCAGCTGCATTCTGGACTAACTGAAGCCTCCGAGTGCACTTCAGGGGTAGCCCCATGTAGAGAGCATTGCAATAATCCAGACGAGAAGTGACGAGAGCATGAGTGACCGTGCATAAGGCATCCCGGTCAAGAAAGGGGCGCAACTGGCGAACCAGGCAAACCTGGTAAAAGGCTCTCCTGGAGACGGCCGCCAACTGGTCTTCAAACTACAGCCGTCCATCCAGGAGAACACCCAAGTTGCGCACCCTTTCTGTTGGGGCCAATGACTCGCCCCCCAACATGACCCCCCCACCAAGCCACGCCCACCAAGCCATGTCCACAGAACCAGTAGCAAAAAAAAAATTAGATTTCACCCCTGATAAGACCCTGGTCTTATATTTTTCTGGACCCTGAAATAAGTGCTTGGCCTTATTGCCATGCTCTCAAAAGCCCGATTGGACTTATTATCAGGAGGTGTTTTATTTTGAGGAATCTCAAATTTTCTAAGCATCGTTCTCAGTTAAAATAAGAGGCAGCAGTTCTTAGCTATTTACTCCCAATATCTGTCTTGCCATATAAGAATTAACTCAATTAAACATCCCCCACCCAGCATCATTTGTCACCGCCTCTCCTAAAAACAAGCAAACACAATCTCTTGTCACAATGAATGTATTAATCACCGATAGAGACACGACATTCTTGTGTTGCTCCTATTCGTATGTCTGCCCCTCACTAAGCAATGTGTGGGCTGGGAGGGGAGATGGGAAGAAATGACAGGGCAGGTCACCCCTGGGCATAAAACCAAGGTCAACACCTCGTGTGACCAGTGTGAACACAGTTTAAACCGGTGCCTTTTTTAAAAAAAATCAGCAGTTGCCTTGTTGCATACTACGTAGTTATGATGTTATTTCGCATTCAATCTATCTATCAATCTCTAAGTATCTATGTCTGTCTGTTTCTCTCTCTCTCTCTCTCTCATCTATCTACATTTCATCTACTGTGTTCCCCCGAAAATAAGACCCAAGGGTGAAATGCTCCTGGACTGGTTCGGCCGATCCAGTAGCAAAGGCGGCGGGTGGTTCAGAGAACCGGTAGCAAAGATCCCTGGCCCCCACATGCCCAGCTGAGCCACGTGATCATCAGAGCCTTTTTTCTTTTTAACGCATTTTTTTAACAACCTCTTGCCAAAGAGGTTGTTTAAAAAATGCTTTTAAAGGGTTAAAACAAGGCTCTGACGATCCCAGCTGAGGTGCCTGATTGTCAGAGGCTTTTTTTTTTTTAACTTTTAAAAGCATTTTTTAAAAGGTAAAAAAGCTGAAGCCTGCTATGCAAAAAATGGGGGGGGTTGTTTGAGAGAGAGAGAGAGAGAGAAAGAAGGAAGGAATGAAGGAAGGAAGGGAGGAAGGAAGGGAGGAAGGAAGGGAGGAAGGAAGGGAGGAAGGAGGAATGGAGGAAGGAAGGAAGGAAGGGAGGGAGGGAGGAAGAAAGAGAGGAAGGAAGGAGTACAAACCTGGCACTAGACGCAGGTTCAGAGGATAGTCCAGGGCTGGAAGGGACCTGGAGGTCATCTAGTCCAACCCTGCTCCAGCAGGACATTGTGAGTTTCTGTCTTTTGATCCCCCAGTCACATGGTTACAGAGCCACGCCCATCCAGTCACATGACCCCCCACCAAGCCACGCCCACCAAACCATGCCCACAGAACAGTAGCCAAAAAAAAATTAGATTTCACCCCTGATAAGACCCTGGTCTTATATTTTTCTGGACCCTGAAATAAGTGCTTGGCCTTATTGCCGTGCTCTCAAAAGCCCGATTGGACTTATTATCAGGGGATGTTTTATTTTGAGGGATCTCAAATTTTCTAAGCATCGTTCTCAGTTAAATAAGAGGCAGCAGTTCTTAGCTATTTACTCCCAATATCTGTCTTGCCATATAAGAATTAACTCAATTAAACATCCCCCCCACCCAGCATCATTTGTCACCGCCCACTCCCTCTCCTAAAAACAAGCAAACACAATCTCTTGTCACAATGAATGTATTAATCACCGATAGAGACACGACATTCTTGTGTTGCTCCTATTCGTATGTCTGCCCCTCACTAAGCAATGTGTGGGCTGGGAGGGGAGATGGGAAGAAATGACAGGGCAGGTCACCCCTGGGCATAAAACCAAGGTCAACACCTCGTGTGACCAGTGTGAACACAGTTTAAACCGGTGCCTTTTTAAAAAAAAATCAGCAGTTGCCTTGTTGCATACAGGTTACGCTCCACTTACAATGGTACCAAGTTACGACAGAAAGTGGACTTAGGACCATTTTTCACAATTACAACCGTTGCAGCATTCCAGTGGTGGGTTTCAACATCTTTTTACTACCGGTTTTGTGGGTGTGGCATGGCTTGGTAGGCGTGGCTTGATGGGCGTGGCAGGAGAAGGATACTGTAAAATCTCCATTCCCTCCCCAATCCAGGGGAAGGTTACTGCAAAATCCCCATTTCCTCCCGATCAGCTGGGACTGGGGAGGCAGAGAATAGATGGGGGAAGGGGCAGTCTGAAATTTTACTACTGGTTCTCCGAACTATTCAAAATTTCCGCTACCGGTTCTCCCGAACTGGTCAGAACCTGCTGAAAGCCACCACTGCAGCATTCCCCTGGTCACATGCAGGGGTGGGCTGCTGGGGGTTCGCAAGGGTTCAGGAGAACCTCTAGCTAAGATTCTGTGCAGTTTGGAGAATCCCCAAATCCCACTCTTGGCTGGCCCCTTCCGGTCCACCCGTCCACCCTCCCCTCCCAGGAGTTCCCACATGGCCTATTTTGGATGCAGGTAAGCACAGGGCGTGCACAAACATCTACTGGAAGTTCGGGAAGCTCCAGAAGGCCTCCGGAGACAGGGGAGGCTGTTTTCACCCTTGAATAAAACCCCCGGAGTCCGGGGAGGGCAAAAAGTCCCCTCCTCGCCATGGTGCAGGAGGCTGACTAGGCCACACCCACCATGGTCACGCCCACCCAGCAGCCAAGCAGAGAACCCCTTGCTAACATTTTGGAAGCCCATCCCTGATCAAAATTCACATGATCAAAATTCAGACACTTGGCAGCGGGACTCGTATTTGTGACGGTCGCAACGTCCCTGCCATCTTCTGACAAGCAAAGTCAATGGAGGAACCAGATTCACTTAACGACTATAGTATGTTACTCAATTAACAACCGCAATGATTCACTTTTGAACACCTGTGTCAAGAAAGGTCGTAAAACAGATTAAGGAAAAGAACAGAAGTAGTTTTGATTATTCCACACGGAGACCGCTTGATGTGGATAAGAATGAAACTCTGACTTCGGGTTTTTGCAGACGAGACTGATAGATCTTTATAGAAATGGCTTGTTTATATCAGGGGTCTCCAACCTTAGCAACTTTAAGACTTGTGGACTTCAACTCCCAGCTTTGCTGGCTGAGACACTTTGGGAGTTGAAGTCCACAA
Organism: Ahaetulla prasina; assembly: GCF_028640845.1. Taxonomy (NCBI): domain Eukaryota; kingdom Metazoa; phylum Chordata; class Lepidosauria; order Squamata; family Colubridae; genus Ahaetulla; species Ahaetulla prasina. The sequence continues at coordinate 11,542,761 of NC_080539.1, forward strand.
GTCTTAAAGTTGCTAAGGTTGGAGACCCCTGGTTTATATTATAATGGAAAAGCAAAAAAGCTGTGATTTGATGGGAATGCCTTATTTTACCATAACAGACAGAGTCGGAAGTCAATGTTTCTTTTTCTTTCTTTTTAACCCTCTATCTTTCCTCACTTCTCTTCCCCCTTCCTCCCCCCACTGCTCTTCTATTTACTTTTGTATTTTACAATACAAAATCTACAAATCTACATATGCCATGGGATGTACCCCATGGCATAGGGCCAGGTTATTTACGGGACCGCCTACTGCTACCGAATACCTCTCACCGACCCGTGCGCTCTCACAGAGAGGGACTCCTCAGGGTGCCGTCAGCTAGGCAGTGTCGTCTGGCGACGCCCAGGGGAAGGGCCTTCTCTGTGGGGGCTCCCACCCTCTGGAACGAACTCCCCCCAGGACTCCGTCAACTTCCGGACCTCCGAACCTTCCGTCGCGAGCTCAAGACACATCTATTCATCTGTGCAGGACTGGCTTAGATTTTAAATTTATAGGGGTTTTAAATTGGTTTTAATATTTATATTTATATTTTTAATAATCTGGCATTAGAATAAGTTTTTTAATGATTATCTTAACTTGTATATAAATGTTTTATGTGCCTGTGAACCGCCCTGAGTCCTTCGGGAGATAGGGCGGTATACAAATATGAATAATAAATAAAATAAAAATAAATAAATCAATAAAAAATGTTTACAGGAAGAAAGGTCACAAAACAGGTTAAAGCTCACTTATCCACTGTCTCACTTAGCAACAGAAAACCCGGGCTCCATTGTGGTCGTAAGTGGAGGACTACTTGCTCTCAGGCTCCTGGATCAAAGTCAGATGTTTGCTGAGTCACCGAAACACACACTTGCTCGCTCGCTCACTTGCTTGCCTGCTTGCACAAAACAGACAACCATTTGTTCAAAAATGTCCCTTTGGTTTGGACATTTGCCTGATCCCCTCTTCCCCTGTCCATTTAACCACTGGAGTGGGTAAATAAAACTCAGTAACATCCTGCAAGAAGTATGCCAAGAATTTATTCCCTTGCATTATAAAACCCCGTTCTCCAGTGAAAACAAACAATCTAATCTGCATCTCTCTGTACACACACAAAGGCCCCACAGGGCCGCCCCCTTCACCTGCCTGCTCTTACCATCCTGTTTTCCATAACTCGCATGTATCTAGGGGGAAAAAACACAAGGAAATTAGCTTCTGTATCCTGCCATCAGGTTCTTACCGGTGCTACAGCAGGGGTGTCTAACCTTGGCTACTTTAAGATTTGTGGACTTCAACTCCCAGAATTCTCCAGAGAGAGGGAGGGGAGGGGAAGAAGGAGAGGAGAGAGGGAGGGAGAGAGAGAGAGAGAGAGAGAGAGAGAAAACAAGGAAGGAACGAAGGAACGAACGAACAAAGGAAGGAGGGAGGAAAGAATGAACAAAGGAAGGAGAGAGGAAGGAAGGAAGGAAGGAAGGAAGGAAGGAAGGAAGGAAGGAAGGAAGGAAGGAAGGAAGGAAGGAAGAGGGAGGAGGGAAGAAGGAGAGGAGAGAGGAGGAGAGAGAGAGAGAGAGAGAGAGAAAACAAGGAAGGAACGAAGGAACGAACGAACAAAGGAAGGAGGGAGGAAAGAATGAACAAAGGAAGGAGAGAGGAAGGAAGGAAGGAAGGAAGGAAGGAAGGAAGGAAGGAAGGAAGGAAGGAAGGAAGGAAGGAAGGAAGGAAGGAAGAGAGGGAGGGAGGGAGGGAGAGAAGGAAGGAAGGAAGGAAGGAAGGAAAGAAGGGAGAGGGAGGGAGGGAGAGAAGGAAGGAAGGAAGGAAGGAAGGAAGGAAGGAAGGAAGGAAGGAAGGAAGGAAGGAAGGAAGGAAGGAAGGAAGGAAAAGAAAGAAAGGGAGGGAGAGAAGGAAGGAAGTAAAGAAAGAAAAAAGAGAGAGAGAGAGAAAAAAGAGAGAGAAAAGGAAGGAGGGAGAAAGGAAGGGAGGGAGGGAAGGAAGGAAGGAGGAAGGAAGGAAGGAAGGAAGGAAGAGAAAGAAAGGAAAGAAGGAAGAAACAAAGGAAGGAAGAAGGGAGGGAGGAAGGAAAAAAAGTATCCCAAGGTCACGTGATCCTCTTTTGCAACCTTCTGACAAGCAAAGTCAATGGGGAAGGCAGAGTCACTCAACAAACTCACTCAACAAACTTAACAATGGCAGTGATTCACTTAACAACTGTGGCAAGCAAGATTGTAAAACGGAGCCAAAGTCACTTAACAAACACCTCCCTTAGCAACAGAAATTTTGGGCTGAATTGCAGTCATAAATCAAGGACTCCCTGTATTCCCAAATAACTGTCGCTTATAATAAATCTGATGCAGGCGGTGTGTACAGTTTACACCAATGATTCCGTGACTTTTAAATATAATTCTGTGAAAACATGTTCACCAAGGGAAAGTACTAGGAAACAGGAAAAAACAACATTGGGATAGCCCATTCAATCGTGTGGTGTGTTTTTTTCTTTTTCAAAATAAATACAAGCATGGATGGCCTTGTACTCCTGGTTGAAACAGTTCCACCCAAACGGTTGTTTATTGCAGCTTTTGCAAAATCACTGAACAGTGCAAGAAATAGTTTCCGGATTTGTGGATTGTGGCAGAGAAAGGAATGTTAGTTTAGAAGTAGAAAACAGATTCTAGGCTGGGGTGTCAAACTCAAGACCTGGAGGCTGGATCCGGCTCATGGGGTACTTAGATCTGGCCCACTGGCCCACCCTGGAAACAGCGAAGGACCAGCCCGCTATGCCATAGTGGGTTTCAAATCCCGGCGCTGTTGGTTCGCTATTGGGAGTGCACAGGCGCACTCGCTCGCTTTGGGAGTGCACAGGCGCTCGTGCTCTCTTTGGGAGCATGCTCACTTTGCTAGTGTGCGGCGCTTCTGCGTATGGGCAGAGCAGGGTGGGTTCTACTTAACTTTACTGCCGGTTCGCAACGGAATCACTCTGCGTGCAGCGGGTTCGCAGCGGGATCATTTCTACATGCACAGAAGCTTCCTGATGATGTCGGAGTCGGTGGGCGGAGACTCCCCCTAGTTTTACTACCGGTTCACAAGAACCAGTCCGAACCTACCACTGGCACAGAGCATTTTTGATGACATCTGGGCGGGTGGGTAGAACCTCCCGCCGCCGCTACCGGTTCACCCAAATTGGGGCGAACCTGTAGCAACCCACCACTTCCATTCTGCTCCTGCCAATGAAAACGGGCTCCTGAGTTCTGTTTTCACTGGCAGACGGTTGCAGGAGGCCGTGGCAGACGAAAAGGAAGCTCGGGAGCCCGTTTTTGCTGGCAGAGCACTCGGGCCTCCACAGGCGCCTACAGAAGTGACGTCGAGTTGGCCACGCCCACCCCAGCCACCTCCACCCCCCTGAGGTCAAACACAACCCTGACACGGCCCTCAATGAAATCAAGTTTGACACCCTTATTCTAGGCAGTGTTGTTTTTACATACCTGGAGTAAAACTGGAAACCAACCAACCCTTTCATCTTCCTACCAGTCTATTTTAAGAAACTTTTTTCGTTTGGCTATTCTTTTGAGCCACACCTGAGAAGTCTAGCTATGTTATGAATAATAGCAGACCAATAAATAGTAGGCAAGGGGTGGACAAATAAGGAGGTTGCCTGAACGCTTACAATTCACCCATGCTCAAGATTCAGATAAAATGTTAAATTCAAACCAACCCAATATAGGCTGTGCTGAAACAACATGCTTAAAATACCAACTCTTTCACGCATCCCACATGTTTTTCACACATCAACCATGTTTAGTACAGGTAGTCCTCGATTTACGACCACAACTGAGGCAGCGGTGAAATTCAATTTTTTTACTACCAGTTCTGTGGGCGTGGCGTGGCTTGGTGGGCGTGGCTTGGTGGGCGTGGCAAGGGAAGGTTATTGCAAAATCTCCATTCCCACCCCACTCTGGGACCAGCCAGAGGTGGTATTTGCCGGTTCTCCGAACTGCTAAAAATTTCCGCTACCGGTTTTTTATTTATTTATTTATTTTTCATATTTATATACCGCCCTATCTCCCTGGGGACTCAGGGCGGTTCACAGGCAATTAAAAATACATATAAATACAAACTAAAATGACAATTAAAAAACTTATTCTATAGCCGAATTATTAAAAAACAATATAAATAATAAAAACCCATTTAAAACCAGTAAATTTAAAATCTAATCCAGTCCTGCGCGGATGAATAAGTATGTTTTAAGCTCGCGACGAAAGGTTCGGAGGTCCGGAAGTTGACGAAGTCCTGGGGGGAGTTCGTTCCAGAGGGTGGGAGCCCCCACAGAGAAGGCCCTTCCCCTGGGTGTCGCCAGACGACACTGCCTAGCTGACGGCACCCTGAGGAGTCCCTCTCTGTGAGAGCGCACGGGTCGGTGAGAGGTATTCGGTAGCAGTAGGCGGTCCCGTAAATAGCCCGGCCCTATGCCATGGAGCACTTTAAAGATTGTCACCAACACCTTGAAGCGCACCCGGAAGGCCACAGGTAGCCAGTGCAGTCTGCGCAGGATAGGCTCTATGAACTGCTCAAAATTTCCGCTGCCGGTTCTCCAGAACTTGTCAGAACCTGCTGGATTTCACCCCTGAATTGAGGCCAAAATCTCAATTGCTAAGCAAGTGAGCTTTGTCCCATTTTATTGTTCAATTAACGTGGTTCTTAAATGACTCTAGCTTCAGGTGATCACATGACCCCGGGAAACTGCAACCGTTATAAATATGAACCAGTTGCCAAGCATTCGAACTTTGATCACATGACCATGGAGATGCTGCAACAGTCATAAATATGAAAAATAGTCGTAAGTCACATTTTCAGTGCTGTTGTAACTTCGAAGAGTCACTAAATGAACAGCTGTAAGTCAAAGACTGCCTATACAGTGTGCACATGGAGTTGTGGGTAGTGTTGTTGGTTGTTTTTTAATCATGTGACCATGGGGATGCCGCAATGGTTGTGTGAAAAACGCTCATTACTCACTTTTCTCAGTGTCGTTGTAACTTTGAACGGTTACTAACCGAACTGTTGTAAGTGGAGGACTACCTTTATTTATAACTTGCCTATTTGCCAGAATATCTGTTGTTCTGAATTTGTTGCTCTTACTAATTTGCTATTATTCTTATTGTCCCCTTTGCCTTCCTCTGGATTTCTTTTCGGATATGGAAATTTATTTATTTATTAGATTTATGTGCTATCCATCTCATCTCAACCACAAAGAGGATTAGGGGACTGGAGCAGTGGTGGGATTCGAGTAATTTAACAACCGATTCTCTGCCTAATGATTTCTTCCAACAACCAGTTTGCCAAACTGCTCAGAAAGTTAATAACCGGTTCTCCCGAAATGGTACGAACTGGCTGAATCCCACCACTGGACTGGAGGCTAAAACAAATGAAGAATGGTTGAGGGAACTGGGTATGTCTAGTTTAATGAAAAGAAGGACTAGGGGAGACATGATAGCAGTCTTCCAATATCTCAGGGGCTGCCACAAAGAAGAGGGAGTCAAGCTATTCTCCAAAGCACCTGAAGGCAGGACAAGAAGCAATGGGTGGAAACTAATCAAGGAGAGAAGCAACCTAGAACTAAGGAGAAATTTCCTGACAGTTAGAACATTCAATAAGTGGAACAACTTGCCTGCAGAAGTTGCTCCAACACTGGAAGTTTTTAAGAAGAGGTTGGATAACCATTTGTCTGCAGTGGTATAGGGTTTCCTGCCTAAGCAGCGGGCTGGACTAGAAGACCTCCAAGGTCCCTTCCAACTCTGTTATTCTATATTCTATTCATCTAGGCACAACTAGATAGAAATTCATCTCTTTTATCCTCTGCATATGGTATACGGTCAGTGGTGGGATTCAAATAATTTAACAACCGGTTCTCTGCCCTAATGATTTCTTCCAACAACCAGTTCAGCAAACTGCTCAGAAAGTTAACAACCGGTTCTCCCGAAGTGGTGCGAACTGGCTGAATCCCACCACTGTATACGGTGACAAAGCAGCTCACATTATCTTCTTCTGTTAGTGTAACAGTCACCCTTAAAGCAAGCTGAGAGCAAAGTCTCTTACGGGGCCATAATTTCTATTTGCACAGGAGAGAAACTTTGGACTGCAACCTGCCTCTCCAAAAAAACGGGCATACAGGCTGAACCTGTCAAGTAAGAGAGGACATCTGACTAAAGATTCACGGAGGCTTCAACCTTCTAACAAAATGTATTACAGGTAAAGTCTTCGTCTTACAACCATCCTATAATGGTCAAATTATAATGAAAGGAAACAGATATATATATATGTTATATATCGCTGTTGACCATTCCAATTGCAACAGCACTGAAAAAAAGGAACTTATAACCGTTTTTCGGATTTATGACCATTGCACTATCCGCATGGTCATGTGATTTAAATTCAGACGCTTGACCTTAGAATTCAAAGAAAAAGATCATTCAGAATATTATGCGGTTTGGGAAAAATGGTATATAGGTGGATAGACAACAGAAACAAAAATAGGTAATATTCATAAGCAGAGGTGGGTTTTAGTAGGTTCTGACCAGTTCTGGAGAACCGATAGCAGAAATTTTGAGTAGTTCGGAGAACCAGTAGTAAAAATTCTGACTGGCTCCGCCCCCATCTATTCTCTGCCTCCCAAGTCCCAGCTGATCAGGAGGAAATGGGGATTTTGCAGTAACCTTCCCCTGGAGTGGGGAGGGAATGGAGATTTTATACTATCCTTCCCATGCCATGCCCACCAAGCCACACCACACCACCAAGCCATGCCATGCCACACCCACAGAACCAGCAGTAAAATTTTTTGAAACCCACCACAGTTCATAAGTAAGCTGAGGATGTATATATATATATATATATATATATATATATATATATATATATATGTATGTATGTATATATATATATATATATATATATATATATATATATATTCTGAGGTTTTCGCGGTGTTTGTATGTAGGTCTTTGGTTATTCGGGTTTTCTCCCGTAAAATTGGAAGTGTCTTGGCGACGTTTCGACGAAGTCTCATTCGTCATCTTCAGGCTTCAGCTTCGTGCTTCTGGGAGCAATGTGTGATTGCAGCTGTTTCTTCCTTTTTAACTGCTAGTGGGGGTTTGAACTGATTGGGTGGGAGCTTAGCTGTGCTCTGGTTGGAGGGGGGGTTTTTTGTGCTCTGATTGGCTGGGGGTGTGTCCTGTTTGGGTGGGCGCTTGGTTGTGCTCAGATTAATGTGAGTTGCAGGGGGATTTGAGCTGGTGAGTTGCATTGCTGTTGTTTGGCTTCGTGTTTGTGGCAACTTTAAGCCTGGGGGACTTCAACTCCCAGAATTCCCCAGCCTGCTTTGTTGGCTGGGGAATTCTGGGAGTTGAAGTCCTCCAGGCTTAAAGTTGAACTCCTCCAGGCTTAAAGTTGCCAAGGTTGGAGACCCCTGCTCTAGTTAGTAGTACAGTATTACCAGAGAAGAAGGTACGCAAGATTAGGTTAACAACTCTTAATGCCTTTTTCTTTTTAAGATGACCACTTTAGACCACGTGACTCTGAAAAAGTCACCCGTTTTGCTCCCACAGATAGCAGACAAATAGATGCTAAAAAACAAACAAACACCAGAAATGGATGGAATAAATGGAAGTGAATCAGCCGGCAACAATCAGAGCAATGTGTATGCAAATACAGGCTTCAAGTTGGCACGAATATCCTTCAGTCACTTCATTCAATGAACACTCAGGTATATAAATAAAGGCAGTTATTAAACTCCAAGGAAAGTCCTTTTATCAGTACGACTAATGAATAACTAGCATAGGGAATCTCCTTCCTCATAAATGACCAAGGGAAAGTTTGGTTTGGTTTTGCTTTGCTTAGGCTTTTTAAGGCAGGAGCTTAGTTTCGGTTTTAAAATCGCATTAGTTTTAGAACATAGAATCATAGGGTTGGAAGGGCCCTCCAAGGTCATGTAGCCCAACCCCCTGCTCAAGGCAGGAGTACTGATACCATCTTGGTCGAATGGTTGCCTGGTCTATTTTTTAAAACCTTCAGTGATGGAGCACCCACAATTTCCGGGAGACAAGCTAATGAAGAGGAGGACCAGGGGAGACATGATAGCAGTCTTCCAATATTTGAGGGGCTGCCATAGAAATGAAAGGGTCAAGCTATTCTCCAAAGCACCTGAAGGCCAGACAAGGAATAAGGGATGGAAACTGAACAAGGAGAGATTCAGCCTAGAAATAAGGAGAAATTTTCTGACAGTGAGAACAATCAACCCATGGAACAGAAGTTGCCTTCGGAAGTGGTGGGAGCTTCATCACTGGAAGCTTTCAAGAAGAGATTGATCTGTCAGAAATGGTGTAGGGTCTCCTGTTTGGGTGGAGGGTTGGACTAGATGACCTACAAGATCCCTTCCAACTCTGTTAATCTGTTATTCATTGATTAATTGTTCTGTCAGGAAATTTCTCCTTACTTCTAGATTGGATCTCCCTTTAACAAGCTTCTATCCATTCCTTTCTTTTCCTGCCCTCTGGTGCTTTGGAGAATAAGTCGACTCCCTTTTCTCTTTGACAACCCCTCACGTACTAGAAGATTGTTATCATGTCCCCCTAAATCCTTCACTTCAATAGGCTAGATCAGGTGTCTTATTCCTGCCAGATTAGTGTCATCTGCAAATTTGATTACGGTACTTCTCCTTCTATTCCCTCATCTAAGTCATTTATGAAGATATTGAAGAGTACTGAGCCTAAGATGGAACCTTTATTGATTGATTGATTGATTGATTGATTGATTGATTGATTGATTTTGTCAAATACATATTAAATAATATATATAAGTATAAGCATGAATTGAATACATAAAATGAATACAACTAAAGGGAACATTAGGACAGGGATGGTAGGCACGCTGGTGCTCTTATGCATGCCCCTTACAGACCTCTTAGGAATGGGGTGAGGTCAAAAGTAGACAGTCTTAGGTTAAAGATTTGGGGATTTTGGGATGAGACCATGAAGTCTGGTAGTGCATTCCAGGCATTAACAACTCTGTTACTGAAGCATATTTTCTTCAATCGAGATTGGAGCGGTTCACTTTAAGTTTGAATCTATTGTGTGCCTTGTGGTACCCCACTGCTGGCTTCCCTCCATGTAGATGTAATACCATTAAGGACTAGTCATTGAGTACGGTTTGTCAGCCAGTTACAAATCCATCTGATGGTGATAAAAATAGCAACAGTACTTATATACCGCTTTACAGTGTTTTCCAGCCCTCTCTATGCAGTTTACAGAGTCAGCATAAGGCCCCCAACAATCTGGGTCCTCACTTTACCCACCTTGGAAGGATGGAAGGCTGAGTCAACCTTGAGCCTGGTGAGATTTGAACTGCCAAATTGCAGGCAGCCAGCAGTCAGCAGAAGTAGCCCTGCAGTACTGCACTCTAACCACTGCACCACTGTGGCTCACGAGATGCTGTCCATTCCACAAATTTTAGCTTTGCAGAAAATAGCTTGTGGTTTACTTTGTCAAATGCCTTTCTGAAATCCAAGTTTATTTGTCCACTGCAGGGGTCTCCAACCTTGGCAACTTTAAGACTTGTGGACTTCAACTCCCAGAATTCCTCAGCCAGCTTTGCTGGCTGAGGAATTCTGGGAGTTGAAGTCCACAAGTCTTAAAGTTGCCAAGGTTGGAGACCCCTGGTCCATTGCATTTCGCTGCTCCACTAATTTAGTCCCTTTGTCAAAGAATGAAATAAATTTTGTTTGGCATGATCTGTTTTTGACAAACTCTACTTGAGGAGGGTGGCACTGGGGCATGATTACAGAGATTTGGAAGTGAGGCAGGAATTATTTGATTTAAAATACATATTTGCCAGGGAGCTTAAGGTACAAAGGCATGAGCAAGGGGAACAAGATAATTTTGACAAAATATAACTTTAAAGAATTCTGTGGGTCCAGAGAACAGAGCCGGTCAAATCACAATTTCTTTCAGAAATGAGAAGAAAGCAATGTTCAGTAAAAGTTAGATGAAATGCACAAACGTTACAAGCTACTTGATTGTACAGGTAGTCTTCAACTTACAACTTATAGCCATTCGATTAATGACCGTTCAAACTTGCAATGGCATGGAAAAAAGTGTTTTATTACCGTTTTTCACACTTAATGACCATGGAGCATCCCTATGGTCACATGATCAAAATTCAGATGCTTGACAACTGTTTCATATTTATGACGGTTGCAGTATCCTGCGGTCACGTGATCACTTTTTGTGACCTTCTCGCAAACCAAGTCAATAGGGGAGCCAGATTCATTTAACAACCCTGCTGCTAACGTAACGACTGCAGTGACTCACTTAACAACTGTGACAAGAAAGGTCATAAAACGGAGGCAAAACTTAACCACTGTCTTGCTTAGCCACAGACACTTTGGGTTCAATTGTTGTCCCAAGTTGAGGACTACCTGTAGTAGATAGCCTCATTCAGAGCAGCAGTGATGCTAAACTCAGATTGCATCCTAGGCCCATGAAGGCGAACCTATAGCATGTGTGCCACAGGTGGCATGCGTAGCCATATTGGTGGGCACACAAGCTCAGCTCCGCCTCCTAATTTTTGGGCCTTCAGCTTTTTGGTGGGACAGGAAGTTGGCAAATGGACTGTTTCCAACCTCCGGAGGGTCTCTGTGGGGGTGGGGAAGGACGTTTTTGGGGGGCCCCGGCTCCTAGAAAGGCTCTGGAGCCTGGGGAGAGCAAAAAAACAGGCCTACCTGGCCCACTGGGCCAAAAGCATGGGTGCAACGCATAGAATTTTGAGTGTGGGCACAGGCGCACGCGACCCCCCCACGCTCCCCCTTTTGGCACGCGACGGCAAAAAGGTTTGCCATCACTGTCCTGCATTGGGGTTGGGCTAGATGAACTCTGGGGTCCCCCTCAAATCTCAAACAGACCATTCTACAATGTAGAATGTACAATGTAGTTGCCAAACACCTTAAGTTTCACTTGACTGCTCTTACATTGAAGGATAGTTCCTCTGAAATGCATTATTTTAATAGGCATGGAGTTAAATCAATAGGCTTCAGGCTATAATCTGATTGTAAATTTCCATTGGGAGCTTTGTTGATGGTAACATGCAATGCAGGAGCTGCTTTCCAATCAGTAGGGGCAGCCTTTGGCAGTTCTCTGAATTCTGCAGGAACTGGACTGCATTTAATTTTGTTGGCAATAAATGGAAGAGAACGCCTATTTGTTTGTATCCCACCTTTATAATATAATATAATATAACAACAGAGTTGGAAGGGACCTTGGAGGCCTTCTAGTTCAACCCCCTGCCCAGGCAGGAAACCTTACACCATCTCAGTCAGATGGTTATCCAACATTTTCTTTAAAATTTCCAGTGTTGGAGCATTCACAACTTCTGCAGGCAAGTCGTTCCACTTATTAATTGTTCTAACTGTCAGGAAATTTCTCCTTAGTTCTAAGTTGCTTCTTTCCTTGATCAGTTTCCACCCATTGCTTCTTGTTCTACCCTCAGGGGCTTTGGAAAATAGCTTGATTCCCTCTTCTTTGTGGCAGCCCCTGAGATGTTGGAAGACTGCTATCATGTCCTTCTTTTTATTAAACTAGACATACCCAGTTCCTGCAACCGTTCTTCATATGTTTTAGCCTCCAGTCCCCTAATCATCTTTGTTGCTCTTCTCTGCACTCTTTCTAGAGTCTCAACATCTTTTTTACATCGTGGCGACCAAAACTGGATGCAATATTCCAAGTGTGGCCTTACCAAGGCCACACTTATTATTTATTATTGTCACAAATGAAATTACAACAAAGGATAAACAAAGGATACATGGATATTTCCAGAGATATGGTGTAAGAAATGGTTTGTTATTAGTGTGGGAGAGAGTGAAAGAAAAACATTATTTGAACATAACAATGTGGCTTTCAACAACAGAAGCTTTGACATATCCAAATATTGTAAATATGGGGAATATTGTTAGATACAAGGATATTTTAACACAACGGGGAGAATTGAAACAAAAGCAAGAGTTAGAAAAGCAAGGGATTGAGATAGATTGGTATACAAGATTGCAAATACAATCAAGATTTGAAGCAGACCGTAGACAGTATGGTTTTAATTTGGGGAAATCAGAATTGGATGACATACTGACAGGAACAGTTGAAAAAATGATTAAGAAATTATATAATTATCTATTGCAAATTGAACCAGAAGATGAAGAAGTAAAAGAAACAATGATAGCATGGGCAAAAAACTTTGGTTATACTACTGAATTGGAGAAATGGCAACAATGATGGGAGAGAAATTATAAATTAACAATGGCAACAGCATATAAAGAAAATTTGTATAAGATGTTTTATAGATGGCATATGCCACCAGAAAGATTAGCTAAAATGTTCAAAGATAAATCAGCTAAATTTTGGAAATGTCATCAACTTGCCGGGATCATATTACCATATGTGGTGGACATGTACAGAAGCCAAGAACTATTGGGTTAAAATACAGATATGGTTAGAGGAAATGCTACAGCAACGAATAGAGCTAAGACCAGAGATTATTGGGAATACTTCTGGAGAAATATAGTAAAGAAGATATGTATTTGATTATTCACATAATAACAGCGGCTAGAATAGCATTTGCAAAAAAACTGGAAAGCAGACAAAATCCTGTCGAAAGGAGAGATAATAAAGAAAATTTTAGAACGTGCAGAAATGAATAGACTAACATTGAAAATAAAAGATAAAGAAGAATCGGTGTATTTCCCAGACATGGGGAAGTTTTTATGATTGGTTAGAAAAGAAATATAAATAAAGATCGAGAGATGAAGTGGGTAGGGAAAAGACAAATAAGAGAAAAGACAATAAAAAGAATAGAAACTCAGATGACGCCTAGGTAAATGGAAAAGGGGGAAGGGGGGAAAAAGGGAAAAGGTGTTAATATAAAAGTGTACATGAATGATAAAACAGATGTAATTATTAAACGAAAAAGAAATTGAAATGAAGAAATATGACAACATATTATACAACATATACAACAGTGATTGGTCTCATTCGAGACAATGACGAATCCGCATATAGACGAGAGGTCGAACGACTAGCCTTGTGGTGCAACCAAAACAATCTGGAACTGAACACACTCAAAACCGTAGAAATGGTGGTAGACTTTAGGAAAAACCCTTCCATACTTCCACCTCTCACAATACTAGACAACACAGTATCAACAGTAGAAACCTTCAAATTTCTGGGTTCTATCATATCGCAAGATCTCAAATGGACAGCTAACATCAAAAACATCATTAAAAAAGGACAACAAAGAATGTTCTTTCTGCGCCAACTCAGTAAGCTCAAACTGCCCAAGGAGCTGCTGATCCAATTCTACAGAGGAATTATTGAGCCTGTCATTTGCACCTCTATAACTGTCTGGTTCGGTTCTGCAACCCAACAAGAAAGACACAGACTTCAGAGGATAATTAGAACTGCAGGAAAAATAATTGCTACCAACCTGCCTTCCATTGAGGACCTGTATACTGCACGAATCAAGAAGAGGGCCGTGAAAATATTTGCAGATCCCTCGCATCCTGGACATAAACTGTTTCAACTCCTACCCTCAAAACGACGCTATAGAGCACTGCACACCAGAACAACTAGACACAAGAACAGTTTTTTCCCGAAGGCCATCACTCTGCTAAACAAATAATTCCCTCAACACTGTCAGACTATTTACTGAATCTGCACTACTATTAATCGTTTCATAGTTCCCATCACCAATCTCTTTCCACTTATGACTGTATGACTATAACTTGTTGCTGGCAATCCTTATGATTTATATTGATATATTGATCATCAATTGTGTTGTAAATGTTGTACCTTGATGAACGTATCTTTTCTTTTATGTACACTGAGAGCATATGCACCAAGACAAATTCCTTGTGTGTCCAATCACACTTGGCCAATAAAAAATTCTATTCTATTCTAAATATGTAAATAGAAAATCGGGGCTGCTCAAATACCATTGTAGATTAAATTGAAAATGGACACAACAAAGAAGTGGGAAAGGAGAGAGGAAGAGAGGGAGGGAAGGAGGGGAGAAGAGAGGAAAGGAAAGAGAGGGATAGAAGAGAGGGAGAAGGAGAGGAAGAAAAGGGAGGGGAAAGAAGAGTAGGAGAGAGGGTTAGAAAGGGAGGGTTAGAAGAGAGGAGTAGGGGAAGGGAAGGGGAAGTAGAAAGGGAGGAGAGGAGGAATGGAGAAACTAGAAAGGGACAGAAGAAGGAAGACAAAGGAAGAAGATTGTGGAAAAACAAAGAAGAGGAATGGTAAAAGAACAGCCCCGAAGAAACAATGGTTGGAAACTAATCAAGGAGAGAAGCAACCTGGAATTAAGGAGAAACTTCCTAACAGTGAGGACAATTAACCAGTGGAACAGCTTGCCACCAGAAATTGTGGGTGCTTCATCACTGGAGGTTTTTAAGAAGAGACTGCACAGTCACTTGTCTGAAATGGTAGAGGACAGGGATGGCTAACCTTTTCCGGACCAAGTGCCCAAAGCGCTCTTGTAGATATGCAAATGCGCATGGGCACGCCTGAACCCCCAAAATGCAATGCATGCATGGCTCCCCAGCACACGTCCTCCCACATGCACCCACCCCTCATGCACGCACACACGCACGGCCCACACGCACAGCCTATGTGGCAGTGACCTGACGACCAGCTGGCTGGTGGGAGGTGCATGTGCATGCGCGGCAGAACTGAACTGGGGCGACGGCTCACATGCCTGCAGAGAGAGCACTGCATGCCACCTGTGGCACGCGTGCCATAGGTTCGCCATCACGAGTATAGGGTCTCCTGCTTGAGCAGGGGGCTGGACTAGAAGACCTCCTAGGTCCCTTCCAGCTCTTTCTATTCTAAATTCTAAGTATAGGTATCCTTGACGTATAATACATTGTTTGAATACAGGTATCCTTGACTTATCATCATTCATTTAGTGACTGAGCCGCTGCCAGGGAAAATGGAGCTGGCACGCGACCCTCCCGAGCTCCGTTTTTGCTGGCAGAGGGTTGCAGGAAGCCGTCACAGCCAAAATCGGAGCTCGGGATCCCCTTTTCGCTGGCAGAGCGCTCGGGTCACCACAGGCACAGTGGTGGGATTCAGCCGGTTCTGTCCAGATCGCGCGAACTAGTAGCGGCAACTTCAAGAGGCTCCGCCTACCTGCCCGGATGTAATGTGTGACCACTGTGCATGTGTGCACGCTCACATTTGCAAACCGGTAGGGAAGGTAAGTGAATCTCACCTCTGCACAGGTACCCCTGACATGAGTGATGTTCAGCTGGCTATGCCGCCCCCCAGCCCCCCTGAGGTCAAACACAACACTGATGTGGCCCTCAAAGAAATAAAGTTTGACACCTCTGAACTAACAGACGATGATAATCCACATTTGTAACTCTGAGTAGCACATCGGCTTTTGATAGAGTCGGTTCATACCGAGGCCCACTCACAGAGACTAAGAATAGCTTTTAACAGGATTGAGATGAGGGCAAATCCACATCTTTGATCTGAATCTCCTTTTTCTGATCCTTTGCATTGCTTTTTTTTTTTTTTTTTTGCAATGGGGCTGCCAAAGACAACCATTCTCTCTCCTATCTAGATTTTTAAAGAACATCATGCACCGATCTGTTCTGCTACAGGAAAGGCCGCTCCTTAGGCGCAGAATGCAAGTTGTCGTGTCCCACTCCTCCGCTGACGGCCGGGTCAGGGAAATCCGAATCAGGCTTGCCTCTGCAGCTCTGCCCAAAGTCCTAGCAAAGTCCTCAGAGCAGGCAGGAGACCAGTAAGTGACTTCAGCAAGATAAGTTCGACTTTGCCTGACTCAGAGACTGCCAGAAAGCAGATCCTTTATATAGGCCACGGGGTGTGGCTCCATGACTCAGCACTCATTAAGGCCTGCCCCTCCCTTCCTTCTGTTGCCTCCGCCTATCCCATCTTCTGATGTGAGGGTCACTCCAATCAGCTGTTGTTGGAAGTAAACTTTCCTCAGGCTCACATGCTGTGGAGGAGGGGGAGGGGTCTAGCTGCTCCGTTTGCCTGGGCATGGAGCCAGGGCTGGGGCCGGGGGATGCTCCCTCCTCTGCAGCCTGCTTGGGCATGGAGCCAGGGCTGGGACTGGGAGGTGCCCCCTCCTCTGCAGCTTGTCTGGGCATGGAGCCAGAACTGGGGCTGGGAGGCATACATTCCTCCGTGTTCGGGAGCAGATAAGAAGGCCCCAGCTGCGGTGAGAGCGGACAAGACACAACACAAGTTTCATTACAGCGGTCGAACTTCAACCTTCAGGCACCCCTAAGCAACGACTGCAATGGAGCCCACCCATTACGATCGTTAAGTCATAACGGTTGTAAAAGAGTTCGGTCAATCTGATTCATGAGTTTACGTGGTGGTGGCAGTTGTTTTTGTGGTCATTAAACCTACCCATTTTTCGCTACAGCACGGTTTTGCTAGAAACATGAAAGAGCCAGTTTTCCGCAAAACCGTTGTAAGCCAGGATCACTGGGACACTGAATATCCATATATTGTGGTTGTTTCGTTGAGCAGCCGAAGTATATACATACACACAAGCACATATATACATATACATATGCACACACATACACATATTCTCTTAACTGCCCACTTTCCTCTCTTTGAATGGTGCACAATATAATCAATAAAATTAACCTTCTCATCGTTCCCATCACCCATCTCCTTCCACTTATGACTGTGTGACTGTAACTTTGTTGCTTGTATCCTTACGATTTATATTGATTGTTTCCTGATTGCTTATTTGTATCCTATGACTATCATTAAGTGTTATACCTTACGTTTCTTGATGAACGTACCTTTTCTTTTATGAGACCGTATGCACCAAAGACAAATTCCTTGTGTGTCCATCACACTTGGCCAATAAAAAAATCTAATCTATTCTATTCTATTCTATTCTATTCTATTCTATTCTATTCTATTCTATTCTAAAATCAAAATGATTTAAATTTTAAAAGTTTAAAATTATCAAACAAATAACATTGTACAAAAGGTGAAAAATTCCAAGCTGGGGGCATAGCAGTTGTTGATACAGGATCCAATTTAGGTCGGTCACCAGGACCCAAAGTTTTGTCCCTGAGCTTTTGGACTCATGCTGGAGCCCCTCCTGAGAAAATTTCTCTCTCGGCCAACAAGAGGATCCCTGAGGATGGGCTCCAACACGAGTCCGAAAGCTGGGAAGGCAAAACCTCTGGTCCCACTGACCAACCCAGATTGGATCCTGCAACATTAACCTGGGAACACATAGATTCTCCTTCATTCGTTGTTGATACAGTTGTGGGGGGAGTTCTTGTGGAGCCAATCAGCCCCACAGTTGTGTAGGCCTCTGTGTCCCCTACGCAAGGCTGTACAGCCACGTTTGCAGAAGGCTAAGACGCGGTGGCTCAGGGGCTAGGACATTGAGCTTGTTGATCGAAAGATCGGCAGCTCAGTGGTTCGAATCCCTAGTGCTGCCGTGTAACGGGGAGAGCTCCCGTGACTTGTCCCAGCTTCTGCCAACCTAGCAGTTTCGAAAGCACGTAAAAATGCACCTTTGGTGGGAAGGGAACAGCGTTCCGTGCGCCTTTGGCGTTGAGTCATGCTGGCCACATGACCATGGAGACGTCTTCGGACAGCGCTGGCTCTTCGGGTTTTGAAACGAAGATGAGCACCGCCTCCTAGAGTCGGCAATGATTAGCACGTATGTGCGAGGGGAACCTTTACTTTTTTAAGAGATTAGAGGATTTTCTCACCTGTGAGAGCAGAATGTTTCACAATACAGAGGCAGCCTCATTATTATAAAAATTAGATTTTCATAGACTGCTACGCAGGATCATGGATTTTAGAGCCAGTGCGTGTTGCATAAATAATCCAAAATTGGAATGCAAAATGATCCACTAGAAATGATCTGTGTTTGCAGACCCAGCAGATTTCAAAAGCAACAGGTTATCAGATCTTACTTTGGCTTCAAATAAATAATCAACAATACCGGAAACAATCAAAATATGAAATTTCCTTTTGGGTTTCTAATTATGTTCTTGAACTAGACTTCTTCAATCTGTTGAGACGGCAAATTGCCGATTTCCTTCCTTTTGGCCAACTTAACCTAACAAAAAATCTCCAATCTTTGACGTTTTGCAGAATTCTACATCACCCGAAATATTAAAGGAAATGGGAAGGACGGGTGTGTTTGTGTGTGTTTGTGTGAAAAAAACCCTCACTTTTAACTAGTTGAAGGGTCCCGCAGTACAGATAGCCCTTCACTTACAACCGTTCGTTTAGTGACCATTCAAAGTTATGGCAGCACTGAAAAAAGCAACTTATGACCTGTTTTTCACACTTACAACCGTTGCAGCATCCCCATGGGTCATGTGATTCGGACACTTGGCAACTGGTTCACATTTATGACCGTTGCAGCGTCCCAGGTCATGTGATCAACTTTTGCAATCTTCTAACAAGCTAAGTCAATGGGGAAGCTAGATTCACTTAACAATTGTCTATGTATGTATGTGTGTGTGTGTGTGTATGTGTATTTATGTATTTATTTATTTATTATGAAATTTATTTGCTGCCCATCTCATATCCAATGACTGCTACTAACCGAACAATTGCAGCGATTTGCTTAACAACTATGTAGAGAAAGGTCATAAACTGATGCAAAACTCACTTAAAAATTGTCTTGCTTAGCCACAGAAATTTTGGGCTCAGTTGGGGTCATAAGTGGAGGATTACCCGTACAAATTTTTTTTACTTCCTATGGGTTAGACTTTTATGAACCAGTCATAGCAATTCTGGATGATTTTCATCTGAATCAATATTGCCAACCTTTGCTTTATACATACAGTAGTGGCCAAAATTGTGGAAACCTTTTGGGAAAAGTGTATTTTTGAGGTTTGATGGCTAATAACACCACTTTTTTTTAGAGTTTCATAATAATCCTATTCCACTACTGGAATGGCCTGGGAATAGCCCATACCTTAACCCAACTGAACATCCATGGAGCCGACTAAAGAAACTTGTTAGTCAGAAGCGGCCCAGCAGTAAAAACCCAGTTAATAGAAGCCATCATTCAATCTTGGTTTCGCATTATAACAACTGCAGAACTAAAAGACTTGGTTCACTCCATGGGAAGAGGTTGTAAGGCCGTAATTCATGCTAAAGGTTACCCAACTAAGTATTAACTGACATGGTGATAATTTTTCTATGTCTCGTTTTTTCTACTTGTTTCACTTTTCTTCTTTGTACTGTAACTGCTATTCTAATAGCAAATCCTTCATAAAAGTTATTGCATTACATTCTTGATTAAATTATCTTTCCATTGATATCTAATTTTATGGTACTACTCCAAAAGAAGTGGTGTTATTAGCTAGCTTTAGAAAATACACTTTTCCCAAAAGGTTTCCACAAATCTGGCCACTACTGTATATATATATATATATTAACCAAAGCCTTTTTTGATATTCTTAGGTGTTGCTATTGCCATTTAAAGAGTTCTTTATTTCCCTAGAAAATAGAAATTGATTCTCCTTTTGTCAGGTCCTTGAATTCCAATCCAGACATGATACATAATCTACTACCTGGATTAAGAATTAATTGCGTGGTAATTTTTCTACCCTGGGAAAACACGGCTAGAACCTGAGACAATATTTGAAGAAATTCCCAGCAGGATAAGGACCAACAATGACTGCTATTTATAGCAGACTACTATATCTGTTATTTCATCTAAGACTAGAGAAGGAAAATATCTTTTTTGTAGATTTTCTTTTCAACCAAGATTCTGTCACACATAGACCTCCACTGTCTATATACAACTTCTGGTTGGTTTGGATTTACAACTTTGCAAATAAATTGTTCACTTTTTTTAAAAAAAGCACAAGTATTTGTGTACCTTTCTGTTGATGATTTATAGAAATAAATTAATAACAGCCAGAGTTCCACGTGCTGGAAGTTTATACGGTGCGGTTCAAGTATACGAGAGACAGATTTAACTTCTTAAACACTTACTTGTAAGCAGGCAATTAGCCAAGTTACTCAAATCTGAACATAAGGATATACTGCTTTGGAGTTTCGGATGTTGAAAGAAACAGGCTGGGTTAATTAAGTACTGGTTGAATGAACTACAGGAAAGCATTGTACAGGTAGTCCTCGACGTACAACCAAAACTGAGCACAAAATTTATGTTGTTAAAATGAGACATGTTAAGTGAGTTTGTCCCTTTTTACAAACTTTTCACACGTTAAGTGAATCAATGCAGTTCTTAAATTAGTAGCACGGTTGTTAAGTGAATCTGGTTTCCCCATTGGACTTTGCTGGTCAGAAGGTCACAAAAGGGGGAGTCGCACGACCCCAGAACATGGCAACCGTCATATATGCGAGTCGGTTGTCAACTGTCTGAATGTAAATGACAGGGATGCTCCAAATCATGGGGATGTTGCATTAGTCGTAAGTATGAAAAATGGTCATAAGTCCCTTTTTTCATTGCCATTGTAACTTCAAATGGTCACTAAATAAACTATTGTAAATCGAGGACTACCTGTACCTTTTTATAAAGCCTTAGTGAGACTATACTTTACAACAGGGGTCTCCAACCTTGGCAACTTTAAGACTTGTGGACTTCAACTCCCAGAGTTCTGAGAGTTGAAGTCCACAAGTCTTAAAGTTGCCACAGTTGGAGACCCCTGCTTTAGAATACTGTATCCAGTTTTGGCCACCACAGAATAAAAAAGATGTTGAGACCAGGGGTGAAATCTACTTACTTTCCTTACCGGTTTGGAAGTGCACGCGCGCATCACATGCACGCACACACACCCTCTGCGCATGCGCAAATCCTTTCTGCGCATGGGCAGAGGGTACAAAACACATTACTTCCTGGTTAAAACCAGGAAGTAACGACAGCCAGGCAGGTGGGCGGAGCCTCACACCGCAATTATTACTGGTTCTCCAAACCACCGGCCAACATCGCTACCGGATCAGGCGATCCGGTCTGAACCGGGAGCATTTCACCCCTGGTTGAGACTCTGTAAAGAGTGCAGAGAAGAGCAACAAAGATGATTAGGGAACCGGAGAATAAAACATACGATGAACGGTTACAGGAATTGAGTATGTCTAGTCTAGTGAAAGGGGACACGGTGGCTCAGGGGCTAGGACGTTGAGCTTGTCGATCAAAAGGTCGGCAGCTCAGCGGTTCGAATCCCTAGTGCTGCCGTGTAACGGGGTGAGCTCCCGTTACTTGTCCCAGCTTCTGCCAACCTAGCAGTTTCGAAAGCACGTAAAAATGCAAGTAGGAAAAATAGGGACCACATTTGGTGGGAAGGTAACAGCGTTCCGTGCGCCTTTGGCGTTGAGTCATGCCGGCCACATGACCACGGAGACGTCTTCGGACAGCGCTGGCTCTTCGGCTTTGAAAGGGAGATGAGGAAACAGAGATGAGCACTGCCCCCTAGAGTCGGCAACGACCAGCACGTATGTGCGAGGAGAACCTTTACCTTTAGTCTAGTGAAAAGAAGGACTAGAAATGATATGATAGCAGTCTTCCAATATTTGAGGGGATGCCACAAAAACAGGGGATCAATCTAGTCTCCAGAGCACCAGAAGGCACAACAAGAAACAATGGATGGAAACTAATCAAGGAGAGAAGCAACCTAGAACTCAGGAGAAATTTCCTAAGATTGAGAACCATTAACCAATGGAACAATTTACCTCCAGAAGTGATGGGTGCTCCATCACGGGAGGCTTTTAAAAGAGACCAGACAGTCATTTGTCTGAAATGGTGTAAGACGTCCTACTTGAGCAGGAGGTTGGAGTAAAAGATCTCCAAGATCCCTTCTAACTCAATTATTCTGCTGTTTAGTGAGTGTGTGAACCCCTCCCAAATTTATCTTCTTTATGCATACCATAAAGAAGATAAATTTTCATGCCATTTGAAAAGCCTTTCATGGTATTGAGGAATGGGATTAAAATAAATGTGTATTCTATTATGTTTTGTTTTGCTCTTTTTTGGTCATTGGGTTTGTTGGCAACAAAATAAGCTCTAATAAAAATATACCTGAAACTACCAGAGGAAGTAAATACTTCTGCAGAAGTACATATTGTTTAACTACAGAGAAGTCTTTAACAGATTATTAGTCTAATTTTTATTTATTTCCCCCCTATTCTTCAGCTTTCCCACCCATTATTTTTTTTCATCCCCTTCCCTTTATAACAGCATGTTTGTGGTGTGTCTTTATTTTTTAGGGATTATAAATAACAAAAGGAAAGCAAGACATAAACCTTAGATGTTCATTATAGGAAGAATCAAAACAAAATAAGACAAAACGGAATTTCGAGGTACAGAGGAATTTCAAGACTGATGAAATTAAACTAGACGATTAATCCTTTGCGCGTATCGAAGGCTGTGTTAAGATTCAAAATGGATTTAGGATCCATCCCTTTTAAATATTTTTGGCTTTCAAAAGGCAGCAGAGCCAGTTGGCTTTTTGTCACAGCATTTCTTTGCACGGATTGATAAAGCAGAAATATTCTTCAGACCAATAGATGGAAAATCCAGATTAAAGACAGTAAAAACAATTGGGTAGGTTTAATTAAATCAAGTGCAATTAATTATTCTACTCTAAACCGGTGGCACACGCTCTTCAACTTACAGGAAGCACAACCTTAACCAGCTGGGTTCATACAACTCATTAAGCCACAAGGAGACAAACCAAGCTTAAATAATAATAATAATAATAATAATAATAATAATAATAATAATAATAATAATAATAATAATAATAATAATAATAATAATAATAAAAGCAAAAGGTAACCAAACTGCACACCTGGGGCAAACCGCACCTGGCTGAAGCTTTTCGTGACCGCCACCAACTCGAAGATTTAACTAGATTCACCTCTCTTGAAGGTTCTCTATTCTCCTATCCTGGGTTGCAGACTGTCCTGTACAAACAAATACTCCACTTTCCTTTGATCTCAATGGGATTTACTTTTGAGTTGACCTACCTAAGGGTGCGCTGAAAGGTACAGAGGCTGCCAGAGAACCCTTGGGAAGAAAGGTAAGGAAAACCAGCCATGTAAATAAAGGTTAGAGAGAGTTCATCAAAGTGACTGCAAAAACAAAAGACAAAAACACTTCTGCACCCGAGTGTCGGCCCCGCTACCTCTCTTCAGAAATCAAACCTCGTTGAGTTAAAAAAAAAAAAAAAAAACCACAGCGGAGAATGAACCGAGGTTTCCAGATTCTTTGCATTACTTAGGGGAGGGGCTGCTTCCCACCTCGCAGCGGATTGCGTCGGGTAGGGGCGGATGGGTGCTGTAGTCCAAAACCACCCAAGGCGTTTCTCCCAATTATTCCATCCCGAAAGGTGTGGCGGGATCCGAATCGCCTTGAATTCGTATCGGGGCTGGTGAATTTCTTTTTCTGAAACTTTTAAGTTTAAGCGTTAACGGAGGAAATAAGTGTGTGTGTGCGCGCGCGTGTGTGTATGGGTGGGATGGGGGCGTTCTTTTCAGAAGTTTTCCACTTAGGAAGTCCTAGAAAATTTCAAAGGGGCCCTTCCAGACGATTTATATATAGCCCCTGCCCTCATTCCGTTTAAGGCGCTTGGGCTAATCCGGAGGAAACCGGATTGAGAAGGGCGCTTATTTGTTTTTCTTATTTATGAATTGATTTTTAATTTTCTCCTCCACCCCTCAATCTCTCTTCGCCTCTAACGAAGGATTTTGGGGCATTAAAATCAGATCCATTTTTTCCTCCTCCGGGGGGGGGGGGAAAGAAAAGTTTCATGTAACTTTTTAACGATTAGGCCGTCTCCACTGAATAAACCTATTTGAGACAGACAGAGAGACACAGGGACAGGGGAGGGAGAGAGAGGGAGAGAGAAAGAGAAAGAGAGAGCGCTTTTTGAAGGAAAACCGGTTTTAGAAAAGAAAAAAAAATCAATTCTAAATATTTCTACAGCCTTTCAGAACAGACGGAGAAGGAATACCGATAAAGGGGAATATTTGTACCTCCGAGTTGAAACGAGGGGTCCTTTGGTGTTCTCCGCGCTTGTTTCATTACCCAAACTAGGGTAGCATTGATGATTTTACCTAGTTTGGGCAACGAAACATCTGCAAGAAAACCACCAATCTCAGAGAGCACCAAGGAGAAGCAATAAGAGTAATGAGATGATGGTGGCTCGTCGAGCAATCGAGATGGATTTGACTTTTTTTTTTTTTATCCACCTCTCAAGTCCTTCCCAAGGACCTGGGAGATAGGCAGGTGTTGGGCAAAGCCTCCACTAAGCCATTCAGGCGACCTCTCTATGCCCAGGGCTGTGTGTTCAATTCCGACCCGTCGCACCGCGCTAAATTGTTGAGAGACTGGCACTCTTATTCGCTGCCTTCCTTCGGTTGGCACCGCTTCCCGCTCTGGACTGGGGTGTGTGTGTGTGTCCCTAAATCGAAAGCCCTCGAAGCTAGCCTTGTTCAAGGCCCGCGACAGGATCGCGGTGGCAGGCAGATTTCCCGCAGGCGCCGCGCCGGGGAAAAATTCTCGAATAGACCCGCCCGCTCGCTCGCTTCCCCTTTTCTCCAGACTCGCGCGACCCTGCCCGGGCGCTCCTCCTTCATTCCCCAAATCAACATTTGGGGCCTCGCCAAGTCCCCGAAAGTAATTTCGATAGGAAAAGGCCCCAAGAACTAAGGAGCTGCTGGGCGGTTAAGAAATTTGAAATCGAGCTAAATAAAAAGCCAGTTTCGATCCCTAAACAATCCCCCTCCCCATTGCAAACTAGTTTCTGTGAGCGAAATCGGGAAATAATCAGATAATTTCTCACAGACTCTTAAGGTTTAAAAAGCACTTTTAAGTCCGAATGCGGCCCGCTTCTTGAAAAGCTGAACCTTTCTTAATTAAAAGCATTTAATTTCTCCTAAATGGGCTGAAACATATAAAAACCGCTCTTAGCTTTTCATTTTATTTCCTTAATGGGAAGAGTTTGGAAGAGAGATTCGTTCGGCTTTTCCCTTTCTATTTTCGTATCCCAAGAATTAATTTTAATGAGCGCTTCCAGAAACAAGATTTACCTGGAAACGTTTATCTTAGAGGGACGTGAAAAGTTACCTTTCGTTTTCGCAAACACACACAGACACACACACGGCCCCCAAAACTCCATTTTTGAACCGGCGGCTTCCTATAAAACTGACTTGCGAAGAAACAGGAATAAAAAAAAACCCCAGCCTGTCTTTAAAACTGAGCGGCAAGTTAATAAATAGCAGTTTATTTAGTTGATATTTTGCTAAAAAGAGGGAAGGACCGGCGGAAAAGCGGGCCGTAAAAACGACGAGGGATAATTAGTAACCAACTTGTCAAAAGCTGTTCGACTCTTAAGTTGGAAGACACGTATGTAGGTGCGTGTGCTCCGGCATTTTTACACACACACACAAAGACAGGGGGACGCACTTGTTTAGGATCTGGACGAACAAAAAGAAAGAGAGAGAGAGAGAGGGTGTTTTCGTATTGGTGAATCAACAGCTAATGAAAGTTTTTAACTGGACAAAAGGTATTAGAAGGAGGGAGAAAAATACTTTTAGGAAATGAAAAGGTTTACCCGGAGTTAATTATTGCTAGATTCCTTTTCATCAAATTCACACTTTTCTCTCTCCAAAGCCTCTCTCTAGAAATTGATAGGTAACGGATATTACTATTACTTACTACGGCACTACTACTATTACTACTACTCTTGGACACAACGATTCTTGGCATCTTGACTGGAGGCGATATTTGGGGTGACGGGAACATATATGGTATGACAATTGAATGGCCCTGCCCTCAAATATGTTCCTTTGAAGTCACCACCACCCTTCCCCCACCCACTGCACTTTATATCAATGCAATTTTTATTTAACAGCGGGGAAGACTACAGTTTTATTAAACGGGATCTCGTGTGGGAATGCAAACTAATTTCAATAAAACAGAATATTTGTAGCTCAGGGTTGAAATGAGGGGTACTTGGTGCTCTCTTGGTTGTTTCCTTGCAGACGTTTCATTAGCCAAACTAGGTAACACCATCCGTGCTAAAAAGGAATGGGGTTTGGCTTTCATTATGTTATAGCACTGGTGATGTTACCTAGTTCAGGTAATGAAACCTCTGCAGGAAAACAACCAAGTTCACAGTGGGCCAAGGTCCCCCGCAAGCTAATTCTTCCTTAGTTTTATGCTTTAACTAGTTATTTGAAGGAAAAAGATAATGCTGCTTGAACTTCCATATCCGATACCCACCTCCCAGCTATTACCCAGTTCCTAGAGAGTGCAATCATTACACACACACACACATTCATTGGAGGATATTATAAAATTAAACCACCTCCTATACCCAGCAATACGCGTGGCCTGTTAATATCTGAGAGAGCGTTAGGGACGTCTGAATTGTACGTTGATTATAAATTAATGCGTGTCAAAGTCTCAGCGCCACCAACCGTGTTCGCACGTGTTAGGTCTGAACGGTAGAATAAGGCGCGATTGCTTTCGGCCAGTCTCAGAATTGATGGGGCCGGCGGGGGGATAAGTTAGTACACCACCCCCCAAAAGCAGCAAAATTTAGTTCGGCTCATGTCTTGAGTGGTTTTGTAGCATGGACAATGTAATTTACACGTTTACCCATCGACTTTATTCGTTGGTATGAAATATTGCTCTGTGGAACTTTTGTGCCTTTCTGCATAGATAGACACAGCAAACTCTAGTGAAAAGACTTTCCTGCCTATATCTCAAACCTTGTTTCCAAGGCTCCACTTATTTGATCTTTACCTTAGATAATTTTTAGACAGTTTCTAATGGGATTTTTTGCCTCAAGGTAACAGTAGAAAAATTCTAAGCTTAGGTTTAAAAAAATAATAATAAAGGGAAAAAATATATACAAACGAAAAAACTCCGCAGAATTTTTTTTTAAAGAAAAGGAACCACTCTAAATTTTAAAAGAGTCTAAAATAATGTCAGCGTTCATTCTACAAAGCTGTATTTTGGCCCCACTTGTTTCCTTACAAAGACTCTTTTGCTCCCGTTTAATAAAATCAAAATTAAAACAAAGCAAAAAATAATAGTACGATCCATTTACTAGTGCTGCCGCATTCTGAATTTTATTATTGAACCTCCTCCTGGTGTTGTCGTTAGGGAACATGAAAAGCGTCACGTTCTCTGTTAAGGGACAATTCCAATCCCTAAAGTCCTTCCCAGTAAATACTTAAAAGGATTGCGCTGCTGCCCAGAGACCAAAAAACCCTGATTTCGTTTTGCTGGGATTATTTTAATCAGTTAAAAAAGGAATTTATCTCCGCGCTATGTATTTTTTTTTTTTAACTGGCGCTTGTCCTTGATTGTTGGGTGTGCGACTGAGAGAGAGCGAGATAAAAATCGATTGAAACTCTCACGTGCTCGGTCATCCTTCCCACCCCCATGCACAACGACAAGAGGACAGCGGACAAAGTTGTGTAAACGAGTTGTGTACATTTGTATTACACGCGCACGCAAACAACAGGGAGTCATTCATTCTTTTAAGGGAAAGGCGCAAAGCAATAGGGGGTGGGGGGGGGGAGAGAGAAAACATTTGGAAACAAACCTGAACGGCGGTTCGGTTTAAAAATAATATTTTTTTTTCAAAAACTCAATAACTCTTATGATTTTGCGAGGGGTGGCCAGCCCGAGGCGAAGAAGGCGGCGAAAAACGCACCTTTTGCAAACGAAGCCGTTGCATTCAGTCGCCGGAACATTCTATGCAGTGTGACCGGAACGTTCCATTCCTTTTTATCCCAAACGTTCTATTCCGAACGTTCCACTCCGAACGTTCCATCCCTCTTTTTCGGACAACCTCCCATCACTTTCCCCCCCAACCCCGCGCGCTTTGCAGGGGGGACGGAGACCCCTGGCTCTACGGTACCCTTCTCTCGCAGCCCCCCCTCCTCCTCTTCTTCTTCCTCCTCCCTTACCTGATCATCCTCTCCACTTCGGCCCTCTGCTCCACCGCCTCCTCGGTGTTGAGCGCCTGCAACTCCCGCAGGATCTGCGGGGTGTCAAAGTCATCTCCGTCATCGGACCCCTCGTCCCCCGACAGCCTGCCTTTGCTGTGCCCGTTGGTCAGGGTGTGGAAGATGGGCTTGGTGTCCGCCTCCGTCCCTCCGCCGCCGCTGTTGGGCGACAGTTGCAAGTTTTCCAGTTTCACCCCGTAGCCGCCACCTCCGGCCGCCGTAGCGTGGTTGGTACTGCCGCCGCCACCGGTCGAAGGCATCAGTTCCTCCAGGGCTTGGATCAGGATTTCTTTGGTGACTCCGGAGGTGAGCAGCGCGTTGAGAAGCTCGTGTTGCAAAGCGCTGAGTTTGGACACCATTTTAAGCCCAGAAGGAAGGGAGGGAGGGAAAGGGGGGGGGAAATAAAAGAGAGAAGAGAGAAAGAAAGAGAGAGCGAGAAAGAGAGAGAGAGAAAGGGGGAGAGAAAGAGAGAGAGAAAGGGAGAAAGGGAGAGAGAGAGAGAGAGAGAAAGAGAAAGAGAGAGAGAGAGAAAGAGAAAGAAAGAAAGAAAGAAAGAAAGAAAGAAAGAAAGAAAGAAAGAAAGAAAGAAAGGCAGAAAAAGATAAGGGGAGGGGGAGGATAGGGAAAGGGGGGAAGGAAAGCCCCCCCTAAAAAAAACCCAACTTCCTTCCCCAAAGCCCCCGCGACCGCGTTGCAACGGGAAGCCCCCTTAGAGCGCTCCCTCGGCTGACACCTGTTTCTGCGGCAGGTTCTGCGGTGCTGCAAATGCCACGGCGAGCCTCCCTCCTACTACTGCTCCTTCTTGATGCCCTCCGGTAGGCCCTATATAAGATATGCAAATGAAGTGGGCAGGCGAGGGGGGGGGCTCTCCGCGCAGGATGCAAATGAGGGGCGGGAGGGGAGAGAGAGAGAGAGAAAGCGGGCGGGAAGGGAGGGCACAGACGGCGCGCGGGGAGGGGGCGTCCAGACTCGCTTCCTTCGCCCGGCGGGATGAGGATCTGGCCCTTCACAGCCTTTAGGTCAGAAGGGGAAGGGTTGCGGTTGGGGGGGGGGTTGTCTCTAGAGATGGCCGGGGTCCCGTTTCCCCCCCCCCGTCCTTCCTTCTCCGCTGCACTTTGAACCTGTTTAAGGCAGCCGGTTTTGGGGATTGGTGGGGGGGGGAGCAAGGTTGGGGGAGGAACGTCTCTCCCCAGGGCTGGGGGTCTCGCCTGTCCGACGAACTTCGTGTGTGTCCCTGGCCAGAGGAAGGGAAGGGGGCGGCGACCCCAGAAACCCAGAATAGAATAGAATAGAATAGAATAGAATAGAATAGAATAGAATAGAATAGAATAGAATAGAATAGAATAGAATAGCAGAGTTGGAAGGGACCTTGGAGGTCTTCTAGTCCAACCCCCTGCTTTGGCAGGAACCCCTACACCACTAATAAGGAGAAATGAAGCCGGTGTTTAAAAATTGCCTCCTTTCTTCAGAGGCGAGGATTTCGGGTTCTTTCCTTCTCCACTACCACCACCCCCCGCATTCCCCCTAAAGAAAACGAATCCGAACCACCGTGCCAAAAAAAAAAACAAAAAAAAATCAACTTCGATGATTATCGATTATTTTATGGATTAAATCCGAGGTCGGTTTTGGCAAGCCGAGAGTTTCGGGAACGGTTTTAGCGGGGAGAGAACTGGTTGATTTCACCTTTTAATCCTATCTGCCTGCTCCTTTCGTTCCCCCTCCCTCCCTTCCCATTTCTTTCCCTCTTTTCCCACTTTAACCGGTTGGATAAAATTGGAGATGGTTGATTTTCGGTTGATTTCTTTTTTAATGTGCTCTCTTTTTCAGTTTCCTGGTTTCATTCTCTGGGAAGGTGTGGGGGGAGGGGAAATCGAGGGGTTAGACTTAATTCGATAAGATCAGAATCGAATATCCTGGTCTGCATATATATACCTTTCTTGCAGACGGAAACTTTGAACTCGGATGAATCACAGAAAGCATGACTAAAGATTCCAGATTTTATTTACTGGATCATTGCATCGGTCAGCCCTTTCTCCTTATGCAGGCTAATCTTTTTCTGTGCTCTTCTCTTCTCTTGTTTTCAAAACTAGAGAATGGATTGGGGGGGGGTTACCACTCTAAAATTAAAATTATTATTCAGAAATCAGGGAGAGTAACATGTTGGATGTTCCCGTTTTTTCCTTGAACACTTTTTATTTCGGGGTGGTGGTGGTGGTGGTAGAAAAATATTTCTCCATTTGAAAAATCAATCAATCAATCTCAGTTTAGCCGATTTTAATATTAATCTTCCAGGTTTCTTCCTGGCCCCGCCCCCAAATATTTGAGCTCGCCATAGGATTGCATTGTTAAAGGTTTATTTAAATGCTGGGATTGGAAATCAGACATGCATAGTTTCTGAAGTCGTTTTGGAGTAAATGTGAACATGACGACACGAGGTTAAAAAAAGAAATCCTGTGTCGGTTTACCTGAGAATTCGACTCACTGTATATACAGCAGAATTGAATGTTAGCTCAGTACACTTAATTTTTCTCCTATTGAAATCAGCAAAACAGTGAAACTCAGTGTGTGTTTGTTCCAAAGCAGTTGGTTTCAGGAGGTTCCATTGAAATGCAAGGTCTGTGCATTACGCTGAAAATAGGTGAGCTGTGATTGGACCGTGCATTTTAATTTGGGATTTCTTTGCTCTGAATGTGTGGCATGAAAAACTTGATGATGATTATTATTAAGTTGTTGTTAAGGTCATTGACAATTATTCTTGTTCACTTTCAGCTGCTTATATAGAAAACAAGGATAAATCAAAACTCAGCCTTCCATGTGGCCACAGATGGCAGGGTCATTTCGGGGGTGAAGAGATTGTTGGGCGTGCCTAACAGGTTCACCGCAACATGTGAACGGCTGCCAAGCTACTTTTAAAGGGTTGTGTACAGACTTCACTTTCATCTTGGAAGCCACTCGAAAAAAATACTTCCTTGAAAGCAAATTGGGCTGCAGGACTAGGAAATCAAATGTTACAAGTGGAGCAGCAAACTTTTTATCCGGGATATGTATATAGGTATAATATGCAACCTTGGCGACTTTATGACTTGTGGACTTCAACTCCCAGAATTCCTCAGCCAGCTCGGAAGAACAGACAATATATAACATATCATGGTACTTATATAATACCGTTTCTATATAAAACATCCTGGAAGATGACAAAGGGCCAGTTTGGTCTAGTAGTTAAAAGTACCAGGCTAAAAAGCTAGGAGGTCATGAGTTCAAGTTCCGCCTTAGCTATGAAAGCTACCTGGGTGACTTTGGGCAAGTCACTAGGAGACTGGAGATTGGAGAGTTCAAGTCCCGCCTTAGACATGAAAGCCAATTGGGTGACTTTGGGCCAATCACTCTCTCTCTCTCTCTCTTTGCCCAACCCACCTAACAGGGTTGTTGTCATTGTGAGGAAAAATAGGAGGAGGAAGTTGTGTTGAATATTTTTGCCACTTTAGATTATTTATAAAAATAATAAAGTTGGGAACTAACTAACTATAAACAAACAAATAAATAAATACAGTAGTGGCCAAAATTGTGGAAACCTTTTGGGAAAAGTGTATTTTTGAGGTTTGATAGCTAATAGCACCACTTTTTTGGGGGGAGTTTCAAGATAATCCTATTCCACTGCTGGAATAGGATTAAGGGTTAATAGCCCAGACCTTAACCCAATTGAACATCTATGGAGCCGACTAGAGAAACTTGTTAGTCAGAAGTGACCCAGCAATAAAACCTAGTTAATAGAAGCAATCCTTCAATCTTGGTTTCACATTACAACACCAGCAGAACTAATTCTAGTTCTAATTCTAGAACGAAGGCCTTAATTCATGCTAAAAGTTACCCAACTAAGTATTAACTGACATGGTGATCATTTTTGTATATCTTGTTTTTTCTATGGTGATAATTTTTATATATCTCGTTTTTTTCTATGTGTTTCACTTTTCTTCTTTATATTGTAACTGCTATTCTAATAGCAAATCCCTCATAAAAGTTATTGCATTACATTCTTGATTACATCTTTCCATTGATATATAATTTTATGGTACTACTCCCCCCAAAAAGTGGTGTTATTAACTAGTTTTAGAAAATACACTTTTCCCAAAAAGTTTCCACAATTTTGGCCACTACTGTAGCAACCTATTTTTTATTGTCAAGAAATCTAATGGGTGACTACATGAATTCACCAGGAAGAGAATTCAGATCGGAAACGTACAAACATTTACAGTTAACAAGGCATTGGATATTAATTGAAAAATCAAAAGGAAAATGTTTATTACTTAAATATAAGACTTTTTTCAAAAAGAAAGACAGCGAGTGAAGATGTATTGACTTGAATATCTCTTTCAGCATTAAAGCCCCTCTGAATTTTCTACACATAAAAAGCATATATTTTTTTCTGCTTCTGCGTGGTTATTGTAATCCCGGATGAATGTCTACGCATTTTTATTGCAATCAGGTGCACTAATTGAGGGAATAAATGTTTTTCACCTTAGTGGTTGGGTTCACACAACCTGTTAAACTAGGTTAAAGTAAGGCCGAGTTGTTTGTAAGTTTAGCCATTGCTTTCACCTATTATGGGCATCTCACCCTGACTGACGCTGACCTATAATACAGTTTATCGCTGTGTTTTGTAAACTTAGGTTTAACGATCACCGTGTTGCGTGAACTCACAGCCAGGGGATCTGATGCTTCTGAAGCACCTTGGATCAACTTCTTTGAAAGAATTAGAATTTCAGTAAAAAAGACAAGGCCATTCAAAACATTAGTGGGCAACTAGCTCTTACTGAGATCCCAAAATGTTACAGGTAGTCCTTGACTTATGACCACATTTTTTTTTTATTTATTTACATTTATATCCCGCCCTTCTCCGAAGACTCAGGGCGGCTTACAGTGTATAAGGCAATAGTCTCATTCTATTTGTATATTTACAAAGTCAACTTATTTCCCCCCCAACAATCTGGGTCCTCATTTTACCTACCTTATAAAGGATGGAAGGCTGAGTCAACCAATTGAGCCCAACATTTCTGTTGCTAACTGACACGTTTCTTAAGTGAGTTTTGGCCCAGTTTACGACCTTTCTTGCCACAGTTGTTAAAGGAATCATGGCAGCTGTAAAGGTAGGAACACGGTTGTTAAGTGAACCTGGCTTCTCCATTGACTTTGCTTGACAGAAACGTCGCAAAAGGGGATCCGGAGACCCCCCGGGACACTGCAACCGTCATAAATACGAACCACTTGCCCTACAGCTGAATTTTTGATCATTTGACCATGGGGATGCTGCAACGGTGTGGAAAACGGT
Source organism: Ahaetulla prasina (assembly GCF_028640845.1). Lineage (NCBI taxonomy): Eukaryota > Metazoa > Chordata > Lepidosauria > Squamata > Colubridae > Ahaetulla > Ahaetulla prasina. The sequence goes on from NC_080539.1 coordinate 11,576,145, forward strand.
CATACGTCACTTTTTCAAGTGCCACTGTTGCTTTGAACGGTCATTAAACAAATGGTTGTAAGTCAAGGACTCCCTGTATCATTTCAGAAAATTGGTTGTCCAATCTCAAGAATTTTTTGCTCCATCATTATCAGTTCTGACATAAACTATCAGAGTTACATAAACCCTGTAGCAGTAAAAAGGGAAAGGTTCCCCTCGCACCTACGTGCTAGTCGTTCCTGACTCTAGGGGGCAGTGTTCATCTCTGTTTCAAAGCCGGAGAGCCAGCGCTGTCCGAAGACGTCTCCATGGTCATGTGGCCAATTCTTGAATACAGCTCGCCTGTCTGGAATCCATACCACATTTCTGACATCAATACAATTGGATGTATCCAAAAATATTTTACAAGAGTTCTCCACTCCTCTGAATACAACAAAATACCTTATGCCACCAGACTTGAAATCCTGGGCTTAGAAAATTTAGAACTGCGCCACCTTCGACATGATCTGAGTTTAACTCATAAAATCATCTATTACAATGTCCTTCCTGTCAAAGACTACTTCAGCTTCAATCGCAACAATACACGAGCACACAATAGATTTAAGCTTAATGTGAACCGCTCCAATCTTGATTGCAGAAAATATGGCTTCAGTAACAGAGTTGTTAATGCTTGGAATACACTACCTGACTCTGTGGTCTCTTGCCAAAATCCCCAAAGCTTCAACCAAAAACTGTCTACTATTGATGTCACCCTATTTCTAAGAGGTCTGTAAGGGGCGTGCATAAGAGCACAAGCGTGCCTTCCGTTCCTGTCCTATTGTTTTCTTTTGTTATATCCAATTAATATAGTTATTACATACTCATACTTATATATATGCTTATATATTGTATAGTTATTACGTGCTTATGCTTATATATACTGACTGACAAAATAAAATAAAAAAAAAATAAATGACTAAATGCTGAAGGTGCATGGAACGTTGCTCCCTTCCCATTAAAGGTGGTCCCTATTTTTCTACTTGCATTTTTTACATGCTTTCGAACTGCTAGGTTGGCAAAAGCTGGGACAAGTAGCGGGAGCTCACCCCATTACGCAGCACTAGGGATTCGAACCGCTGAACTGCCAACCTTTTGATCGACAAGCTCAGCGTCTTAGCCACTGAGCCACCGTGTCCCCTCTGTATTAGTAGTGGGCTTCAATTTTGTTTGCTACAGATTCACTTGCGGGCATGGGCGTGTTCGCACTTGCGCGCAATGCTTCTGTGCATGTGCAGAGATGTCCGGGCGGATGGGCGGAGCCTCCCACCACCGCTACCAGTTCGCCCAAACTGGTAGCAACTCACCGCTGCTCTGCATATTCGCCACTAGATGAATAAGGAAGAAACAGCTGGAAACTTAACTTAATCGATTAATTTAATTGTATTGTTGATGAATAAGAAAAGGTATTTGGGGTAGAGATTCAGCCCACATGAGCTGGGACTAAAAGAGCAAGTCTGTACTTTATAAGTGGTCCTTGAATTACAACCATTCATTTAGTGACCGTTCAAAGCTGCCACAGCACTGAAAGAAGTGACTTACGACTGGTCCTTACACTTACGACCGTCGCAGCATTCCCATTCTCATGGGATCAACATTTGGATACTTGTTAACTGGCAGGTATTTATGAAGGTTGAAGTGTCCTGGGCTTACAGATAGTCCTCGATTTACAACAGTTTGTTTAGTGGCCATTCAATGCTACATCATCGTTGAAAAAAGCGACTTATGATGATTTTTCACACTTACAACCATTATAGCATCCCGATGGTCATAAGATCAAAATTCAGCTACCCCTCGGCAACTGACTCATATTTATGATGGTTGCGGTGTCCTGGAATCATGTGATCCCCTTATGCGACCTTCTGACCAACAAAGTCAATGGGGGGAATCCAGATTCACTTAACAACCGTGTTACTAATTTAACAAGAGCAGGGATTCACTTAACAACTGTGGCAAGCAAGGTCGTAAAACAGGGCAAAGTTCACTTAACAAAGTCTCACTTAGCAATATAAATTTTGGGCTCAATTGTGGTCGTAAACTGTATCTGATCGCCATCGGCCCCTTTCCCTGTGGTCTGGTGACAAGCAAAGTCAATGGGAGGGGAACCAGATTTGCTTAACGACGGCGTGATTCACTTAACAACTGCAGTAATTTGCTTAACCACTGTGCCAGAAAAGGACATGACTTTTTTTTTTATTTGCATTTATATCCCGCCCTTCTCCGAAGACTCAGGGCGGCTTACACTATGCCAAGCAATAGTCTTCATCCATTTGTATATTATATACAAAGTCAGCTTTTATTGCCCCCAACAATCTGGGTCCTCATTTTACCTACCTTATAAAGGATGGAAGGCTGAGTCAACCTTGGGCCTGGTGGGACTTGAACCTGCAGTAATTGCAAGCAGCTGCTGTTAATAACAGACTGCATTAGTCTGTTGAGCCACCAGAGGCCCCTCACTTAATAACGGCCTCGATTAGCAACAAAAATTCCGGTCCCAATTGTCGTAAGTCAAAAGCTACTTTACTCTCTGATTCCCAGATACTTCAGTGACGGTTAAGAATTCATTGCAAAATTGCAATTACGAACAGCAGTGGCAGCCATTCCCTGAATTGGTCATATTTAGAGATTGTTTTTCACTACCTGATCACATCCTAATTTGACTGTATTTGGAGCTACCCTGCAAAATACTCCAAAAATTGAAATTGGAAAAGTTAGGATTAAGGGTAAGGCAGTGGTGAAATCCAATTTTTTTACTACCGGTTCTGTGGGCGTAGCTTGGTGGGCAAGGCTTGGTGGGTGTGGCAGGGGAAGGATACTGCAAAATCCCCGTTCCCTCCCCACTCCTGGGGAAAGGATATTGCAAAATCTCCATTCCCTCCCCACTTCAGAGGAAGGATACTGCAAAAACCCCATTCCCTCCCCACTCCTGGGGGAAGGATATTGCAAAATCTCCATTCCCTCCCCACTCCTGGGGGAAGGATATTGCAAAATCTCCATTCCCACCCCACTCCAGGGGAAGGATACTGCAAAACCCCCATTCCCTCCTCACTCCTGGGGGAAGGATATTGCAAAACCCCCATTCCCACCCCACTCCAGGGGAAGGATACTGCAAAAACCCCATTCCCTCCTCACTCCTGGGGGAAGGCTATTGCAAAATCCCCATTCCCTCCCCACTCCTGGGGAAAGGATATTGCAAAATCTCCATTCCCACCCCACTCCAGGGGAAGGATACTGCAAAATCCCCATTCCCACCCCACTCTAGGGGCCAGCCAGAGGTGGTATTTGCTGGTTCTCTGAACTACTCAATATTTCCTCTACCGGTTCTCCAGAACCTGCTGGATTTCACCCCTGGGGTAAGGTACAAAGAATGCAGGATTCTACTAACCATATTTCTATCTGGGCACAGTCTGAATGGTTAGTGTTAACCTTTAAAGCCCCAAATAGCTTATGGCTTGATTAGGATTGTGTTTCTCAACCTTGCCAGATGGAAGATGTGTGGACCAACTCCCAGAATTCCCCAGCCACGACTGGACCACAACTGCAGAAAAGTGTGTTCTCTCCTCTTCCCAACACCTATAGTTAGTTCCCAGAGACATTTTTAAAAAGATCCAAGCCACATTTTTAGCCTTTGATTAAAATGCACTTAATTTTGGAAAGAAGATTCAATTTGCCAGTTCTAGAATTGAAAAAAGATTGATTGATTTTCTTTCGTTTTTCCTTCCCTTCTTCCTTCCTTCCTTCCTTCCTTCCTTCCTTCCTTCCTTTCTTTCCATTTTCCTCTCTCTCTCTCTCTCTCCCTCCCTTCCTTTTTTCTTTTTTTCCTTACTTCCCTCCTGCTGTCCTCCTTCATTCCCATCTCCTTCCTTCCTTCCTTCCTTCCTTCCTTCCTTCCTTCCTTCCTTCCTTCCTTCCTTCCTTCCTTCCTTCCCTTTCTTTCTCATCTTTCTCTTTCTTCTTGCCTTTCTTTCTCTGTCTTTCTTTTTCTTCTCTCTCTCTCTCCCTTTTTCCTACTTTCCTTTTTTCCTTCCTTCTTTCCTTCCTTTCTTCTTTCTTCATTCCCATCTCCCTCCCTGATTCTTTCTTCCTTTCTTCCTTTCTCTCTCTCTCTCTCATTCTTTCTCTTTCTTCCTGCCTTTCTTTATTTTTCTTCTCTCACTCTTCCTTTTTCCTTTTTTCTACTTTCCTTTTTTCCTTCCTTCCTTCCTGTCATCTTTCTTCATTTCCATTTCCCTCCCTCCCTCCCTCTTCCTTCCTTCCTTCCTTTTCTTTCTTACCAGAGATCCCTGCAAAGTTTCAAAGCCATCAATGAATTCCTGCTGGCTTCAGGTATGTTTACCTACCTAGCCTAAAAAGGGGAAACATTATGCGGCCGCAGCTATTTCAAGGCCAACTCAACAGAGCAAAGAATCTGAATGGGAGTGTTTAAATGCTTTCCAGTCTTAATTTCAGCTTTATCTGAAGGCAGAGACCAGGGTAGGAACTGGTGGGAAGAAAGGAAGCCATCCAACATAGCAGGAACTGGCTGTGAATCTTGAAACTAGTAAGCCTGTTTTCTCCCAGAAGGCAAGTTTTTAACTCCACAAAATGAACAGTCATCATTCCAAGGCAGAATGACATGAAAAGCAAATTCAAACATGATTGTTTGAAAAGGATGTTGTGGTTTGTGGTCACCACAATTTTAGAAACCCGCTGAGACTCTAGGAAGAGTGCAGAGAAGAGCAACAAATCTTGATTGCAGAAAATACGACTCCAGTAACAGAGTTGCTAATGCCTGGAATGCACTACCTGACTCTGTGGTCTCTTCCCAAAATCCCCAAAGCTTCAACCAAAAACTGTCTACTGACCTCACCCAATTCCTAAGAGGTCTGTAAGGGGCGTGCATAAGAGCATAAACGTGCCTACCGGTCAGTGGTGGGATTCAGCCAGTTCGCACCACTTCGGGAGAACCGGTTGTTAACTTTCTGAGCAATTTGGTGAACTGGTTATTGGAAGAAATCATTAGGGCAGAGAACCGGTTGTTAAATTGTTTGAATCCCACCACTGCTACCGTTCCTGTCCTATTGTTTCCTTTTGTTATATCCAATTAATATAGTTATTACATACTCATACTCATATATATGCTTATATACTGTATAGTTAGTTCATACTTATGCTTATATATACTGTGTGACAAAAATAAATAAATAAAATCAATAAAAATAAAAAATAAATTAAGGGACTGGAGAATAAACCATATGAAGAATAGGTGCGGAAACCGGGTATGTCTAGTCCAGTGACTGCTAACCATTTTTCTGTCACATGCCAAAAGCGGGGGGGTTTCACGGGGGGTCACGCACGTGTGTGCCCACATCTGTAATGCAATGCTCCCCACGTGCTCCAACCCCCAGCGCATGCATGCGCACCACACCCCATGCATGCCCTACCCCATGCGTGCCCACACCTGTAATGCCCTACCCACTGCATACCCACACCTGTAATGCAATGCCCCCCCCGCTCCCCCGCTCCCCCCCACCCGCATGCGCGACCTCCCCCCTGTGCATGCACATACAACCTCCCTGCAGCCCATTTTGGGCCTGGCAGGCCACCCTGAAGCCTCTTGGGACCAAAACCTGGCCATGGATGAGTCAGGGGGTGCCACCACCCCCACATGGCCCGTTTCGGAGGGGCGTCACCCTCCCGCGCTCTCCCCATCCACCGCGCATGTGCATCAGAGGTGGGTTTCAGCAGGTTCTGACCGGTTCTGGAGAACCGGTAGCGGAAATTTTGAGTAGTTCGGAGAACCGGTAGTAAAATTCTGACTGGACTTGCCCCCATCTATTCTCTGCCTCCTAAGTCCTAGCTGATCAGGAGGAAATGGGGATTTTGCAGTAACCTTCCCCTGGAGTGGGGTCAATTCTCTATTCGCAAACTAATGCAATATATACTTTTATTTATAGCGATATACTCTCTGATCAGGTCAGGATCAGGAAACACCGAAGATTTCCTGACGTATTTTCTATCTATCAACCCACAAGCACAATTCTGAGAGAAGCTTGAATTGCATTCAACGGGCAACATTCAGAGTTTGCCTCCCTTAACACCACCCAGGTTGCTCTTTGAAGGTGGGCAAATTCACACATGAATTTGTGCGTGGTAGAGAAACAGTTGGAATCGACAACAAAATGTTGCAGCAGAAAGTGCTTCTCTGCAAGGAATTACGGTAACCGGGTCTCCTTTCAGAATATTTACCCTGATCAGTTCTCACAGTCTCACAAATTTCCCATCATTTCCATAATCCAGGTTGGTGGGTTTTTAAAAAAAAAACCTTGTTCACTTTAGGATGTGTGGACTTCAACTTCCAGAATTCCCCAGCCAGGTTGGGTGGCTGGGGATTTCTGGGAGTTGAAGTCCACACATCTTACAGTGGGCAAGGTTGAAAAATACTGGTGCAGACCAACATCCCATATTTATTTATTTGATTAACCACTCTCCTCTTACCCTGTAATCTATGGTACTAAAAAAATCAATGTCAGGTTACATTTTTTCCCAACTAACAAATTCTAGTCAAAGATAGTTGTTTTATAACAGGTATCCTGTTGGGAGAGTTATTCTGAAATTTGTTTACCTTAGGGTAAACAACGCTTAGGGTTCCCCAAACCATCTGCAAATTTTGAGCTCCAGGTCTACTTCCTTGCTGATATCTTCTTCTATCTGGGCTGTTACATTAGGGCTACTTAAGAATCCAGCTCCGAAAATAAATTTCCCATTAATAAACCACTTTCCAAATAAGTTTGCATGTAAACATTGGGTCTACTCATTAAGCTATGAGGTAGAAACCAGGAGATGATGAGTTCTAGTGCTGCCTTAGGCATGAAAGCTGATTGGGTAAACTGTGGAGATCACTAGGAGATTGTCAATTCTAGTTCCATTTTAGGCATGAAAGCTGGCTGGGTGACTTTGGTCCAATCACTAGGAGACTAAGTTCTAGTCCTGCTTAGGCATCAAAGCTAGCTGGGCGACTTTGGGTCAGTCCTTCTCTCTCTCAGCCCAACCCACCTCACAAGGTTGTTTTTGTAGGGAAAATAGGAGGAAGGAGTATTAGGTATATTTGTAGCCTGGAGTTGCTAAAAATATAATAAAAGCAGGATAAAATCAGATAGGATAGATAGATAGATAGATAGATAGATAGATAGATAGATAGATAGATAGATAGATAGATAGATAGATAGATAGATGATAGATAGACTTTCCTATCTATCTATCTATATCTATCTATATCTATCTATCTATCATCATCATCATCATCATCATCATCATCATCATCATCATCATCATCATAACAACAACAACAACAACAACAACAACAACATCAGAGTTGGAAGGGATCTTGGAGGCCTTCTAGTCCAACCTCCTGCCCAGGCAGGAAACCCTACACCATCTCAAACAGATGGTTCTCCAACATTTTCTTAAAAATTTCCAGTGTTGGAGCATTCACAACTTCTGCATCTCTCTCTCTCTCTCTCTCTCTCTCTCTCTCTCTCTCTCTCTATCTATCTATCTATCTATCTATCTATCTATCTATCTATCTATCTATCTATCTATCTTGATTTCTGGTGATTTCACAAAAATGTTCGCATTGATCTCTGGGCAAAAGAAATAAATCTGTTTTGGTCTTGCCATGATGGGCTTTCAACTTCCCAGTCTAGCTGAAAACTTTTAATCTCCCTGGAGCCTTTGAATGCCTACTGTTGTCTAGCGAGATATTCCAAGAGATGGGAAGTCACATCAAGCCATGGTGACTCAGCCACAGCTCTGAATTCCTTCACCCTGTCACATGCATAAGTTTATCAAATTTAAGAGCAATGTAGGTTAAGAAGGCTAGAAACCAGGAGACTGGAATTCGAGTCCCACTTTAAGGCGTGAAAGCCAGCTGTGTGACTTTAGGCTAAACACCAGGAGTCTGCGAGTTCTAGTCCCACCTTAGGCATGAAAGCTGTCTGGGTGACCTTGGGCCAGTCACTCTGTCTCAACCCAATTCACCTCACAGAGTTACTGGTACAAGGAAAATAGGAGAAGGAAAGAGTATTAGGTATGTTTGCCACCTCTGATTATATATAAAAACAATAAAGGGATATAAATAAATCAACAGAACATCTATGTGTGTGTGGGTTGCTAGGAACTGAAAGCAATTTGATATCAATCAATTGAAGAAACTATATTTTTACATTCACATATAGAATAGAATAGAATTGGAGAATTGCTTGACTCCCTCTTCTTTGTGGCAGCCCCTGAGATATTGGAAGACTGTTATCTTGTCTCCCCTAGTCCTTCTTTTCATTAAACTAGACATACCGAGTTCCTGCAACCGTTCTTCATATGTTTTAGCCTCCAACTATCTAATCATCTTTGTTGCTCTTCTCTGCACTCTTCTCCAGAACAACCTCAATATCTTTTTTATTAAGTGATGATCAAAACCGGGTGTGGTCTTACTAAGGTTTTATAAAGCAAAAAGAAAACTTTATTGTTTTATTACTGTAAGGAATGTGTTTGTATATCCACCAATCTGCCAACCAACTTTGGACCACACCAGCAGGCATAATCAATCCGTTATCCATTCAAGTGCCATAGGGACTTCCCATTGTTTCTCCTCGACAAAGGCTTCTGTGGAATGTGAAAGCTTGCAGAATAGAGAATAATCAGGGTGAGAAATGTACCTTGATCAGCGTCTGCGGAGGAAAACACACATTCCAATTCACAAGAGCGCCAGCGTTTCCCCCTTTCCTTTGTTTATCGGTGGATCTTCAAATCTCCTTTGTGCCTTCATCTTCCTGCCGATTTCATCTCTACCGTCAACACTGAGATTACAAGATCCTAAGGGTGCGAGACCCTGTTTGGGTGGTTGGTTTCTTGCTTGCTTGCTTATGTCTAAATTACCCGATGTACTTTATAATCTAGCGCAGGGTTATGGCTATTATTTGATCCTATGAAATGTTCAAGGATTATCTGGATCTGTTGGATTTCAATTCCTGTAACTTTCGGATCTAGAGATGGTGTGGCGTGGTGGGCGTGGCGTGGCAGGCGTGGCAGGGGAAGGATACTGCAAAATCTCCATTCCTTCCCCACTCCTGGGGGAAGGATTTTGCAAAATCTCCATTCCCTCCCCACTCCTGGGGGAAGGATATTGCAAAATCTTCATTCCCTCCCCACTCCAGGGGGAAGGATATTGCAAAATCTCCATTCCTTCCCCACTCCTGGGGGAAGGATATTGCAAAATCTTCATTCCCTCCCCACTCCAGGGGAAATATACTGCAAAATCTCCATTTCCACCCCACTCCTGGGGGAAAGATGCTGCAAAATCTCCATTCCCACCCCACTCCAGGGAAAGGATACTACAAAATCTCCATTCCCTCCTCACTCCTGGGGGAAGGATATTGCAAAATCTTCATTCCCTCCCCACTCCAGAGGAAATATACTGCAAAATCTCCATTTCCACCTCACTCCTGGGGGAAAGATACTGCAAAATCTCCATTCCCACCCAACTCCAGGGGAAAGATACTGCAAAATCTCCATTCCTTCCCCACTCCTGGGGGAAGGATATTGCAAAATCTTCATTCCCACCCCACTCCAGGGGAAATATACTGCAAAATCTCCATTTCCACCCCACTCCTGGGGGAAAGACGCTGCAAAATCTCCATTCCCACCCCACTCCAGGGAAGGGATACTACAAAATCTCCATTCCCTCTCCATTCCAGGGGAAAGACACTGCAAAATCTCCATTCCCTCCCCATTCCAGGGGAAAGATACTGCAAAATCTCCATTCCTTCCTCACTCCTGGGGGAAGGATATTGCAAAATCCCCATTCCCTCACCACTCTGGAGCCAGCCAGAGGTGGTATGTGCCGGTTCTCCGAACTGCTCAAAATTTCTGCTACTGGTTCTCCAGAACCTGTCAGAACCTACTGGATTTCACCCCTGTGATAGAGGTGTGATGCAGTAAGTGGACTCTCCATTTTTAGGAGCAATTTATCTGAAGCATCAGCAGAGGAAAATGGTAAAGATTGGATTAACCGAGGAGCTACACCAGTGCTTCCCAAATTTGGCCACTTTAAGACATGTCGACTTCAAATTCCAGAATTCCCCAGCCGGCATGCCGGCTGTGGAATTCTGGGACCTGAAGTCCACGTGCCTTCGAGTGGAGAATTGGAGAAATACTGATAACTATCATTCTGATTCCGCAGAAAATAACCAGAAGACATATTTCTTAAACTAGAAACAGCCACAAAAATACGACAAATGAAAGTTAACAATAACCAACCTTCACACGCGATGCAAACGCAGCCCCTAAATCTTTAACTGAATTGGTTCAACAGCTTGCATGAACGCCGTAAAAGCTTATGAAGTAGCTATCAGCCACCTGGCAAAATACAGGTAGTCCTCGACTTACGACCACAATTGAGCTCAAAGTTTCCCTTGCTGAGTGATACATTTGTTAAATGGGTTTTTGGCCCATTTTACGACCTTTCTTGCAACAGTTGTTCCGGGAATCACTGCAGTTGTTAGTTGTTAAGTGAATCTGGCTTCCACATGGACTTTATTATTATTATTATTTATTATTTTATTTTATTAGATTTATAGACCGCCCTTCTCCCGAAGGACTCAGCCAAGGTAAAAAAGAAACAATGTACAATTAAAAGTAAATTAAAAAACTTATTATACAATTTGGCCGAAAATTAAAATGGTTAAAAATCTAAAAACCCCAGTTTAAAACTTAAATAAAATTTAAAATTCGAAATCTAGATAATTTAAGAAAGCCCCGCGCGAACAAACAAATATGTTTTCAGTTCGCGGCGAAAGGTCCGAAGGTCAGGTATTTGGCGTAAACCAGGGGGAAGTTCATTCCAAAGAGTAGGAGCCCCCACAGAGAAGGATCTTCCCCTGGGGGCCGCCAGCCGACACTGCCTGGCGGACGGCACCCTGAGAAGTCCCTCTCTGTGTGAGCGTACGGGTCGGTGGGAGGCATAAGGTAACAGCAGGCGGTCCCGTAAGTACCCAGGCCCCAAGCCTTTTGCTCGTCAGAAGGTCACAAAAGGGGACACTGCAACCGTCGTAAATATGAATCATTTGTCAAGCATTTGAATTTTGATCATATAACCATGAGTATACTGCACTGGTTGTAAGGGTGAAAAAAAAAAGCCACTTTTCCAATGCCATTGTAACTTTGAATGGTCACCAAATGGACTTTTGTAAATCAAGGCCTGCCTGTATAATGGACATAGTCCAGCAAATCAACCTATTTGCCAGGCTGATTAAATACGATCCTCCGCATGTCATTGCAGTGTATCTTTGAACACTAGCAAAAGAATTACACAAACGGGAAGAGCTTTAGAAAAATCTGCAAGAAGGGGCCTCTTTGCTTAATTATTATTTTTAAAATATATATATATATAAATAAAATGAGCGCATCGAATATTTTTCTCCAAATTTGGAAGAGATTGGGAAAATCAGCCAGTCCTTGCCAAGCGGCTAGTTGAGAGTTGAGAAAGAGAGAGAGAGAGAGAGAGAAAGGGAGGGAAGGAGAGAAAGAGAGAGAAAAAATTAAGAGATAACCGTACAATGGAGTCTCCAAATCATGTTGTTTCTCCACCAAATTATCAAATCAAAGCGGTCAGAGAAAAGAAGAAACAAGGCCTTTTTAATCAAGATCAACCGCAAGATTGGCTTTCTGTCTCCTGACTAAATTGAGGAGGGGGTTAGAAAAGAGTCTGCCACTAGGATCAGCAAATATTGGTGCTTTAAAGCAAGGACCAATTCACAGCAGAGGGGTGTTTACACAGGTCAGGAGTGGGTAAAGACGGAGACAGGCCACCCCTCTCCCCCAACGTGGTGCCCTCCAGGCAGAGAAATCAGCCCTCATTCTTCTCCCCCACCCCCCCGCTCCAAAGACCCTGACAAAAGTGACCTATAACCAGGGGTGGGCTTCAAAAATTTTAGCAAGGGGTTCTCTGACTGGTTGCTGGGTCCTGTACCATGGTGGGGGGAGTATTGCCCTCCCCAGCAGTGGTGGGTTTCAAATTTTTTTACTACCAGTTCTGTGGGCGTGGCTTGGTGGGTGTGACATGGCTTGGTGGGCGTGGCTTGGTGTGCATGGCAGGGGAAGGTTACTACAATCCCCATTTTCTCCCGATCAGATGGGACTCGGGAGGCAGAGAATAGATGGGGGCGGGGCCAGTCAGAATTTTTACTACCGGTTCTCCGAACTACTGAAAATTTCTGCTACCGGTTCTCCGGAACTGGTCAGAACCTACTGAAACCGACATCTGCTCCCCAGGCTCCGGAGGCTTTCTTCGAGCCTCCAGGAGGGCAAAAATGGCCTCCACAGGCTCTGGAGGCCCTCTAGAGGCTGGAAATGGGCCCGTTTCCGGCCTTCCCTAACTTCTGATAGGCCCATTTTTCACCTTGCCCAAGCCTCTTCACATACCCTGCACTTACCTGTATCCAAAATGGGCCGCATGGGGATTTCTGGGAGGGGAAAAGAGGGGTGAGCGGGGCCAGCCAGGAGTGGGATTTGGGGGTTCTCCGAACTGCACAGAATCTTACGTAGAGGTTCTCTCAAACCCCTGCGAACCCACAGCAGCCCACCCCTGCTTATGACCGTTTTTCACAGTTATGACCTTTGCAGCATCTCCATGGTCATGTGATCAAAATTCAAATGCTTGACCACTGGTTCATATTTATCACCTTTGCTGTGTCCCAGAGGGTCAGCACCTTCCGACCTTCCGACAAGTGAAGTCAATAGGGAAGCCGGATTCACTTAACAACCGAGTTACTGACTTATCAACTGCGGTGATTCACTTAACAAATGAGGCAAGAAAAGTCACAAAATGGGGCAAAACTCACTTGAGAGATGTCTCAGTTAACAACAAAAATTTTGGGCTCAAGCGCAGTCGTATATCGAGGACCTGTCTTTGTTTAGTGACTGTTCAAAGTTACAACAGCACTGAAAAAAGGTGATCCATGATCGTTTTTCACACTTACAACCATTGCAGTCATGCGATCAAAATTTGGGTGCTTGACAGCTGGAATGTATTTTTGACCGGGTGTCATAGGTTTCACGTCACGTAATTTTTATGATTTATAACCTTCTCAGCTGGCTTCCAAAAAGCAAAGTCAATGGGGGAAACCAGATTAGCTTAACGACTGTCTGATTCACTTAACAACTTCAGTGATTACCTTAACACTGTGGCAAAAAGGTCACTGTCTTGCTGAGCAGTGGAAATTTTGGGCTCAATTGTAGTCGTAAATCAAGGATTACCTCAACTCCAGAACCAGTCGAACATCCTCACCCCCACACCGTCTGCTTGTAAGGAAAACAATCCTCACCACCACACCATCCGCTTGTAAGGAACACAATCCTCACCACCACACCGTCCGCTTGCAAGGAAAATAATCCTCACCAGTGCACCATCTGCTTGTAAGGAAAACAATCCTCACCACCACAACATCTGCTTGTAAGGAAAACAATCCTCACCACCACACTATCTGCTTGTAAGGAACACAATCCTCACCACCACACCATCTGCTTGTAAGGAACACAATCCTCACCACCACACCATCTGCTTGTAAGGAAAACAATCCTCACCACCACAACATCTGCTTGTAAGGAAAACAATCCTCACCACCACACTATCTGCTTGTATGGAACACAATCTTCACCACCACACCGTCCGCTTGTAAGGAAAATAATCCTCACCACCACACCATCCGCTTGTAAGGAACACAATCCTCACCACCACACCGTCCGCTTGCAAGGAAAATAATCCTCACCAGTGCACCATCTGCTTGTAAGGAAAACAATCCTCACCACCACAACATCTGCTTGTAAGGAAAACAATCCTCACCACCACACTATCTGCTTGTAAGGAACACAATCCTCACCACCACACCATCTGCTTGTAAGGAACACAATCCTCACCACCACACCATCTGCTTGTAAGGAAAACAAACCTCACCACCACACCGTCCGCTTGTAAGGAAAACAATCCTCACCACCACAACATCTGCTTGTAAGGAAAACAATCCTCACCACCACAACATCTGCTTGTAAGGAAAACAAGCCTCACCACCACACTGTCCGCTTGTAAGGAAAACAATCCTCACCACCACACCTGCTTGTAAGGAAAACAATCCTCACCACCTCTGTCTGCTTGTAAGGAAAACACAGCATAAATACTCTTGTACTGCCTTTTCCAGGATGATAATTCTAAATTTTCTGTGTAATTTACATCCTCTCATCCAGGAAAAAAACCAGGACTGAAGTAAGGACTACAGCTTATGAAATGCTATCAAGACTCCCTTGAGTCATACTCACTTCCTGGAGATTTCATGGCACCTTCACAAACATTTCCTGGCAACAATATGGAAGTAGTTTTCCACTGTCTTCTATTGGGATATGTTTTGACTTTATATCCTGAGATTTTCCTGGTGGTCTCCTATCCACGCTAGCCAGTTCTGACCCTGCATCGTTTCTGAAGCCAGATGTTACGCACTGCATCAATTAAAATGGATAATCAAATGAGATACAGGGAGTCCGACTTACGACCTCAGTTGAGCCCAAAATTTCTGTTGCTAAGTGAAACATTTGCTAAGTCAACTTTGCCCCATTTTATGACCTTTTGTGCCTTGGTTGTTAAGTGAATCGCTGCAGTTGTTAAGCGAGTCACACAGTTATTATGTGAATCTGGCTTCCCCGTCGACTTTGCATGTCAGAAGGTCGCAAAAGGGGATCGCATGACACACACACCCCCGAAACAGTGCAACCGTCATAAATATGAGTCAAAGAGAACGAGAGAGAGAGAGAATGAGAGAGAGAGAGATGCAGAAAGATCTAAGGCCTTTGCTGAACTTTTTCTGTGGAGAAAGGGCAGTCAAGTGTTGAGGGGAACATGTGAAAGCAAGTAAAAAGCCTCTGGATTTGGCCTTTGAGCAAATTCCGTGGCGTTTCATTAGAATAATGTTCTGTCACACTTGGGGAACCTGGACCTTGGCCGCCATCCACACATGGAGCAACGCGAAGCTCGTAAAGGAGATATTGTTTTCTTGCCTTAGTTGCTATTCCCCTCTGCTACATTTGGGGGTAGCCTTCCCGCCGCCCCCCTCCTCTCTCTCTCTCTCTCTCTCTCTCTCTCTCTCTCTCTTCTCTCTCTCTCTTCTCTCTCTCCCTCAATCAGCCAGCATGTCAGAAGGGTCCGCTGGGGAGGGGGAGTAGATGGCTTCCCCCCACCCCGCCACCTCTCCTCAGCCTGATCACTGTCCTGCACGACCCATTAATTCTTCTCAGCCAAAGATCACGGCCATCCAGTTGGCCAAGCCAAGCCGAGCCATTATTTCTCACAGGTTTTGACCTCTCTTGGTTTGGAAATGGGGTCATGGGAAGAGAGGAGCAGGGAGCCAATCTTTTAGTGGGTTTTTGAAAAATGGGGGGGGGGTTGGGTTTTTTTGGGGTGTTTTTTTTTAGTAACCTGGTTTATTCAGGGGGAAGGCTGTAAGGAAGCCAACGGGAAGCTTGAAGTATTAGTACTGCTTTGGAAAGCCTTAGTAAGGCCACACTTAGAATACTTCATCTAGTTTTATCAATCAAAATCAATCAGAATACAGCTGGAAGGGATCTTGGAGGTCTTCTAGTCCAACCCCCTGCTCAAGCAGGAGACCCTTCAGACAATCCCTTCTTAAAAACCTCCAGTGTTGGAGCTCCCACAACTTCTGGAGGCAAGCTGTTCCACTGGTCAAATGTCCTCACTGTTAGGAAGTTTCTCCTCAATTCCAGATTGCTTTTCTCCTTGATTAGTTTCCTTCCATTTTTTCATGTCCTGCCTTCAGGTGCTTTGGAAAATAAGTTGATCCCCTCTTCTTTGTGGCAGCCTGTATACTTCACGAGTCAAAAAGAGGGCTGTGAAAATATTTACAGACCCCTCACATCCTGGACATAAACTCCTACCCTCAACACCTACCCTCAAAACGATGTTATAGAGCACTGCACACCAGAACAACAAGACACAAGAACAGTTTTTTCCCCGAACGCCATCACTCTGCTAAACAAATAATTCCCTCAACATTGTCAAACTAAGTCTGCACTACTATTAATCTTCTCATCATTCCCACCATCCATCTCCTTCCACTTATGACTGTAGGACTGAAATTTTGTTGCTTGTATCCTTATGATTTATATTGATATTGATTGTTTCCTGATGCCTTATTTCTACCCTATGACTATCATTAAGTGTTGTACCTTATGATTCTTGATGAAGGTATCTTTTCTTCTATGTACACTGAGAGCGTATGCACCAAGACAAATTCCTTGTGTGTCCAATCACACTTGGCCAATTAAAAATTCTATTCTATTCTATTCTATTCTCTCAAATACTGCAACCGTTCTTCATATATTTTACCATATTATAAGAAAGATGTAGAGACTCTGGAAAGAATGCAGAGAAGAGCAACTAAGATGATTAAAGTCCTGAAGATTAAAAAGCATGCTGGAACTGGTTATGGCTATTCTAGAGAAAAAAATGATAGCAGTCTTCCAGTATTCTTCTGTCACCAAGAAGAGAAGGTCAACTGGAATCGGGTACAGTCATGTGATGCCTCACTTAATGACCATGCTGCTTAAAAAAACTTTTTTTCCGGCTCCCAATTGTGATGATAAATCAAGCGCTACCTGTAGAAGTATGTGCTGTGCTGTATTTTAAGACTATTTCCCCTGTTGCATTTTGAGTCTATTTCCAGTTGAAATTCAACACTGTTCTGAATTGATCAAAGTTCCCCAGCCTTTTTTAAAGATTTATGATAATTACTGGAATCACTTTGTGAAAGGGCAGGTCTTTTGCCTTGCAAATAATTCTACCCACATTTTGATCTGATTTTTTTTTAAAGTGCTTCAGTGAAAAACAGCAAGATCTTGAATTTTAGGGCCATCTGCAGGAGGGAGGTCAAAAAAGTCAAGACGGCAGCCATGACTGCATGTTGTTTCTCAACCTCAGGGACTTTAAGAGACTCTTAAGGGACTTTAAGAGACTTCAGCTCCCAGAATTCTCCAGCCAGCATGGGAATTAAAGTCCACTTTTCTTAAACTTGCCAAGGTCAAGAAACACTGCTCTATTTGAAGAGTTGTCTGCTGTCCAGGCCCATTTTAAGATGGACAGACAGAAAAGCATTGCCTTCTTCATCTACTTTATCCTCCAAATTCAACAGACTGTGACTTGATTGGCAATTTGGAGAATTGTAATCTCAGTATTCCTGGATAGAGGAATAAGCTAGGAAAAGGTGAATTAGCCTCTGAAAAAGTTACGCAAACCCCCATTAGTTATCCTCCTTCAGACCCAATTATTTATTTAACAATATTAATAGCCTGGGGAATTCCGGAAGTTGAAGTCCACATATATTGAAGTCCCTGAGTTTGAAAAATACCAGTCTATGCTCTGCCACTTTTTGCATGTAACATAATGCCTTGGTAAGGCCACACTTGGAATACTGCATTTAGGTTTGGCCGCCACGATGTAAAAAAAATATTGAGACTCTAGAAAGAGTGCAGAGAAGAGCAACAAAGATGATTAGGGGACTGGAGACTAAAACATATGAAGAATGGTTGCAGGAACTGGGTATGTCTAGTATATCTCAGGGGCTGCCACAAAGAAGAAGGAGTCAAGCTATTCTCCAAAGCACCTGAAGGCAGGACAAGAAGCAATGGGTGGAAACTAATCAAGGAGAGAAGCAACTTAGAACTAAGGAGAAATTTCCTGACAGTTAGAACAATCAATAAGTGGAACAACTTGCCTGCAGAAGTTGTGAATGTTCCAACACTGGAAATTTTTAAGAAAATGTTGGATAGCCATTTGTCTGAAATGGTGTAGGGTTTCCTGCCTGGGCAGGGGGTTGGACTAGAAAACCTCCAAGGTCCCTTCCAACTCTGTTATTATGTTGTGTGCAGCACATACAAAAATGGGACAGGCCATCGCTATGCACTAGAAGAAAGAATTGCTTACATCTTAATAGAACCACTCACCTGTATGGGAAAATTGTGCATCTGAGGTATGTCTGCTTGTTGTGTCCACACTTCAGTGATGCCATGATTTGTGGGACAAATCCTAGGACCTTTGGCTCACCTTTGTTGCTATTTAAATGTCGCCCCAGCCCTTCAGGTAAAGGACTGTCCCCTGTAAAGCTGGAGATATGGGCTCAATATCCTGGACTGGAGAAGATGAGGCTTTGAATTAAACTCAAATATTTGCTAATTATATTTACCTCACACTAAGTCAGGGAAAGAAGAAGCTGAGTTCAGGGATGTCTGCAAGAAAGGGGAGAGAGTCAAAAAATGTCAAATGTCATCCCACTCCATTGTACAGGAAAAAAAGAGGTGGGCTTTTGATGACACCAGAGGGACACAGTGGCTCAGTGGCTAAGATGCTGAGCTTGTCGATCGAAAATGTCAGCAGTTCAGCGGTTCAAATCCCTAGTGCCGCGTAACGGGGTGAGTTCCCATTACTTGTCCCAGCTTCTGCCAACCTAGCAGTTCGAAAGCACATAAAAATGTAAGTAGAAAAAATAGGGACCACCTTTGGTGGGAGGGGAACAGTTTTCCGTGCGCCTTTGGCGTTGAGTCATGGCGGCCACATGACCACGGAGACGTCTTTGGACAGCGTTGGCTCTTCGGCTTTGAAACGGAGATGAGCACCACCCCCTAGAGTCGGGAACGACTAGCACGTATGTGCGAGGGGAACCTTTACCTTTACCTTTACCTATGGAGATTCTCAGTCATCCAGGTCAAGATAGTCTCAAAGCTGCTTTTTCAAGAAAAAAGCACCTTCGGTCCTGGACTCCATGTTGACTTTTTTTGTTGTGACCCCTGGATTTATAGAATATACTGTACTCAGCTTGACGAATATTTACTGAATTCCTGTTTTTTATTTTGTGTTGTGGTTTGGCTTCTTCAGCAAGAACATCCCATTGGCTACATTAGGAATGAATGTTCAGGCAAGTCCTTGACTTACCACCATTCATTTATTGACCGTTCAGAGTTACAACTGCACTGAAAACAGTGACTTAGGACTGGTTTTCACCCTTATGGCCGTCCCCATGATCAAGTGATCAAAATTTGGACGCATGGTAACTGGCTCATATTTATGATGGTTGCAGTGTCCTGGGGTCATGTGATCCCCTTTTGTGACCTTCTGACATGAGTTCTAGTCCTGCCTTAGGCATGAAAGCCAGCTGAGTAAATTTGGGCCAGTCTGTCTATCTCAGCCCAATTTACCTGACAGTGTTCTTGTTATGAGGGAAATATGGTGACACCTTGATGCTCGACTGCTTTGAAACTCGTCGAATTTCATAGTTGACGCATTTTGAGGCAAAATTTTTGTCCCGGTCCTCGTCGTTCGTTTGGTACTTGACATACAAGCTAGAACTCGTCAGTGTCAGATGCCACATGACACCCTACCCTTTCCAGCCGAAACGAAGGGAAGTTATGAGAAAATATTGTTTGGTACTCCTCGTTTTTGGTACTCGTTGTCCCTCCCAGAACCAATTAACGATGAGAACCAAATCCTTATGATTTATATTGATATATTGACCATCATTTGTGTTGTAAATGTTGTACCTTGATGAACATATCTTTTCTTTTATGTACACTGAGAGCATATGCACCAAGACAAATTCCTTGTGTGTCCAATCACACTTGGCCAATAAAATTCTATTCTATTCTATTCTATTCTATTCTATTCTATTCTATTCTATTCTATTCTATTCTATTCTATTCTATTCTATTCTATTCTATTCTATTCAAAATACCAGTGTAAGAGGAGGAAGTAGTATTAGGTATGTTCGCGGGCTTGAGTTATCTGTAAAAATAATAACAGCGGGATACAAATAGATAAATAAATATTTATTTAAACATCTCAGTGGCACCTGGGTATTATGGAATGGGCATTGCCAACATTTCAAGTTCAATTCAAATGAAGTGCCTTATGACTACTTTGTACATTTATGACCATCTCAGTATCGCCACAGGCACATAATCAAACTTCTGGTGCTTGATAAACAGCATGTATTTATGATTCATGAGGGTTGCAGCGTTCCAGGGTCCTGGGATTGTCACTTGCAACCTTCCTAAGGAGCTTCTGACAAGCAAAGTCCACAATCTTGAGTTCAATCCTGACCGGCTCAAGGTTGACTCAACCTTCCATCCTTCTATGGTCAGTAAAATGAGGACCCAGATTGTTGGGGGCGATAGGCTGACTCTGTAAACCGCTTTGGAATAGAATAGAATAGAATTTATTGGCCAAGTGTGATTGGACACACAAGGAGTTTGTTTTGGTGCATATGCTCTCAGTGTACATAAAAGAAAAGAAAAAGAAAAAGAAAAAAAATACCTTCCTCAAAGGTACAACATTTACAACACAAAGGATGGTCATAGGTTGCAATTTAACCCTTAGTGATAGCAACAAAAAGTTATAGTCATACAGTCATAAGTGGAAAGAGATTGGTGATGAAAACGATTAATTAATAGTAGTGCTTTTCAGAGAGAATTAATAGTAGTGCTTTTCAGAGTGCTTTACAGTAGTAAATAAATAAATAAATTAGTAGTAGTAAGTAAATAGTAGTGCTTTACAGAGTGCTTTACAGTAGTAAATAAATAAATAAATAAATAGTAGTAGTAAGTAAATAGTAGTGCTTTACAGAGGTAAAGCACTGTGAAGCGGTATATAAGTGCTATTGCTATTGCGGGCTAATTCTGCCGACTGCCAAAAGTTCGATACCTTCGATCCTGACTGGCTCAAGGTTGACTCAGCCTTCCATCCTTCCAAGGTCGGTAAAATGAGGACCCAGATTGTTGGGGGGAATATGCTGATTCTATAAACCGCTTAGAGAGGGCCGTGAAGCACCGTGAAGCGGTATATAAATCTAAGTACTATTGCTATTGCTAAAGCCAAAAGCGGGAAGCCAGGTTCGCTTAATTAAAGACAATATGATTCACTTAACCACTGTAGTGATTTGCTTAACAACCATGGCAAAAACCATCATAAAATAGGGCATGACTCACTTAACAATGGCCTTGCTTAGCAATAGAAATTTTGGTCTCAGCTGTGGTTCTTAAGTTGAAGACTGCCTGTATGTTGCTTCTGAATATGGAGGTTCTACAATTCCTAATACAAGTAGTTCTCAACTTACAAGAGTTCATTTAGTGACCGTTCGAGGTGACAACCGCACTGCAAAAGGTGACTTATGACCATTTTTCACACTTAGAACCAGTGGTGGGATTCAAGTAATTTAACAACCGGTTCTCTGCCCTAATTATTTCTTCCAACAACCAGTTTGCCAGACTGCTCAGAAAGTTAACAACCGGTTCTCCCGAAGTGGTGCGAACTGGCTGAATCCCACCACTGCTTACAACCCTTGTGGCATCCCTACGGTCACGTGATCAAAATTCGGATGCTTGGCAACTGACTCATATTTATGACGGTTGCAGGGTCCCGGGGTCATGTGATCCGCTTTGGTGACCTTCTGACAAGCGAAGTCCAAAGGGAAGCCAGATTCACTTAACAACTGTGTTCATCATATAACAACTGCAGGGATTCACTTAAACACTGTGGCAAGAAAGGTCGTAAAATGGGGCAAAGCTCACTTAACAAACGTCTCACTTAGCAACTGAAAATTTGGGCTCAGTTGTGGTCGTAAGCCGAGGACTAGCTGTAGTTGCTGTGGGGTCGGCGTTCATGAAGCCTTCTTAAGTGTGACTGGTAACCCATCTTAAGATGAATGAATTTCATTGGCTCAGCCCCACCAGACCCCCTCCTCTTTCTCCTCCTCCTCCTCCTCTCCACAAATCCCACTCCCTTCTAGCATTGATGATGTTACCTAGTTGGGTCATGAAATGTCTGCAATAAAACCACCAAGCTCAGAGAGCACCAAGCGCCCCACAGTCCTCCTCCTCCTCCTCCTCGTCCTCCTCCTCCTCCTCGTCCTCCCTATCGTGATCATCATCAAGAGGCCTGACTCACTCCCCGGTTTCTGGAAATCTGGCAAAGATCTGGTTGGCAACAGCTTTTGCAAGAAGATATCCGGGGGTAGAGAGAAAACCAGCTGAACCCAAGCGAGCAATTAAAAAGCCTCCGCGCTCGTTTCCATTCGGCCAAGACGAGAAGGCGAAGAAGGAACACGCCATTAAGAGAAGGAGGGGGGGAAAAATGGAAAGAAAACAAAGGTCCCATTTTACAATTTCTCTTTACGCTTGATTGCACCCCCCCTGAAATTGCACTCCTGGCTTGTAGGTGAGAGGTGTTTCTCGCAAACAAGGCCATTAAAAGGCCGGGTGGAATTTCTTACCTGGTCCTCAGCCACCCAAGTGCCTCGAGTTTGCCCCCCCCTTGCCATTCCCCTCTCCAGCCCAAGTGTGCGCACACACACACATACACATACACACACACACACAAACATCCACAGAGTGATGTAAGAGGACCAGCTCTTTTACCTGTGTTTCATCCCCACCTTTGCTAAATATGACCTACATTTGATCCCTAGTCCTTTAGCTGACGGAGAAGCTGTGGTTTCTATAAGAAAGGAACCGACATCAGAGGCACAGAGAGAGAGAGAGGGAGGGAGAGAAAGAGAGAGAGAGAGGGAGGGAGGGAAGGAGAGTGCCTTTTATACATTTTTTTTTCATTTCTTCATTTTTGGCCTCCAGGCGCGGTCAACAGGCATAGCTGTTGGGAGACGTTTCCACTTGCTAGGACAAAACTTTTAGTCCTAATATTGACAGTCTGAATTGTGGTAAGGCCAGAAAAGGAAACATATATTTTCTTAGGTACCAATCAATCAGAATAGAGCTGGAAAGGACCTTGGAGGTCTTCTAGTCTAGCCCCCCCCCGCCCCCCACCCTACTCAAGCAGGCGACTCGATACCAGAAGTGGGTTTCAGCAGGTTCTGACCAGTTCTGGAGAACCAGTAGCGGAAATTTTGAGTAGTTCGGAGAACTGATAGTAAAAATTCTGACCGCCCCCGCCCCCATCTATTCTCTGCCTCCCGAGTCCCAGCTGATCGGGAGGAAATGGGGATTTTGCAGTAATTTTCCCCTGGAGTGGGGAGGGAATGGAGATTTTACAGTATCCTTCCCACCAAACCATGCCACGGCCACCAAGCCACACCCACAGAACCGATAGTAAAAAAATTTGAAACCCACCACTGTTCTATACCACTTTAGAGAAGTAGCTGTCCAATCTCTTCTTAAAAACTTCCATTGTTGGACCACCGACAAGTTCTGGAGTTCTATTTGATTATCCATGTAATAACTGCAGCTAGAACTGTATTTGCACGAAATTGGAAAAGTGAAGCGATTCCAATGGATGTGAATGTGATTAGGAAAATATTAGCATGTGCAGAAATGAATAGGTGAACACTTGCAACTAAAGAGAAGGAACAAACTGAATATTATATTGTATGGGAACTATTCAACCGATGGCTAGAGAATAAATATGAAAGTTAGAAATAAAAGTAGATTAGTGAAATATAGAAAATATATCAATAGAATTAAATAAGAAGAGAATTGCTACAGTATTAGATATGCTATGTATATCAGTATTAAATTAAGAGTAGACAAATAATGAATATGGCTGTAAAGTTTAATTGTTATTGCACAAGGCATTTGTACCCAGATGACGCACTGTTTAATGGAAGATGGATTGTTTGTATTAAAATAAAATAAAAATTTAATAATAATAATAAAAAAGGTTCTGGAGGTAAGCTATTCCACAGGTTGATTGTTCTCACTGTTAGGAAGTTTCTTCTTAATTCCAGGTTGCTTCTCGCTTTGGTTGTTTCCATCCATTGTTTCTTGTCTTGCCTTCGGGTGCCTTGGAAAATAAGTTGACCCCCACTTCTTTGTGGTAGCCACTTAAGTACTGGAATACTGCTATCATATCCCCCTTACTCCTTCTTTCCTCTATTCCTGCAACCATTCTTCATGGTTTTGTTTCCAGGACTTTAATTAACATAACATAACATAACATAACATAACATAACATCAGAGTTGGAAGGGACCTTGGAGGCCTTCTAGTCCAACCCCCTGCCCAGGCAGGAAACCCTATACCATCTCAGTCAGATGGTTATCCAACATTTTCTTAAAAATTTCCAGTGTTGGAGCATTCACAACTTCTGGAGGCAAGTCATTCCACTTATTAATTGTTCTAACTGTCAGGAAATTTCTCCTTAGTTCTAAGTTGCTTCTTTCTTTGACCAGTTTCCACCCATTGCTTCTTGTTCTACCCTCAGGTGCTTTGGTGAACAGCCTGACTCCCTCTTCTTTGTGGCAGCCCCTAAGATATTGGAACACAGCTATCATGTCTCCCCTAGTCCTTCTTTTTGTTAAACTAGACATACCCAGTTCCTGCAACCGTTCTTCATATGTTTTATCCTCCAGTCCAGTCCCCTAATCATCTTTGTTGCTCTTCTCTGCACTCTTTCTAGAGTCTCAACATCTTTTTTACATCGTGGCGACCAAAACTGGATGCAATATTCCAAGTGTGGCCTTACCAAGGCATTATAAAGTGGCACTAACACTTCACGTGATCTTGATTCTATCCCTCTGTTTATGCAGCCCAGAACTGTGTTGGCTTTTTTAACAGCTGCTGCACACTGCTGGCTCATATCTAAATGGTTATCCACTAGGACTCCAAGATCCCTCTCACAGGTACTACTATTGAGCAAGGTACCACATATACGGTACTGGTGCATTTTGTTTTTTTGGCCTAAATGTAGAACCTTACTTTTTTCACTGTTGAATTTCATTTTGTTAGATAGCGCCCAATGTTCAAGTCTGTCAAGATCTTTCTGTAACTTGAGCCTATCTTGTCTTGTCCTATAATTGTCTTAGTTCCTCTTCTTTGCACTTTTTCCAACATCTCAACATCTTTTTTTTGTAATGTGGTGACCAAAACTAGATGCAATATTCCAGGTGTGGCCTTACTAAGGCTTTATAAAACAAGATTAATACTTCACGTGGTTTTGATTCTATGTGTCTGTTTATACCATCAAGGATTGTATTAGCTTTTTTGGCTGCCGCCGCACAATGCTAATTCATGTTTAAGTAATTGTCCACTAGGATAGGATCATCATAACATAACATAACATAACATAACATAACATAACATAACATAACATAACATAACATAACATAACATAACATAACATAACATAACATAACATAACATAACATAACATAACATAACATAACAACATAACATAACATAACATAACATAACATAACATAACATAACATAACATAACATAACATAACATAACATAACAACATAACATAACATAACATAACATAACATAACATAACATAACATAACATAACATAACATAACATAACAACAACAGAGTTGGAAGGGACCTTGGAGGTTTTCTACTCCAACCCCCGGCCCAGGCAGGAAATCCTACACCATTTCAGACAAATGGTTATCCAACATTTTCTTTAAAATTTCCAGTGTTGGAGCATTCACAACTTCTGCAGGCAAGTTGTTCCACTTATTGATTGTTCTAACTGTCAGGAAATGTCTCCTTAGTTCTAAGTTGCTTCTCTCCTTGATTAGTTTCCACTCATTGCTTCTTGTTCTACCCTCAGGTGCTTTGGAGAATAGCTTGACTCCCTCTTCTTTGTGGCAACCCCTGAGATATTGGAAGACTGCTATCATGTCTCCCCTACTCCTTCTTTTCATTAAATTAGACATACCCAGTTCCTGCAACCGTTCTTCATATGTTTTAGCCTGCAGTCCCCTAATCATCTTTGTTGCACTTTTCTGCACTCTTTCTAGAGTCTCAACATCTTTTTTACATCGTGACGACCAAAACTGAATGCAGTATTCCAAGTGTGGCCTTATCAAGGCATTATAAAGTGGTATTTATACTTCACGTGATCTTGATTCTATCCCTCTGTTTATGCAGCCCAGAACTGTGTTGGCTTTTTTGGCCGCTCATATCTAAATGGTTGTCCACTAGGACTCCAAGATCCCTCTCACAGTTACTACTATTGAGCAAAGTACCACATATACGGTACCTGTGCATTTTGGGTTTTTTGCCTAAATGTAGAAACTTACTTTTTTCACTGTTGAATTATTTCATTTTGTTAGTTAGCGCCCAGTGTTCTAGTCTGTCAAGATCCTTCTGTTTCTTGAGCCTATCTCTGGAGTGTTGGCTATTCCTGCCAGCTTGGTGTCATCTGCAAATTTGATGAATTCCGCCCCCCATCCGCTTGTCCAAGTCATTGATGAAGATGTTGAAGAGTACGATTAGCACGTCCTGGGAAAGTTTGAAGCATGTTAGCATCATTATACCCCAATGATTTTTCTGTGAGAGGAAAGAGAAATTAAAGCTATTATGGTCAGGGAGGAGGAGGAGGAGGAGGAGGACACAGTTCTAGGCTGCATAAACAGAAGGATAGAATCAAGATCTTGTGAAGTGTTAATACCACTTTATAAGGCCTTGATAAGGCCACACTTGGAATAGTGCATCCAGTTTTGGTTGCCATGATGTAAAAAAGATGTTGAGACTCTAGAAAGAGTGCAGAGAAGAGCAACAAAGATGGTTAGGGGACTGGAGGCTAAAACATATGAAGAACGGTTGCAGGAACTGGGTATGTCTATGAAAAGAAAGACTAGGGGAGACATGATAGCAGTGTTCCAATATCTCAAGGGTTGCCACAAAGAAGAGGGAGTCAAGCTATTCTCCAAAACACCTGAGGGTAGAACAAGAAGCAATGAATGGAAACTAATCAGGGAGGGAAGCAACCTAGAACTAAGGAGAAATTTCCTGACAGTTAGAACAATTAATAAGTGGAACTACTTGCCTCCAGAAGTTATGAATGCTCCAACACTGGAAGTTTTTAAGATGAGACTGGACTGCCATCTGTCAGAAATGTTGTAGGCTAGGGTCTCCTGCTTTGGCGGAGGGTTGAACAAGATAACCTACAAGGTCCCTTCCAACTCTGTTATACTATTCTATTCTATTCTATTCTATTCTATTCTATTCTATTCTATTCTATTCTATTCTACTCTACTCTACTCTACTCTACTCTACTCTACTCTACTCTACTCCTATTCTGTTCTGTTCTGTTCTGTTTTGTTCTGTTCTATTCTATTCTATTCTATTCTATTCTATTCTATTCTATTCTATCCTATCCTATCCTACTCTACTCTACTCTACTCTACTCCTGTTCTGTTCTGTTCTGTTCTATTCTATTCTATTCTATTCTATTCTATTCTATTCTATTCTATTCTATTCTATTCTATTCTATTCTATTCTATTCTATTCTATTCTATTCTATTCTATTCTATTCTATTCTATTCTACTCTACTCTACTCTACTCTACTCTACTCTACTCAACTTTATGCTATTCTCTAGTTCAGCTTTTTTTTGTCTACACCAATATAATTTCCAAGCACTTTATTCTATCTTATGGATCTCAGCAAAATTTTTAGAAGTTGGCTGAGCAGTTTCTCAAGCTAAAATTGACATTTGTACTAAACAAGGTCAAAGACATTTTCCAAACGAGCTGAGCCACTCTAAAAATACAATAACGATTTTCGCCCTTGGTTTCATTCTGCCAGGCCCAAATGTTCTTATGCCCACCCCTTTCCCGGCTGTATATTGTCCTGCCTGTGCCAAAAAGAAAAAAGAGAATTAAAGTACAGGCTGTGGGAGACTAAGATGTTGAGGAACTTTGATCACTTTGAGGAATTGTCCTACACCTGCAACTTAAAAGTACTTTTGAAGGTATTCTGTGATTATTTTTTTTCCAAATAAAGAGATTGCGACTTGCCTCCCACAGTCTCGGTCTAATTAAAACCAATTCTGCAAAAATGTACATGCAGCGTTTTAAAACTAAGCCCGAGAACTGCGTCCTAAACTGTTTAAGATCCCAGATGAAAATGAGATCTTGTGGATTAGAACAGGAAGGCAACCTTTGACCTGAGGAGGATTGAGGTTTATAAAACCAAGGGGTCTCTTTTGTGGCACAGAATGCCTTTTAAATCATGCTCGGTTGCGGAGCTCATTACAAAATGATTGTGAAATTAATTGTCTCTCTATGCCAGTAAAAATGATATGATCACATCACCCTGGGACTATGCAACCGTCATAAATACACGCCAGTTGCCAAGCGTCCAAATTTTGATCAGGTGACCATGGGGATGCTGCAACGGACGTAAGTGTGAAAAACGGTCATGTAAAAAAGATGTTGAGACTCTAGAAAGAGTGCAGAGAAGAGCAACAAAGATGTTTAAGGGACTGGAGGCTAAAACATAGGAAGAACAGTTGCAGGAACTGGGTATGTCTAGTTTAATGAAAAGAAGGACTAGGGGAGACATGATAGCAGTGTTCCAATATCTCAGGGGTTGCCCCAAAGAAGAGGGAGTTGTCGTGTCCCACTCCTCCGCTGACGGCCGGGTCAGAGAAATCCAAATCAGGCTTGCCTCTGCAGCTCTGCCCAAAGTCCTAGCAAAGTCCTCAGAGCAGGCAGGAGACCAGAAAGTAACTTCAGCAAGATAAGTTCGACTTTGCCTGACTCAGAGACTGCCAGAAAGCAGATCCTTTATATAGGCCATGGGGTGTGGCTCCATGACTCAGCACTCATTAAGGCCTGCCCCTCCCTTCCTTCTGTTGCCTCCGCCTATCCAGTCTTCTGACACGAGGGTCACTCCAATCAGCAGCTGTTGGAAATAAACTTTCCTCAGGCTCACCTGCTGTGGAGGAGGGGGAGGGGTCTAGCTGCTCCGTTTGCCTGGGCATGGAGCCAGGGCTGGGGCCGGGGGGGTGCTCCCCCCTCTGCAGCCTGCTTGGGCATGGAGCCAGGGCTGGGGCCGGGAGATGCCCCCTCCTCAGCCTGTCTGGGCATGGAGCCAGGGCTGGGGCCGGGAGGACATTCTTCAGCGTTCGGAAGCAGATAAGCAGACCCCGGCTGCAGTGAGAGCGGGCAAGACACAACAGGAGTCAAGCTATTCTCCAAAGCACCTGAGGGTAGAACAAGAAGCAATGGGGGGGAAACTCATCAAGGAGAGAGGCAACCTAGAACTAAGGAGAAATTTCCTGACTGTTAGAACAATTAATAAGTGGAACAACTTGCCTCCAGAAGTTGTGAATGCTCCAAGGCTGGAAATTTAGGTCACTTTTTCAGTGCTGTGTTACCTCACAGATGAATGGTTGAGAGCTACCTGTTTGCACCATGTTGAGTTTACAGAGTAGGGGTGAGCACCCTGGTACTTGGGTCCAGAGTGACACCTCTATAGACAGTCCTCGACTTACAACAGTTTGTTTAGTGACCGTTCAAGGACGCAACGGCACTGAAAGAGTGACTTATGACCGTTTTTGACCGTTATGACCTTTGCAGCGGCAAAATTCAGGTGCTTGGCAACTGACTCCTATTTATGACCTTTGCTGCGTCCCGGGGTCGTGTGACTCCCTTTTGAAACCTTCTGACAAGCAAACTCAACGGGGAAGGCAGATTCACTTCACAACCACGTTTACTCACTTGCCAGCTGCAGTGATTCACTTGACAACTGAGGCAAAAAAGGTCATAAAATGGAGCAAAACTCGCTTAACAAATGTCTCCCTGGGCTCAGTTGTGGTCATAAGCCAAGGACTACCTGTACTACTTTCTTGCCTAAGCAGGGGGTTGGACTAGAAGACCTCCAAAGTCCCTTCCAACTCTGTTATTCTGTTCTTTCTGTTCTGTTCCGTTCCGTTCCGTTCCGTTCCATATTTTCTATTCTATTCTATTCTATTCTATTCTATTCTATTCTATTCTATTCTATTCTATTCTATTCTATTCTATTCTATTCCTATCCCTATTTCTATTCCACTCCATTCTAATTCTATTCTATTCTATTCTATTCTATTCTATTCTATTCTATTCTATTCTATTCCTATTCCTATTCCTATTCCTATCCCTATAATTCTATTCTATTCTATTCTATTCTATTCTATTCTATTCTATTCTATTCTATTCTATTCCTATCCCTATTTCTATTCCACTCCATTCTAATTCTATTCTATTCTATTCCATTCCATTCCATTCCATTCCATATTTTCTATTCTATTCTATTTTATTCTATTCTATTCCATATTTTCTATTCTATTCTATTCTATTCTATTCTATTCTATTCTATTCTATTCCATTCCATTCCATATTTTCTATTCTATTCTATTCTATTCTATTCCATATTTTCTATTCTATTCTATTCTATTCTATTCTATTCTATTCTATTCTATTCTATTCTATTCTATTCTATTCTATTCTATTCTATTCTATTCTATTCTATTCTATTCCATTCCATTCCATTCCATTCCATATTTTCTATTCTATTCTATTCTATTCTATTCTATTCTATTCTATTCTATTCTATTCTATTCTATTCTATTCCATATTTTCTATTCTATTCTATTCTATTCTATTCTATTCTATTCTATTCTATTCTATTCTATTCCATTCCATTCCATTCCATTCCATATTTTCTATTCTATTCTATTCTATTCTATTCTATTCCATATTTTCTATTCTATTCTATTCTATTCTATTCTATTCTATTCTATTCTATTCCATTCCATTCCATTCCATTCCATATTTTCTATTCTATTCTATTCTATTCCATTCCATTCCATATTTTCTATTCTATTCTATTCTATTCCATTCCATTCCATATTTTCTATTCTATTCTATTCTATTCTATTCTATTCTATTCCATATTTTCTATTCTATTCTATTCCATTCCATTCCATTCCATTCATATTTTCTATTCTATTCTATTCTATTCTATTCTATTTATTTATTTATTTATTTTATTTTTATTTTATTTACATTTATATCCCACCCTTCTCCGAAGACTCAGGGCGGCTTACACTATGTTAGCAATAGTCTTCATTCTATTTGTATATTTATATACAAAGTCAACTTATTGCCCCCAACAATCTGGGTCTATTCTATTCTATTCTATTCTATTCTATTCTATTCTATTCTATTCTATTCTATTCTATTCTATTCTATTCTATTCTAAATTTGTACAGTCCACCAACACCCTTAGATCATGCCATCACTACATAAACATGACGAAACTATGCATATACCCACATATATTATAGGACACGGAGAAACGATAAAATCACACAAAAGAACCACATTTCGGCCATACAATTTTGAATCTGGTTTTGAATCCGTGTGGCTTTCATAAGGTACCCGGTGAAGGAAAATGGAATTGATGACACAGTCCTGAGGTAAAAGGAAGTGCGAGGAAGAAACTGAAAATAGTTCCACCTTCATTTTGTTTAGTTATAAGAGAGGCCAGAGAGAAAATCTGAGAGACTTTTAAGATTGATGTCAGCCCTTTGAGGTAGGCCAGGTCATGGAACCAGCACAGCAGTAAATATATAAATAGAATTACAGTCTGTAGAGATTCTCAGCCATTCAGGTCCCGGTTGTCCCAAAGGTGGTTTTTTTCAAGAGGCAACTGAACTTTCTTGTTTTTTTTTCTTTTGAAGAAAGAATATAAATAGAATTAACAGTCTATCTCTACATTATGAATAATAAATAATTGGAATCGAATTGAATAATACTTTATTTGGCCGAGGGTGATTAGACACACAAGGAATTTGTCTCCGGTGATCATTTATTATTCATAATGACAAATAAGCAAATGCTCTTTAGCACAATCAAGTAGGATTACAGAATCTCAGAGCAAAGTTTGTTTTCAACTCATTTTCCTCTTCGGGTGGAAAGACCTGGGCAGATCTCAACAGGTGATGTTACACCTTGATCTTAAGGTTCCCTTTTGCTCCTGAAAGGGGCAAAATAAAGTACAGGTAGTCCTCAAATTATGACCATTCTTTTAGTGACCAAAGTTACAAAGGACAGTGAAAAATGCAACTTATAGCCTGTCCTCGCACTTAGGGGCATCACCGCATCCCCACAGCCATGTGATCAAAATGGCGAGCGGTAGATGTTTCGAATGGTTGCTGGGATCATGGAATCGCTATTTGTGACCTGCCCGGCTAGTTTCTGGCGAGCAAAGTCCAGGGGGAAGCTGGATTCGCTTAATGGCTATGCGATTGACTTAACAACTACAGTGATTCTAAAAAGTAGGCTCTAGAAAGAGTGCAGAGAAGAGCAACAAAGATGATTAGGGGGCTGGAAGCTAAAACATACGAAGAACGGTTGCAGGAACTGGGTATGTCTAGTCTAGTGAAGAGAAGGACCAGGGGAGACAGGATAGCAGTGCTCCAATATTTGAGGGGCTGCCACAGAGAGGAGGGGGGGTCAAACTGCATTGTACTGCAATGCTCTCTACATGGGGCTCCCCTTGAAGAGCACCCAGAGGCTCCAATTGGTCCAGAATGTGGCTGTGCGGGTGATAGAGGGAGCACCTCGTGGCTCCCATGTGACACTTTTCCTGCGCAGACTGCACTGGCTACCTGTGGCCTTTCGGGTACGCTTCAAGGTTTTGGTAACTATCTTCAAAGCGCTCCATGGCATTGGGCAGGGTTACTTACGGGACCGTCTGCTGCCACCAATTATCTCCCACCGACCCGTGCGCTCTCACAGGGAGGGACTCCTCAGGGTGCCGTCAGCCAGGCAGTGCCGGCTGGCGACGCCCAGGGGAAGGGCCTTTTCTGTGGGGGTTCCCACCCTTTGGAACGAACTTCTCCCAGGACTTCGCCAACTTCCTGACCTTCGAACCTTTCGCCGCGAGCTTAAGATACATCTATTTATCTGCGCAGGACTGGAATAGAATTTTAAATTTTAAATCTGGTTTTAATGGGGTTTTATTATCTTATTGTAGTTTTAATATTCGGCTTTATTTAATAAGTTTTTTAAATTGGTGTTTTATTTTGTATTTATATGTATGTTTTATTAGGCTGTAAACCGCCCTGAGTCCTTTGGGAGATAGGGCGGTATAAAAATGTGATTAAATAAATAAATAAAATAATAAATAAACTATTTTTCAAAGCACCTGAAGGCCAGACAAGGAATAATGGATGGAAACTGAACAAGGAGAGATTCAACCTGGAAATAAGGAGGAATTTTCTGACAGTGATCAACAATCAACCAGTGGAACAGAAGTTGCCTTCAGAAGTTGTGGGAGCTTCATCACTGGAGGCTTTCAAGAAGAGACTGGACGGCCATCTGTCAGAAAGGGTATAGGGTCCCCTGCTTGGGTGGCGGGGGGTGGGGTTGAACTAGATGACTTACAAGATCCCTTCCAACGCTGCTATTCTGTTCTGATTCACTTAACAACCGTATTAAAAAAACGGTTGTAGAAGTTATTTAGCCACTGCCTTGCTTAGCAACAGAAATGTGGTCGTAGGTCAAGGACTACCTGTAAATAGGATGGTACCCCTGAAAGTAATCAGTGCTGCTGTTAAATTCCATCAAATTAAATTGGAGCTATGTTGGTCATTCAGTTGTCCATCCTTAGGACAAACAGAGACATGGTTGGCTGTAGGTCATTTTGGAGGGCCTTTGTATAATAACAGAGTTGGAAGGGACCTTGGAGGTCTTCTAGTCCAACCTCCTGCCCAGGCAGGAAACCCTACACTACTTCAGACAAATGGTTATCCGATATTTTCTTTAAAAATTCCAGTGTTGGAGCATTTACAACTTCTGGAGGCAAGTTGTTCCACTTATTGATTGTTCTGACTGTCAGGAACTTTCTCCTTAGTTCTAGGTTGCTCCTCTCCTTGATTAGTTTCCACCTATTGCTTCTTGTCTTGCCCTCAGGTGCTTTGGAGAATAGCTTGACTCCCTCTTCTTTTTGGCAGCCCCTGAGATATTGGAAGACTGCTATCATGTCACCCGTAGTCCTTCTTTTCATTAAACTTGACATACCGAGTTCCTGCAACCGTTCTTCATATGTTTTAGCCTCCAGTCCCCTAATCATCTTTGTTGCTCTTCTCTGCACTCTTTCTAGAGTCTCAACATCTTTGACGTCTAGGATATGAATGTCATTCCTAGCAGAAACACCTTAGAAAAATACAGGTGAGACTCAGTGCAGCTGCCTTTATTGTCACGAAAGATTTCCTTTTCTTAGTGGTGGAGAACTGCTTGTTCATTCTTAGCATCTGGTATTTGGAAAGTATATTCTCAGAAGCCATAAAACCGGAGGAATGCAACTGAATACAGCTTTGGAGAATTTAGGTGTTTCTGCTGTTATTGTTGATCGTTTTTGAGAAAGACTTAATCATGCTTTTTTCTCAGGTGACAAAATGACCTTCTGCAATGCTTAACCATCTTAACCGTCAAGATATTTTCCTTATATTTAGGCAAAATCTAGCTACCTGCAACTCATACACATTATTTCTTGCTGTTTTTTCTACGACCAGGGACAATCAGCAGCTGGGAACATCAAATGGATGAAATGGATGAAAATGTTTGATTAAAACCCAGCTGGATCAGAGGTTTCAATAAGCATCTCATGAAGTTTGATATTCACCATGGTGCCTAAGACGACCAGACACTTACTGAGTTATTTATGCCACTATCACAACTGATAAAGACGGAGCAAAAAATTCTTGAGATTGGACAACCATTTGTCTGAAAACGTACAGGGAGTCCTCCACTTACAACAGTTCCTTTAGTGACCGTTCAAAGTTACAACAACCCTGAAAAAGTGACACGACTTTTTTCACACTTACGACCGTTGGCAGCATCCCCACGATCACACGATCAAAATTCAGAGGCTTGACAACTGACTCATATTTATGACGGTTGCAATGTCCAGGGCTAATATTTGAATATTTGCAGATCCCTCGCATCCTGGACATAAACTGTTTCAACTCCTACCCTCAAAACGACGCTATAGAGCACTGCACACCAGAACAACTAGACACAAGAACAGTTTTTTCCCGAAGGCCATCACTCTGCTAAACAAATAATTCCATCAACACTGTCAGACTATTTACTGAATCTGCACTACTATTAATCGTTTCATAGTTCCCATCACCAATCTCTTTCCACTTATGACTGTATGACTATAACTTGTTGCTGGCAATCCTTATGATTTATATTGATATATTGATCATCAATTGTGTTGTAAATGTTGTACCTTGATGAACGTATCTTTTCTTTTATGTACACTGAGAGCATATGCACCAAGACAAATTCCTTGTGTGTCCAATCACACTTGGCCAATAAAATTCTATTCTATTCTATTCTATTCTATTCTAATAGGATCCATCCCCTTTTTTTGACCTTCTAATGAGCAAATGCAATGGGGAAGCCAGATTCACTTAGCAACTTTGCTATTAACGGAACAGGGGGCAGTGATTCGCTTAACAACTGTTACAACAAAGGTCTTAAAATGGGGCAAAATCAGTGGTGGGATTCAGCCAGTTCGCACCACTTCGGGAGAACTGGTTGTTAACTTTCTGAGCAGTTTGGTGAGCTGGTTGTTGGAAGAAATCATTAGGGCAGAGAACCGGTTGTTAAATTATTTGAATCCCACCGCTGGGCAAAATTCACTTAACAACTGTTTCGCTTAACAACAAAAATGTTGGGCTCAATTATAAGTTAAGGACTCCCTGTATAGCAGGGGTCTCCAACCTTGGCAACTTTCAGTCTGGTGGACTAGCTCCCAAGCTTCACCCAGCTGGGCTGGCTTGGGAGTTGAAGTCTACCAGGCTCAAAGTTGCCACGTTTGGAGACCCCTGCTGTATAGGATTTCCTGCCTGAGCAGGGGGATAGTCTAGAACTGTGATGGCAAATCTATGGCACATGTGCCACAGGTGGCACGCAGAGCCCTCTCTGCGGGCACCACACCAGCCATTACCCCAGCCCAGCTCCACCACGCATGCCCATGCACCTCCCACCGGGCAGCTGGTCATCTGGTCTCTGCCACAAATGCGCGGGGCATATGCGTGGGATGCACGCATGGGGGGGACAGGGTGCATGCATGGTGGTTGCAAGTTGATGCAGGAGGCTTTCCAGGCTCAAAACGGGGCTGAGTGCCCAAGGTCTGTGCACGAATGCACGCACGCATGCCCGAATGCAAGAGTCTCCCACACACGCTCCTCAGCCCAACCACCACACCCCATTTTGCACCTGTAAAACCTTCTGCACCAACCTGGAAGCCAAAACAGGGCACGGCGGGGTCAGGACACCTGCGTAGGGGATGCATTTTGGTGGTTCGGGCACGTGCATTCGCGCTTTGGGCACTCGGCATCAAAAAGGTCTCATGGTTCCTTCCAACTCTTATTATTCTGTTATTCTTCTTTTCTAAATAGGCATTTAAACCTACTGGCAGAGTTTTCCTCCATGGTGAGGGCTCCAGGTTGGGGATAAAGAAGGGCAAATAGTTGCATCAGTTTTGAATCTGCTGTCCGTCTTTTGACCTGAAACTTCTAGTATTATAAAAGAGGTGGCTGGTGGCTCCATTCAAGGACCCTGGAGAAGGAAGCTCAGACAGATAATTTGGCTTTCTGGTGCCCTGGTAATTAATGTCTCTGTAGCACTTTGCAAACAAATACCGGCTTTTCTTTGTCTAGGAGTAAATAACAGCTACTTTGAAGTTTCCCTTTAGAAAGCAAAGGAAACCACCGCTAAGTTCAACTTTCCCTGGACCTTTTCTTTCTTTCTTTCTTTCTTGTTTTTTTAAAAAGAAGATGTCACATGATATTCAGCAGAAAACCAAAATATGTTTGTTGGGTTATATTGCTGCAGCCATTAATGTGGGATTTTATCTTTGTAAATAGAGTGAAATGTACGGATGGAATGGGAGAAGTAAGATGTGAGGTGCAATCATCCTTCACCTTATTTGAAATAACGAAAAGAAAATGTAAACAGGATAAAACAAGCAAGCCCGGCAGAATAATATTCTGCTGGGGACATTCAAAGATCCTGCATGGTTCCTGTTAAGTTTGGGTATTGACGAGGCAGGAGACCAGGTTAGTGACAACAGCTCTTTAATATAGTGTGACCCAGCAAAACTCTGGAGAAAAACCTCTCCTTATATACACTTCAGCCTGAGGCTGCATCCAATCAGAAACGAGATATTTCCCGCCTAAAACTCCCGCCAAAACTTACAGTAATACATTACACTCCTTCCCTCCCAGAAGGCACTTTGCCAATATTTGCATATTACTTCTCTACGTAGTCCTGCAGGTACGTGCCTCCTGACTCTCCCGGACCTGCGCAGTTCACTTTCTGGAGTTGAGTCGAGCTTGCCGGAGGGACTTTCGTTCCTCTGAGCTCCTCCTCCCGCCATCCGGCCCTGGATTATTCGCCGGCTCGGACCTGCTGTCCTCTAGAGGGACCGGAGGGTGTCGCTGGACCTCGCCTGACTCAGATAAGTCTCTGTTTGGTTCTTTGCTTACGCTTTCTGTTTGTTCTTGGCGCCGGTCAGCTGTGGGGTTAATTAAATCATAGTCAGGGCTGTTCTCGCCTAATTCTGCCTTATCGCCAATCTGTTTCTTAATTGATCTATGTGGCGCCCAGATTCTGCCATCGTCTAGTTCCACTAGATAAGATTTGGGGCCCGTTTGTCTATGACTATCCCCCTCTTCCAGTTAGGGCCGTCGCTGTAATTATGTGCCCACACCGAGTCTCCTATGTTTAACTCTCGGGTTTTATTTGGTCTTGTTTTGAACCCGTCCTGTCACGTAGTTCGGTGTAGCCGGTCTAGCGGCACCGTAGCTTCCGCCCCATTAATAGCTCGGCTGGGCTGCGGCCGTGGCCACACAGGGGTCCTGTGTTGGACGTTAGGAATGCGCCGATTTGTGCCTGCCAATCGCCGGGCCGCTTCGTGATAGCGCTTCTTCGCACTCCGGACAAAACGTTCAGCAAGGCCGCTCGACGAGGGTGGAACGGCGCTGAGAGGGCATGTCGGATGCCCTCTTCAGCCAGGTACCCTTCAAATAATGCTGCGGTGAACTGTGGGCCGTTATCGGACACGAGGGTGTCCGCAGCCGATGCGTGGCGAAAAGGTGTTTTAGTGCTGAGATGACAGCTCATGTTGTGGATTTCATTAGGATGATCTCCAGCCATTTGAGAATGCATCCACCACAATTAGAAATGTTTGGCCGTGGAAGGGCCGGCAAAATCAATGTGTATGCGGGACCAAGGGCCTTGGGGTTTCTCCCACTCCAAAACTGGGGCCGTGGGTGGTAGTGGTCTGATTCCTGACATACTTGGCATCGCCAACCCTGTCACTGATTTCCTGTCCATTAGGGGCCACCAGACATAGCTCCTAGCCAAACCCTTCATCCTCACAATTCCTGGGTGACCCTCATGCAGGAGTTCCAGAACTTTTTTTCTCAGCTTCTCTGGAACTACCACCCTATCCCCCCAGAGCAGGCACCCCCCTTGCACAGACAATTCCCCTTTTTTCTTTACAAATTCCTTGAAACGTCGCCGCAGAGCGGCCATCCCCTTTGAACCCAACTGATTACAGTCCTTAAAACAACGTCCCGGTAGGAGGCCCGAGCCACTTCCTGCGATGTGACTGGCCCCGAGTCCAAAGAGTCAATTAGTAGAACGGGTGTGCCCGGGGTGGGGTCCTCGATTTCCCCTGGCAATGGGCATCTGCTCAATGCGTCCGCATGCCCCAGCTCCTTTCCAGGCCGATGCTGCAGCTTGTAGGAGTATGCGTCAAAAAATAGTCCATCTGGTCAGTCTAGGTGAGAGTGCTACTGGCGTTGGCGGTCGCCAGCCAGTAACCCCAATAGCGGTCTGTGATCAGTAACAATTTCAAAGTCTCCCAAAACGATTCGTGAAATTTTTCACCCTGACACTATTGAGAGCCTCCTATCTAGCTGGCTGTAATTCCTTTCAGCCGGGACATCGCTCGTGAATAGAACGCTATAGGGGCTTCAGTGCCGCTTTGGGAGTCTGTGGCTAAGTACCGCTCCTACTCCATAGGGGACGATCACAAACCAATACTAACGGCAGTCTGTTGTTGTATTGTATTAACAGGCTATCGCTTGATAGCAAACTTTTACTGCCTCAAATGCCCTATTCTCTGACTTCCCCACGACCAAACAGTGTTTTTCCAAGCAATTTATGCAGCGGTTCAGCAACGGTTGCCTTGTCTTTTAAAAACACGGCGTAAAGTTTACCAGACCCAGGAAAGCCTGGAGTTCTGTCTTGTTTTTGGGTGCTGGGGCCTCTTTATCGCTTTGACTTTGCTCTCAGTGGGTGAATCCTTTTGTCTATTCTATAGCCCAAAATTCAACAGATTCGACCCCTATCTGACACTTGCTTGCTTTGACTTTTAATCCTGCCGACCTAAAAATGGCCAAAACTTTCCTTAATCGCTTCCCCAGTTCTCTTAAATCTTCCCCTGATACCAACACATCATCGAAATAGGGTACGACTCCCGGTAACCCTTGTAGGAGCCGCTCCATCAAATTTTGGAATAGCCCGGGCCACACTCACCCGAACTGTAACCGGTGCACTTAAAGGCACCCGTGCGTTACAATGGTCTGGGCCTCAGCTGTGCTAGCATCTACGGGTAGCTGTTGGTACGCTTGTGCCAAGTCTAATTTGGCGAAAACTTGTCCGTGCCTAGTGAGTGCAATAAGTGTTGCACTACTGGAACTGGGTAGGCGCTCTTTGCAATGCTTTGTTCAAGGTAGCCTTGTAATCAGCGCAAATTCTTATGGACCCGTCTGGTTTTATAGGGTGACGATTGGCGTCTCCCATTTGGCATGGTCAACTGGCACTAGTATCCCCTGGCTGACTAATTTATCTAACTCTTTGTCGATTTTAGGTTTGAG
Source organism: Ahaetulla prasina (assembly GCF_028640845.1). Lineage (NCBI taxonomy): Eukaryota > Metazoa > Chordata > Lepidosauria > Squamata > Colubridae > Ahaetulla > Ahaetulla prasina. Next base: position 11,615,936 of record NC_080539.1, read on the forward strand.
TGCAAAAGGAACCCTCCTTGCCTTTAACCTAATGGGAGCTATTTGGGGGTCTAAATTGAAGGAGATAGGGGTCCCTTGTACTTGCCTAAACGGTCCTCGAATACGCCTGCGAATTCCTCCATTAGGGCGTTTGCAGGTTGCATCCGCTCCGGTGGACGCCAGTCACCCCATTCCCAACGCCTGAACCAGTCTAGCCCCAGCAAGCTTGGCAAGGTTCCTCGACTAACGTGATGGGCAGGGTCTTTTCGTATGTCCCGTACTTGACCTCGACGGTCGTTGTCCTCGAACAGGGATGCGGTTGCCCTGGTAATCCTGCACCCGGAGCCGTTGTTTCTGTAGCTTGCGCTTTGCGATGTGCGGCAAGGCTTTCACAAAAGTGTCCCAGGACATGATTGTGATAGCTGATCCTGTGTCTACTTCCAGTCGGCACGGTACGGCTTCAATTGTCGGGATTGTGAAGATCTTTTCTTCGATGCGGGGTGCTGCGTGGTCTATGGTAACAGTCATTCGGTTTGACTTCGCTCTTTCTTTCCTGGCCAATCGCGGTCGCCTGCCGATCTCGCGCTCTGATTGGCTGGTTTGAAATTTCGGAATGTGGGGTTTGCATCTCTGACTCAGAGCCGCTCTGATTGGCCGATTTGAATTTTCGGGAAGGTTGGGGTGCTCGGCAGACTTGAGCCAGGTGCCCTTCCTTTCACACCGCCGCAAATGGCGCCCTGAACTTACATCTTTGGCGCTGATGTCGCCCGCAACTTCCGTGATTCCTCCGGTCTTCCTTGTCGATTTTCCGTGTAGTGGACTTCTTCCTCCTCTTCGCTGGTTGACTCACGATAGGTTTCTTCGTGGTGGACTGTGCTCGGCTTTGCGCCCGCCATCGGCGTGAGTCGCTTTGTAAGGTGTCTGCTGCATGGTTGGACATCTCATGGGCTCTGGCTTCGCCCAGAGCGCTTACAATGTCAGGTTGCTCTTGGCTAGCAACCGCCTCCTCAAACGGATGTCTCTGACCCCCGTATAAGTTGTTCCAGCAGCTCTTCGTCCAGATCGCGGTACTGCAATGCTTGGAGGCTTGTCTCAGGGCTGCCATGTAGTCGCTGATAGACTCGCCTTCTTGTTGCCTGCGCCCCCAAACTCGCACCGTCGAACGATTTGGACGGGGCTGGTGCGTAGTGATTCTTCAGAAGGGTCTGAAGGGTCTGCCACGATACGGAGTGTAGCGGTGTTGGCTCCGCTAGGGCTTCTGCGACGGCGATGACTGCGGACCCACAGTGGCTTATGAAGTAAGCCCGTTTGCGGTTGTCGGAGACTCCTGTAGCTCGCTTGCCTCCAGGAAACTTTCAAACGGGTCATATATATCCCCCATGTCCCCTGGGCAGGGTCAAACGGAGTGGGTGGCGTGTAGCCGGTCAACGCTGCATTCGCCATCACCTTGCTGGGTTTGATTCTCGTAGTGAGTTCAGCTCTGTTCTGGTGCTCTGCCTCAAGATCCCACCTTCGTCGCCAATGTTAAGTTTGGGTATTGACGAGGCAGGAGACCAGGTTAGTGACAACAGCTCTTTAATATAGTGTGACCCAGCAAAACTCTGGAGAAAAACCTCTCCTTATATACACTTCAGCCTGAGGCTGCATCCAATCAGAAACGAGATATTTCCCGCCTAAAACTCCCGCCAAAACTTACAGTAATACATTACAGTTCCAGAACAGTTTTAGTCCTCTGCAGAGAATTAAATGGTTTTTGTGTTTTTTCCTGAAACTCTCCTAAACAATGAATCCATATTCCAAGTCTGGCAAAGCCTAAATACAAACTGTTTTCTTTCATCATTTGTAGAATAGAATAGAATAGAATTTATTGGCCAAGTGTGATTGGACACACAAGGAATTTGTCTTGGGTGCAGATGCTCTCAGTGTACATAAAAGAAAAGATACCTTTTGTATCTTTTGTTGTTTTATTTGTTTTATCTGTTGTTTTATTTTAATACCTTTGCAAAAAAGTTAAGCTTGATTTGTGGCTGCCAGGTTTTCATTCCTGTTCAGGATGGGATCAGGGTTGTCTTCAGGGTATGATCAAAAGGGTCAAGATGTTAGACCTCAAGGTGCCACCAAGAGGGGCTGCCACAGAGAGGAGTGGATCAAGCTATTTTCAAAGGCACCCGAAGGCCAGACAAGGAATAATGAATAGTAACTGAACAAAGAGAGATTCAACCTAGAAATAAGGAGGAACTTTCTGACAGTGAGAACAATCAACCAGTGGAACAGAAGTTGCCTTCAGAGGTTGTGGGAGCTTCATCACTGGAGGCTTTCAAGAAGAAACTGGACTGCCGTCTGTCAGAAATGGTGTAGGCCAGGGTCTCCTGCCTGGGTGCGGGGTTGGACTAGATGACCTACAAGGTCCCGTCCAACTCTGTTAATCTGTAAGAAGAAGAAAAGATCAATCTATTCTCCAAAGCACCAGAAGGCAAGACAAGAAACAATGGATGGAAACTAATCAAGGAGAGAAGCAACCTGGAATTAAGGAGCTATTTAGAATAGCATAGAATAGAGCTGGAAGGGACCTTGGAGGTCTTCTAGTCCAACCCCCTCTCAAGCAGGAGACATTTCTTAACAGAGAAAACAATTAATCAGTGGAAAAAATTGCCTCCAGAAGTGGAGGGTGATCTGAAAGACTGGACAGTCGTTTGTCTGAAATGGTATAGGGTCTGCTGCTTGAGCAGAGGGTTGGGCTAGAAGGCTAGTAGTAACTGTGAGAGGGATCTTGGAGTCCTAGTGGACAACCATTTAGATATGAGCCAGCAGTGCGCAGCAGCTGCCAAAAAAGCCAACATAGTTCTGGGCTGCATAAACAGAGGCATAGAATTAAGATCACGTGAAGTGTTAAGACCACTTTATAAGGCCTTGGTAAGGCCACACTTGGAATATTGCATCCGGTTTTGGTCGCCACGAATTAAAAAAGATGTTGAGACTCTAGAAAGAGTGCAGAGAAGAGTAACAAAGATGATTAGGGGACTGGAGGCTAAAACATATGAAGAACGGTTGCAGGAACTCGGTATGTCTAGTTTAATGAAAAGAAGGACTAGGGTTGACATGGTAGCAGTGTTCCAATATTTGAGAGCCTGCCACAAAGAAGAGGGAGTCAAACTATTCTCCAAAGCACCTGAGGGTAGAACAAGAAGCAATGGGTGGAAACTAATCAAGGAGAGAAGCAACTTAGAACTAAGGAGAAATTTCCTGACTGTTAGAACAATTAATCAGTGGAACAACTTGCCTGCAGAAGTTGTGAATGCTCCAACACTGGAAATTTTTAAGAAAATGTTGGATAGCCATTTGTCTGAAATGGTGTAGGGTTTCCTGCCTGGGCAGGGGGTTGGACTAGAAGACCTCCAAGGTCCCTTCCAACTCTGATATTATTATTATTATTATTATTATTATTATTATTATTATTATTATTATTATTACCTCCAAGGTCCCTTCCAACTCTGTTGTTATTTTTCTCCCCTGAAGCTCCACCTTTTTATATGTGCAAAATGGGGTTGAAAAGAGGTGGGGCATCAACCACATGGTTGTGGCTGCCTTCTTGATTTCATGGGCATTTGGCAAGGAGCATGTATTTATGAGCATGCATTTATCCAGCATCCGGGGCTCACCTAATCCAAATTCAGACGCTTGGCAACCGGCTCCTATTTATGACAGTTGACGCATCCTGGGGTCAGGTGATCCCCTGTTGCGACCGTTTCACCAGCAAACTCAATGGGGAAGTGCAGGTTCCATTAAACCACCATGTTACCAACTTAACAACTGCAGTGATTCGCTTAGCAACCGTAGCAAGAAAGGTCGTAAAATTGAGGGGGCGGGGAAGTGGCTCACCAGGCTAATGCAGCCTGTTATTAACACACAGCTGCCTGCAGTTACAATATGGGGAATATTGTTAGATACAAGGATATTTTAACATATCAGTCTGAGTGGCTCAGACTGCTAAGACAGTCTGTTATTAACACAGCTGCTTGCAATTACTGCAGGTTCAAGTCCCACCAGGCCCAAGATTGACTCAGCCTTCCATCCTTTATAAGGTAGGTAAAATGAGGACCCAGATTGTTGGGGGGCAATAAGTTGACTTTGTATATAAATATACAAATAGGATGAGACTATTGCCTTACACAATGTAAGCCGCCCTGAGTCTTCGGAGAAGGGCGGGATATAAATTCAAATTTAAAAAAAAACTCATTTAACAACTGTCTTGCTTGAAAGAAATTTGGTAAGATTGCTAATTGCCTACATACGATCTATCCAACTCCTTTGGGGCTATATGGGGTAATTGCAGAATATATTCTGGACTCAAAAATGAGAGCCGAAAAGCAACTAATACCTCTTCTGCACCATCCAACCCCTCCCCAACAGCTCATACAGCCCCCTCCCCCCCTTTTTTTTTCCTAAAGTGAACTGATACTTGCACAAGACACTTGCACTTTGGACGTATGTCCTTCTGCTCCATTGAACACCCGTCTAATGGCTTCTCTGTTAATATTTAAGAAAGAATCGAAGGAAAAGGTAAAAGGAATTGAAAAGGACAGTTTCTACATTTTCTTGAAGAAGGAGGAGTTCCTCCCCCCCCCCATCCTCAAAATCTCTCTCTTAAAAAAAAAAAAAAAAGCAATAGCACACCAAATAGAACAGGGGTCTCCAACCTTGGCAACTTTAAGCCTGGCGGACTTCAACTCCCAGAATCCCCCAGCCAGCAAAGCTTTGCTGGCTGGGGGATTCTGGGAGTTGAAGTCCGCCAGGCTTAAAGTTGCCAAGGTTGGAGACCCCTAAAATAGAAGATACATATAGAATAACAGAGTTGGAAGGGACCTTGGAGGTCTTCTAGTCCAACCCCCTGCTTAGGCAGGAAACCCTATACCCCTTCAGACAAATGGTTATCCAACATCTTAAAAATTTCCAGTGTTGGAGCATTCACAACTTCTTAGTAAAAATAATTTACTAAGAATGTTACTATTCTTCTTCTCTTCCTTTCTAGTATCTATCTCTTCCCACTTATTACTATAACCACATTGCTTGTATCTTTCAATTTCGATTGTTTTTATTTGTTTCCTAGTACGACTTGAAAGCTTATTAGTAACCTTGACTATCACTAAGTGTTGTATCTTTTTATTCTTGATGAATGTCTTTTTATTCTCCTTATGTACACTGAGAGCGTATACACCAAAGACAAATTCCTTATGTGTCCAATCATACTTGGCCAATAAAGGATTCTATTCTATTTTGATTATAATTTTGAAATATTTGGGGCCTTCCTAAAAAAAAAAAAATACAGCAGTATTAAGTTCAGAAGTCGCCGTGGAGTCTGAGAATCTGGTCATCCGTCCAGTTGGTATTTGTGCCCTTTGTTTTATAATCTCTAACCGGGAATCTCGGATTCACATGGATGAAAAAGTAAGGATGGCAATTACGACAATGTAATTGAAGCTACACCTGGTTTTTATGTGCATCCCATATCTGGATTTTTTTTGACTGCACCTTACAGATATCCCTACATCTGCATGGCTGCTGTAGCAGATTGGATGCTGGACTACACAGATGTTAGTTCTCATTCACAAAATTTTGATTTGTGTTTATCTTGCTTTCTTTTCACCGAAAGGAGACTGAAATGAAACAAATACAGGTAGTCCTCGACTTAAGGGCCGCGGTGTGGCTCAGGCTGTAAGAAGCCTGTTATTAAAACACAGCAGCCTGCAATTACTGCAGGTTCTAGTCCCACCAGGCCCAAGGTTGACTCAGCCTTCCATCCTTTATAAGGTAGGTAAAATGAGGACCCAGATTGTTGGGGGGGCAATAAGTTGACTTTGTAAATATACAAATAGAATGAGGCTATTGCCTTACACACTGTAAGCCGCCCTGAGTCTTCGGAGAAGGGCGGGATATAAATGTAAATAAATTAAATTTTTAAAAAATTAAATTAATTAACGACCGCAATTCAGCCCAAAATTTCTGTTGCTGAGAGAGAAAGTTAGTTTGCCCCATTTTGCCACCTTTCTTGCTGCATTTGTTAAGTGAATCACTGACGTTGTTAAGTTAGTAACCCGGTTGTTAAGTGAACCTGGCTTCCCCATTGACTTTACTTGTCAGAAGGTCACAAAAGAGAATCACATAACCAGTGTATACTGCAACTGTCATAGATGTGAGTCAGCTGTCAAGCATCCAAATGTAAATCACATGACCCTGGGGGTCGTAAGTATGAAAAATGGTCATAAGTCCCCTTTCACAGGATCCTGGAACATTGCAACTGTCATAAATGTGAGTCAGTTGTCAAACATCTGAATTTTGATTACATGACCTTGGGGATACTGCAACAGTCGTAAGTGTGAAAACCATCCCTTTTCTCATTGTCATCGTAACTTTCAGTGAATGGCTGTAATTCGAGGACTCCCTTGTATTAGGCTATTCTATTATAGGGGATTGTGTTTTCCAAGTGGGATTGAAAAAGCTAAGCAGGGCGACATTTGTTCTATATTTGAAGGGGAGAAAAACCAGGAATTTTCAGCACAATCGGGAAATTGGAGAAAAAAATTACATTCACTCCGTCATCAAGAAAACGATGTAGATGTACATTAAATCACCAATGTTGAGCTGCACTCACCGGAAACTTGACTGGAGTGTCATAATTTTAAACCATTGTTAAACAAATGGTTGTAAAATGAGGATTACTTGCTTGACCAACACGGTCACCTTAGTTAGTTTTAGTCTTTCTTTCTTTCTTTTTTTCTTTTTTTCTTTCTTTCTTTCCCTCCTTCCTTCCTTCTTCTTTCTTTCCCTCCATCCCTTTCTTTCTTTCTTCCTCTTCTTCTTTCTTCCTTCCTCCCTCCTTTCTTCCTTCCTTCCTTTCTTTCTTTCTTCATTCTTTCCTTTCTTTTCCTCCCTCCTTCCTTTTTTGTTCATTTGTGTTTGTTTCTTTCCTTCCTTCCTTCTTTCTTTCCTTCCTTCCCTCCCTCCCTCTTTCTTTCTTTCCCTCCCTCCCTGCCTCCCTCTCTTTCTTTCTTTCTCTTTTTCTTCTTCCTCCCTCCTTCCCTCCTTCCCTCCCTCCCTCCCTCCTTCCTTCCTTTATTCTTTTTTTCTTTCCTTTCTTTCCCCCCCCTCCCTCCGCTTTTTTCTTTTTTTTGCCTAACATAGGCCAGTGTTTCTCAACCTTAGCAATTTAAAGCTGCATTGTGTGGACTTCAGCTCTCAGAATTCTGGGAACCAAGTTCCACACATCTTCAAGCCGCCAAGGTTGAGAAACACTCCGTTATGCAAACTCCTGGAAATGGTATAATAAGGATAAGCATGTTTGGTGCCTCTTCATGAAAGACACTTTAGACCTATGATGGCGAACCTATGGCACGCGTGCCATGCGCCCTCTCTGATGGCACACAAGCCGTTGCCCCAATTCAGCTCTGCTGCGCATGCGTGCTTGCCTCCCGCTGGCCAGCTAGTCTTCAGGTCTCCACTGCGCATGTGCAGGGGGGCATGGCGTGTGCAGGGGGCCCCACATGCACATGCGCAGGTGTGGGGCACATGCAAGGGGCATGCATGCATTACGTTTAGAGGGTTCAGTCACGCACATGTGCAAGGACAACAAAGAATGTTCTTTCTGCGCCAACTCAGTAAGCTCAAACTGCCCAAGGAGCTGCTGATTCAGTTCTACAGAGGAATTATTGAGTCTGTCATTTGCATGTCTATAACTGTCTGGTTCGGTTCTGCAACCCAACAAGAAAGACACAGACTTCAGAGGATAATTAGAACTGCAGAAAAAATAATTGCTACCAACCTGCCTTCCATTGAGGACCTGTATACTGCACGAATCAAGAAGAGGGCCGTGAAAATATTTACAGATCCCTCGCATCCTGGACATAAACTGTTTCAACTCCTACCCTCAAAATGACGCTATAGAGCACTGCACACCAGAACTAGACACAAATAATAAACAAATAATTCCATCAACACTGTTAGACTGTTTACTGAATCTGCACTACTATTAATTGTCTCATAGTTCCCATCACCAATCTCTTTCCACTTATGACTGTATGACTATAACTTGTTGCTGGCAATCCTTATGATTTATATTGATATATTGACCATCAATTGTGTTGTAAATGTTGTACCTTGATGAACGTATCTTTTCTTTTATGTACACTGAGAGCATATGCACCAAGACAAATTCCTTGTGTGTCCAATCACACTTGGCCAATAAACATTCTCTGTATATATATTCGGCATTCAGTTTGGAAAAGGTTAGCCATCACTGCTTTAAACAGTCACTTATCTGAATTGGTATAGGTTATCCTGCTTGAGCAGGGGGCTGGACTAGAAGACCTCCAAGGTCCCGTCCCGTCCCTTCCATGCCATTCCATTCCATTCCAGAATATTCTAGAATATTCTATTCTAACCCTAACCCAGCAGGGGCTTGCATAATTATGTTTAATAAACATATTTATCAAATATATATTTAAACATTGAACGTTTAAAACATTATTTGGAGGTACAAATGGAACTCTGTCCCAGAGTGCGTTGTACACTAATAGTAACCCTGTCTTTGTTCCTTAGATTACTTTAAATTTATTGGCTGCCCATTTTACCAAATGGGTAACTCTCAATTAGCAAGCAGTTCTGCTGATATGTAACCATGATTAATTAATGTCATTATTGTAATTGCGTCGTGTTTTACATGTTGACACTAATTGTATTGTGTGCCCTGCAGGATTGAGATGGGCTATTAATATTTTTAAAGAGGTAATTGGCTCTGGAAGGAGGACAACTAATGATGATTTGCGTAAAACTTGCATATGCTAATCCAGCCTTCCCTAATCTATTCCTACCCAGGATATACTGAGATTGTATTTCTCCAAATTCCCCATCCATTCATAGTCTGTTGAATTTGGCGAATGATGGGATAGAGAAGCCAATGCTTTCTGTCTGTTTGTCCATCTTAAAATGGGCTTGGACAGCAGACAATTCTTTAAATAGAGCAGTGTTTCTCATCCTTGACAAGTTTAAGACAAGTGGACTTTATTTTTTTTATTTATTTTTCACCTTTATTAACATTTAAAATCCTAAAATACAAGTTAAAATACATCTACAACAAGAATACATCTGTAATAATCATACAATTTCAACATCATTCTGACAGTACATAATTCTTAACTTTGTACATCTATTCCCACATATCAACATATTTAAACACATTTTGTATCTTATTTTATTCTATACATTCCTTATTTTTAATTTCTATCCATTGATACTAATTTTCCCAAGTTAAATAGTATTCCGAGTCTTCCTTATTATTTAATTCTCAAGTAAGTTTGTCCATTTCTGCACATTCAAAATTTTTCCGAATTATTGCACAGTCTGTTGGCATTGTGGACATTTTCCAGGCTTGTGCAAGTATGATTCTTGCCGCTAATGTGAATAATCAAATATTTAATCCTTTTAGGGTAATTTCCTTTAATAATCCCCAGAAGAAACAGTTCAGGTTTCAATTCTATATTACAGTGTGTGATTTCTTTTAGCCATTTTTGTATTTTAATCCAAAACATTTTGACTTCTGGGCAAAGCCACCATACATGGAAGTAGGTACCTTGGACTTTAACTCCACTTAGCATTGCTGGCTGAGGAATTCTGGGAATTCAATCTTGGCAACTTTAAGACAAGTGAACTTCAACTCCCAGAATTCTGGAAATTGAAGACCACCTGTCTTAAAGTTGCCACAATTAAGAAACACTGAAACAGAGGAAGGGCCCTTGACAAAGTAGCTGTTATGGGAATTTTTTTTTTAATAGAAAAATAAAAAATATGTACCTGGGTTCTGATCTTAAAATGATCACAGGAAGGAATTACACTGATGCGTCATATCAGGAAACAGGAAAGAAAAATAGATGGTGAGTAGCGGTTAGGTTATTCTCTTCTCCTTTGGAAGGAATATATAATTGTTAGCCCGAGGCACTGCCAGCCGCAGGAAGCACCTCCAAGGAGCTGATGTGGCCACTGAGGTTCCCACCCAAACATTAGAAACGGAACATGAAGGAATCAGCAGAAACCGGGGGCGGCTGGTGGGAGTCGTAGCATCGTCTCGGCGACAGTGTCCAACTTGGCAGGGTGGACAGATGGCCAAACCCAGAGACAATTTTCACCAAAAGCATTTTGTTACCAATTCGTTGAGCCCGAAAGGTATCCTGGATCCACAATGGTGATGATCTTGCCAGATGACCTGGTTTTTTTGTAGCTCCTTTAATTTAATTTATTTTTTAAAAAAAAATTAAAAAAGGCAGCGAACACCCACAATATTTCTTCCTCCTTCTATTTTCCCCACAACAACAACCCTGTCAGTGGGTTGGGCTGAGTGACAGCTTCCATGCCTAAGGCAGGACTAGAATTCACTTTCTCCTGGTGATTGGCCCAAAGTCACCCAGCCGGCTTTCATGCCTAAGGCGGGACTAGAATTCACTATCTCCTGGCAATTGGCCCAAAGTCACCTAGCTGGCTTTCATGCCTAAGGTGGGACTAGAATTTACTCTCTCCTGGTGATTGGCCCAAAGTCACCTAGCTGGCTTTCATGCCTAAGGCGGGACTAGAATTCACTATCTCCTGATGATTGGTCCAAAGTCACCCAGCCAGCTTTCATGCCTAAGGCGGGACTAGAATTCACTGTCTCCTGATGATTGGTCCAAAGTCACCTAGCCGGCTTTCATGCCTAAGGCGGGACTAGAATTCACTATCTCCTGGTGATTGGCCCAAAGTCACCTAGCCGGCTTTCATGCCTAAGGCGGGACTAGAATTCACTATCTCCTGGTGATTGGCCCAAAGTCACCTAGCTGGCTTTCATGCCTAAGGCGGGACTAGAATTCACTATCTCCTGATGATTGGTCCAAAGTCACCTAGCTGGCTTTCATGCCTAAGGCGGGACTAGAATTCACTATCTCCTGGTGATTGGCCCAAAGTCACCTAGCTGGCTTTCATGCCTAAGGCAGGACTAGAACTCACTGTCTCTTTGGTGGCCGGTCCATCAACCAGATGGCTTTCGTGACTAAGATAATTTGAACTCATAATTTCCCACTTGCTCTTCCTTGCTTCACTCACAGAATGCTTTAATTTGGATTTCTTATACCGGAATAGAATAGAATAGAATAGAATAGAATAGAATAGAATAGAATAGAATAGAATAGAATAGAATAGTTGGAGGGAACATTATAGGTCATCTAATCCAGGGGTCTCCAACCTTGGTCCCTTTAAGACTTGTGGACTTCAACTCCCAGAGTTCCTCAGCCAGCTTTGCTGGCTGAGGGACTCTGGGAGTTGAAGTCCACAAGTCTTAAAGGGACCAAGGTTGGAGACCCCTGATCTAGTCCAACCCACTGCCCCTTTCTAACTCCAGAGTTCTGAGCTTCTATTCTAATCTATTAACATTACGTGGCTATAGGTCTATTTATAATCCTCACCGGCAGAATCCTCTGTGAGAGAAGAGATATTTCAAAAAATCAGAATGAAGGCGATACCTGCCCACAAGCCGTGTCACTTTTTTACATGCTCATAGGCACGATATTG